>NC_058521.1:348489610-349099083 GCF_904849725.1 Hordeum vulgare subsp. vulgare
TATGGTCTTGAGCGCGCTTGCTGGGGGGTCGTTTCGATGTCCCCACCTGCTACAGCTGGTCTCCATTGGCGACTGCGAGGAGGCTTTGGATTGTGGCTCTCCACTCCCCTCGCTTGTGCATCGTTGGAGGGAAATCTAGGAGCAGCTGGGCTCGCTTCAGGGCTTCCGCCCACGCGGGTGGCAGCGAGATGTGCAAGCACCTCGAGGGGCTCTTACACCTAACTGTGTTAGAAGGACCACCCTGTTGGTCACACAATGGCACACCAGCCCACGCCGTACCAGAGCGAGTAAGCCCGCTCGGCGTGCCCCGAGGACGGGGTCCTGGGGTCCCCTTAGGTGGGGGCGGATCGCCGCCCTCCTGGGGCGATTTGTCTTGTGTGGCCTAAAAGGGTTGCGAAGCGCGTATTTGCCTGCGTGCCTTGAAAGGCGCCGGCGCGTCCTTGGACATGGCCGAGTTGTCGGTTGGTTGCGCGGTCGTGCCCTTCGACGCACGAGGGCGAGGTTGATCGCCGCGGCCGCGGGCGACTCCACTCGCCTGGGTTTGTTCTCCAGAATGTTGCGGAAGTTCGAGGCCTCCATCTCCTTGTTCTGCGCCCGTACCTCCTCCTGCCCACATCGAGGTGGGAGGGTTGGGTGCGGTAGCATTCGTCGACGCATCGCCCCTTTTCTCGGGGGCCATGGCGATGAAGAAGAGGTGGTGCGCTGATGGCTAGGTCAGGTAAACGCAACCTCCCCCCTTAGCTGGCACGCCAATGATTTCGGTGTTGTGAGGTCTACACCTATGTGAATCAACGTGAAACCCTTGTGATCGTAGGGTGGGGAGAGGTGACGTGAAGAGGAGAGCTAACAATCAGCACCCCGCAAGCCTTTTTACCCAGGTTCGGGCCGCTTACGCGTAAAACCCTACGTCCTGCTTGTCTGGTTGTATTAAGTGTTTTGTTGTTGATTGTTACAGTGACTGTTGATGACCATCTTATGGGTCGATGTCCAACGAGTTTAAGCCCTTCGAAATGAGCTAAGGGCCTCCTTTTACAGGCAAAGGGGTCATCTACAGTCCTCGGTGGTAGGTTCACGAGGAGTTAAAGTGAACCGAGGGCAGTGCTTATCCATCTAGCGCTATGAGGTGCATTTAATGCACGTCTTGTCCTTGTCAGCGATGTGCTGGTGAAGAAACGTATCCAGGTGTTTTGACACCTCGACACTATGCTGGCGCAGGCGGGATGCGCTGGCACTTGGGGGGCAGTGGCACTGTGGCAAGGGCGGTTTCCCACCAGTGGCCAGGCCCGTCATCCTGGCAAGGAGCTTGTCGAGGCCTTGAGTCTTCGTCCCGGCAAGGGAGCTTGCCGGGGGCTTCAGTCGTCATCCCGGGAAGGGAGCTTGCCGGGGTCTTATACTTGATGAGTTCATCACGCCCACCAAATGGGTGCGGACTTGGTCATCTTCCCGGCAAGGCAGGCTTGCCGAGGCCTTCATAATCTTGGGGTTGCATCTTGACTGGGTCCTACCAGGGGTTCTTCGCGCCCGTGCACATGTCTGGGGCTCTAGGGACCCCAATCTTTAATGCACCGACAAAGATATTGAAGATGAGGAATTCGGTGTGTCCCAAAGAAAATACACTGAAGACTTTGAAGCTTGAATATTTACTCTTTATGTTTCCTTTTCTTTATGCTTGAGTCATAGGAACACCATACTGTTAAAGGGGGGTGGAGGTAAAACATTGAACCAAATTTCCTCATGATGCACAACCCAAACCTACATCGACCAAATCCTCAAAGTGAGGAACATGAGAGACATGAGGACTTTCATAGTTGAAAGTTCTGACAGTTGCCGTGTCATGCGCCACCTTTCTTAGATCTTATCCATCCAACGGTCACATTATTAAAGGGCATTTATGTCAAGTCATGTCGGGATGCTCCCAGGCTATAAATAGCCGCCCCCACAACCACTAGCTGGTTGGCTGCTCCGAGAGAAACTGCTTTGAGCGAAAATCATCAAGTGAGGAAATACCCCAAACACCCAAACACCCAAACCAAAACCCAAGTGATTGAGCATCACTGAAGAAGTTATTCCCGTGTGGAACCGACGCTTGTTACCTTTGAGGACTGTGCATCCTCCAGACAGCTAGGCATCATAGTCTAGAGCATCCAACAGTCAATTGTGCATCGCTGGGTTACCGAGTTTGTGAGGGTTTGGAAGTCTACCCTCAAGACTTACCACGAGTGTTGGGCGAGGAGTGTGTGTCCTGACCTCAAGGAGAATACGGTAGGGACTGTGTGCCTTTTGGTTTCAATACCAAACCACTCCAAACCGGACATACAACTACCACAACAGTTGGAACAGGGTCATCAACAACACTCTTCATTGAGCTACTGGTTTTATTTCCTCAACACTCTCATTTCATCAATTGCATGTTGAAGACTTTCATCTGTACTATTTGAAGAATTGGACTGAAGACTTTCTTTGGATTTCTCACCTCAAATTCTTCACCTGCTTATCCCGTACTTGTGACCTACACAAACCAATTCTCTAAAATCACGTTGAGCACTTTGTTGTAGACGTTTTTGCACATCTGACATAGTATTATTTCCGCTGCACTCAGTTCATGATTGAGGACTTTCCTCACTAGAATTTCCTTAGTGATTAAATTTTAAAAATCGCCTATTCACCCCCCCTCTAGTCGATATAACACACTTTCAATTAGATGTCCGCATACTCATCTCTGTGACACCGATTTGAAAAAGTCGGTTCCACTGATTTTTAACCTAGGGTACCTGATAATGGACTCGGTGAGACCGAGTTGTCATTTTCGGTGCCACCAAAAGTGATGACCAAGTTTTTCTTAAGGAGTTCATGTGTCTCCGTGACTCCGAAAGTTCAAAATCGATGCTACCAAAATGTGATCTGCAGAAAACTAAAACTAGGGCTTTCTTTTTTCATTTTTTTCGAAAACATCTGAATTTTTTGATGCTCAATCCTTCTATCTCCACAATTTATACTTCATAGGTTTTGCTGATTGCTGCTGAGTTTATGTGTGTCTACCAATATGTGTGGATCAGATGATAGTCAGAATGATTTCAGAGAGCCCAGTGTTGAGATGGAATCATGCACTAGTCAAGAGAAGTCTGACTCTGACCCTAGATCCTACAACTTCCATGGCTTTCCCAAGGCAGCCTCCAGGCAGAGGAATAAATAGACTTCTGATGAGGAAGACTCAGACTTTGTGCCGTAAGAAACTTCAGCTCCTCCAAAGGCTCCAAAGAAGACTGTTAGGAAGGTAACTACTGATCCTACTGATCTCAGAGCACTTGCTTATGTAAGGAGAAGCACAACACTTTCCATTGATGAACCTGTCAAGAAGGTTGGAGTGAAGAGAGCAAGGAAAAGGACAGTTCATGTTGTGGGGATACCTACTTCTATGTTTGAAGACCCTGAAGAAGTTGTTAAAGAAGAAGTTCTTGATGAGATCCCAGTTCCTCCTAAGAAGAAGAAGCTCATGGCAGATGCGATGACATCAGCTCCTAAGCCTCCATCCAACGCAAAGAAGGCTGTAGCTCCCAAAAAGACTACAAATGACTTTTCTGCAGCTGCCAAGGAGAAAGGCCCTGCATCCAGTGCCCCTGCTGCAGAGGAGGTAGAAGATGAGAATGCACCAGTTCTCATGAAGCTCAGACCAACCCTACCAACTCATAATGCTGATTACCTAGTAGCAGACGATATGAAGAAGCGGAAGGATGCCGGATTCAGGAAGTGGAGAGTTGTTGACCCATATGCTGTCAGAAGAAGAACTGCTGTTGATCCAAGGTTTCACACCAAGGAACAATAAGATTTTTATGAGACTATCTTGTCTGACAAGAGTCCAAATTTTGGTGATATGATGTATGTTGACGTGGAATATATCAAGGAGAATGAAAACTTTTTTCCCCATGTCCGAGAAAATTTCAGGTTAGTGGACATTGAAGATCTTGTGCATTCCTATTCATTCTTATCTTGTATGCGCACCACTAAGATGTATGTGACATGGAAGAGTGACTCATGATCCTAATCGATTGTGCATTTTCATTCAAACACAAATTTTAAATAATGCACAAATTTAGGGGGAGCTCTTGCTTTTCACATACTTCTCAAAGCATCGATGTTAATCATTGATTATATCTTTTATCGAAGCTTTGATCTATATGTTGTCATCAATTACCAAAAAGGGGGAGATTGAAAGCACAATTGCTGCCTAGGGTGGTTTTGCTAATTGATCACAACATATGCATCATTGGACTAATATGTTTTCCAAGTATATTTCAGAAAAGTTCAAAAGATGCAATGGGTAAAGGCTTATGTGGAGATGCCCCATTAAGCAAGGAAGGAATAATATTGGCTCAATCATCAAGCTAGAAGACTCTTCATTTTATATTTGTGATAAGTAACTTTTGAGTCCGTAGGAAAGCCAATACTATTAAAAAGGGGTGAGGGAGTAAAATGAACTTATATATTGCTCAAAGTGCTCAAAGATAGCCACCAAAATACTTAGTCATTTTTCCCACATATCCACTTTGTCAAATTCCATATACACAAATTCGGTGTCACTAACTTGCACATTTCGGACCACCGAGTTTGACCTCACACTGATACCCTAGCCAGTCCCACCAAATCGGCGCAACCGTATCCATATCGGTGCTACCGAGTTTGGGTGACTAACTTTCGGATGCCTCGGTACACAAAATCGGAGTTTCTGAGTTTGAGTATTGGTGCCACTGACCTTTGCCATCTGACTGTTAGCCACCATTTCGGTGCCACTGAGTTTCATATATCGGTCTCACCAAAATCCAAAAGTTCCTACCTTTGTGCTAATCGGTACCACCGAGTTTTGCACTTCGGTGTCATCGAGTTTGCCAGTTTGTGTGTAATGGTTGGATTTGTGTGCTGCCTATATATACCCATTCACCCACCTGTCACTCGTGAGAGAAGCACTTAGAACACACACTTCATTGCTAGATTCATTCTCTGAGAGAGAACCACCTACTCATGTATTGAGACCGAGATATTCCAATCCAATAATTTGAAACTTGATCTCTAGCCTCCCCAAACAGCTTTCCACCAAATCAATCTCTCCTACCCATGCATATTCTATGAGAGAGTGATTTTGTGTTGGGGATACTATCTTTAGAAGCACAATAGGAAGGAGTTCATTCATGTACCACCTCTATTACCTTTTGGAGGGTGGTGCCTCCTAGATTGGTTAGGTGTCGCTTGGGAGCCTCCTACTTCGTGTTGTGGAGTTGAACCAAGATGTTTGTAAGGGCAAGGAGATCGCCTACTTTGTGAACAACTATCGTGAGTAAGGCTAGTCATCCATGGAATAGACAAGGCCGCTTCTTTGTGGACCCTCCGCGGGTGGAGCCCTCCATGGACTCTCATAGCTGTTACCCTCTGTGGGCTGAAGTCTCCACTAACATGGACGTACGATAGCGCCACCTATCGAAACCATGCCAAAAATCATCATGTCAACCTCATGCGTCTGATCTCCCTACCATACTCCTCTAGTTTACACTTGCTTGTTTTACATTCCGCTCCTATACACTTAGAACTACATTTGTTGGGTGTACTTGACTTGCTGTAACTTCCGTAGTTGCCTCTCAACTAAAATTGGGAAAAGGAAAACAATTATCTTGTCAAGTAGTATAATCACCCCCCTCTAGACATACCTTTGATCCTACAGCAGGACGGCCCTGAAGCTCCTCCGCTCTCTCACCTGGTACAAGTCCACACCCAAGAATGCCAAGGACACCATCCCTCGAGCCCCCACGCCCTCTCGCGATCGCTACGGCCTAGCCGTCGCATGAGTCTACGGTGCACCACACCCCCGCCTACTTAAGCCTTCCCAGATCTCTCTATCCCATATGGACTCCCTCTCCCCATCCTAATTGCACACCCAAACCAGCACCTCCACTCCAAAGAGCCCCAAGATCGAGATCGAGCCCGAGTTCCGCCATCGATCTCTCGATAGGAAGCCCCTCCGGTGCTCATTTATCTCCCTCTAGTCCCTTGCTCTCATAACGCGACCCCCTATCTCTCATGTGCGTTTGCAGCAAGGAAATGTCAATGACAACCTCCTCCCGAAGCCCTCCTCCGTGACCTCCTCGTTGCCGGGGAATCCCTACACCCCGGGGACCAGCTCCACCTCCACCAGAATGGTAGAACTCCCATGGTTCCATTTTTGACAACCCCACGCCCTGTTATGACTTCTCGCGCAGCCACCTCCCTGACCGGAGGTTGACGACAACCCCATGGGGGCCCACACGTCACCCCCCTATGAGACCCCCCACTCGCTGACCTCTGGTCCCCGCACATTAGGTTTGAATCTGACGCACACGAAGGCTCGGTTCGCCTCAAGCCGTTTAGCTCTCAGTTGACCTAGCTGTTGGTTGATCTGGCCCACGACGACAATGCCCTTTTCCTTTTTATTTTTGTGTTACTTCTCCAAACATTCCATGGGACTGAATATTTATCCAAATCAAATTATTCCACTTCCTGAAATCTTGTAATAATCCAAACTATTTGATGATGCCACTTGTGCACCATTTGGAAAATGTCTTCTGTATAGTTTTTATTTTAAACCCTCTTTAAAGCATTTTTAATATTTGTTAAAATGCTTTTTCACTATTTTGACACTTCAAAACCAAAAACTACTAATTTTGCCAGTGTTAGATTTCACCCTAGTATTTCACAAAAATGGTTTGACATTTTTAGGGGTGATGTATTTTTCCTATTTTTGTCGTTGTCTTATTTTTGCTGGTTATATTTCGAAAATAGATTGTGTTGTTGAAGCTGAATCTGAAGTATAAGGATTTGAAGACCCCAAAGACTTTGTTAAGCGAGGCAAGCAGACCATCAACTATGTCTAAGCAATCCATTTTTATGCATGGCATATAATACTTTACTTTGTTGCATCGAATCAGGATGATATGGTGACCACCTTGGTGGTTTACCTCTACTACTTTACTCATCGATACTTGCCTTGCCATGACTCTACTTTCCTCTTAGAGTTGTGTGGGTGGGAAGTAGATAGGATGCTAGCACATCATACGAAAGTGGGATGGGATTACACATGGTGTTGGGGAGAAAATGTTTTCAAAGACTTCTCGAAAACCGCGTCAGGTGCCACTAATGCCCGAGGGAGAAGATGAGCTAGGTATCCGCTGGACAAAGAAGTAGTGTACTAGAGCAAGTTGTGTGTGTGTGTGTGTGTGTGTTTTTGAAAATGGATTAGATTGAAGACTTGTTGACCATTCCCAACTATCACACCCTGTGTTTCGCCTGTCCTCACTAAGTTGGTATAACTCCAAAAATTAGGGCCAACAAAAACATTTTCTGTGTGATGTGATGCTTGAACTGCTTGCCATTTGCTTGTTGTTTGATTGTGTTTGAATCATAAAAATCCTCCTTCTCTCAATACTCATCTCCTTGATCCAAATCGTTGTGCAATGACCATTCCATGTGTGTAAGACATAAAACTATTTTTACAAAATATTATTTTCACCAAATAGCATTTATTTATTTTAGCTTTTAAAAAGCCCCTAAATTGCAGTGTGTACTAAAAGTCCTCAAATTAGGGAGGATGTTTTTCCCCAAATATTTTATTCGGATCCTATTATCAAAAAGACTTCCCAAAACCACAAAAACATTATATTAAAAGTTGTTTTTTATTTTATTTAATATCTTTTTTCTGAGATGAGAAATGGTCTTTTATAAGTGTTGGGGATATACCCTATAGGTATAACCCGCCCAAGTTTTAACCCGGGCTCCATGAAGACAGTCCAGACGAAAGATGACCATGTGAAGAACAAGGCCCAGAAGGCCGGCTTGTTATGCAAGATAGCTTAAAGACGTCGTCCGAATGGCGGGCTCAAGGATGAAGATACAAGGGGGCGGGCTCAAGGATGAAGATACAAGGGACTCTCTTTTTCCCTTGAGGAGAAAGGGAAGTTGGAGTTAGATTAGATCACAAGAGTTTAATTAACCCGGACTCCATTGCACACTCAAGGCCTCCACCTATATATAAAGGGCAGCCCATGAGCCGAACAGGGACAAGAAAGAAACTCTCGAAAGCTAGGTTAGCTATTCCACACCCTTTTAATCGAGATCACCATCAATATAGACACCAAAGTAGGACATATGGTTTTACCTTCACTCAGAGGGGCCGGCCTTGGCTAAATCCATCTCTCGTTCCCGATCAACCCCTTCGAGTCGCTACACAACATCGATGACCTCACAGCAAAGTTCTCTGATAAGAACATATGCCGTGACAAAACCACGACACTTGGCGCCCAACATGGGGAATCGCAAGGTGGAGTTGAGTTCTCGGAGACATGTCTTCAAGCGTTCGGGAGATACACAGTTGGTTAGATGATCAAGAGCCGCCAAGGCAAGCACTACATCGACAAATTAGACTGGGGACCCAAAGCTGTCTCAATCGAGTCTGGGTACGAGGTCCCCTTCGGCTAGATCCACGTCTTCATTGGCAAAATCGGCACGCCAGTACCCGAGCCGGACATCTACACGGACATCGTCGAGCTGGATAGGTATGCCCAGCCCGACCGGTGTCAAGACGGCTGGTGTCACATCTTTGTCGGCTTCACTCAAGAAATTGGCCTCCCGGATGTGTTCGCGGGTGGCAAGGAAACCATCGTCAACTCCGATGGCGAGTCGTCGATGGGAGAAACCGAGTAAACTTGTGCCCTCTATGATACGAGACATGGGGGCTTTCCGGAGACACAAGCCACCAAGGAATCCTATGAGCTGCTCCGACATGTCAGCGTCTACATGGCTAGAACCGCGGCGGCAGCTGTCGCCGACAGCGCCAGTGGGTCAGGCAAAACGCCGGCTCAGGCCATGAATGATTTAATGGCTGAGATTACCAGACTTTTGGAGGGTCCCATGACTGTGGAGAACTAGGAGGAGTGCAACGTGAAACGACTAAAGCTTCGCGCGGAGATGGCCAAGGTCCAGCAAGAGATTGATGCTGAAAACGCTCTGATCGTGGAGTTGCAGGCTTGTATGTGTGATGAGTCGGAGCGCTTGAAGGGTGATGCTTAGAGGTTAGGACTTCGGCAAGATGCTTGTGAGGTGGTCCAATAGAGGAGGCACTAGCCCCGGCTACCACCAAACGTTACACTGACCCGTTTGTTTACTAGTCCACACACCCCGGGCATTGATTGATATCCACCGCGTGGCCAGGAAGATTCGGATTAGCCTCTGTCGGCTCAGCCATTGCCACAACACTTTCGTGCGCCACGGGGTCACTTCTCCATCCCTGTTGATAATATGATGGCGGAAACACATAATTTGGAGTAGCTCCCTATTCACAAAAACTCCCCAGTTGAGATCGAAGCTAGGAATGACATTGAGATGTTGAAGACAACAATGGTCCAACATGCATAGTACTCACACAGTCGATATCGAATGCATGCTTCACCGTATGCCACATGTCATGAGGAGTCTCCGGTTGTTTCTAGTAGCGGGCGTCAATACCAGCCCCTGATTTCCCCAACCTGGTTGAGATTACCAAATGCTCAAGACCTCATTGATGCAGCAGGAGCCACCTGACAGGTGGATGCAGAAGTAGCGGCAAGGCGGGTGGCTCAAGCACATGAAGTTGAACCCCAGTCAGCAACAGAAGGGCTAGAATCAGCACGGAATGATTGACATCCCTTGTTTATATACGTATCTTTGTAGTGAACCTATGCCTAGAGACGTCTAAGGGCCTCTTAAGGTACCAAACTATACAACAGATCTCGAGCCGGTAGCATGGATTTAAAGTTACGAGCTAGCCATGGATATGCTCAACGTCAGCGATGTGGTATGTGCAAAGTATTTGACTATGATGTTGGAAGGGCCGACTCAAACCTGGCGGAAAAACCTTCCACCCAACTCCATTAACACTTGGGCTGAGCTGTAGGAACTGCTCATGAAGAATTTTCAAGGAACATTCAAACGGCCGATAACAATTGTGGATCTTCAACACTTTGTTGGCACACGGGAGAGTCATCTTATCACCGGACTTGCGGGGTTACACAAATCATCCACTCGTCGGACAATATTACGCCTCCCAAGTTGTCCTTATTTTGGAGAAAAAATGCCACCTCCAACCGCTAGTCCTGAAGCTTGGTCACCCAAAACGAAAGATTCAAGACATGGGAGACTTAATGGAAGTTTTGATGAGGTATGCCGAGTCAGACGTCATGAAGGATTCCGGCTGGGACGAGGAGAAAGCTAGCAGGAACAAGAGAGGCAAAGGTGACAAGGGCAATCAACATGGTGGAAACCCTGGCGCTGAAAATAACAAACATAAGCAACCCGAGGGCGGGCTAGAATTTCTGGCTAATACCAATACTAGGTTCAAGAACCAACGCCAAAATAATCGCTCTCGAGGATCTTACAATGGGAATAAGCTATGAAATTGTGAGGAAGCACTCAAGGGGCCTTGCCCAAAGCATAGTACCTTGGACAAACTGTTTATTCAATCATGGGAGAATTGTTATATTATGCAGGAGTTCCAGAACCAAGCCTTCCAAAGTCACCAGGGGGGAATGATGGAGGACATTCGAGTCAGTATGGTCAAACCGACTCATAGGGCGGCCCGCCCGGCGGGTTCTCATGATCAGGGTTCAATGAACGAGGCGAATCTCGATGAACTTTTCAGGACCAAGGAAACACTGGCAATGGGCAGCATTCTCCTCGGGGCAATCAACAGCATAACATCAATATTGATTTCGTAGCAACCCTAAGCAGCTGGACAATGGTCAATACCACATTTTCACCACCAGCGCTTGCAAAGAAGACAAGAAGCGCAAGAAGAGAGCCATTAACATGGTCGAGCATGCAGTCCCAAGATATCTCAACTAGTCTGAGCAACCAATCATTTGGAGCACAGAGGTTCACCCTCCCCGGGTCGATAACCGAGGAGATCTAGCCTTGGTGGTGGCCCATCAGGTTAGTGGCTACACCCTCACAAAGGTCATCATGGATGGATGAAGCAACATCAACATCTTATATTATGACACTTTCCGATGGATGAACCTTCAAGATAACAGTTTGCATGGCATTATTCCTCGAAAGGCAGCATTCCCAGTAGGGAAGATTAAGATCCATGTCGCTTTTGGGGACGAGCATAACTGCACATGTGAACACTTAATGTTTGAGGTGGTTAAGATAAAAATCCCATATCATGATCTCTTCGGGAGGCCGGCTTATGCTCGTTTCATGGTTTTCCCTTGCTATATCTACCTCAAACTCAAGATGATGGGTCCCAAAGGCACCACAACGGTGGGAGGCAGCAGGAAAATAGCCTAGGAGTGTGAGGAAGGAGATGCGGCTTATGTTGAGTCGGCCCGTGCTGCCCAAAAATTAAAGTTCCTCATGACTGATGTTGACCGGGCTGATAGTGGTCCCCTCAAGAAAGCCAACAATTGAGTAAGTTAACCCGACCAACCTTTGGGCCTTATCATACTAGAGCCACCGTCCCATTATCTTTGTATCGACCGCTAAATTTCTATACAAACTTCTATAAAATTTTGAATATAATAAAGCTCATTTTTAGCCTACAAATTGAGCATGAGCTTTGATTATTTGAAAACATGTTAATTGGGGGCTACTGGTCCAAACAAACCATCATGATCAATAGAATAAAGCCGGCTTATCTGAACTCCACATGTTTTGCAGTAGAAGCATTGTCTCCTGTATATCCTATGCTGGGCTTTTCTATTGATCATAGATCACTTGACGGCTTCCAACTCATCGACTTCATCTTTCTCACCCTCTTGATCTGGCAAAGACGCAATAAAATGGTTAAGCCTGCATGTATGTTCGATGCGGCTTCGATCAGGTGACTCCATGTACTCTTAACTAGTCAATCCAGTGTGGACTATAAACTAGCAAGGTTAAAACATTGGTTTAGGTCATGTGAGAGCTGACATACAGAAATCAAGGATAAACCATAGGTTATCATACACACCTCATTGAAGCAAGACTTGATCCTCGAAAGCTAGTCTTTTTTACTGTTGAAAGGATCGATATGGTTGACTAGAGGGGGGGTGAATAGGCAACTAACAAATTTTAAACTTTTCTATAAGAAAATTAGGTTTAGCAACAAATAGGTTGTCTAGATATGCAACTAGGTGAGTAACCTATATGATGCTAAAAACAACAATAATAAGCAATAAGTAAATACAAGTAAAGGTAAGAAATAACCACAGGTGGAACTAATGAAGACGAGGATGTGTTCCCGAAGTTCGGTCCCTTTGAGGGGAAGTATGTCTCTGTTGGAGCAGTGTGGAGGTACAATGCTCCTCAAGATGCCACTAAGGCCACCGTATTCTCCTCACACCCTCACACAATGCGAAGTGATGTGATTCCACTAAGTGGTGCCCTTGAAGGTGGCAACCGAACCTTTACAACAAGGTTGGGTCTCTCTCCACAACTCAATTAGAGGCTCCCAACAAAACCACAGAGCTTCACCACAATGGAATGTGGCTCCGAGGTGACCTCTTTCCTCTATGGTGCTCAAACACCCAAGAGTAACAAAATCCACACAAGAACTTGGGGTAATCAATTTTCCGTTGGTCGAAGTCTAGATCTAGGTCTCCTCCTTCAATCCCTAGCAAGACAACAAGTTTGGGTGTCTAGGGAGAGAGATCGGGAAGAAAGCTGGAGTGCATCAATGGTGGAGAGGGAGAGGTAAGAGATAAGAAAGAGGAAGAAACCCCTCCTTATACAGCCCCCTATTTCTAACCGTTACAACCACTTTTTAGACTGGGCGGTACAACCGTTGCTACGGCGGTACAACCGGTCTTCCTAGATCAGCGGAATAACCGGCCAACCACCGCCGAACAACCAGGCCAAAACAGAGAGTTTGCCCTGTGGTTCCCCCAGCCATGGCTGCTGGGCGTGGCTAAGTCCCAAGCGGTACAACCGCTTCAAACACCAGTAGTACCCACTAGTAGGAAAAACCTTATAGGTAGGAACCTACTAGTAGCGCTGGCACGTGGCACGCGCTGCTCCTACTTAGCAGTAGCGCTGGCTCCGCCAAGTGCTACTGATAATGGCCTTAGCAGTAGCTCTTGAAATATAAAAAGTGCTACTGCTAAACGGGGCCCAACGAGGCCACTGACGGTAGAAGTAGTAGCAGTGCGCGCATGTAAAAGCGGTAGTTCTAAGTATAATAGAAGTAGTGCTCGTCTGGAAGCAACAATATTGCTATTGGACCCCACTTAGCTGTAGCGCTGCTCCAGGAAAGCGCTACTCCTAAGTAGAATAGCAGTAGCACTGCTTCAGAAAAAGTCCTACTGCTACGTATGGTTGTGGGCAACTTGTCACCCACACACACACCCTCCCCCCTTCCTTCCCCCTTTGCCCTATCCCCTCCTTTCTCCTCTCCTCTATCTAAGTTGCTTCTCCACCATTGTTTCCCTTCTTCTATATTCCTTCTACCTATCTTCTCTCCCCGTTAATGCCGCCTCCACTCTAATTCTCCTCCATAAATATGGCATCTTCTAACTCTACCTTCCACATTTATTTGGTTGTCCCTCCTGCCATACATATAGATCTAGCTAGCTAGGTCATATCTCTCCCTCTCCACTAGTTAGCTGGAGCCATCTCTCCTCACAACAACTAGATCTAGCTATTCATTTAGCCATGCACAATCTCTCTTGGGATATGGGAATATGTGTGTTTGTGATATGAAGGGATTTGTGTGAGTGACATGCACTTATGTTTTGACGAAATGTCAATTTATTTCTGTTTTGGCGAATTTCGAGCAAACATGATATGTCCTATTTTTAGGCAAGGTCATGCCAAAATTTTATATGCATGCATTTTGTTTATAACCCTTTTGATTGTTATAGCTTGCAGCCATGAAGGTGAGTGGAAGGAAGGTGGAGCAATACTTGCAACCCGTGATGATGGACATGTATGCAAATAATCGGACTGGGATTAGATGTTCGTGTACAAAATGCAAAGAAGGAGTAATTTTGACCCTTTTGATGGTGGCAGTTTGAAGGCCCATTTGCTGATCAATGGTTTCATGGATGGCTATACTCTATGGATAAGTGAAGATGATGATGAGGACGTCCACATGGCAGGGAATAACGACATGGGACTAGAAGAAGAGATGACCGAACGATAGTACGACTGATGCATTCTACCTCATGCATCACATGATCGAGTACAGAAGGGATGGACAACGCCTTCACATGTCATCTAATTCCAGCGATGCCGAGATTGTCAACTGGGCTACAAACATAGGAAGCACATCGGATCATCGAATCCGAGCTGAGTTCTATCACATCCAGTGTGAACTTGCCGAAGTGATCACGAAGCAGGTCGTCCAACAAGGAGGGATGTTCTACCATGGGCCAATGAGGCGGGAGATTGTCTAAGAGGTGCTCCTCGCTCAACGTCTAGACCTGAATCCTTTCAAGAAGCTTGGGTACTTCATCCCTGACTATGAGGATTGGAGCGCCGACATGGAGTAGTGATCGATGATGACAATGTGGGTGTTTAATTATAATTAGTACTACTAGTCTTTCTATGAACTAGCGTACATCGCTCTAGTTAATTAGTTTGTGTATGAGTAACTTCGTTATTTATGTTTACTCCTTGTATTCTGCTAACTATGCCTCTTTGTGTTTCTCAAGTACATTATGTTCCATAATATATATCGCTGAATAAATCAACTTATGAGGCACGTCCATAGATTGGATATGACGAAGGACCACTACGCCGTATTCGTTGGGAGGGTTCCAGGAGTGTACGACCACTGTCCAGACGCTCATGCCCACGTGGACAGGTAATTGGGCGCTAGTCGCAGAGGGTTTGATAGCTGCGTCGAAGCTGAGAATAGTTACTTGACGTGGATTCTACGGCAAGAGACGGAGAGAAACCGGTGCCTCAAGAAGTACTACATAGTCGCGCTCTTGCTCATGCTGATCGCTCTTCTCTTCTACATGATGGTTTAGATAGGGATGATGAAACTTATGGGTGTGCCATGACTTGTGTGTCTCGCTTTTTTCGAGATTTGATGAAATTTGTGTTGGATAATGATATTTGTGTTGGATAATGATGATGATGGTATAAATGACGAGACTACTTTATGTGTATGCTATGATGAGAATAATGCATGTTTATTATGATATGATAAAACTATTATATAGAGCATGCACAAATACGTAGAGGGGGCATAAATACGATAGGAATTAAATATTGAAAGCAGGAATATTAGCAGTAGCGCTGGAATATTAGCAGTAGTGTTGGATTAGCAGTAATGCTTTATTTATTTGTGGGGACCCCGACTTACAAGTCGAGATCACCGAATGAACGTGCTCAGTGATCCCAGAGATCAATGCCCACTAAACACACAGAAACTGAATAACAAGAGTCTTACATCCATACATACCGTTTGATACAACGAATGTCCATTTTTGTCAAGTCTTACATATATAGGGCCTTGAAGGCCATCACAAAAAACTTGACCAATAGCGGAGATATTGGTCGAAAGCGTGAACCCATGCCATCAGCCTTAACCTACAAGCATTCTGACTGGGAAGCGTCCTAGCTCGCAGGAACGTCACCAAGGTACTCTTCACCATTTCTTGTTCTCTCATACCCGGTCAATGAAATAACTAGTGGAAAGCGAATGAGTACTTTGAATGTACTCGCAAACAACCCATGATGTGGAACAAGGAAATAAAGGAACATGAACTAGCATAGGAATGCAACCTTTGTGGAAAGCAGGTTTTTTTATAATTGCAGTAACATGGTCAAGTGTAGGTATAATCATGCATCATCAAGTATATGGTAATCATAAGAACAGGTTACAGATATCAACATATCTGCTTAGGGCTGAACACCTCAGGTTGACCCTATATGCCAAGTCACCGAACTTATACAATAGCATCCTTCTCAACCACATACACACACACACACTTGGTTTATGCGGAAATGACTGGACGTAGTTTAAGCAGCACCACCCAACTGTCCTTGACCGTGGACACGGCTATTCGAATAGTTTAACATTCTGCAGAGGTTGTACGCTGTACCCACGAGATCCGGGAAACTTCAGTGTCATCCACGACTCGCGGTATATAACATACCCAAGGTAAGTACCCGATCATTCCCTTTCCCCTAACAACACTAGACAAAGAGTCCACTCGATTGGTACCCAGCCCAAATGATGCACGTCTTACGAGCACCAACTCTAGACCGCATCATCCATGCAAGGACCAACGGTGTGCCCGGAACACGTAAAAACGGCATAGTCGACCTCCCTCGTATGACCCCATCACGAGAGTGACCACATCACTCTCGCCACTAGTATTGTGGGCTCTTTTTTAGCACCGACCAAAGTAATCGACAAATCCCTATCCCACAAAGGGGTATCGTGGTCGCACATGTAAAATTGGGACGGTCGACGCATCATAAATCTAATCCAATTTCCGAAACCACTCACACAAAACCTTTCCTGGCAGACCACTCCTTTCTCAAGCAGTCATCCAGCTCAACACCATCACCCTCGAACACTAGTGGCACCCGACGGGGCTTTCGTAAAATCTTTGATATCACCTTTGTGTTACCATCACCATGCATATGCTAGTACTATGCGTAGCACTACTATCTATTTGTCAACATTTTTGTTATCAGCATGACCTCATAGAAGGTAAGGTCATGCTAAAATGCAAGTGCTTTATAGGAGCCATCTGTAACACCATACCGGGGAGTGCCGATTAATCATGACTATATGCATCGGATTAAAGTAATGAACATGTAATGCATAAAACATTTTCTTATACATAGTCAAAGGGCTGCTTGCCTTTGCTCACATAATTCCTTGGGGTCTTTGAGGTCTTCCATTCCAACTCCGAGTACTCCATCTACTCCATCAAGTATCGTTGGAAACAAGCACAGCAAGCCACACAACAAGCAGAAACAAAAGTGCTATATAAATAGGAGTTTTATTTTTCTTGGACCTCTCTGGTCATAAGAAAAATACCTGAAGCTTGCTCTAGGAGATTTTGACCAACAGGGATTTTTGAATGGACGAAAGGAGGAATAGGTGATACTTTAAGAACCCTACAGAAAATATTCTGCTAAAAATAAGTGGAGGCACTCATTTAACAAAGCATGATTTTAGAAACATTTAGGAAGTTGTTTCACGGGATTTGGAGTTGGTATAAATTTCGTATGGATTTTCTAATATGGAAGAATTAGCAAAAGGGCTATATTATTTGATGCAACAGTTATGATGGCGACTCCCACCTCCCACCCCCCCTCCACCGGCGACGCCATGGCGATCTGTATTTCTAGCCAACGTGCACCTCTCTCTCTCCGATCATCATCTTAGGTGATCTCTTACACTTCTCTACGTGGTCTCTGCCATGCAATCCTCAGGTGGCTCCACTCTGGATCTGGATTTCTCGCCTGGCGCGGCTTTTGCGGATGATGTGTTCCGCCACTGTGATTTTTTGTGCACCCGATGGATCATCGTCGACCCTTCATCATGCTGGTTTCCTTCAGTCGACACTTTTCCGTTTATCTGGGTATTCGGTTGCTGCCGCACTTGAGTCGGCCATTGGGTGTTCTGCCATTGATCTTATGGTTAAACAAGTTAAAGATTTGGTTTTATCCTTCATGGTATCTTGCAAGCAAGTTGGTTTTCATATTCTTGCGTTGCGATCTTATAAATGCCCCATTTTTAAATGTTACTTTCATCTCTGGGGTAATGGTGGCCCAAATTGGCGACGTGAATTCTCCCTATGGCGGAAGCAGTGTGATGCTGAGTGGATATTAGTTAGCCTGTCTAAGCGGCGGACAGCTTTATGTCCGATGGCAATGCATTACAGACCCCTCAAGTCTTCGTTCAAGTCTAGTTCATGAGCATGCAAGAAGCTATTTTTTGCGTCTCTACAACAATATGATGTTTGCAAGGGCAATTGGTGTCCTATCACCCAAGATGAGATCACGGTCCTTTGTAATGCAGGTTACTTTATACCTCAGCATGAGCGTGTTGTTATCAGTGCACCGCCGCTGGCTAAACTCTGGTGGATGACGGCGCCACCGCACATCAACTTTGGGACAGTCCCTCGACCGTCATTACCCTCTGTATTATCTGGTGATCAAGATCATTCCAGCGATAATCTTCGACCCCCTCCCTCTTTTGGTGGGGATGCTGTTTCACCCCCTACCTCTGGCGGGATTTCGGGAATTTTCAAATCATCCCTATCCGAAGGTTTGGTCGTTGGTCTCTATCTGCTAAAATTTGAGGTCTCGGGTGTGAGGCGAGTGGATCTCTAAATGGGACGGACCAAATACCATCTTCACAAGAGGCCCACAAGCTATTTGATGATCTCATTAATGATATGGTTGAGGAGATTTTTTCCTGCACAAGGTGTTTGAAACGTGGGCATCTAGCTCCCAACTGCACGACTTCGCCGATTTGCTCGTCCTGCAGCATGGTGGGCCATATGAAATCTAAGTGTGCTTATTTTATGCTCGATAATTGTCTCACATGGAAACGGGAGAGCCCCACCACCTCCCCTGTTTCCGATTTCTCAGGAACCTCTACCTGTCTTGAGGAATCCGCGCAGCCTGCCGAACAGTTCTCCGCTGCCTTATCGCGTCCATCATCCCCCAAGACTCCCATTGAGCCGCCGCCATTGAAGCCACCTCCTCCAGCTACTCTCCCTGCCATGGCCAACTTCGAGCTTGACCCTCAGTGCTATGTTCCTCCTGGCCATCACATCATCGACGGCAGTCCGCAACGGCTGCCACGGTCTTTCATCACTCCGGTGACGCCCATTGGCCACCGGTACGAGCAGTTAATTGTTGCAGAGGTGATGCCAGCTCCACCCGCCAACCTCATTGGCCAGGTACGAGAGGCAGTGGTTGGGATTTTGCAAAACAGAGGTTTTCATGTTGAGTCTGTGCAGCCTTGGATTGTGGGCGTAGGTCTTTTTGAGCTTACAGACACTGGGGAAAGATTCGCTGCTGTTCAGATGGTTCCCCAGGACCTGGAGAACGATTCTTTTGTTCGGTTTGTAAGGCATAATGAAAGCGAGGGTTTTCGCGGCGCAGCTGGTTCTCGTCGTGGATGTCTCATGTCCTTGGGTGTGCGCTGGATATGCGCAACACAGAAGATCTTCGCGCAGCTGTTAGCACATTTGGTGAATTCCATCATTGGGTCAGTGATGATCCCTATCTTGTGCGATCAATAATTTTTGCTTCATTCCCGGATGATTTCCTCGTCCCCCGAAGTGTCACCTTCTATGAATATTCTTCTTGGGGTGGAGCGAGGGTCTCTTGGTCTGCACCGTTGTATATCCTTTGGGCAAATTTTGCAGAACAGATGCCCAATGATGAGGACCCAATTCCCCTCAATGGAAATCCGCATCCACTACCAGGTTAGCTTGAACATGATAATCATATGTTTGCTATGCCCCCTTACCCTGCTCTAGGGTGGAATAATCTTCCTCCACCACCAACACATGAAGCACCAGTCCAGCCTGTGGCAGAAGGTTGGGATGAGGACTCTGAACCACTAGTCCAGCGTGCGGCAGAAGGCTGGGGTTGGGATGCTAAAATTCCTGTTGCTGAACCAACTCTGCCAGAACAGGATCAAGAATCAATGGTGATTAACCAGCCAACTTCTTCAGATTCAGTCCAAGAGGTTGTGTTGGTAGATCACCAGCCTAAACTTGATGCAGCTGATAATGATGCTCCTGTAGGAGACGCAGCTGGTGCTGATGAGGTTCCAGATGAGGTGTTCAATCCCCTGGCGATTGTTCCCTACCAGCAACCCATTGTGCAACCTGTCAACCTGATGATTGGAGCAGTACGTGTGGTCTATGGTCCACCACAGCCACCTCTTCTCTACTGGACAAGATCATTTGAAGCTCTCATGGGTGGTTTTAGCTCTCTGCATGTTCCTCCACAGCTTCAGATGTTTGCTGCTCCTCCCATTGTGCTCTCCAAACGCTCCTGGTCATTTGCTTTTGATGAAGAACTTGGGGTGCAAATATTATGTTCAATGACCCAACTCCTCCTGCTGATCGCATGTCTGAGGCGACACCAATTGTTAACAGCTTCTCCCTGCCATCTGGGGGCCAATTCTCCTGCTCCACTCATGTAGTGACAAAGAAGATGCCACTCAAGAAACCACCGCCAATTGTGGACTGATCTGTTCATCGATGTACCAGGGGTTCTGTGAAGCGAGACGGTTCCAAGCGAATCCCGCAGGAGCTCCCAATGCCCACTCCCAAGAAGCAAAAGCTACGCGCCAAGCCCATTGAAGTGCCGACTGATGACGAGGAGCCACCATTGCATGAACGGCCATCCCACCTGCTACGCCGATCCGAGTGATACAGGTTGTCGGCCACAGTCTCGGCATCGCTCCTGAGAAGCTCACATGGGATCGTCTTATGGACGATCCCGCTATTTCCGAGCCCTCCCCCGATGATGATTAAACGATCTTTGATAGTTCTGAACTTTCCCTAATATTTCTTTTCCTCTGCTTGCTATGTGTTACAGCCTTTTAGACCATGTCACTGTAAGTTATTACGTAACTGCAATTATCTCGTTAAATATCGTTGCTATGGATATTCGATCTAAACGAAGTTGGAAGGTTCTTTGCTGGAATGTGCATGGTTTAAATTCTAATTCACGTCGAAGGGCTGTATGTAGAAAAATGATGAAAGTATGGAGTCGGTGGTTTGTCTTCTGGAAAAAAAATGCAACATACTGATTATCGAAGTGTTAAAAGCCTTTGCCCTTGAAGGTTTGATAGATTTGCATATAGTCCATCGCTTGGTGCTTCTGGTGCCCTGATTACTCTTTGGAACTCTTCCATCTTAACTGGTACCCTGATTGACTCATAGAGTTTTGGTCTTACCGTGTCTTTCACTTCCAACCATAATTCTAAAACTTGGACTTTGGTAAATGTATATGGTCCTTGCCAAGGAAAGGCCAGAGATCAATTTGTCACCTCGTTATACAACCTCAATATCCCTGTCAATGATAATTGTCTGCTCCTAGGGGATTTCAACTTTATTCGTTCACCAACCAACAGAAACCTTCCTAGTGCCGATGTGAATGACATTTTTATCTTTAATGAGATTATCGGTCATCTGGGTCTTTTGGAACTACCACTCAAAGGTAGGTCTTTTACATGGTCCAATATTCAGGACACCCCACTTATGGAGCAATTAGACTGGTTTTTCACCTCTGCAAACTGGATATCTTGATATCCTATGACCCAAGTGCTTCCTTTGGCTAAACCTGCATCTGACCATGTTCCATGTGTGGTGTCCATAATAACATCCATTCCCAAATGCAACCTTTTTCGTTTTGAGAACTATTGGGTGGAAATAGATGGGTTTCTTGACTGTATGGAAAAATCTTGGAATATACCCTCTAGAAAGGGAAAGATTACTGCCATCATAATTTATAAGTTCAAAAACCTGAGCCAGGGTCTAAAAGTTTGGCAGACTAGTCTTTCTAAAATCAAAACTCTAATTTGTTAGTGCAATCAAGTGGTGCTCTGTCTTGATAACATAGAAGAGTTGAGACCTCTGTTCAGACCTGAATTCAACTTCAGGGTCATTGTTAAGCTTCACTTAGAGCATCTTCTGCATTTACAATTCCTTTACTGGAAAAAGATAGAGCATCTTCTGCATTTGTCAAGGAGGGTGAAGAGAACACAATTTTTTTTCATGCCATGGCCACTGAAAGGTACAGAAGAAACTCTATTGCATCCCTTAAACTGGATGTTGGAACTTTATCACTGACCATGAACAAATTGTTGGCTGCTTCTGGTCATGTTTCAAGGGCAGGGTGGGATCCTCCCAAGGGATAAATCTAGCTTTCAATCTCTAGTATCTTCTGCCCAAGGTAGAGGGTTTGGATGTCCTTACTCTGCCTTTCACTAAAGAGGAGATGAGTAAAACTGTCAAAGAAATGCCCATTGATAAGGCTCCAGGACCTGAACGTTTCAATGGTCTTTTCTTTAAAAGATGTTGGCATATCATCTGTCATGATTTCTATCAACTTGCAAATGATTTCCACGCAGGAACTGCAAAGTTGGATAATATGAATTCCTCATACATAACTATGGTGCCCAAAAAGAGATCCCCTGAGCAAGTGGGGGACTTCAGACAAATCTCTCTGACTAGAATGGGTCTGAAATTCATGTAAAAAATGATTGCCAAGAGGTTGCAATTGCAAATCATGAAGTGCATTCATAAGAATCAATATGGTTTCATTAAATACAGGACTATCCAAGACTGTGTAGGGTGGACATTGGAGTACCTTCATCGGTGCCATCAATCCAAAAAACCCATTGTCATACTCAAACTGGACTTTGAGAAAGCTTTTGATTATCTGGAACATGAATTCATTTTCCAAGTTCTCAAACACAAGGGTTTCAATGAGAAGTGGATTTTATGGGTACAACAACTGCTATCTTCTGGCTTTTCTTCAATTCTCCTAAATTGAGTGCCTGGTAGAAAATTTACGTGTAAGAAAGGAGTGAGGCAAGGAGATCCTATGTCCCCTCTCCTCTTTGCCTTTGCAGCAGATTTCCTCCAAACATTAGTGAATCAGTTGCTTCAACATGGGCTCATTCAGCTTCCAATCCCTTGTCATGGTAAGGACTTCCCAATTGTTCAATATGTTGATGACACTCTCATCATCCTACCTGCTGTGGAGTCCCAACTTCTGGAGTTCAAAAAGATGCTCCTGCTTTTTTCCCAGTCCACTGGTCTTCAAGTTAATTATCATAAATCTGCTCTGCCGCCCATTAACATTGGTCAGGAAGTGCTTCAAAGGTGAGCTGACTCCATTGGTTATAAGATTGGTTGACTAACTTTCACTTATCGAGGTTTACGAGTTGGGACAACCAAGCCAAGGATCATTGACCTAATGCCACTGGTGGATAATATGGAAAGGAGGCTTTCTGCCAGTTCTTCCTTCCTGGCTCACGGTGGCCATCTTTAATACCTCAACTCTGCCCTGTGTTCTGTACCCACTTTTTCCCTATGTAGTCTCGACATACCACCTGGTATCATCAAGCAGCTGGAAAAATGGCCAAGATCAGGCACCTTATCTTGCGGCTTGGGACTTGGTGTGCAGACCAAAGATGAAAGGAGGGTTGGGCATCATGAATATGTCTGTCCAGAATGATGCTTTGCTCCTTAAAGATGCTGATAAATTCTTCAACAAAGCAGAAGTGCCAAGGGTGGAGTTAATTTGGAACACCTACTACCATAACATAGTTCCACAAGGAACATCTCTATGTGGTTCATTTTGGTGGAAGGATTTTTGCGAGAGGATGGATAACTTCAGAGCTGTCACTTTCATACAACCAGACAGAGGAGATACTTTCTGTTTTGGTTTGACTCTTGGGAATTAGGTGACTCAACGCTGCCCCTGGCACACAGGTTCCAAAGATTATTCTCCTTTGCAATTGATACCTTCAGTACTTTTGAGGAGGTCTTCCAAGCTTTTGAAGCAAACTCCATGACTAGCCTGTTTCACCTGCCTCTTTCTGACAGAGCTTTCCAGGAACTGCAAACAAATAACAGCCTTCTTCAAAATCTGCACAGGGAACAATCTAGCAATGATATCTGGCTTTGGAGTACTAACAATAAGAGTTACACAGCTAAGAAGTACTACTTGCATCTCGATCAGCCCATTATCCCCAACCCACTACTCACACGGGTTTGGAAAAGTTGTTGCACAATGAAAATAAAAATGTTCGCCTGGATGCTTATAATGGATAGACTAACAATAAGAGTTACACATGCCACTGGAATTTTTCTGATTCCAACTTATGTGTTTTATGCCATGCAAGAATCAAGGAGGACAGAGATCATCTCCTTAGCTGTATGTTTAGCATTAGGGTTTGGAACTATCTTCTGATTTCTTGGGAGGGTAACTCCATGTGGGACACAACTATAGCAGCCAAGAGAGATTTTCAGAAACCTTTTTTCTCCGAAATAGTTTTCACAACTTGCTGGAATATTTGGACCTCCAGAAATGCAAGGGTTATTCAACAATGAGCGTCCCAGATTCAGCTGATGGAAATCTAACTTCATCCATGATATTTCCCTATTACCTTATAGAATTAAAGCTAGTTTTACGGATGGTCTCCTCAAGTGGATTTCATTCTTACCTCCATGAGGTTTGTAAACACCATCCCCATTTGTATATTCTCAACCCCCTGTATATAAACTCTTTATAGTTGGAATAAAAGAAAAGGTTGTGGGGTGATTTCCCTACAGTAGTTGGTCAAAAAAATATAGAAGATAAAAATGTTCACCAAGTCTAGGAAATTATGGAAGGATTTTAGAATCCTCTAGAAATTGGAATAACTCCAGTTCGAGTTGATTTGAACTGTGCAAGAATTTGCAAAGGTGGAGTTTGAAATAATCACATCGATGTTTGCATTAGGTATCTACAGAAAATATCTTTGGAAAAATGTGTAAAGCACATATTAGGATAGATCTTGATTTTAGGAATCTACAGAAATTTGAATCACCAAATTTAGAGTTCAAATGAATTGCTTATGTAATAAATGAGCTCTGTGTAGAAGGAAAAATGAGGGGAAAAGAATAATACAGAGGGTTAAGCCGCGCTCTAGGCCCTGGATAGCGCTTGCGCCGGCCCAACAGCTCTGGCCGTGCGGTAGGCTGGCCAAGACGAAGGCCCATTGGCCAATACCGCTTTCGCTGCAGGGAAAGAACCTCCGGTGGATCCACCTCCACTTAAAAACAAGCGGCCCGGCCATTAGTGGGCTGACATGGGGGCCCCGCCGGTCAGGTTCTCCCCTACCTCTCGCTCGCACGCAGGAGAGGCAGGGGAGGCTGACCCAGCTGGTGCTCGCGCCTGCACTAGCGGCTCCAGCCTCCTCCGGCGAAGTCCCGGTCGTCGGGATGCTCGGGGAGTTGAGGCGCACTCGCGTGGGGCTCCCGTTTCGTCGGGGAGCGCTTGGGGAGAGGGGGCCCTCGGCCGCAGCGGGGGCCAGCGAGGACGACTGCGGTGGAGTGGTTCCCCGGCCACCGAAAGTTAGAAGGAGGGATCGGGGGTGCTGGAGGCATGAAGGAGAGCACACTGGCGCCCTTCAATGAAGGGAAGGCTTGGAGGGTCCCGGCTTTGAGCAGGGGATGCCGACAGAGCTCCGGCCATTGCCGGTGTTGGACAGGGCAAGAGGAAGATGGGGGCCTCTGGAAGCTCCGCGGGAGGGAGAGAGCCAGGAGGGAGTAGAGTGATCGAGGGGGAGGCCTTGTATGGAGGGGACGCAGAGGGGAAGCTCGGGTGCGCTTGGATGCTCTGGCACGGATGCCACGCGTGCAAGGAGGAGTTTGGAGGCAAGCTGGTGTCATGGAGGGGTCAAAGGATGATTTGCGGCGCTCTGGGCCACGCTTGCCTTGCTGGACCTGAGCTGCAGCAAGAGGCCAAGGTGCAGAGCACCGTTTCAGCATGCCAGTGGTGTAGTCACCACGGGCACCATTTCCTATAGTGGTCTTACGACCAGTCAAACATGTCCTACACGCAAGGCATGCATGCAGGAAGGTGACTCAGGAGTTTGGTTGCATATGGGGCTTATTTGAATTGGTTTTGATTGGAGTTAAGTTTGCAGCAGCAAACTTAAGATTGTAAATTAGGGCACTTACTCTAGGGATTGTGAAACAAAACCTTGTCTAGCAGCCTTATTCATGGAAGGACTACAAGACTGCCAACTTTCGACTCAGGGGGATGTGGTTATGTAGTATTGTAGTTCAAGGCTACAATTCTGCCAGAAATCAAGTTTCGGGTGTGCTGCTCATTTTTCCTACATGAGCATGCCATATCTTGGTTTGAAATGATGAATTAGCATGCTAGGGGATCTCTGGAAAGAGTTGGTGGCATTACCTTAAGTAGAAGTATAGCAAGAGGGGTAAAACAATGCTGCCAAGGTAAAAATGAGGGGTAGATACATGGAGTCACCCCCCAATAATTGACCAGTGGCCATGGCAAGGTTACTAGAGGTAAAAGGGGACTAGGTGAACCTCTGGTAAAAATTTAAGCTCAAGGGGAAATAATGGAAGAGGCCACAACAACAACTTCCGTAAATGGACAAAAGGTGCTTGATGGATGTTAGGGCTACAAGATGGATTCCAATTGCCTTGAAAGTTAACAGGATCATATGATAGGTCAAACTGAGCTTGTGTAGCAAATTGGGGATTTGTTGGAGAAAGTTTCCAATGTAGACCTGAAAAACCCAAGAGATGGGCATAAATGGATTTGTGCATATAAAACTATGCAAATCAATCCCCACAAATCCACAACTTGGTGTGGTGGCATTATTTGAGTATTAGAGCATGCCCAAGAAGTTTGGGATCAATTGGTGAAACTTTATAATGTAAAGTTTCCCAAGGTTAGAAATGAACAAAGACGGTTTTGAGGGGTTTGGGACAAGTTCTTGTATTCTCCTTGATGCACAACTTGGTGTGGCTACATTATTGGATTATGAGAACACGCCCACCAAATTTGAGCAGAATTGGAGACATTTGGTAATGTAGAGTTGCTCAAATTTGGATCTGGACAGATATGATTTTGGAATAATTAGATGAATCAAATCAAGTTAGATTGAGATGAAACTTGGCAGGATAATCACATATATTATGTGTGACATGATAGAATTTCACTAGGATTTATTGAGAATATTTCTTATAGAGATATTTCAAAAGCTTCAAATACGCAGGAATGGGTTTTGAAGGGTTATGCCTAATATTTTGAACATGACCATGCATTGAAACTACCATATATGGAACATGTATATCCACTCACTTTCCCTAACTTTTCTCAAATATTTTGAAAGCAATAAAAATAAATTTCTTTCATAAGGGAACATTTTTGGCCTTAGAGAAAGGTATTTAAATAAAATAGTAAAATCACTTTTAAAATAATTATATTGTAGTTTTGGAAAGTCTTTTTGATAATGGGATTTAAATAAAATATTTGGTGCAAAATAACCTCCCTAATTTGAGGACTTGTAGTACAAATCCCAATTGAGGGGTTTCGAAAGCTTAAATCAAGGAAATGTTTTTTGGTAAAAATAACATTTTGTAAAATAGTTTCTGGTCCTATACACATGGCATGATCATTAGGCAAGTATTTGGGTTAAGGAGGAGAGTCTCAAGAGTAGCAGGAACATTGGGATTCAAACACAAGCAAGCAAGCAAGCAAGCATCAATCACATCAAGCATCACAATTGGTCATGAAAATTTTAATTGGTCCTAATTTTTGAGATAAGTTAATTCAGTCAGGAGAGTTAAAACACATGGTGTTAAATTATTCCAGCGCTACTGCTAACATAGGTAACAGTAGCGCTTGAATCCCAACGCTACTGCTAACAGGTTAGGTGTAGCGCGTTAGCAGTAGCGCTAACCCCAGCGCTACTGGTAAGGGTAAAACCAGCGCTACTACTAGGCTTTCTCCTAGTAGTGACCGACTATATTTAGAATAGCATCACAACCAGACCACCACCCCCAACAACCGTAATGAAACAGAGCCGTCATCAGTTGTGGACCAGTGTCGGGACGGTACAACCGTCTAGGTGTTGAGCGGTACAACTGCCCATGGCACCGGTACAACCGGTTAGTTAGAAAAATAGGGGCCTCTCTCTCAATGATGCGACGGAATGTGATGGGTGCAAAAGTGTGAGAGAAGAATTGATTCACCCATAGACTCCGAATGTGGATTCCCTATTAATAGTACGGGGTCCCTACGACCAAAGAGAATAAACACGTGAGGAACACGTCTTTGATCTTTTCCACTTGGAGGGAATACCTAACCGTCTTGTGTCTAACATACGATACCTGCATAATTGACACCTAGTTAAATAACATAGTGAGTTGTCATCATCACCAAATCACTTAAGGTGGAGAATGCCCTTACAATCTCCTTCTTCTAGGTGGATGATGACAACAACACGATTTGCATACATGGTCTCTAAAGTAGAAGCGGAGATCCCCCTCGCTGTGTACCCCAAATGAGACAGAAACAGGAACTAGAGCTCCCCCTTGGTTTTAGAGACCATCTACAGGGTACATCGAGGAATTAACATTAAGGAGCATATGTACGAGATAACGAGTAGAGCTTTAAATGATACGTGTAATAATAAACATGGTCTCCACTGAAACTCAAATAGTCTTCACAAGATAGGTTCAAGACCAACTAACAACTTCCAAGATCAACTAACAAGAAAATAAGAGTTCAACTTGAAATCAAAACAAAAGATACGACGAAATGACAGCCAGAGCCCCCCATGCATATCCCGTCATGATATAGCTCTCTCCCCCTTTGGCATGAGGACACCAAAAAGGAAAAGAGCGATGCTATCACCCCGGTGCTCAGTAGAGCTCATCAGATCCGTCAGACTACTTGGAATCACCACTAGTAGTCTCATCATCACCATCACCATCATCACTATCAGACACACCCTGAGCAGCAGTAGCAGAGGAGGTAGCAGCCCAACCCGAGACCTCATCATCAGTCCAAGTGCTATGACCATGGATCCACTTCTCCTTAGGGGTGATGGACTTCTCTGAACCGCTGGATGACTCAAGCTTGAGAGCCTGCATAATCCGAATCTATCTGCACCTAGCAAGCTTCTCGTTGACATGGGCTTGAT
This sequence comes from Hordeum vulgare subsp. vulgare, assembly GCF_904849725.1. NCBI lineage: Eukaryota > Viridiplantae > Streptophyta > Magnoliopsida > Poales > Poaceae > Hordeum > Hordeum vulgare. The sequence goes on from NC_058521.1 coordinate 348,518,322, forward strand.
AGAGATTGTGCTGAACATGAGCTTGGAGGCAGAAGGTCTTTTTTAACTTATCTGAGAACTTGGAGACCCAAGATGGCTTGTCAGCCACAGGAAGATCAAAGTCACTATCACTGGAAGTAGCAAAAACATCCTCACGTGCGTCCTCGGGGAAGCGAATTGCAACATGCTTCCTCTTCTGGAGTTGCTTGACCTCATGCTCAGTGAGATTCTCAAGAGAAGAGAGAGGCCTGCCAGTCCTACGAACTGCCCACACAGAGTTGAGGAAGCACATAATGAACGGAGCATACTTGGGGACCAACTTGTAGAAGATCATGGAGTAGAGCTCCTCCCATAACCATTTGGAAGCATCAAATGTAGCCTAGTGCACGCCTTCTCTCGCATGGCAACAAGAATATCAGCGAAGTAACCACGAATCCCATGTTGATTGCCCACCTTGGGCAGGAGAACATTTCAGAAAACACGGTGCATAATATTACAAACTGGCAGCACGTCCTTAGAAGAGCGAGGAATCCCATGCTTGGGAATGTACAAGGGGGAAAGCTTCACCTTATCCATAAGATGAGCTTGATCGTGAGGATGAATGCCACTCTTCCTGTGATACGGTATAATCATACCCACGTGCATTGCAGAAGACACACCACGGGACCTCGAAAAGCTCATCACGACGCATGAAGGTAAGGGTGCGAGCGTCATCAGTGCCAAAGTGAATAGTGGCATAAAACTGGTGAATGAGCTGCACATCAAAGGGACAGTTGAGAGTCATGAGCTTGAGCAAGTCAAATTCGTCACACAGAGTATATGCTTCTCCAAAGTAGTACATGTTGTTCTGCCAGTGCTCACTGTCAATAGCCCATTGCTTGGCAAACTTGTTCTTGTGATGATCATAGAGCCCGGGCACAATTCGCATCTGAAGCGCATTCCGAAACTGAGGGGTGGTCTAGGTGGGAGCAACGGGTACCTCATACGGATCCTAAAACAGAACCAACTCCCAATCATATTGCTTCCATGAGTGCACCGGCTTGGCAGATTTCTGCTTGGCGGCCAAGATTTTTGGACGGTGAGAGGGATTGGTAGGGATCACAATTTCCTCGGCTCAGAGTCATCCACAAGCCTACACCCGCGAGCATGTTTCTTGGTGTTCTTCCGAGGAGCAGAGAGATAACCAGAGCCACTGCAGACACACACCAGAGAAGCACATGAATAGAAACCAAGAAAATATGAGAGGATTGTACGCAAAAAATAATAATAGATCACGTATGCATTGTAGAACAAAGAAGTTGTGGAATAGGAACCAGGTAGGCCGGTTGTACCGGTCATCCGAGCAGTTGTACCGCAGCAGCGGTTGTACCGCATATGCAAGTTCTTGTACCATAGATGCAAGCAGTTGTACCGTTGTTTTAGGGAGGCGAGTACATCTGGATCTGAGACCTATGCCAATGATTCTAGGTACTACATAGCATGACTGATAAGAAGCATATATATAGGACCTCCTCCTACCAATAGTTTGTCTGAAAATGCGGGATCCTAGCAATGCCCTAGGAAAACCTGGATCCAAAGAAGAGGATCCAAGAACAAGAAGAGAAGAGGGTATTACCAGTGTCCATTGGAGGAGATAAGGGGAGGAAGGGCCTCCATGGAGCGAATCCGAAAGGAGGCACCAGATCCGGGGTGCCGGAGGCACTCCGACGTGGTGGTGATGGCGGCTAGATGTTGGGATCTACCGTAGGTTCATCGCATGCGAATTAAAATTCCTAAGCGCGGAACATCCAGGAACATGCTATGGAGATGGATCACAGATCGTTACCACTAGACGCACAGTGCCGTGCACCGGAAGTAGAGTAGGGGCAGCGCGTCCGCGTGGTTCATCTCCTCCTTGTCCGTTCACCCTCGTGCAGCCGGTCCGATCTCCCTCGTGAGGCCGGTCGCCGGATCCCGCGTACAGGCTCGACGGAGCTGCGCAAGTGCACCGCCTCTAATGATATCCGCACGTGCATCAGGAACACACCGTGCGACAAACTGCTTGGTCCCATCACACGATCGACGGCGGGTGAAGGTGGCTATTCGCAACTCATGCGAAACACTAATAATTGTGCCGAAGCGATCGCTCGAACAGGTGTGCCGCACCTCCACTATATATAGGTGCCCCGTGTAGGCTCAACTCTTGGGCATCGCACGGACCCTAAAGCCCACGTGTTCCTTCCCTTATGAGCGCGACCCTTTAGGTTCTCGTTCACTTGGTCGCGAGTCAGACCACATCCGACTCGGCTAGTGGGTAGCGTTCTCTAGCAAGACGTGCCGACTCCAAGTGTCTGATGAAGCCGGTTAGGCGAACCTATACTTCATACTTCTGTTCCCTTTTCCACATGATATACGTTGCCGTGCTCAAGGCGATATGGTCATCCTTGTTACCGCATGACCTCTTTCTCGCTCCGGTGAATCCGACCAACATTCGGATTATCTCATAATCCTCATCGCATGGCCATGCTTATCCAGGTCGGATCACCCGAGGGGCCTAGAGTATATCTGTCCTAATCGGACGAACAAATCCCATCTGCTCGACCATGTCTCACAGCATGGGTTTGGACAAGACCGAAACCTACATTTGTAACTACCCAGTCACGGAGTACCGTTTGGTCGGCCCATAGAAAGTCTATCACCATCCCTAGTACATGCAACAGCTCAGGTCTTAGGACATAGAACGTATGTTGTACTAGAGACTCATAGAAGACCTATCGTTGCGTCTCATAGTTGGGTCTCTCCAACTCAAACCTTATCTTGTCTTGGACTCGACTACGTTGAATTCAACCAGATCTTTCTGAGTCATATTACGTGGCTAGCATCCAATGCTACATGGCCAGTGAGACCGGACTATCCACCGTGTCATATGCTAGTCTAACTCGTTGCGTGTCCACACAACCCTTTCGACAAGGGACTCTTTATGATAGTCATCATACAATGCATAGTCTCACAAACAACTCACGTACTTGTTCATTACACATCATTTTTTTTGACTTGACAATGCACAAGGACTATCTTTATTCATAAACACATAGGAAATATAATCATACATGATTGCCTCTAGGACAAATCTCCAACAGTCTCCCACTTGCACTAGAGTCAATCAAATAGACATTGAATGCCCAAAGCTCTAACGTGCCCCTCATGCTTGGGTTTTGGAAGCGGCTTAGTCAATGGATCAGCAATGTTTGCATCCATATTAATCTTCCATAAATTAGTGTCACCTTCCGCTACGAGCTTTCGTATCAGGTGATACTTTCGGTCTATGTGCCTGGTTTTGTGGTGTTGTCTCGGCTCCTTGTCCAGTGCGATGGCACCTGAATTATCGCAATAATAGTCCAACGGCTTTGACCATCCCGAGATTACACCAACATGTTCCAGGAACTTCCGAATCCAAACACCTTCCTTTGCGGCTTCCAAGCCGCAATGTATTCGACCTCTGTTGTGGAGTCGACCACCGTATCTTCCTTGGAACTCGCGCAGCTCACTGCTCCTCCATTCATGACATACACGAATCTTGTTTGCGATTGACAATCATCGCTGTCAGTTTAGAAACTAGCATCAACATAACCCTTTACATTGAGCTCCACCTCACCTCCATAAACTAGGAACATCTCTTTAGTCCTCTTCAGGTACTCCAGAATAGTTTTCACCGCTGCCCAGTGACTCTCACCTGGGTTGGCCTGGTATCTGATTGTTAAGCTTATTGCAAAGGCAACATCAGGTCGAGTACATAGCATGGCATACATGATGGATCCTATTGCCAAAGCATATGGAACCCTACTCATCCAGTTTATTTCATCAGAAGTCATAGGACTCCGAGTCTTGCTTAGCCTTATACCATGTGAGACAGGCAAGAACCCTTTCTTGGCCTTACTCATGTTGAACCTCTTCAACACTTTGTCTATGTACATGCTCTGGCTCAAACCGAGCAGCCTCCTCGATCTATCTCTATAGATCTTGATGCATAAAATGTACAACGCCTCTCCAAGGTCTTTCATTGAAAACTTGACATTCAATGATTCTTTGATTGAGTTCAGTATCTAAACATAATTTACGATCAGTAGTATGTCATCCTCATACAAGATCAAAAATACTACCGAGCTCCCACTAGACTTCTTGTATAAACAATAGTCCTCTTTGTTTTTATGAAACCAAGGTCAATGATGACTTCATCAAAATGAATATTCCAACTCCGAGCTGCTTGCCTCAATCCATAAATGGATCTCTTGAGCTTGCATATTTTACCAACATTAGTTGGATCGACAAAACCTTCGGGTTGTATCATGTATACATCCTCCTTTAAATTTCCATAAAGGAAAGCCGTTTTGACATCCATCTCCATTACTCATAATCGAAATATGCAGCTATAGCTAGTATGATCATCACCGACTTTAGCATCGCTACCGGTGAGTGAGTCTCGTTGTAGTCAATTCCTTTAACTTGTCCATAACCTTTAGCGACAAGCCGAGCTTTGTGGATCTAAACGTTTCCATCCACATCGCTTTTCTTCTTAAAGACCGAGTTGCTACCAATGGCTAGTACGCCAGGCGGCGGCTCCACCAAGTCCCAAACTTGATTATCATCCATGGACTTTAACTCGGATCTCATGGCGTCAAGCCATGCCTCGGAATCTGGGCTCACCATCGCTTCTGCATACGTGGCCGGCTCGTCGCTTTCTAGCAACAAATCTTTAGAAAAGACAAACAAGGACTCTTCCTAGTCCACATTTCATGTGGTGTCTTGTCTATGGATTTTGATAGTACCCTGTTAAGTGTGAAAGCTGCAGTTTCTAGAACGTATCCCCAGAATGACAAGGGTAAATCCGATTTTCTCATCATTGATCACACCATGTTCAACAAGGTTCGATTTCTCCGTTCTAACACGCCGTTTCTTTGTGGTGTGCCCAGAGGTGTGCCCAAGGTTCGATTTCCTCGTTCTGAAACTCTTTGAACTTTTCAAAAGTCTGTGACTTGTGCCTCATCAAATAGATATATCCATATGTACTCAAGTCGTCGGTAAAAGTCACGAAGTACTGATAGCGACCCCTGGCCGTTGTGCTCATTGGACCACACACATCACTGTGTATAAGCTCCAACAGCTCGGACGCCCTCTCGCAACTCTTTGCAAAAGGAGACTTAGTCATCTTCCCTAGCAAGCATGATTCACATGTCTCGAATGACCCGTAGTCAGACGAAGTTAGGAGTCCATCATGATGGAACTTCTTCATGCATTTTAGACTAATGTGTCCAAGCTGGCAATGCCAAAAGTATGTCGAATTTATCTAATTAGGCTTATGCCTCTTGACATTCACGTTATAGACTGGTTCCATTTCTAGATTCAAAATAAATAGCCCATCTACAATGGGTGCATAGCCGTGGAACATTCCATTCGAATAAAACGAACAACCATTGTCCTTTAAATTGAATTCATAACCTTGACTCATCAAACATGAGGCAGAAATAATGTTCCGACGAAGTGCAGGAATGTAATAACAATTATTCAATTCCATAATAAATCCAGAAGGAAGTTGGAGCTGCATCGTGCCGACTTCCAACGCAGCAACTCTTGCTTTGTTGTTGACCCTGATGTCAATCTCCCCTTGTGCCACACGCCTAGTTCTTACCAGCCCCTGCATCGAGTTGCAAATATGAACAACCGATCCGGTATCAAATACCCAAGAGCTGCTAGGTTTGTCAGCAAGGTAAATGTCTATAATATATGTAACAAGTGTACCTTTGCTTGAAGAAGCATCTCCGGCCTTCTTGGCATGCTTAGCAAGACACATGCTACAGTTCCTCTTCTAGTGACCAGTTTCCTTGCAATGATAGCACATGGTCTTTGAGTTTGGTCTGGACTTCGGCTCAACGGCGGAGATAGCCTTCTCTGTTCCCTTTGCCTTAGCCTTTTTCTTGAACCAACTCTTCTTGAACTTAGCCGAGTTATGCACCATCAACACTTGATGCGTGCCTTTCTTAATATCCCGCTCTTCCACCATGAGCATCCCATGCAATTCAGTGAGATTCTTATCCATGCCGTGCATATGATAGTTCGAGATGAACGTCCCATAGGTAGCTGGAAGAGAACCCAGAACTGCATTAGTTGCCAGCTCATGCAAGAGCAGGAAACACAAGCGATCCAAAGCTTGCACGTATCCGCTCATCTTGATCACATGCCGGCTTAGTGGATCACCTTCCTTCGGCTTGCAATCCATCAAGGATCGCCAGACGTTGAACCTTTCGATCCTAGCCTGCAACTGCAACATGCCCTTGAGACCCTGATCATATCGAAAGCTGCAATGTGTTTGAAATTCTATTGCAAATCGGGCTCCATACAAGCCAGCATGAGGGAGCTGATCTCGTTCGATTTATCAATGAGTTTTTTGTAGGCATTCTTGGTTGTGGAATTAGCATTATCTGCAGGGGCCTCTGGAAGTGGGTCCTCTAGAACATGTTCCTTTTTATCGTGCTTGAGAACAATTCTCAGATTTCCATACCAAGTGGTAAAGTTTGTTCTATTCAGTTTATCCTTTTCCAGAATTGATTTCAATGCAAAGTTTTGAGCAGTTGGTGCCATTTATCTACAACAGAAAATATTCAATCACTAAGTCATTTGTTTATCTGGATTAATTCAAGCCTTAAATATAACTACTCCCACTGAAGTCGGCATCCCTCCGCAAACAACCAGTGATTCAGGATCCGTCTTGCGCGAGCGACTAGTGAGCTTTAGCATCACTACTAGACAACTTGCCTATTCGGTGAGCAACTCCTTGCTAATCGTATCTCTATACGACTCCTGTCAGTCAGGTAGGTATCTCATACCCTGGGACCCGACCTTCTTTTCCACAAGGCCCAAAACCGTTTTGATATCCTTGTCAAGTTTAACCTAATGCAGTACATGTCCGTGTCCAACACGAACCCTCCAGTTCAAGGACATCTAGCAGCACCTCAATTTTATGAGCCCACTACTAGACGTACTTGACATGGGAAGGCGCAACATCCGGAATGGCAACGTGCTTGATATTAATGAGGGATGTTTCTACCATACTAACATGTATAGAAATAAGAAGCAATATCAATCACATATAAACAAAAAAACATGTGAAATAGTATGGCTCCTTCATGGACATCCTTCCATGGCCGGCTCCAACTCTGATGACCCGGGCGGTACTCCATCTTGTCTGTCATGCCAGGACGCCAAAGACTCGAACTTGATCTCTTTTCTCCAACTACTACTACTAGTGATGAATTTACATAGGATCACAAATGGACACACAGGTCGTTATACAATATAATGACAGCTCTTTACCTCCTGCTGGCTGACAATCATGACATGCAGGTCATGTTAAATTACACACATGCATCACATACATATGAGCCATACTATTCACATCAAACCTGCAAAACAAACTCATCCATAGAGTCGCATTCTACCGGTTTGTGTGATCGTGTATGAAGTACAAGGCGCTACGCACACGGCGATCCGGCAAGGCTATCCTCGTGAGCCCCCACCTCGTGAGGCCCACCTCATGAGGACACAAGGTTCTACACACACGGCGGTCCCCCACGTGAGGTCACCTCAGGAGGTATAATCATGAGTATTCCTCAGGAGGTGTCCTCGTGAGGTCCTCAGGAGGTCTCCTCATGAGGTATCCTTGTGAGTTCTCCTCCTAAGGTCTCCTCAATGTGCAGTTGATCTCATCAACCGTGCACATTGCTGAACTTATGAACGACGATAGATCTATTCCACCGCCTCCACACATCAAATATGCATCTGATCTGAATCTCAAACCACTAGCAGAGGCTCTGATACCACTGTTGGGATCTACTATAGGTGCACCGCAGGTGAATTAAAATTCCTACATGCAGAACATCCAAGAACATGCTATGGAGATGGATTACATATCGTTACCACTAGATGCGTAGTTCCGTGCAGCGGAAGAAGAGTTGGGGCAGCGCGTCCGCGTGGTTCGTCTCCTCCTTGTCCATTCTCCCTCGTGCAGCCGGTCCGATCTCCCTCGTGAGGCCAGTCGCCGGATCCCGCGTACAAGCTCGCCGGAGCGGCGCAAGTGCACCCCCTCTAACGGTATCCGCACATGCAGGAGGAACATACTGTGCGACAGACTGCTAGGTCCGATCACACGGTCGGCGGCGGGTGAAGGTGGCTATTCGCAACTCATGCGAAACCCTAATGACGGTGCCGAAGAGATCTCTTGAACAGGTGTGCCGTACCTCCACTATATATAGGCGTCCGGCGTAGGTGCAACTCTTGGGCCTCGCACGGACCCTAAAGCCCACGTGTTCCTTCCCTTAAGCACGCGACACTTTACGTTCACATTCACTTGGTCGCGAGTCAGACCACGGCCGACTCAGCTAGTGGTAGTAGTCTCTAGCAAGACGTGCCGACTCCAAGTGTCTGACGAAGCTGGTTAGGCGACCTGTACTTCATAGTTTTGTTCCCTTCACCACATGATATACATTGTCGTGCTGAAGGCGCTATGGTCATCCTTGTTCCCGCACGACCTCTTTCTAGTTCTGGTGAATCCGACCAGCATTCTGATTATCTCATAATCCTCATCGCCTAGCCATGCTTATCCAGGTCTGATCACCCTAGGGGCCCAGAGTCTTGCCGGAAACCTACCTTCGTAACTACCCAGTCACAGAGTAGCATTTGGTCGGCCGAAAGCAAGTCTGTCACCATCCCGAGTACATGCGACAACTGAGATCTTAGGACATAGAACGTATGTTGTACTATAGACTCACAAATGACCTATCGGTGCGTCTCGTAGTTGGGTCTGTCCAACTCAGACCTTATCTTGGCTCGTACGTCGAATTCAACCAGATCATTCTGAGTCATATTATGCGGCTAGCATCCAATGCTATATGGCCAGTGAGACCGAACCATCCACCGTGTGATATGCTAGTCTAACTCGTTGCACGTCCACACAACCCTTTCGACTAGGGTCTCTTTAGGACAGTTATCATACAATGCATAGTCTCACGAACAAGTCACGTACTTGTTAATAACACATCATTACAATGTCCAAGGACTATCTTTATTCATAAACACATAGGAAATATCATCATACATGATTGCCTCTAGGGAATATCTCCAACACTAGCGACCAGGGCACCGAGAGGAGGAGTTGGGCATGAAGGGGAAATTGAGTACCCCTTCGGCCTGGCCCTCCTTTTAGGCGTCGATTGCCGCCGCCGATTGTACCGCTTCGAAGAGCGGTTGTATCGACCCAGCACAACCTGGGAATTAGCGGTAGAACCGCAAATTCGAACCGGTTGTACAGATGGGGTGAGGCAACGGTTGATTAGCGGTCGTACCGTTGTTACCACCGATTGTACTGCCCTGCCTCAGTCACCACCACCAGCAATTAGTGCATACAATTTGGAAATGAGAGGGTGTCAGGGTGAGGAAAGCTTGGGAGAAAGAATAGGCAGGGCGGTATGGCGGTGTAGGCTCCAAGGTGATCGAGAAGAAACAAAAAAGGAATACAAACCATGAAGGATACCACACCTAAAACATAACCAAACAAGAACTGCAAAGAAGAACCAAAAAAGATGCAACAAAAAGAAGCACCAAAGGCAAATACCTCTCTAAGAGGGGCGGTGGCCGAAGCCACCAATGTTTGAGTGAAAGGGTATGGCACCAAGAAGATTTTAACCTTGGGCCCATGACCAGAACTCGTTTTTGTGACACAAATACAATCAAAAATGGAAAATGTGCAAGATTTGATTGTTTTATGCATAATAGGAGGAGGGATAGTTCACTGAGAGAACTACACGCCCCCAAAATTCATGCCTACATCTAAACAGAATATAATGATGAGAGTGGTGGGTTGTGCCTAATTGCAATGTACATTGCTCAAATCAATGATATTTAGCTCACGCCTTAACTCACGAAATCTTGCTTCATTCAAAGGCTTCGTGAATATAACTGCAAGTTGATCATTAGTGTTCAGATAAATGAGATCAATTTCCCCATGTTTGATATGCTCCCAGATGAAATGGTGGCAAATATTGATATGCTTCATATTTCAATGCTGAACGGGGTTGTTGGATATTGAGATAGCACTAATATTATTACAATAAAGAGGCACTTTGTCACAAGTGACACTGTAATCCTTTAAAGTTTGCCTCATCCAGAGCAACTGAGCACAACAATTGGCAGCAGGTACAAATTTGGCTTGGGTGGATGAGAGAGACACACAATTTTGTTTCTTTGAAGACAAACTTACGAGAGAGCGACCAAGGAATTAGCAACCTATGAAAGTTGACTTCCTGTCCACACGGTCTCCTGCCCAATCCGAGTCTGAATATCCTATGAAATCAAATGAAGCACCTTTGGGATACCATACGCCAAAGTTTGGGGTATGAGCTAAATATCGAAAGATTCGCTTGAGTGCCACATAGTGGTTTTCCTTAGGTGTGGATTGAAATCATGCACAAATTCCTAAAATCAACATAATATCCGGTCTAGATGCACAAAGGTAAAGCAGAGATCCAATCATAGAGCGATATACCTTTTGATCCACAGCTTAACCATTGGGGTCGAGGTCAAGGTGGTAGTTGAGAGGCATGGGAGTGTTGGCCTTGGCAGGCTTTAGATCATCCACCTTGAACCTTTTGAGCATGTATTGAGTGTATTTTGCTTGATTGATGTTGGTTCCTTGACTTTGTTGCTTGACTTCGAGTCCAAGGAAAAACTTCAACTCTCTCATCATAGAGATCTCAAATTCTTTAGTCATTAGAGGAGGAAATTCTTCATTAAAAGCTTTGTTAGGAGAATCAAAGAAAATATCATCAACATATAGTTGGCATATGAACAAGTTCCCCTTGACCTTCTTAGTAAAAAGAGTGGGGTCAATTTTCCCAACTTCGGATCCACGGTCATGTAATATCTCGGTAAGGTGCTCATACCACGCACGTGGGGCTTGATTAAGGCTATAGAGTTCCTTATTTAGAACATACACATGATTAGGGAACTTGGTATCCTCGAACCTCGGGGGTTGCTTGACATAAACTAACTCCTTAAGAGGACCATTAAGAAATGCACTTTTCACATCCATTTGGTATAACTTGAAGTTATGATGAGAAGCAAATGCAAGCAACATGCGAATAGACTCAAGGCAAGCGATAGGAGCAAAGGTTTCATAGTAGTAGATGCCCTTGACTTGCGAGTAATCTTGTGCTACAAATCTTGCCTTTTTCCAAGTGACGACACTGTTCGCATCTTGCTTGTTCTTGAAGATCCACTTTGTCCCAATGACATTGTGGTTATACTTTGGTCTTGGCACCAGTCGCCACACTTTATTTCCCTCAAAGTTGTTGAGTTCTTCATGCATCGCTTCAACCTAATCCATGTCTTCGAGAGGCTGTTGTACCTTTAGTGGTTCAATGCAAGAAATAAGCGCATCATGTGCACTAAAGTTTGATAATTGATGACGCGTGGTAACCCCTTTATGTAAGTTGCCGTAGACATTCTCCAGCACATGAGAATGCTTTTTGAGCCTTTTGGCAATCCTGGCAGGACGACTCTCTTGAATCTCCTCACAGGTAAACTGAGGTGCCTGTTTGAGACATTTACCGCCTTTTTAAGTTTCTCCTTGATCAGGAGCTTAATTTGGTTATAGCGCTTCCTCTTGATCTTGAGCTTGGTATTGATATTGAGTTTGCTCTTGAGCTTGAGCATCCTCAGAGGGGTGAGCCAGAGAAAGGACATCATTTGGTGCAGGACCATCTTAAGGTTGATCTTCTCCTTGATCGGGATCACGGGGATGAGGGCCTTCAGAGCATTCTTCGGAAGCGTGTCTTGTGTCGGTGATGGTTACACATGAGTGGAACATTGTCCTTCTCCTTCAGCCACAAGGGGTTCCTAAACGGGCAGGAAGAATCCCACGCCCATTCTTCTTATGGATTGTGGAGAAATTTCATCACCTACATCACAAAAACCACTTTGCTCCACTTGGGAGCCATTATTCTCATCAAACTCCACGTTACAAGTCTCCTTAATGAGTCCTGAGGACTTGTTGAGGACACGGTAAGCGCGAGATTTTGTAGCATAGCCAACAAATATGCCCTCTTGAGCTCTAGGTTCAAACTGACAAACAGGCACCTTACTTAAGAATGAAACACTTACAACCAAACACCAGGATGTACTTGAGGTTGGGCTTGTTGCCGGTAAGAATTTCATATGGAGTCTTGTTCAAGCCTTTGCGAAGGTAGAGCAGATTGAATGCATGAGATGCTGTGTTGATGGCTCTGGCCCAAAAGTTATACGGATACTTAAACTCCGCCATCATGATTCTTGTCGCATGCATCAACGTCCAGTCCTTCCTTTCTGCCACACCATTTTGTTGAGGAGTGTAAGGAGAAGAGTATTGATGCTTGATTCCTTCATCACTCAGAAATTCATTTAGGGTGTGATTCTTGAATTTGTTGCCATTATCACTTCTGATCATCAATATCTTTGCATTATGTTGGCATTGAGCTTCATTAGCAAAGTCGATGACAGTTTGTTCAGTCTCACTTTTTCGCTTGAAAAAGTATACCTACATATATCTTGAGTAATCATCCACAATAACCAAGCAATACTTTCTTCCCCCAATACTATCATAGGATGGAGGACCAAAGAGATCCATGTGGAGGAGCCCCAAGGTCCTTTTCGTGTAGATGATAGTCATGGGGCGATGAGTTGTCTCATGATTTTTTCATTCAATACACGCACTGCAAGCATGATCTTTGGTGAAACTCACATTTGTTAGTCCAAGTACGTGATCCCGTTTGAGGAGACTTTGCAAAGATCTCATATGGACATGGGTTAGACGACGATGCCAAAGCCATCCCACATCAACTTTAGCCGTTAGACAAGTTGTGGTCTTAGTGTGTTGCTCCGAAAATTTAACCACATCGAGACCGTTCTCGACATGCCCAACAAAGGCTACTTTAAGAGTCTTGCTCCACAAAAGGGCCATAGAGTCAATGCCAAAGAAAGTACTAAAGACCATAAGTGCAAGTTGATGAACGGAAAGTAAATTATATGTCAGGGTCTCAACAAGCATAACCTTTTGAATGGTAAGTTGCCGAGACCCAATACCTTTGAAATCGCATCATCACCAAAGGAGACTTGGGTGGAAATGGATGGATCGGATGAACATCCACCACCAAGTCCTTGCTTCTAGTCATATGATTTGTTGATCCACTATCAAGCAATCATGACACCCCATCGAAAGCAAACTCCTGCATAAGATGAATGCTTGGATTTATATACCCATTCCTTAATGGGTCCTCTTATGTTAGTAACAAGGGTCTTAGGAAACAGAATATACCATTCAATGTAATCATCATAAGAACCAACAAACTTAGCAAAAAACATTCCCATCACTGGCACGACACAAAACATAAGAAGGGTTAAAGTCGCTGTTGTGTTGGGTGGGGGGTTATTGCCATTCATGGCATTACCACCCTTATCTTGGTTCTTTTTCTTCCCATGAGTACCCTCCCCAGATTTAACAAAGGTTTCCATAAGCTGGGGAGGTTTGCCTGATCTTCTTCTTCTTCTGGTTCTTCTTGGACTTGGGGGCAAACCCAACTCCTTCCTTTGCAACCACTTCCTTTTGACTGCTCAAAAGGTCATTAAGATTCTTTTGACCTTGGATGCATGTCACAACGCCTCTCTCAAGTTGCTCTTTTAATTTGGAGTTCTCCTCCACAAGATATGCATGCTCACAACAGGGGTTAGTAACATGGATATTATCAATTAAAAAAATGGAGGGCAAGTGGCTATTTCCTTAGTGAGTTTTACTTGGAGTTGAGCATGAGACTCTTTTAAAGAGACATGAGCACTCTTAAAGGCTTTGTGAGCCTTGCCAAGTGTTGCAAGCTGTTTCTTGAGTCTAACATGATCAAGCCCAAGTGCACTCTTTTCGGATTGAAGGACATGGGTAAGAACAAGAGCATGATCAAAATCTTTCTTTAACTTAGCAAGTTCATCGTTAGGTGACTCCTCAAGAATCAATCGAAGTCCTTGCTCTTTTTCAAGACAAGTAGAAAGATTTGCAATCTCATTGACATAGTCATGACTATGACCTTGTAATGTAGAGATGTTTTCTTCATGAGATTCAATGAGGTCATTAGCCTCCCCGAGTTGTTCCAAGAGAGCAACAAAATGCTTCTTGGATTTACCCTTGAGTTTTCTCATGAATTTACCAAAGGAGTTCTCCACCTCCTCTGCCTCTTACTTTTCATCTCCGCGATCCACGGTAGCAGAAATTGTAGCTTTGATGTTAGTAGTTTGGGCGTTAGATGTTACCTTGTTGGATGCATTGGCCATCAGGCACTTGACAATGCGGTTCTCGTTGGGAGCCTTGAATAGGGACACCTTGCTTAGAGAAGAGGATGAAATGGCCACTTGTCTCATCATCATTATCCTCATCGGAGAGGTACTCTTCTTGAGCCACCAACACCTTAGGAGGAATCTTCTTGGGGAAGTTGTTTCTGTTAGGGAAAGACTTGGTCTTGTCTTTACTATGTGCTTGCCACCATCGTCTTCCCTCTGCTCACAGGGACAGTATGCCGCAAAGTGACTCACATTGCCACAATTGTAGCAAGTTATCACTCGTTGCTTTCCCTTGGACCCATTTGAGTTGTTCTTGGAGAAGTTGGGCCTTGCGTTTTTCTTGTTGCCCAAAAACTTCCTTGATGCAAGAGCCATGTGCTCCTGGTAAGCATACTTGGTGTATTGAGGACAAGTTTCTTTTTCGTATTCCTCATCTTCCTCCAAAGTAGCCTTGGCCTTCAAAGAAAGGTTGGGAGAGTATTTTCTTGACCGTTGAATTCATGCAAGAGCATTGTCAGCGGTCCTGTTCAGAATGTTCATGGCTATAAACTCATCCAACACATGACTTGAGGAGAAGCCATGAAGGTCCGGCCTTTGACGGATGACGGAGGACATGGACTTGTTGAAAGGCATGATGGCCTTGATAAACTGACGCTTAATCCAAGTGTCATCCACATCTTTGCTTCCATGATCCTGAAGAGCACCAACAAGAGTTGTAACTCTTCGATATAGTTCACGAGAGTCCTGATCCTCGACCATCGAAAATTCATCGACCTCATCAAGAACCACTTCATAGTTGGACCATTGAATGTTAGAGCTTCCCTTGTACATGGAGATGATGTGCTCCCAACAGTCTTTGGCCCGAGTGAAGGGACGCAAGTGAGGAAGGTCTTAAACAGGTGCAGCTACTTGAAGCATGAACAAGGCAGAGTGATTGAGCTAATTGTCGACCTCTTCTCTTGGCGTGAGATTTCTTGGATCATGTGGGTAGTATCCCTGCTCAATGATTCTCCAAACTTGTGTTGAGTTGTGGTACAAATGAGACTTAATACGAAAAACCCAGTTAGCAAAATCATTCTTGGCAAGCTTTGGTGGAGGACCTAGATTAATAATATGTGGTGGGTGGACCGAGATTAATAATAGACCATGGGAGGAGGAAAAGAGGCAAAGGCATTTTCCCCACTTGTTCCTTGAGGCGTCTTATCCTTTTCACTAATAGAATTTTCCTTTTCGGAAGTGCCCCCCGAATCTGAAGTTGTGGGTATAGCCACCAACAACGGGTCGGTAGGCAGTTTGTAAACATCAAGGAAATCCTTAAGCATGTTTTGGACTTTGATAGCTACTCAGGATTTAAATGTGGACACGACCTCATTTCATTCCTCTCGGGTGATTTCTTCCATCTTTGACGCCTGGTAAAAGGTGGAAGGCCTGGCCTTCTAGCCCGGTGTTTTGTTCCATCTTTGACACCTTAGTTTCGGCGACCGGTGTTATGTTCCATAAATGAGCGCCCCTAACATGTTAGGGGTTGTTATGGGGACCCCCTTGACTTTCGTTTTGGGATGAAACTCGTGTGGCAAGGCCCAACATTGGTACTATATTGCCAACATAGTAATATTGATCACCTTATTAGCGCCCCCTCGTGGATCAATTCAACATAATATAGGGAGGGACGATGCTGATGATGCTGGTCATAAACAGAGTCATGTGCGTGGCCAACCCGGTGCAACTCGGGTGATTTCTATTAGGCCACTCTATGATGTGCTCATCCGATTGTGCCCTCAGAACGAGATATGCGGCTCCTATCGGGGTCATCGGCACGTCGGGCGGCCTTGCTGGATTTGTTTTACACTTCTCGAACATCTTGTGCGAGGGATTCTGAGGTTACTTTGGGCTATCTTGAGGTTGAGGTTTTCTAATATGAACCCAAGGATATCACGGGTTTTTTGTGGTTGAGCTTATTCATTCATAGCGTGTGGTAGTTTGTGATGTATTAGTTGGAGCACCCGTGCAGGGTTAAATCTTTCTTAACGCCGTGCTGGCGGTTCTATGGCAAACTTGGAAACTTTGTTTAACATATGTTTGTAGATAACTAGAAGTGAACTTAATTAAAATATGCCAACTATGTGTGCAACCGTGACTATCTCTTCTCGTGAGTTTTGAATCCGGAAGAGGACACGGTGCGGTTATGTCTGACGTAAGTAGGTGTTGAGGATCATTTATTTGATCATCATTAGTAACGTCCTTTATGCGTAGTAGATCATCTCCCTCTTATTCTTGCACTTGTAAGTTAGCCACTCAAATAAATGCTTAGTTGCATGTTGCAGCCTCACCACTTAACCATACCAAACCCATTAAGTTGTTCTAGTATTGATACATTTGGAAATGAGATTGTTGAGTCCCTGTGGCTCACAGATTACTACAACAACAGTTGTCGGTACATCTAAAGTGGCACTTTGACGTGAGCGTGATGATTGTACTATTTGGTTTTTCTTCTTTTTCATCATCGATCTAGGATGGGTTCCAGGCCGGCAGCCTGGGATAGCAAGGATGGACATCGTTCTTTTACCATTTGTTTTCATCCGTAGTCGGACCGTGCACATTTACATGGTGATTGAAAATGTAATTGCATTGATGTGATCTTGATGTGGCTTATGGCGAGTGTGAGCCAAGTCCACATACTCATCTCTTGTGTCCATGTACTTGTAACTATATCCATTCTTATGAAATGAAGAGATGCACTTCTATCCCTATTGAGGCCCTCGTGCCAAAATAAGGATAGGATCACATCTTAGGCGTCACACGCAGTTCTACATATGTACATGTGAAGAACCATCTTACCATTATCATGCTAAGCTAGTCCTTGGGAACTAGAGCTACAATTCTCAATGCTTATTTTGAAGAACCGGCTTACCATGTCCATAATAAGCTGGTCCTTGGGTGCTAGAGGCAGTATACAAAGATAGAAATGTTAAAGTAGGAAATCTTACTTCATATTTTTCCGTAAGGACGTTGATCATATTAGTTTCAGTCTCCCAGCCCTCACACAGTCGGGTCAACTATTGCTGGTGGATTTCTTCAACACTAAACTGACATATTCGGGAGCTCCAATTGGGTTTTTCCTTTACCCAAGTTCAGTGGTTCTTGCTTGGACACAATCTTAACTACAGAGATGGAAACAACAAGAGCTTGGAAGCTTTCCTTGACAATAACAACATCGGGAGTGCTCTGGTCAGCCGATGAAATAGGGTCATCCACATGAGTCGTCGGACTAGAATGACAAGCTGGACTTGGTGGATGAGCAGAAGGATCAATTGAAGTGTGTGTAATCTCTACTAGTGTGTCCATTAAAACCGACTAATCTGGTTTAGGCATCTCATGAATGGTTACCGGTTCAGTTGCATCATCTAGAATGTTCTCTTCAGAAGGGTCCACTTCAGTGGCCGCCTTTTCCGTTTGGAGGTTCAAAATGTCTTTGCTTTCACCACGAGGAAATGACTCGACAACACGGCTAGAGAAAGTAGTTTTGGCCCTACAAAGACCAGAAATCAAATATTATGTTAAGAAAGGTAAACATATGCAATTAGGTCATGATCAAAAACCTACCAGCGGTTGATGTTAAAAGTGGGGAGTTGCTTTGCTGATGAGGCACCCGAAGATGAGGAGATTCCTCAAAAAGTGAGTTTGAAGGGCTAAGAGGTTGTTTAAGGAGACCAGCCTTAGGACAAGAATCAGTAGGACTATGTGGCACCTTAACACCTGGCTTACGTGCTGGTGGTGGATGAGGCAAGCCAGGGTCTAACTCACCCGAGTCACTTCAGGTCATGCTTTTCGATTGACCAGCAAATTGCTCTTTCTTCAAAAGAAAATCGGGATCTAAATGAGCATCTAGATTTGATAGCTTAACCTTCCTGACGGCTTGCCTTGTTTTTCTTGCAACAAACGTTTCAAAGAAACTGGAAGAGATTGGAATTACCTCAATATCGCCGACTTGGCTGGATTCAGATTCACCCTAATAGGAAGGCATGTAAGAAAGTTCAGTAAACAAACGGCCAAGTGAGTCAAGCTCTACCTCACATTGTTCTCCTGAAGATGATCCAGGAGCCAGGTCATCACGAGCCGGATCATTCCCTTGGCCCGAGGAAGAAACAGGGATCCGAGGTGTGACTTTCCAAAAGCTAGAATGCTCCTGCAGATGAAGTATCATGATAAGAATGGCGGGTCAATACGAAATCAGCAAAGAAATAGAGTATACTTTATGGAAAAAAGACAAGTATCGATGGCGGAGGATTTAGCAGATAAAATGGACCTAAACCAGTAACGGTGCATCTCTCCTTTGAGTCGAAGAAAAACTTGTCTGTATCTTTATTAAGGGCATCGTCGGTTACGTCTTGGGGGGACAAGCATTGAGCATTGATGACGCGTTGATCGATATACTTCTTGCCCCTCGTTGGTTACCCCAAGTAGAAGGTGGAGATGTAGTCAGCAGCAAGTTTCCATTACACGAAGACTATAACGTTTATCGAACCAGGAGGACTCCAAGGATCAACAAGTAGGTATCCGTTTCCCTGGTGCTAGTAGAAGATGTTGACCTGCACACACAACAAATAATTTTGATGCCAATGAGTACAGAGAGGTTATCAATCCCTCCGGTCCTGTAGTTTGCAAATGATCAAAACACAAGCGGGAGTAGTGATAGTGAATGCAACGGAAAAGTAAATGAAAGCAGTAAATGATGGAGGTGTAAGCAATGGTGGTTATGGACCTGAGTCACATGATGTTCACTAGTGATGTCTCTCTCCCAAAAGACAATAAACAATTATGCATGGGTAAACAAATTACAACTAGGGAATTGACAGAATTATAAATTCCACCCGATGATAATTATGCTACTTGAAAGTTAGAGGCTCAATAGTAATGGGCGGTACGCCAAGATAGGTAAACCGTTTATTCATCAGCATCTACTTACTAATCATCAACCTTGAGATATATATCCATAACATCTCGCTGGTATTAAGTGCGAGCTCCACCCGAAGTGTAAACTCAAAGCAACGGACAACTGCATTAACGAACGATGCGTAAGGTAAACAATCCTTCCAACCGTGGTCACAAGCACCGTTGTTTTCTCCCAGGTGGCAACAACACATCCCCTAGTCTCATGTTTCTGTCACTCAAGCTAGACATCAGGGGGCATGAACCCATAATCATGCATAGCGCTCCCTCTTGGTGTTACAATCTACTACTCGGCCAAAGCAATAAGGAGCAACGGGGAACATGCACGAATCATTAAAGAACATAATATAAAAGGATAATCAAATATATAACTTATAACAATCTCAACATCATCTCATAATCCATAGGATCCCAACAAACCAAGCATAGCAATAGCATGAAAATTACATAGGTGCCTTGATCATGTATGGTAGCTCACAAGGGATAATCATTGAAGCACAAGATTGGAGAGAAGACATCACATAGCTTCTGGTCATGGACTCATGGTGCAAGGAGGACTACTCACGGCACGTCCGGGAAGCGTCCATGGCGATGGGAAGCTCCCGCTGGTCAATCCTCCCTCAGGCAGGGTGCCGGGAAGGGGTCTCCTGATGCTGCCGATCTCGGAAGCGCTGCGGCAGCGGAACGATGAAGGAATTCGCGATTCTGGATATGATGGAAGGGTTTCCGATCAGAGAGCTAAATATAGGCCAAAGGAGGGTGTCAGCGGAGGTGGGGCCCTCCCAGGTGGCATGTGGGTGCGGGTAGGGGCCAGGCCGCGCAGGGTGGCCGCGTGGGCAGCCCTTGGCTCCCCTTTGGCCCATCTTCGGTGATCTGTAAGTTTCTGTTATGCTGATTTTTATATACTTTTCTCGGGATTTTTGGGGCTTTGGAAATATGGATAAAAGCCATTGGAAAAAAGACATCAGCAGACAGAAACTGGCACTGGGTGCATTGAGTTAGTAGGTGAGACAAATATATGTAAAAAGATATAAAAGTGTAGCAAAACATATAACAATGTCACCCAAAAGATCATGGAGCAAGCAAATATTATAGATACGTTTGGGACGTATCAACATCCCCAAGCTTGATTCCTGCTCGTCCTCGAGGAGGTAAATGATAACATAATAATTTATGTGGTGACATGCTAACACACATATAAGAAGTTCAAAGTAAAGCAAGTGAGATATGCAATTCAAGTCAAGACAATAACAAGCAAGAGTCTATATCTAGTATTGAGTTTAGCAAAGTAAGAACATCAAGGTGCAAGAGCTCTCGCTGTTCGTGACTCGAATGTCTCCAAATGGTGCTAGCGTGCAAGAAGTGGGAGATGGGTTGAGAGTATATAATTTTTTTTAATTGAGAACTCAATCTACTAACCTTCACACTTGGTCTCCTTCAGAATCTTACTTTGACTCATCCCCAGACCACTAGTCAGACACAAGTCAAAATGATCCTCTCCCTTTCGACTTTGAGCACTCATGCAATGAATGAGCGTAAGCAAGATATGTTGGCACTTAGGATGGAAAATAGAATAATGATGGGGAAGGAAAACAAAAAGGTTTGAAAGGCTCACATCAATGAGGACAACCATAGGCGAGAGAAAGCCAAATGATAGATATGATGTGAGGAGTAGGGATTGCCATGCAACGGATGCACATGTGAGATAAGGTAAGCTCTCCAATGGAACTAGTGGGGGTGCATCCAACTTGCTTGCTCATGAAGTCCTAGAGCTCATTTGAGGAGGCTCGTCAGTGGAATATACAAGCCAAGTTCTATAGTGTAAGGGTCCCCACATAGTTATGCATGAATGATAATCTCTATGTAGTACAAATATAGCAATGGAGTACGAGCATGGATCTTTCAAAAGGAATAGTAGTGTTGCCCTCTTCTCACTTTTTATTTCTTTTTTCTTTCTTTTTTCTTTCTTTTTTTTCCTTTTTTTATTTTTTTGTGGCCTCTTTGGCTCTTTCTATTTATCTCTCATTTGTCCTCTTTGGGATCTTTTCATTTGTCCTCTTTGGGATCTTTTCCTCACTTAAGGGAAACACTCTATGTTTTACAAGAATAAAATAGGATCATCACACTTTATAAGAAGTACTCACATAAATACAAATGAAAACTATCATGATGTATGCAAATGTACGCCTCTGCCAGTGTAGCAGGATATGCAATGATACTAGCGCATCATGTAGAAATAATAAGGGCAAAGCCCAACTAACATGCGGTTCCTCGATCAAGCAAAAGCATGTATGACATGAAGATCAAGTTATGAGCTGGTGGATGTTGCATGGCAATGTATCTCGAAAAGGCTATGGAAATGCCTTAATAGGTAGGTATGGTGGCTGTTTTGAGGAAAGATATAATGAGGCTTATGATGACAGAGTGTGTCATGCCAAGGGTTTGGATGCACCGGCGAAGTTTGCACCAACTCTCAAGATGTGAAAGGGTAATGCACGGTACCGAAGAGGCTAGCAAAATATGATGGCGGAAGTGCCAAAAATCGAATACTCACATTAGTCCGAAGAACTCATGCATTTATTATCGGTAACTCTCTATCTATTTAGGAGATTCACAAAGTGAGAAGTACCCCGAGGAGGAGTGTTTGGGGATTTTGTTATCCTTGTGCATCCTCGTCCCATGGTAACGTGAGGGTACTCTATATATTCCAACCCCTCCAAAGGTTAGCGATCAATCTAGTAGCTAGAGTTCTCAACTAATTTTTAGTTTTTGAAAAACACACGGATTTCCCAAAATATGACACCTATCACTAATAGGCTCAAGCTCTTTGCACCTATAGTCCAAACATTACTCAAATCAATACCTCAAAGCTATTGCAAGTTACTACTATACTTAAATAGCAACCTCAATTACCTACTCATGGAAGACACACAACTCAGTGCAACAAGACAACTCTCTAAACAAGATAAGCATGATAGCTCAAGAGAGTTCCAAAAGCAACCTAAATAAAGGATCTTATAAATATATAGCATGAAAACTAAGAGCTAAGCATGACAGTAGCTATGAAAAGATAAATAACACACAAAAAAGATAAGCATGAAAACCTATGTTGTGTTCTAGAGTGGAATGGAGCGTGTTTCTCTCCCAAACAAGGAAGGCTAGGTTCCGACTTGTTATGAACAGCAAGCAAAACTAAAACAAACTAAAAAATAAAGAGCAGGACGCTCCAAGCATTGCACATAACATATGAAGTGATAAAAATATAGCATGAAGATTGACGAACTGATGATTGTTGATACAGAAGGGGATGCACGGGGGCATCCCCAAGCTTAGACGCTTGAGGCTGCTTGAATATTTCTTAGGGGTGCATGGGGGCATCCCCAAGCTTGAGCGCTTGACACTCCTGGATCTTCTTTCATCATCTTCCATCACATACTTGAAAACTCCCTTCATACGGAACTCATCATAAGCTGATTAGAGTGGTTAGTACCCATGATAAAATAATTCATTACCTACTCGAAATAAAGTTTTTCATGAAAAGATACTATTTCTCATGATTGCCTAAAGGTTTTTGCAAAGGAAAAGCAAGCTTAAGATTTGCAAAATGATGAAAACGCAAAACGTGGCAGAATCTATGAAAAAGAGAACAGCAGGTAGTAAATAATTTGTTAGGGGCACTTCTGCAACTCAAATAAAAAAACTCATAACATATGCCAGAAAGACAATTACATAAAGCATGTTGTCAAACAAATTCAGATAAAACATATGATCTGGTGATTTTTGGCGAATTGTTCCGTCAAGCAGACAGAATTATTTCTGGACAGCATGTCACAACTTTTGAACTTTCTTGCAATCGGAGGCTAAAACTTGGCACAAAGCTTGAATATCAATATACAATGATGTTGCTATAGTAGTAAAAAGCATCAAGACCACTAAAACGGAAAGTAAAAACAAATTGGGTTGCCTCCCAACAAGCGCTTTCTTTTATGCCTTTGAGCTAGGCATGATGCAAAAAGATCAAGTATTATCAACCCCATAAGAATAACTTGCCCGAATAACGGACTCATAAGGTAACTTTATCTTTTTTTGAGGGAAGTGCTTCATTCCTTTTTTAATGGGAAATGGGAATCTAATGGTCCCTTCTTTCATGTCAATGATACCACCAACAGTGCGGAGAAAAGGACGTCCCAAAATAATTGGACATGAGGGATCACACTCAATGTCGATAATAAGAAAATCAACGGGCACATAATTATAATTGACAACAATAAGAACATCATCAATTCTCCCTAAAGGTTTCTTTATGGAAGAATCAACAAGATGAGCACCAAAGAACATTGATCATAAGGTTTCAAATCAAGCATATCAAACATTCTTTTGGGCATAACGGAGCAACTAGCTCCAACATCATATAAAGCAAAGCAACAGATATTTCTCAATTTAATCTTGACCATAGGATCCCAACCATCTTCTAGTTTTCAAGGAATAGAAGTCTCTAACTTGAGCTTCTCCTCCCTAGCTTTGATAAGAGCATTGGTAATATGCTCGGTGAAGGAAATATTGAGTGTACTAGTGTGGGGATCTTTAGCCATTCTGTGCAAAAAAAAAGTGATCACTTCGGAAAGACTGCAATTGTCAAAATGAAGATTACTGCCATTAATTAAAGTGGTGGTAAGGTCATCTAAGCTCATTCGTTTGGTAGTCTCTAAATTCAAAGGACCTTCTGTTCCTATAGTTGAGGTATTAGCATCACCATTAATAGGTCCATTGGGACTAGGGGTGTGATGGGTGCTAAAAGTTTTGAGATCCTCAACAACATGTATAGTAGCAATGGTAGTATGTGTCGGAAGGCTCTTAATACTATCTGTCCTTAAATTTGGCTAGCATTCTTATGTTCTCATTAATTTGGACTTGGATATCATTCATGGGTGTGGTGTTCGTTTCCTCAAGGGGGGGAGTTCTAATTTTTAGCATCTCTACATGATGAGCTAGGTTGTCCACCTTCAAAGAGAGACTATAATTTTTCTTCTACACTCTTGTTAAAGGCGTTTTGAGAAGTTATAAAGTCTTTAAGCATGCTCTCTAATTAAGAAGTGGGGTTTTTGGTGCTAGGATAATTTTTGTTGTTCCCATAGTTGTTGGATGGGAATGGTCTAGGATTGCTACCAAAATTACTCCTATAAGCATTATTATTAAAGTTGTTCCTAGAGATATAATTAATATCAACTTGGTCTCTTTCTTGAGCAACCAAAGAATTTAAAGGAACATCATGAGGATCAATAGGAGCTTGCTTAGTGAGTAAAGTTATGATCATGTCAACCTTATCATTAAGGGAGGAGATCTCCTCAACATAGTTTACCTTCCTACGTGTTGGATCTCTCTTGGTGTGCCATTGAGAATAATTTGTCATCATCTCATCCAATAGCTTTGTGGCAACACCAAGTGTAGTTTACATAAAGGTTCCTCCCACGGCCGAGTCTAACAGATTCCGTGAGGTAAAGTTCAATCCTGCATATAAAGTTTGGATAACCATCCAAGTAGTCAAACCATGTGTAGGGAAATTCTTAACAAGAGATTTCATACGTTCCCAAGATTGAGCAACGTGTTCATTATCCAGTTGCCTAAAATTCATAATGTAACTTCTTAACTGGATAATCTTAGCAATCAAGTAATACTTCCCAATAAAAGCATCTTTGCACTTATCCCAAGAATCTATGCTATTCCTAGGCAAATATTGAAGCCACACTTTAGCTCTTCCTCTCAAGGAAAAAGGAAAAAAGCTTAAGTTTAACAATATCACCATCAACTTTTTTATATTTTTGCATATCACAAAGCTCAACAAAATTATTCAAGTGCAAAGCAGCATCCTGTCTAGCACCGGAGAATTGACCTTCCATAACAAGGTTCAATAAAGGAGGTTTAATCTCATAGGAGGTAGCCCAGTAGCAGGAGAAGCAAAAGGAGTGCAGATAAAGTCATTATTGTTGTGACTAGTGAAGTCCCATAACTTGGTGTTTTCAATGGAACCCATAGCAGCAGCAACAAGCAAGAACAAAGAAACTAATTTTTTTTGTGGTTTTTGGTATAAGAATCTAAAGCAAAAACTAGAAAGCAAACTAACAAGACTAGAAGTAAAAGTAAAAGATAGCGTGCAACTCCCCTATCTTGAAGACTGGAGTCCCCGACAACGGCGCCAGAAACTTGCTTGATGATGAGTTGATGGATATACTTCTCGCCCCTTGTTGGTTACCCCAAGTGGAAGGTGGAGATGTAGTCAGCAGCAAGTTTCCCTTACATGAAGACTGTAAGGTTTATCGAACCAGGAGGACTCCAAGGATCAACAAGTAGGTGTCCGCTGCCCTGACACTAGCAGAAGACGTGGACCTGCACAAACAACAAATAACTTTGCTCCCAACGAGTACAGAGAGGTTGTCAATCCCTCCAGCCTTGTAGTTTGCAAAGGATCCAAACACAAGCGGGAATACTGATAGTGATTGCAATGGAAAAGTAAATGAAAGCAGTAAATGATGGAGGTGTAAGAAATGGTGGTGATATGGACCTGAGTAACATGATGTTCACTAGTGATGTCTCTCTCCCAAAAGACGATAAACAACTATGCATGGGTAAACAAATTACAGTTGGGCAATGGAAACAATTATAAACGCACAACAATTCTAATTATGCTACTTGAAAGTT
This sequence comes from Hordeum vulgare subsp. vulgare, assembly GCF_904849725.1. NCBI lineage: Eukaryota > Viridiplantae > Streptophyta > Magnoliopsida > Poales > Poaceae > Hordeum > Hordeum vulgare. Next base: position 348,544,335 of record NC_058521.1, read on the forward strand.
AGATGCTCAATACATACTAATCATCCACCTTGACATATCTATCTAGAACATCTCGCTAGTATTAAGTTGCGAGCCCCACCCAAAGTGTAAACTCAAAGCAACGGACAACTGCATTAACAAACTATGCGTAAGGTAAACATTCCTTGCATCCATTGTCACAAGCATCATTGTTTTCTCCCTGGTGGCAACAACACATCCCCTAGTCTCATGTTTCTTTCACAACCTAGACATCATGGGGCATGAACCCACAATCATGCATAACACTCCCTCTTGGATTTACAATCTACTACTCGGCCAAAGCAATAAAGAGAAACGGGGAACATGCATGAATCACTAAAGAACATAATATAAAAGGGTAATAAAATATATAACTCATAACAATCTGAACATAATCTCATAATCCATCGGATCCCAACAAACCAAGTAAAGAAATAGCATGAAAATTACATAGGTGCTTTGATCATGTAAGACAGCTCACAAGGGCTAATCATTGAAGCACAAGATTGGAGAGAAGACATCACATAGCTACTGGTCATGGACTCATGGTCCAAGGAGGACTACTCACGGCACGTCCGCGAAGCGTCCATGGTGGTGGAGAAGCTCCCGGAGATCAATCCTCACTCCGGCAGGGTGCCGAGAAGAGGTCTCCGGACGCTCCCGATCTCGGAAGCGCTGCAGCGGCAGAACGACGGATAAATTTGCGATTCTGGATATGATGGAAGGGTTTCCGGTCGGAGGGGTAAATATAGGCCAAAGGAGGGCGTCAGAGGAGGTGGGGCCCACCCTGGCGGCCTGTGGGCGCGGCTAGGGGCCAGGCCACGCAGGGTGGTTGCCTGGGCAGCCCCTGGCTACCTTGTGGCCCATCTTCGGTGATCTGGAAGCTTCCGTTACGCTAATTTTTATATATTTTTCTCGAGATTTTAGGGGCTCTGGAAATTTGGATAAAAGCCCCTGCAATAAAGACATGAACAGAAGAAACTAGCACTGGGTGCACTGATTTAGTAGGTTAGTCGAAATATGTGTCAAAAGATATAAAAGTGTAGCAAAACATATAACAACGTCACCCAAAAGTTCATGGAGCATCGTATGAGTCGCTCGATTAGTCGCACATTAAGCGAAGACTCACACTAAGAGGCTGGCTATGCCGCTTTAGCCAGCAACGGATCAAGTCGATCTTCGTTAGGCCATGAGCAACCAAGGCTCTCAATTTTGTGCGAATAGGAGCGATCATATCCCTCCCCTCATCCGCTGGCCAACCCGGGAATTATGTGTTGCTGCTGATCCTTTCCAATCTATAACCCGACAACGGATTTTCTCCTAATGGGGTAGTATTTTTGCAATAGAAGAAGGTCTTGTACCATCCCATCCGATGACTCGCCAATTTGAACTCAAGAAACAAATTATTTTTCCTTTTCTCGATGGAGATTCCGCCAAGTTCATAAGAAGGGCCATTCTTGATTTCCATTTGATGATTGACGTAGAAAAAATCCCTAAAAGAGTCACTGGTGGCTCAATATGGAGATATATTTCACATAAAACATAAAATTGGCAAATTTTGGTCATAAAATTGGGACCGATATCGTGAGGCCTGAGATTGAAGAGGTGTAGCAGGACTGTGAAGAACTTTGATCCGCGCGGTCGAAAACCTGTGTGTAGGTGATTAGTGAAAATAACAACTTCTGCTTGTCGAGGTTGTAGATCAGGCTATTCTGTGGGAGCTCGCTAGTTTACATCCGTTCAAGCCGGCAATAATTCTTGACTCACAAGGTTTTCGAAAGTGAGTTTGAACTCCTCGGACCTAACCCAGTTACAGGCCTTGGAGTTCTTAGGGGCCATAAGGTGGTATGGAACAACTACAAGGATGGTAAAAGGAAATAAGGTGTTTAAGCCGGCAAACTATTACATGACGGTGTTCTAAGTCGGGTTGTACTTCAGCAAGGTGTTTTAAGATGGCAACAACAATAAGGGGTTTTGAATGCAAACTACACCTGCGTGGAAGACTTAGTGGAAATTCTCCCCAAACAGGTTCCTACAAGCGACATCTCTTGCGATGGATCTAAATAATAAGCGCAAAATGAAGGAATATGTGTTTTACACCGGCGGAATGACGGAAGCTGAAAGCATTTGCTCAGGTTCTCCTAAAATGGGTCTTGTTTCAGATCTATGTACAAAAAATACAAAGCGGAGGTCACGGGAAACCTATGTATGCACAAGGGATGAAAAACTTTTGGATCTGCAAAGCGGTTCTTTAGTGAACTCAATGAACATGGTATGAACACCGGGAAACCTACATATGAATCTAAAAACCATAGTAAGGAGGAATGCGTACCTGATTCGTTGGAGGTAGAAGGTGATGGCTGCGTGCACCCCGACAAATGCTTAGGAGATCCAGTAACACAGATGGAACGATCGAGAAGATCCGGTCGGTGTCCTCGGAACTCTGGCATGCCCAGTAAGGGTGGGAGAGCATGGAGAAGATAATGAAAGGAAAATAATATATAGAGCTTTACCACACCTATTTATAAGGGGGAATTGAAATGAAACAGTCATAGGAAATTAGTGGCTAAGATTACGCCTAGATATTTGCGTCAGTCCGGATTTAGTGCTGGTTTTTGAATAGATTCACTATGGTGGCTCCGGTCAACAACACTCAGCATGATGATGTCAGAAGGATATTGACTGAAAATATGCTACGTCTCAAATAAGGAGAAATGACCCCGCGAGTCCTCAGCCGGATTTAAGTTTTACTTCACGAATAAAGGGTGAACAATTGCTGGCTCATAGTTTGGCCTTAATCCTCAGGATTTATAACATGTTCAAGATGGAGTTTAGCATGGATGAATCCAAACTAAACTGGGTGCAATGTCGGGGATATACCCTACAAGTAAAACTGGCCCAAGTTTTAACCCAGGCTCCATGAAGACAGTGCAGACGGAAGATGATCCTGAGAAGGACTAGGCCCAGAAGGCTAGCTTGTTACGCAGGCCGGCTTAAAGAAATTGTCCAGATGGTCGGCTCAAGGATGAAGATACAAGAGACTCTCTCTTTTTCTTGAGGAGCAAGGGAAGTAGGAGTTAGATTAGATCACGGGCATTTAATTGACCCGGACTCTGTTGTAAACTCGAGGCCTCCATGTATATATAAAGGGGAACCCTCGAGCTGAAGAGGGACAAGGAACAAACTCTCGAAAGCTAGGTTAGCTATTCCACACCCTTGTAATCAAGATCACCATAAATATAGACACCAAAGCAGGATTTTGGCTTTTACCTCCACTCAGAGGGGCCGAACCTGGGTAAATCCGTCTCTCGTTCCCGATCAACCCCTTCAAGTCGCCACACTGCAGCTAAATCCTCACACCAAAGTCTGTGATGAGAACATGTGCCGTGATAAAACCACGAAAATAAGGGAAAATTATCTTTATGCTTCCAATTTTTTTTGAGAAAATGGAGAAAAAGTCACTTGACATATATTTTCCATATATAAGAGTTTCAACACAAAATGGTCATGTTCAAAATGTTGGACAAAACCCTTCAATGCCTATTTAAAGTATTTGAAATATTTCCATAGGAAATATTCTCCAAGAAATTAATGAAAATTCTAGCAAGTTAGACATGCCTTATGTGATGATCTTGCAAAGTTTCACCTCAACCCTAATTATTTTGATTCACGAAAATATTCCTAAACCCTGTGTGTCCAGACCTAAACTTGAGCCTCTACACTGCCAAGTTTTCCTAATTGATCTCAATCTTTGTGAGCATGCTCTAACCACCAAATAATGCAACCACACCAAGCGGTGCATTAGGAGGCATAGTTTTGCATGACTAGATCTACAAAACCCCATTTTCTATTCATTTCAAGTGTTTCCCAAGCCTACATTAGCAACTTTCACTAAATGAGGTCAAAATTGATGATCAAGCTTATTTATTCCAGTTATTTGACCTTGTTAAATATTGCAGTAAGTGGGAAAAGATACCTAGCCAAAACTAGCATCAGACACCTTATGCCGAGTCCTATACTCAATGATTGCAAGGGAAAACCAGTTCTCCTTGGCCTCCAATTTTTACCACACCTCCAACAAGACCCACAACAACTGTAGAGGCAATAACCGAGCCTGAGCTCAATCATGGAGTGGGGTGAAACCTACTTGTACTCCTTTGAACAACCCATTTCTCTCTTCTCTCTCAGCTTTCCCTCTCTCCTAGCCAACACCCAAAGCATCCAGTGTGCTTTCCCAGTATTATACTCCCCCTGCAGCTGGTGGACACAAGTGGACATGCCAGGGCGTGTCAAAAGCACTAGCATGCTGGCCAAAGTCGTGCTTTGGAGAGCGCTGTCATGCTCCAAAGTATTGACCTCTCGACCCTGGCCAGCTCAGGCCTCCCCCGCGCACCAGTCGAGGTTCCCCGGTGTCTGGGACACTCCATGGCCCTGTCCCCTCCTCTCTCTCCCTCCTGCGGCATCCCTCGCATGCATGCCATGACTGCCCAGGCGCTCCAATGAGTGAGCCTGCACATGCAAGCTTCACGTGCCTCTGGTATCTCTCTCCGTTCCCCCACTTCATAGTGCAGCCCCACGAGCACCATAGACACCCCCAACCCTCTCCCAACGGCCACTAGGGCCAAATCGAAGATGCCATAGGCACCGTCCATGGCGGGCTTGAGCCCCGGGCATATAAGCTAGCCCTGAGCACCCCTCATGCATTGTCTCGCTCCCTTTACCTCCTAATGACCTCCCGAACCATCCCAAGGCATTTCCCGTGCTTTCTTCTTCCTCTTGCTGCCAGCATTGCCACCTCGGCCTCCGCTCAAATTTGAGCTCTCCCATGCCCTTCCTCTTCTCAGAGTTGTGCCGTAGCATCGCCTACATCGCCACAGACAGCCTCTACGCTCCATATCTTCCTCTCCATGGTTGTGGCACCATGCCCATCGATGTCGAAGGAAGCTTCCGCCATGGTCGATGCCTCAGTCAACCTCGACCTCCCCTCGGGCCTAAGACCTCCCAGATGGATGAGGGTCTCCCTCCCGAGCACTCTAGTTGCTAGAGCATCGCTGCAGATGGCATGTGTTGCTGAAGCGACACCGACACACGCTTGACCTGGGCCTCCCTACCTCTCCTGTACCGAGCAAGAGGTGGAAGAAGAACCTGATAGGCGGGCCCTCCTGTCAGTCACTATGACCCGGGCCACCTCCCCGTTAAGTGGAGGCGGATTCTGCCCGGGGCCGCTTTCCTGTGCAGGAGACATAATCCGTGGAATACATATCCTGCGTTGCCCCTGCGCCTGCGTTGCTGGGCAAGTTGGGCCAGCCTAATACGCCATGACACTAAGGTACGCTCAGTGCGTAGCTTAGGCCCACTTAGGTAATGTTTGTTATCCTTTTTCATTTACCAGAAAGAGTTGATAATTCATTTTAAATTCATTTGACCCACGAAATTGTTGATTCAAACTCGTACAAATTCCTAAAATCATGGCCCAACCAAATATGTGCATTACACATTTTTCTAGAAATATTTTCTATATTGTTCAAATCAAAACTTCAAATTTGAATAATTCAAGCCCACCTTGCCAAATTCCTAGAACAACCAAAACAACTTCAAATGGAGTGAATCAAATTTCCAAAGACTCTAAATGTAATGCCCTATTTATTTAGCCATGGTTAACATATTTCCTATGCTTTTTCTAGTTGGATTAATAAATGGGCCCATTTTCCAATTAATTCATGTTAGGAAAATCATAGGAAATTGATAGCAACTCCAAATTGATACCACTTCCTAAATGTTTCTAAAATCATGCCTTATTTAGTACGTGCATTCACTCATTTTTAGAAACATATTTTCTATAGAATCCTTATAGGATCATGAATTCCTCAATTTCTACCATAAAAATCCCCGTTGATCCAAATATAGTAGAACCACTATGGTTATTTATCTTATAGAGAGAGGTGTCCCATAAAAATGAAACTCCTATTTTAGAACACTTTTATTTCTCTGCTTGTTGTATTGCTTATTATGGTTGTTTCCGGCGGTAGTTGAAAAATTAGATGAAGTGCTCGAAGTTGGACCAGAAGATAGTGAAGCCCTCGAAGACTTTGTAGAGCCAGGCAAGCAACCCTTTGACCATGTCTATGTAACATTTTTGCATGGCACATAGCACTTATTTTGTTGCATCGAATCCTGAATGAAACGGTGACCACCGAGGTGGGTTACCCTTGTTACTTTTCTCGTTGATACTTGCATCATGCACGACCGTACCTTCCTATGAGGGTTGTGCGGGTGGGAAGTAGTTAGGATGCTAGTAGTTGCTTGATAAAATCATTTCGCATCATGGATTACTATAAATATTTGTGTTATCCTGCCCATTACCCCTTATGACCATACAATTCTTATGCCCTTTCTTTCAGAATATGCAAGTTACTTCATTCAAAGGGAAATATCTGGAAACTGGAATTCTGGAGAGGGAAACCGAGAAAAAGGCAGAAATATGAACTTGCTCCAAATGACGTGAAACTTTATGGAAATGTTTTTGGGAATACTTGAGAATTTCTGGGCCAAACACATACGAGAGAGGGGCCACCATCTGGGCACAAGCCAACACGTAGCGACTGCCCCCTCCCCCCTTGATCGTGCCCCGATGTCTTGTGGGGCCCTAGCTAACCCTAGAAAAAATCCCAAGTTATCTTAAGGGACGAAGCGCCGCCATCTCGTGGCAGAAACCTGGGTAGAGGCCCTTTTGCTCTCCGATAGAGTTATTTTACCGGGCGAATTCCCCTCCAGGAGGGGGAAATCGAAGCCATCATCATCAACAACGCTTCCTTCATCATGGGAGGACAAATATTCATCAACATTTTCACCAGCACCATCTCATCTCCAACCCTAGTTCATCATGTGTATTCAATCTTTGTCTTAAAACCACAGATTGGTGCATGTGGGTTACTAGTTGTATTGATTACATCTTTTAGTTGATGCTTGTTGGATTACTTGGTGGGAGATATTATGTTCAGATCCTTAATTACTATAATTACACCTGTGATCTTGAACATGTTGATGAATTGTGAGTAGTAACTATTGTTCTTGAGGACATGGGAGAAGTGTTGTTATAAGTAATCATGTAAAGTTGTTATTCGTTCAATATTTTTATTATATGGATGTTGTTACTTCTCTTAGTTGTGTCATGTGAACATCGACTACATAACACTTCACCATGTTATGGTCCCAAGGTAAGTCATTGTGGAGTAACAAATAGATGATGGGTTGCGAGAGTGACAGAAGCTTACACGCCAATTTATGTGTTGCTTCATGATGGGCTGATTTGGATGCACATGTTTCAAGCTATGGTTAGATTATTCCTAATTGTTCTTTCATAGTTGCGGATGCTTGCGAGAAAGGTTAATCATAAGTAGGTTGTTAGTTCAAGTAAGAACAACACCTTAGCACTGGTCCACCCACATATGAAATCATGAAAGTAGAGAAAGCGAATCAACTTAATATGATGAACTTGACTAGACATAAATGCCCTTGTGTCCTCGGGAGCACTTGCTTTATATTCTAGAACTTTCAGGCCCGTCCTTTGCTATAAACACGATTGGGCTACCTTGTTGCACCTTCCCTACAATTTTTACTTGTCACTTGTTACGAATTATCTTGCTACAAAACTATCTATCACTATTACTTACAACACTTGTACAGAATTCCTTGTTGAAAACTGCTTATCATTTCCTTCTTCTCCGTGTTGGGTTCGACTCTCTTACTTATTGAAAGGACTACGATCAATCCTCTATATACCTGTGGGTCATCAAGACTCTTTTCTGGCTCCATTGCCGGGGAGTGAAGTGCCTTTGGTAAGTGGAAATTGCTAAGGAAACAATTTTGGTTCGTGCTAAAATTTACTGTTGCTTATCACAATGAACGGTCACCCTTTGAGTGGCTTGTTCGTGGCATCTTCGCCTCAAATGGAAGTTGAGGAAATTGTTCCTCAACATATTGAACCTACTGAAAATATTTACTATGAGGTTCCTTCGGGTATGGTAGAGAATATGTTGGATAATCCTTATAACGGTACAACTCATCCTGATTACCATTTGATATATGCCGATGGAATTTGTGGATTGTTTAATCTTTCAGGTATACCGGGAGAAAAGGTCAATAAGGAAGTTTTATCTTTAGCTCTAGAGGGAAAATAACTAATGTGGTACACGCTATTGGATGATATTAGATCATGAGATTGGAATCTCTTGAAGCTGGAATTTCATAAAAAGTTTTATCATATGCATCTAATTCATCATGATCGGAATTTTATTTATAACTCTTGGCCTTGTGAAGGAGAAGGCATAGCTCAATCTTGGGGGAGTCTTAAATCTATGATGCACACTTTCTCCAACAATGATCTCTCAAGGGAATTGATTATACAGAATTTTTATGCTCACCTTTCTCATGATGATCAAACATTACTCTATGCTTGTGATGTCAGTTCCTATATGATGATGACTATTGAATTCAGATGGGATCTTCTGGAGAAGATTAAACGAATGCTAAAGATTGCGAACTCGATGAAGATAAAGATTCGGGTATAAAGCTTAATTTTGATTCTGTCAAATCTTTTATGGAAATCTGTCATTTTCATGAGTTTAGCAACAAATATGGACTTGACTCGGAGATAGTAGCTTCTTTCTGTGAATCTTTTGCTACCTATGTTGACCTCCCCAAGGAAAAGTGGTTCAAATACCACCCTCCCATTCTAAAATTACTTGAGGAACTTGTTAGAATTAAGAAGGAAGAAATAATTGTTAACCATGTTGATGCAATTGTTTCTACTGCTTATATTTAGAAATGTCCTTCCCCTATATGAATTAGAGAACATGATAAGGCTACAACAGTGGTTAATAAGATTTATTTTGGAGCACCTACACCTTCTAAACAAATAAATGTTGAGCCTAATGTAGCTATAGTTAAAGATCTCCTAGTTGATAATATTGATGTGTAGGTTATTTACCTCTATGCTGATGTTGCTAGAATTGTAAAACCTGTTAGAAACAAACAAGATGAACTAGATAAAAACAAACCAGTGGTAGGCACACCTGTCCTCTTAGTTAAAATTGTAGATCATTGCTATCATGGCCTATGTGTTATTGGTGCTAGTATTAGTTATATACCTTTCACATTATATCGAGAAATTATGCATGATATAGCACCCTCTGAAATTGAAGATATTGATGTCACTATTAAGCTTGCAAACCGTGGTACTATTTCGCCACTTGGTATTGTTAGAGATGTTCAAGTCTTGTGCGGAAAAGTAAATTACCCGACTATTTTATTAGTACTTGCTTCAGAACAAGACACCTTCTGTCCCATCATATTTGGTAGACCATTCCTGAATATGGATAATGCTGAAATTAATTGTGCTACTCAGAAGGTCAAAGTGAGATTTGGTGATATTTCTTATGAGTTTAACTTCCCTAAGTTTAGGAAACAACCGCATGAAAAATAATTGCCTAGTAAGGGTGAAATAATTGGTCTTTCTTCTATTGCTATACCCCTAACGATCAACTAGAACAATATTTGCTAGACCATGAGAATGAAATGCATTTGAATGAAAGGAGTGAAATAGATAAGATACTCCTTGATCAACAACCTATCCCTAAGCACAACTTACCAGTTGAAATTTTAGGTAATCCTCCTCCACCCAAGGGAGATCCCGTATTTGAGCTTAAGGCTTTAGCCGATACTTTGAAATACGCTTATCTTGGTGATAATAAGATATGTCCTGTTAGTATTAGTGCTAACCTTCTAGAACATGAATAAAAAGATTACCCAAAACTCTAAAGAAGAACATGTATGCCATTGGATATACTATTGATGATATTGAGGGCATAAGCCCCACTCTCTACAGCAGAAGATCAATATGGAACCTGATGCTAAACCAGCTGTTGATCAGCAACGCCATCTCAACCCTAAGATGAAATAGGTGGTAAGAACTAAAATATTAAAATTTCTGGAAGCAGGTATAATCAATCGAATTATCAATAGTAGATGGGTGAGTCATGTTCATTGGGATCCTAAGAAAGGTGGTATAACTGTTGTTCCTAGTGATAAAAATGAACTTATCCCACAAAGGATAGTAACTGGTTATAGGATGGTAATTGATTTCAGGAAATTGAATAAGGCTACTAGAAAATATCATTACCCATTTCCTTTTATTGATCAAATGTTAGAAATATTATCTAAGCACACACACTTTTTACTTCTTGATGGTTACTCTAGATTCTCTCAAATACCCGTGTCAAAAGAGGACCAAGAGAAACTACCTTTACCTGCCCCTTTGGAACTTATGCTTATAGGCGTATGCCTTTTGGTCTATGCAATGCACCTGCTACCTTTCAAAGATGTATGAATGCTATATTCTCTGACTTTTGTGAAAAGATTATTGAGGTTTTCATGGATGACTTTTCCGTTTACGGGACCTCCTTTGATGATTTCTTGAGAAATCATGATCAAGTTTTGCAGAGATGTGAAGAAACTAATCTCGTCTTGGATTGGGAGAAGTGTAACTTTATGGTGAATGAAGGCATAGTGCTTGGGCATAAGATTTTTCAATGTGGTATTGAGGTGGATAAGGTCAAAGTTGATGCAATAGAGAAAATGCCTTATCCAAAAGATATCAAAGGTATAAGAAGTTTCCTTGGTCATGCTGGTTTATGTATGCATTTCATTGAAGATTTCTCTAAGATTTCTAGGCCATTAACCAATGTTCCCCAAAACGATGTTCCTTTTGTTTTTGATGATGATTGTGTAGAAGCCTTCGAAATACTTAAAAAAGACTTAATTTGTGCACCTATTGTCCAACCGACTCATTGGAACCTACCATTTGTGCACTTTTGGGATGACCCAAATCTTTATAAAAGGAGTAGATGGTGTTATTAGATGTTGTATACCTGAGCATGAGCAGGAACAAATCCTAAGTAAGTGTCATTCCAAGGCCTAGGGAGGACACCACACCGATGACAGAACTGCACACAAGGTATTACAATCAGGTTTCTATTGGCCTACTCTTTCTAAAGATGCTCGTAAGTATGTCATTTCTTGTGATGAATGGCAAAGAATTGGTAATACTGGTAAACGTCAGGAAATGTCTATGAACTATTCACTTTCCATTGAACGATTTGATGTTTGGGGATTTGACTTTGTGGGACCTTTTCCTTCCTCGAATGGATATCCTCATATTCTAGTTGTTTTTGATTATGTTACTAAGTGGATTTAAGCTATTCCAACTAGTAGTGCTGATCATAACACTTCTATTGAAACTCTTAAAGAGATTATCTTTCCGAGGTTTGGTGTCCCTACATACTTAGTGCTTTCCGTAAACTTCTAGCTAAATATGATGTTAACCATAGAATTGGATCACCTTGTCATCCTCAATTTAGTAGTCAAGTTGAACTAAGCAATCGAGAAATAAAATTAATCTTGCAGAAGACTGTCAATAGGTCCAGAAAGAATTGGTCTAAGAAACTTGATGACGTGTTGCGGGCTTATAGGACTGCTTATAAGAATCCCATGGGGATGTCCCCATATAAAATAGTCTATGGAAAAGCTTGTGATTTACCTCTTGAGTTGGAATATAAGGCTTATTGGGCAATTAAAGAACATAATTATGATTTTAAAATTGCTGGTGAGAAGAGGTTATTTAATATTAGCCCACTCGATGAATGGATGACACAAGCTTATGAAAATGCTAAGTAATTTAAAGAGAAGGTTAAAAGATGGCATGACAAGAGAATTCAAAAATGAGAATTCAATGTAGGCGACTTAGTGCTTTTGTACAATTCTTGTTATAGATTTTTTGCAGGGAGAGTCCTCTCCTAATGGGAAGGACCTTATGTTGTCGAGGAGATTTTTTGCTTGGGTGCTATAAAAGTTAATAACTTCAAATGCAAAACCCGAGAGTGGAGAATGCGCAAATAATCAAGCATTATATTTCAGGTACAGCCATTAACGAGGAAACAAATGTCATCCAAGTCATAACAATAGAGGAGCACATACAAGAAGTCTTCTGGAACACTCCAGAAACTTGAAACGGGGTAAATACATGGACCGGTCAGTAAAACGACTCCAAAAGTTCCAAAAACATATATTTTGTACTGGTTTTGTATTTTATAGAAAATAAAAAAATAAAACCGAGTCTACGGGACCCACGAGGGAGGCGTAAGCCAATAGGGCGCCCCCTGGACGCGCCCTGATAGCTTGTGGGGCCCTCGTACACCTCCCGCACTCTTAATCCTTCCCGAGCACGTACTCTTACCTAGAAAAATACATTATGCTAGTCGCCAACCCGTGCACTTGCACGGGCTAGTATCACTCTAAACACATAATATACCACAACAAAGGACTAAGTAGAAAATACTTAGGTTATTAGTAAACCTCCTTTGAGACCCTATGATCTCTAAGATGAGCATGTAAAAATAATAATCCATAAGATGCATGATGTTGGTGCATATATTTTTCAGCAAGAGAGATTTTACACTTGGATAGAACATATGGTTCACAACTATATATAACAATTGTATGGCAACATAAATGTTCTCACAACCCGAGATGGAAACGACTAATATTGTTGATGGACCACACATATGGACGCTTTTTTATACTTCCAAAGCTTCACTAGGAATGAAATACACATTGCTAAAGGCAATGTAAAACTAAATGCAAAACAAAATCCATTGAATTAAGATCCTTTTTTTCATTTTTGAAAAAATAAGGCATATAGATACTTCTGGAAAGGTTGCAAGTCGCAAAATACATCATGTTTTATGTCGAGGAACAACATAGGCAACAACACTAGGCAGAAAACGCATCCCATGGCTTTTGAGAATGGCTATGAAGTCAATAGTGTTCAATGAACTTACGAATTAAAGTATAGAAAAAAGGATAATTCTAACATTGTCCCAGTCCTTAAACCATATTATAAAATAAGAGGAAAAAGTAATGCATTTTTCTAAATACTTTTGCAATCTCACTATAAAAAAGGAAATACGTGTCATAATTTTACCTAGTTGTCGTAATCAAAAACTTTGTAATATCCTGTAGTGGTCATGTTATTGTCTAAATATTGCTAATCTATCAGAATATTTGTTCTAAGAAGGATTACCACCCAAAAGAAATGGAGAACTCTACTGCGCCATGTAGACATATCAGTGGGTATAGTGAAGATGATTAGTAGTATCCCAAAATTAGTAACAACAAAACTTATCGGATTTAACATATATGTGAGAGGTCCTAATGGTACTAAATTGTATCTTATTTAGATTGGATACGATTTTCTGTATCATAACTTATGATTTAGTGTCATTGTCAATAAGAACTTACGAAATCCAGTCATCTACAAAATTAGACCCATCTCAAGTATTTTTCCCATAACAAACCAATAATGAACTAAAGCAGCAGGAATAGTAAATAAATTTTACTATTGCAAGTAGAGAGATACATATATAGCTCGTATACTTGATCACACCTTGTTACTATTGATTGCATATTCTATTCTCTCAAAATAAATTTGTGCATGGAGATTGCCTACACCAAAGCTATGAATAAACTGTTAGCTGATCACAAACAACTAGCGGAGATAACCCTGCATCTCGAGTCCTGTCATGAACCTAACATAGAGGGCCATGTTTATTACATAATCAAAGTACCTAGCATAAAGAAAACTAATCAGAAAGATATAAACAGAATCAGATGAAAGGCCATCATATCTCCTTTGGGGGAAAACTCAACAACATCAGCTTGGATAGGTGAACAGGTGATGACGGTAGCGCTAGCGGGATGGCACTTCATCTTGTGAGCTTAAGTTATAGAATCTTCATTTTCTTATCACTTTAAACGAATAATAAGTTGACCTATCATATGGAAAAACAAATGCAAATTAAGAAAAATCAACCTCATTATTTATGTAAAAAAGAGGAGTTTAACATAGGGATACCTATGTTCCACGCTCTTGGTAGCCCTTGCAGGTGTAGAAAAAGGTCCTCGCCCACATGTATAGAAGCCAAATAAATAACTTACTAGAACTTGGCAAAATTCTACGTTCAGTATGCACCACTCCTCGTTGCATTTTGCCAGTAGAAATATGTAAATATTTTGAGGATCTTGGAGATAGATTAGAGAAATACAAATAGATAAATTGCATACACATTTTTAAAACACATGTGGTCTCCCTGTTAACGATACAATGGGTTTGGTGTAGCATAATACATCTCTAATTTTATGCATTGTGAAAAGCAACATATATCTCTACGGGTCAAGTATGCGCCACCCCATGAACACCCTTGTTGGTCATGTTTCATCCGTACATGCATGTCCTTGCATTCATGTTTCCACCAAAGTAGATTTTTTTAGAAAATCCACCAAAGTAGATGTGCTGGGTCAGGGCCAATGTCTGCAATCTGGGGCTTCTTCCAGCACAGGTTTCTTGGATCAAACTCAACTCGTGAGTGGGAAGAAGATTAATGATTCTACACATAAATGTATAGAAGATGTGGAATTAGATTGAGATTAACATTTGTCGAGTTAGGGAAAGAAAGCTACAACTTAAGAGATGAGGAATTAGATGCAGATTAAGTGTTACCGCGCTAGAGAAGGAAGGCTACAGAAATTTGCATGTCCTTGAATCCATGGCATCCACCAAATTAGATGTGTTGGTGTACTAGATTAGGGTCGGCCTCTGCGATCTTCTCCTTCTTGCGGCAAAGGTTTCATGGATGGAACCAAATTCGCGACGGTGAGGAAGATTGAATATTTTGGGAAAAAAAGTGTACAAGATGATGAATTAGGTGGATGTTAGCCATTATCGTGCTAGGGAAGGAAAGCTACAACATAATAAATGGGAATTAGATGGAGATCTATTGTTGCCCTACTAGAGAAGGAAAGCAACATAATTTTTGGCAAGTTCAGCATTGGAGATGAGAGATTAATGGAGATTACGTGACATCTTTTTTTATATATAGAATCACATCTCCTCTTTATTGTATCACGATTAAAGGAGAAGGAAATTATGTGATGATATTTCTTATTTAAGGATGTGAGATATCTTTTTTTATGGGATGATCAATTTCTTTTTAACGGTGATTCAAGTGTTACTATTTTTGAGGAAATCAAGTATCGTGTGATATCTTTTTGTACATGGCATGTTCTGTTTAGTGTACTGTATGTGATTAAAGGAGAAGAAAATTCTATCTTGACATATTTACAATGAACTTATTCGTGGACTTTTAGCGATTATATATTATAAAAATCCTTTATCCCATAATTTTATTGGTAGATCTGAGCCGTAATAATTCGGTCCCACGAGATTAATGGCTCCTAATTTCTGATTAACGTGGTAATTTCTTGGGAGTCTCTAATTAGTATAAGTATAGATATACCCCGTGTGCTTTGACCATTGCATCGCGAGATTTTTCTCTTATCTAGTTTCCAACTGTGTTTTGACAAATTTAGATCACCTTGACTTAACCAAGCCCTACCAAGGACACGTTCTTTGAGAAGGTCATCAACCCCTACTTTCCGGAGGTGATGAAGCACCCTCAAGCCATTGTTATGCATGAGAGGGTGTGATACGTCCCAAACGTATCTATAATTTCTGCTTGTTCCATGATCTTTTCGGTGACGTTGTTATATGTTTTGCTACACTTTTATATCTTTTTACACATATTTGGTCTAACCTACTAACTTAGTGCACACATGCTAGTTCCTGTCTGCTGATGTCTTTTTTTTCAAGGGTTTTTACCCAATTTTCCGAAGCCCCAAAAATCCCGAGAAAATTATATAAAAATCAGCGTACCGGAAGCTTCCAGATCACCGAAGATGGGCCAGAGGGGGGCCAGGGCCTGCCGAGGTGACCTCCCGGCATGGCATGGCACCTGGCCGCGCCCACAGGCCGCCTGGGTGGGTCACACCTCTTCTGACGCCCTCCTTTGGCCTATATTTACTCCTCCGCGAGGAAACCCTTCCATCACATCTAGAATCATGATTTTCTCCATCGTTCCGTCACCGCAGCGCTTCCGAGATCGGGAGCGTCAGGAGACCTCTTCCCGGCACCCTCCAGAGGGAGATATGACCTCCGGGAGCTTCGCCACCGCCATGGACGCTTCCCGGACGTGTCGGGAGTAGTCCTACTTGGACCATGAGTCCATGACCAGTAGCTATGTGATGTCTTCTCTCCAATCTTGTGCTTCCATGATTATCCATTGTGAGTTGCCCTACATGAGAAAGGCATCTATGTAATTTTCCTCCTATTGCTATGCACGGTTTGTTGGGATCCAATGGATTATTAGATTATGTTCAGATTGTTATGAGGTATATATTTGATTCTCTTTTATATTATGTTCCTTAGTGATTCATGCATGTTCTCCGTTGCTCTTTATTGCTTTGGCCGAGTAGTAGATTGTAACTCCAAGAGGGAGCGTTATGCATGATTGTGGGTTCATGCCCCCTGATGTCTAGCCTGACTGACAGAAACATGAGACTAGGGAATGTGTTGTTGCCACTAGGGAGAAAACATCAGTTCTTGTGACCACGGTTGCAAGGATTGTTTACCTTACGCATAGTTCGTTAATGCAGTTCTCCGTTGCTTTGAGTTTACACTTTGGGTGGGGCTCGCAACTTAATACCGTCAAGATGTTCTGGATTGATATCTCATGGTGGATGATTCGTAAGTAGATGCTGATGAATAAACGATCTACTTGTCTTGGCGTACTGCCCATTACTATTGATCCTCTAACTTTCAAGTAGCATAATTAGCATTGTGGTGCATTTATAATTCTGTCAATTGCCCAGCTATAATTTGTTTACCCAAGCAGAGTTGTTTATCGTCTTTTGGGAGAGAGACATCACTAGTGAAGATCATTTGACTTCGGTCCATATCACCACCATTGCTTACACCTCCATCATTCACTACTTTTATTTACTTTTCCGTTGCAATCATTATCACTTTTCCCGCTTGCATTTTGATCCTTCGCAAACTACAAGGCCGGAGAGATTGACAACCTCTCTGTACTCGTTGGGAGAAAACTTATTTGTGTGTGTGTAGGTCTACGTCTTCTGCTAGCGCCAGGGTAGGAGACACCTACTTGTTCATCCTAGGAGTCCTCCTGGTTCGATAAACCTTAAAATCTTCGTGTAAGGGAAAACTTGCTGCTGACTACATCTCAACCTTCCACTTGGGGTGTCCAACGAGGAGCGAGAAGTATATATCGTCATCAAGCAAAGCTTTCTGGCGACGTTGCCAGGAACTCCATTCTTCAAGATAGGGGAGTTGCACACTATCTTTTACCTTTGCTTTTTAGTCTTGTTAGTTTACTTTCTAGTTTTTGCTTTAGAGTCTTATACCAAAAACCAGAAAAAAGATTAGTTAATTTTCTTTTAGTTGTTCTTCCTGCTTAGTCCAGTATGTTAGGGTTTGATGCTTTGAGGGAATCTGAGGTCCTAGATTTCCATCAAAGGAATGGAGAAAATATGAAGGAGGCTTGGTATAGAATTTCTGAAGCACATAAAAGAATTATGCCTTGGATACCTATCAAAATTTTGCTTAGAAATTTTTATCGTGCTATTTTTATTTAGTGTAAACAAACTCTTGATATTATAGCTGGAGGAGATTTTTTAGAGAGTGAAGAGGCTAGAGCTCTTGATATTATACATGGTCTATGTAAATAGCTATTCACGGTCGTGAATATGACACTATTACAGATGGACATGCCACCATTGAAAGGAAAATAGATGCTCTAGACTTAAGAGAAAGAGAGAAACCCATGGTTGATAAGAAAAATGTTTTGAAAATAGATGATGTTTGGGAGCCTTTTGTTAGAATTAGCATCTCTAACCAAGACTTCGTTGCTTATTGTGATGTTGGATCCATGGTTTCTACAATGCCAAAAGTTATTTATGATTCTCTAAGCTATCTATACATGGAATTTTTTCATCTTATCATGAACATGTCATTGGTGATATTTCTGAAATCCAGGGAAAGGTAAAAGATGTCCAGGTTACATTCTTTAAAAGGAATGCAACTGTTGATTTCTTCATCATGAAGCCAAACCAAGGAAACATAGTACTTGGAAGGGACTTCCTCCGAGCCATGAAAGGCTTCATTGAGATAGGTAAAGGACACATACACTTACGTGGGAAAGCGAAAGGTACGTACATGTTCCCTAGGAAAAATAAGGATGAACTTGTTGAGGATCCGTTTGAAGCTTTTAATGATTCCAATGACTTTGGTGAATTTTGATCCTCCTTTTTCCATCATGCCTAGCTCAAAGGCATAAAAGAAAGCGCTTGTTGGGAGGCAACCCAATTTGTTTTTACTTTCAGTTTTAGTGGTCTTGATGCTTGTTACTACTGTAGCAACATCATTGTATCTTTATTCTCAAGCTTTGTGCCAAGTTTTAGCCTCTGATTGCAAGAAAGTTCAAAAGTTGTGACATGCTGTCCAGAAACAAATTATGTCTGCTTGACAGAACAATTCGCCACACATCACCAGATCGTCTTTTCGATCTGAATTGTTTTGACAGAATGCACTATATAATTTTCTTTCTGGCATCTATTCAAAGTTTTTTTATTTGAGTTGCATAAGTACCCTGAAAAAATTATTTGCTACATGTTGTTCTATTTTTCAAAGATTCTGCCACGTTTTGCGTTTGCATCATTTTGCAACTCTTAAAATTTCTTTTCCTTTCCAAAAACCTTTTGGCAATCATAAGAAACAATAGCTTTTCATGAAAATCATTATTTCCAGTAGGTATTGAATTGTTTTATCATGGGTACTAACCACTCTAATCAGCTTATGATGAGTTTCGTATGAAGGGAGTTTTCAAGTATGCGATGGGATATGGTGAAAGAAGATCCAGGAGTGTCAAGCGCTCAAGCTTGGGGATGCCCCCATCCACCCCCAAGAAATATTCAAGGAGACCCAAGCGTCTATGCTTGGGGATTCCCTCGTGCATCCCCTTCTCTATCAACAATGATCAGTTCATCCATCTCCATGCTATATTTTTATCACTTCATATGTTATGTGCTATACTTGGAGCGTCCCGCTCTTTAGTTTTTAGTTTGTTTTAGTTTTGCTTTCTGTTCATAACAAGTCGGAACCTATCCTACCTTTTTTGGGAGAGAAACACGCTCCATTCGATTCTAGAACACAACATAGGTTTTCATGCTTATCTTTTAGTGTATTCTTTATCTTTACTTAGATATTGTCATGCTTAGCTCTTATTTTTCATGCTTTATCTTTTTAAGAGCTATTATTTAGGTTGCTTTTGGAACTCTCTTGAGTTATCATGCTTATCTTGTTTAGAGAGTTGGCTCGTTGCACTGAGTTGTGTGTCTTGCATGAGTAGGTAATTGAGGTTGCTATTTAAGTATAGTAGTAACTTGCAATAGATTTGAGGTATTGATTTGAGTAATGTTTGGACTATTGGTGCCAACAGCTTGAGCCTATTAGTGATAGGTGACGTATTTTGGGAAATCTGTGTGTTTTTCAGAAATTAAAATTAGTTGAGAACTCTAGCTACTAAATTGACCGCTAACCTATGGTGGGGTTGGAATATATAGAGTACCCTGACGTTACCATGAGTCGAGGATTGGCAAGGATAACGAAAGCCCCAAACACTCCTCCTCGGGGTACTTGTATCTTTGTGAATTTCCTAACTAGATAGAGAGTTACCGATAATAAGTGTATGAGTTCTTCAGACTAATGTGAGTATTCGATTGTTGGCACTTCCACCATCCATATTTTGCTAGCCTCTTCGGTACCGTGCATTGCCCTTTCTCATCTTGAGAGTTGGTGCAAACTTCGCCGGTGCATCAAAACCCATGACATGATACGCTCTGTCATACAGAAGCCTCATTATACCTTTCCTCAAAACAGCCACCATACCTACCTATTAAGGCATTTCCATAGCCTTTCCGAGATACATTGCGATGCAACATCCACCATCTCATGACTTGATCTTCATGTCATACATGTTTTTGCTTGATCGAGGACCCGCATGCTAGTTGGGCCTTTCCCTTATTATTGTTGCATGACGGGCTAGTTTCATTGCATATCCTGCTACACTAGTAGAGGCATACATTTGCATACATCATGATAGTTTTCACTTGTCTTTATGATGAGTACTTATTATAAAGTGTGATGATCTTCTTTTTATTCTTGTAAAACATAGAGTGTTTCCCTTAAGTGAGGAAAAGATCCCAAAGAGTTCAAATGAAAATATCCCAAAGAGGACAAATGAAAAGATCCCAAAGAGGGCAAATGAGAGATAAATAGAAAGAGCCAAAGAAGCCACCAAAAAATTAAAAAATGAGAAAAAGAAAAAAAAAGATAGAAGGGGGCAACACTACTATTCCTTTTGAAAGATCCACACTCGTACTCCACTTCTATATTTGTACTACATAGAGATTATCATTCATGCCTAACTCTGTGGGGAGCCTTACCCTATAGAACTTGGTTTGCATATTCCAATGATGAGCCTCCTCAAGTGAGCTCTAGGTCTTAATGATCAAACATGGATGCACCCCCACTAGTTCTATTGGAGAGCTTACCTTAGCTCATATGTGCATCCGTCACATGGGAATCCCTACTCCTCACATCATATATATCATTTGGCTTTCTCTCGCCTATGGTTGTCCTCATTGATGTGAACCTTTCACACCCTTTTTGTCTTCCTTCCCCATCATTATTCTATTTGCCATGCTAAGTGCAACATATCTTGCTTACGCTCATCCATTGCATGAGTGCTCAAAGTTGAAAGTGAAAGGATCATTTTGACTTGTGCCTGACTAGTGGTTTGGGGATGAGTCAAAATAAGATTCTGAAGGAGACCAAGTGTGAGGTTTAGTAGATTGAGTTCTTAATTAAAAACTATTTTATTCTCTAAACGCATTTCCCACTTCTTACACGCAAACACCATTTGGAGACATTTGAGTCATGGACAGCGAGAGCTCTTGCACCTTTATGTTCTTACTTTGCTAAACTCAATACTAAATATAGACTCTTGCTTGCTATTGTCTTGACTTGAATTTCATATCTTACTTGCTTTACTTTGAAGTTCTTATATGTGTGTTACCATGTCACCACATAAATTATTGTGTTATCATTTACCTACTCGAGGAGGAGCAGGAATTTAGCTTGGGGATGTTGATACGTCCCTAACGTATATAGAATTTCTACTTGTTCCATGATCTTTTAGGTGACATTGTTATATGTTTTGCTACACTTTTATATATTTTTACACATATTTGGACTATCCTACTAACTCAGTGCACCCAGTGCCAGTTCTTGTCTGCTGATGTCTTTTTTGCACGGGCTTTTACCCAATTTTCCGAAGCCCCAAAAATCACGAGAAAAAAAAATTAGCATACCGGAAGCCTCCAGATCACCGAAGATGGGCCACGGGGGGGCCAGGGCTTGCCCAGGCGACCTCTCGGCCTGGCCTGGCCCCTAGCCGCGCCCATAGGCCGCCTGGGTGGGTCCCACCTCTTCTGATGCCCTCCTTTGGCCTATATTTACTCCTCCGCTAGGAAACCATTCCATCAAATCCAGAATCACAAATTTCTCCATCGTTCCGCCGCCGCAGCGCTTCCGATATTGGGAGCATCACGAGACCTCTTCCCGGCACCCTGCTGGAGGGAAGATTGACCACCGAGAGCTTCTCCACCGCCATGGACGCTTCCCGGACGTGTCGTGAGTAGTCCTCCTTGGACCATGAGTCCATGACCAGTAGCTATGTGATGTCTTCTCTCCAATCTTGTGCTTCCATGATTACCCCTTGTGAGCTACCCTACACGATCAAGGCATCTATGTAATTTTTCTGCCATTGCTATGCTCGGTTTGTTGGGATCCAATGGATTATGAGATTATGTTCAGATTGTTATGAGTTATATTTGATTATCCTTTTATATTATGTTCCTTAGTGATTCATGCATGTTCTCCGTTGCTCTTTATTGGTTTGGCCGAGTAGTATATTGTAACTCCAAGAGGGAGTGTTATGCATGATTGTGGGTTCATGCCCCCTGATGTCTAGCTTGAGTGACAGAATCATGAGACTAGGGGATGTCTTGTTGCCACCAAGGAGAAAACACCGGTGCTTGTGACCACGGTTGCATGGATTGTTTACCTTATGCATAGTTCGTTAATGCAGTTGTCCGTTGCTTTGAGTTTACACTTTGGGTGGGGCTCGCAACTTAATACCAGCGAGCTGTTCTGGATAGATATCTCAAGGTGGATGATTAGTAAGTAGATGCTGATGAATAAATGGTCTACTTGTCTTGGCGTACTTCCCATTACTATTGAGCCTCTAACTTTCAAGTAGCATAATTAGCATTTTAGTGCATTCATAATTCTGTCAATTGCCCAACTTTGATTTGTTGACCCAAGCATAGGTGTTTATTGTCTTTTGGGAGAGATACATCACTAGTGAACATCATGTGAGTCCGATCCGTATAACCACCATTGCTTACGCCTCCATCATTTACTACTTTCATTTAATTTTCCTTTGCAATCATTATCACTTTTCCCGCTTGTGTTTTGATCCTATGCAAACTACAAGTCTAGAGAGACAACCTCTCTATACTCATTGGGAGCAAAGTTATTTGTGTGTGTGCAGGTCCACGTCTTCTGCTAGCGCTAGGGTAGGAGACACGTACTTGTTGATCCTAGGAGTCCTCCTGGTTCGATAAACCTTACAGTCTCCGTGTAAGGGAAAACTTGCTGCTGACTACATCTCTACCGTCCACTTGGGGTAATCAAGGAGGAGCGAGAAGTATCTACATCATCTCGTCATCAGGGTGCTTCTCATCCGGGACGTTCACGGTCCCAAGAAGGAGGGAAGCGAAAAGGTGAGGCTTGTAGGGTGGAACAAAACATCTTCAAGTGCCAAGGGATGGTTGAGCATGGTATGAGTGATCACCACCCTATGATCACATATTTCACCTAGGAAAACAAGATGGACACGAAGAACGTGGGAGAGATTCCCTCTAAGCTTCAAGATCAAATCTATGAACGACAAGGCCAAAACTGTGAGTATGAATCTATGTTTCACAGGATGAGCTTCACTACTGGTTTCAGTACTCCCGAGAAAAAAAATTATTTCTATGATGGGGACTCTACGCCCTAGAGTATCGAGGACACCCTTGCTACATCACCACCATCACTTAAGGAGAACGCTTGAGTACATGGGTATGGGCACCACCCTTGGCTTGCCCCAATCTTGGGGGAGGTGCCCCAGTATTGTATCACCATCACTTCCATCATTACTATCTATCTTAGTTCGATCCTTAGTTGTTTCGTGCTTTAGAGAAATAAATTTCAGATTTGCTTTGCTTTGAGTTCCATCTATCCTTGTAATCGAGTATGCGAGATATATAATAAAGATTATTCGAGTTTTTTTGGTGTACCTGTGGGACTCATCATCATAATAATGGCAATAAAAAGAAAAGATAAAGATCATATGCTGATCTCATGAGAAGTAATGACGTCACACAAAATTGGTATAAGTGACAAAAGTTATTGTTGCAATCTAAGAAAGATTATGATAGAGGAAGGAGACTCATATATAAATACACTATCTTGGACATCCTTTATGATTGTGATACTTCATCAAATATTATATAATGATCAAGTGTTGATGTTGGACATGGAAAAAACATAATGGTCATGGTAGTTTATATTCATATAGAAGTTATATGGTCTTGGATCCTTCAAAATGTGATTCTTTCTTTAGATCCTTTGCTATCCCAAACATTCCACACTAAGTAGAGATACTACTTGTGCATCCATAACCCTGAAACCTAGTTTCTTGCCATGAGAGTCCACAATACCTACCTATGGATTGAGTAAGATCCTTCGAGTAAGTTTCGAGCGGTGCATCAAGCAATAAAAAATGCTCCTAAATATGTATGATATTTTATTGCAAGGGAAAGTAAGCCTTTTACAATCTTGTGATGGAAAAGAAATAAAAGCGACTGAGTGCATAATAAAGTTTCCTATCGTTAGGGGCAATATAAAGTGACGTTCCTTTTCATTAAGAATTCACAGATCCAACAACTTAAAAGTGCACGACAACCTTTTCTTCCCTCTATGAAGGGCCTATCTTTTACTTTCTGGAGTTTAACTCTGTGCTTGAGTCAATAAAGTTTATCCCTCTTCCAACCTATTAATCCTATATTAGCAAGCACCATGTGTTGAGGAAAGATTCAGATTTATATATTCAAGTGCGTGTAGATAATCATGAATCATTATTGTTAACATTATCCTAGAGGTAAATAACTTGGGTGGCAAACCAATAAGCCCTATGTTCCTTTGTGTCCTGTGGAAACATGAGCTCAAAAAATATGCCTTGTGCTTCAGCAATCATTGAAGATTAAATGATAGTTGAGTATGCGAACTTGCCAAAAAAAGCTCTTACATATACTCTCCCTTGAATAATGGCGAATAATGATTGCCCCAATAAGTGAGAATATGATTTGTTGATTATCAGTAAAGTTTATGCTTCATTCTACAATAGTTGTGAATGGGTTGTTACTTGTTTATGACAAATTATATGATGAAATACTTGCTTCTATGGCAATATTCATGATTCTATCATGCTCGTATTTTGTTTTATCGACACCTCTCTCTCAAATCATGTGGTCACTATTTTAGAGCTCGTCTTCCGCTTGAGAACAAGCGAGGTCTAAGCTTGGGGGAGTTGATAGGATCATTTTACATCATCAATTACTATTGATATTTGTGTTGATCTTGCCCATTATCCCTTATTAGCATGCCCTTTCTCTCTGAATATGCAAGGTACATCACTAAGAGGGAAATATCTGGAAACTGGAATTCTCGACCTGTAAACCAAGAAAAAGGCACAAAAATCAACTTGCTCCAAATGACCTAAAACTTCACGGAGAATGTTTCTGGAATATTTATGAATTTCTAGGCTAAAAATATACCGAAGAGGGGTGTCTAAGCCTGGCTTATTAGGGATGATAAAATACTCATATCAATTAGGAATTCCTTTTTTTCTGGTAGCCCATTCAAACACAACTCCTAGGTTAAGCGTGTTTGGCTTGGAGTAGTTCTAGGATGGGTGACCGACCGGGAAGTTGATCCCGGGTGCGCATGAGTGAGCACAAAGTGTGCAAAAAATACTAATAATGATATGTGGGGCCAGTGTAGATCCCGCTAGGAGTAACAACCACCGACGGGTGTGTCCTGGGCATTACAAGTTGGTATCAGAGCCGCCCCTCACGGTTACACGGATGTTGGCGGACAGGTGTACGGTCATGTTGTTCATGACATTTTTCACCCGTCGTGGCACACGACATGGCACATGCATTGGACTGGATGCACAGACGTTTGTGCCAAGAGGCTCGCGGTTACACGGATGTTTGCGGATACTTGTGCGGTCATGTTGTTCATGAAGTTTGTGACGTGTCGTGGCACACGGCATGACACAGGTACTAGACTGGATGCACAGACGTTTGTGCCAAGAGGGAACGCTCCAAGAGGCTCGCGGTTACATGGATGTTTGCAGACACGTGTGCGGTCCTGTTGTTCATGACGTTTGTGACCCGTCGTGGCACATGTCATGGCACACGTACTGGACTGGATGCACAGATGTTTGTGCCAAGTGGGAACGCTTCTATGGCCCGACGAGGACGTCGGTTCCTCTGAGTGATGGTGTATGTGATAGTCTGTCTTATTAGGGATGATAGACTACTCATATCAATAAGGAATTCCTTCTTTTCCGGTAGCCCTTGTGGGGGCCCAACTGGCACTCTGGCGATCATGTTCTCCTATACAGTGTGTTCTACTCTAGAAAAAAAATCATAAGTTATCTTTCGGGAGGAACCGCCACCATCTCGAGGCAGAAAACTAGGCAGATACCCTTTTGCTCTCCAGCAGAGAGATTCTATTAGGGGAATTCCCCTCCGGGAGGGGGAAATCGAAGCCATCCTCATCACCAACGCTTCCTCCATCGTGGGAGGACAAATCTTGATCAACATCTTCACCGACACCATCTAATCTCCAACCCTAGTTCATCATGTGTATATAATCCTTGACTCAAACCTCAGATTGGTACATGTCGGTTAGTAGTTGTGTTGATTACATCTTGTAGTTGATGCTTGCTGGATTACTTGGTGGAAGAT
Source organism: Hordeum vulgare subsp. vulgare (assembly GCF_904849725.1). NCBI lineage: Eukaryota > Viridiplantae > Streptophyta > Magnoliopsida > Poales > Poaceae > Hordeum > Hordeum vulgare. The sequence goes on from NC_058521.1 coordinate 348,570,504, forward strand.
GTTATGTTCAGATCCTTAATTATTATTATTATTACACCTCTGATGTTGAACATATTGATGATATGTGAGTAGTAATTATTGTTTCTAAAGACAAGGGAGAAGTCTTGTTATAAGTAATCATGTTTTCCTATACGATGTGTTTTACCCTAGAAAAAATCATAAGTTATATTTCAGGAGGAAGCGCTGCCGTCTCGAGGTAGAAACTTGGGCAGATACCCTTTTGCTCTCCAGTAGAGAGACTCTGTTAGGGGAATTCCCCTAGAGGAGGGGGAAATCAAAGCCATCATCATCACCAACGCTTCCTCTTTCGTGGGAGGACCAATCTTGATCAACATCTTCACCAACACCATCCTATATCCAACCCTAGTTCATCATATGTATTCAATCTTTGTCTCAAACCTCAGATTGGTACTTGTGGGTTAGTAGTTGTGTTGATTACATCTTGTAGTTGATGCTTGTTGGATTACTTGGTGGAATATATTATGTTCAGATCCTTAATTATTATTATTACACCTCTGATGTTGAACATGTTGATGATATGTGAGTAGTAATTATTGTTCGTGAAGACATGGGAGAAGTCTTGTTATAAGTAATCATGTAAAGTTGGTATTTGTTCGATATTATGATGATGTGGATGTTGTTACTTCTCTTAGTGTTGTGATGTGAACGTCGACTACATGACACTTCACCATGTTATGGTCCTAAGGGAAGTCATTCTGGACTAACAAATAGATGATGTGTTGAGAGAGTGACAGACAACTAAACCCTAGTTTATGCTTTGCTTGATGATGGGCTGGTTTGGATCCACATGTTTCATGCTATGGTTAGATTATTCTCAATTCTTCTTTCGTAGTTGCAGATGCTTGCGAGATGATAAGTAGGTTGTTAGTTCAAGTAAGAACATCACCTTAGCACCGGTCCACCCACATATCAAATAATCAAAGTAGAAAACGTGAATCAACTTATTATGATGAACATGACTAGTTAGAAATTCCCATGTGTCCCTAGGAGCGCTTGCTTTATATACGAGAACTTTTAGGCATGTCCTTTGCTATAAAATGGATTGGTCTACCTTTCTGCACCTTTTCTACCATTGTTAGTTGTCACTTGTTACGAATTACCTTACTATAAAACTATCTATCACTCTTACTTATAGCACTTGTAGAGAATTCCTTGCTGCAAACTGCTTATCATTTCCTTCTGCTCCTCGTTGGGATCGACACTCTTATTTAAAGGACTACGATTGATCCCCTATACTTGTGGGTCATCATTTCTACGCAAGTTGGGATGGGAATTTGCATGAGGTAGGAAACATAAATGATTTCAAAGACTTTTCAAAAAACCCGTCGGGTGCCACTAATGCCCGAGGGAGATGGTGTTGAGCTACTTAACCACTTGAGAAAGAAGTGGTGTACCGAGGCAAGTGAGTGTGTTGTTTTCGAAAATGGATTGGTTTAAATTGCGACCACTACTCCAACCTTACATGTGCAACCATGATACCCCTTATGCTACGGGGCCTTGTTGATTACCTTGCTCGATGCTCGTTGAGAGCACACATTAGTAGTGGCGGGAGAGGAGAGTTACTCTCTAGATACGGGGCCATGACAGGTAGGGAGACCATGGGCTGTTTTTATAGACACCAAGCACACCGTTGTGTCCCCTCAGGGATGGTACGATCTTGAGCAAGTCTCGTATGATGTAAATCATGAGGACGTGGGATAGCGAGTGGACTCTTTGTTTAGTACTGCCACAGGAAAGGCATTTTTCAGGTGCTTACCTTGGGTATGTAGTATACTGCGAGTCGTGGATGACACGGAAGTTCCCCAAGTAGAGTGTAAAACTATTCGAATAGCCGTGTCCACGGTGAAGGTTAGTTGGATGACCGCTCTTGACCTACGTCCGTTGTTTACAAACTTGGTGTGTGGGGGGGTGATCTGCTACTGGAGCTAAGTCAGATGACTTGGAATGATTATTGAACATGAGATGCTCAACCCCTACTTATATTGATATCTATAACTTGTTCAAACAGATATCTGCAACCTCTTGTTGCATGCTTTACAAGTTCATTTGAACATGTCATTGCACTCAAAATGAGCTTTCTACAATTTACATACTTAGTTCTATATCATGCATTATTATTTCCTCATTCCAAACATGGGTTGCTTGCGAGTACATTCAAAGTACTCATTGGCTTGCCACTAGTTATTTAATTGGCCACACATGGAAGAACGGGAATATGGTGAAGATTACGTTAGAGACGAACATGCGAAGTAGGATTAAGGGAGATGGCACGGGTTCACGCTTTCGTTCAATATTTCCGCTGCTAGATTGTGTTTGGTATCTGGCCTTCTTGACCCTATCTATGTAAGACTTAACCTTAACGGTCTTTATTTGTGTAATACGATATGTATGGAAGTAAGACTCTAGATTTCTAGCTTCTATGTGTTCAGTGAGCATTTATCTCTGGGATCATTGTAAACGTGCATTCGGTGATCACGACTTATGAGTCGGGGTCCCCACTAAGCTGATATCAGAGTGATCCTGACTGTAGGAATCCTTTAGTTAGCATGGACATTAGTTCGGACAAAACTACTTTTCTAGACCCTTGAAAATCACATACAAAACCTCTATATTTCTCACCTCTTCCGAGTTTTCAAGTAAAATGAATGATTTTTCCTTAGCACTTCCACCCTTTTCCCCTTGGCTCTCCTCATCTGCTTTTTTAATGAATCTCGTTGGTACCGATATGATGAACTAGGGAAGTTTCCAAATCTCGGTGGTACCGATTTCAATCTCGGAAATTGGGGTTCTAGAAATAAAGACACCAGAAACTTGGTCACTGTCTTTCGGTGGCACTGATATGAAACTTGCTGGTACCGAGAGATTAGGGTTCGTCAAGGGATGTGTCACTTGGGAAATCGGTATGGCCGAGTGGGAAAATTTGTTTCACCAATTTTGCTATTTTGTCTTGGGACAGAGATTTTTTGAGAGAAATGCTGAGTATTTTTAGTGGCTATCTTTTAGCACTTGAGCAACCAATTCATCGTAATACCTCACCCCTATTAATAGTATTGGCTTTCCTATGGACTCAAAAGTGATTTCTCACAAATGCAAAATGTAGAGTCCTCTTGCTTGAAGCTTGAGCCAATCCTATTCCTTTCCTTTCGACAAGGGGTTTCTCCTCACAATCCTTTAGCCAATGCATCTTTAAAATTTTCTGAAATATACTTGGATAAGATCATTAGTTCAATGATACATATGTTGTTATTACTTACCGAAACCACCTTAGGGAGCAATTGTGCTTTCAGGCGCCTGTTCACATCCTGTCGCTATGTTATGCCTTCTCCTCTTCTATCTTCTATCACACTTCTGATGACGCGTGTCACATGTGAGGCCCTGCATTGGCTCAGAGGGGTGGTTGTTGCTGCTGAGTGTGCACCAGTATGTACTCGCCTCGGGTTATGGAAAGCCATCCCCTTCCCCTCCCACGCGCTCCAAAGAGGGGGTGATGGAGGGGCATTGCACATCCGTGTTCCCCCTTGCCAATATATTGATCAGTGTCTTCTTCTTTTTCTCACCATCTTCTTCACCGTACCATTCTTGGGATGAAGAGGGGTCATGGTCGCGCTTGCGGATCTCGTGCCCCTGCGAGGGACAAGCCGTAGAGCCCGATGAGAATTGTGGTAATGGTGGTGGGGGTTGGGTCCAGCTCCCGTGGGAGGATGACATCTAGGGGATTAGGAAGGGCGGCTCTGCCGAACCGCAAAGGTCGTGTTGGCGCGCTTCTCCTAAAGGGGGAGGAAGCGCACGACTTCATCATGGCACTGCCTCGACGCAACAGATCAAGCTCCACCTTCCTGACCCGGTCTCACGGGCTATGGAAGGCACCCGTCTCCAAGGACTGTGGCTTCGGGCGGACAGCTACTGCAAAGGGCCCATCTAGGTGGTCGTCGCCCTGAACCCTGGGAGGGCTATTTTCCTTACACGGGTGTGGATGTAGTTTGCCTGCTCCTGAGGCCTTGGCCCCGGGCACCTCCTTCAGTGCAGGTTCAACAGCTTTTCCACCCTCACCGTGAAGTTCTTCGAGGCGTGGGGCGTTCACGTGGAGTGTTGCGCGGAGGTCTTATGCGACAGCAACCTAGACTCCTCCACCAATTGTGACGATGATGCAGCGTCTTCGGCATGAAGCACGAGGACTCCGACTAGGCGCACTCAGTGTTTTAGGTAGGCCCTGGAGATGGGGCAATTAACACGGGAATGAGGATCCATCCAAAAGATTTTTGTTTTTGGGTCAATTGCCACATCGTAGTGGTAGATGTCCTTTTGTGTTTAGAGCATACCCAATGCAACCCTACGAGGATCAAAAAATAAAACTTTGGGTGCTACCATGTTAAATGATTTAGAGTGACGTCGTGTCTTGATGAAAACCTGTAATTTCCATCTCTTTCTCTTTTCCTCGCGCGAAACCGCACTCATGCATCTTTATTTGCTATGCTTTTCGAGAATGCTTGCCGATGTGCACGACTACTTGGAGTGTTTAGCTAAGACACCCACGTGCGCAATAATTTCACTAAGGACCCTACATGTCGCTTGCTAGTGTGCGTGTCTTCACCGCGAGTGTCTTTAGGATCGAGTTCTTAGTATCCTGACGATGGCATCGCCTCTGGCAAGACCACTTTGTTGTACTTGCCACAACTGCTTTGGGTTTTGAGAAAGCTCGAAACACTTAAGCATACAATAATTTTTTTAAAGGCCCTGGCGTGCAAGTTTTTATTCACACGAGTGCTAACTTGGTTGCGAGAAACTGTTGAGAAATTTTCACTTAGCTTTTTCTCTTACTGCCTCCCTCTAGGTGTCTGTGTCGTCACTCCCCCCGGAAGTCTTGTGGGTGGGGGCTTCTTCTCCCTTTTTTAGAAAAAGAAAGAAAGAAAATAGAGGAGGTTGGGAACCTTGGCGGCCCCCTATCCACCTTGGACAAGTGATGAGCGACCATAATAATTTATGCAAGAATACATAACATAAATATGTACTTTCACAACAGGTTGTGGAATACTTAGCTTTATTCACTACGCACATGGTCATCACTTGGCTTTGTAGAAAGTATTACACGCTTTTCAACGAGACTTGTACAAAAGTGGTTGACGGGAAGCCCGACAACCGCGTCTTACGTGCAGAACTTGTGAAGATGCTCGTTATTCCACGAGTTCTGCATCGGGGTGCCGTCTTCAATCTGAAGACGGACAAAGCCAAGCCTGGTGACTTGTACTACCCGGTAAGGTCGTTCGCACTTTGGTTGGATACCTTCACACTCTTAATCCATCGAAGAAAAAGGCCACCTTCCTCAACTGTCCTAGTGTGAACCTTGCGGCTGCGATAGCTGTGCAAGTCTTGCTAGTACCGAGCGGCACGCAGTGCGGCGTTGAGATGATATTCCTCGAGGAGCGTGTCATCGTCTTGATGTAGCCACTCTTGTTGGTCCTCATCAAATCCCTGCACTCGAGGTGACCCATATGTGAGTTTCGTGGGGAGCATTGCTTGTGCCCCGTAGACAAGGGAGAAGTATGTCTTGCCGGTGGCTCGATCTGGTGTTGTTCTGATTGACCAAAGAACCGTCGAGAGGTCATCAACCTAGTGCCTTCGATTCTTGTGCAGCTTGCCGAAAGTTCTCATCTTGAGGTCCCTGAACACTTCAACATTTTCCCTCTCTTCTTGTCTGTTGCTCCTTGGGTGAGCAACCAACAAAAAACAAATCTTGGTGCCAACGTCTCGGCAATATTGCATGAAGATATTGCTATTGAACTGTGTGCTGTTGTCCATGATGAACTTGTTGGGTACATTGAAATGATAGACTATTCCTCTGAAAAACTTTACTGCTCCTAGCGTTGTTACCTTTCTCACTGGCTCTACCCCAGTCCACTTCTGGAAATTGTCGATTGTGACGAACAAGGACTCAAAGCCCCCGGTAGAATGGGGGAAGGGCCCGACTGTGCCAAGCCCCTAGACTTAGAACAAGTAGTCTAGTATGGTTTGAAGGGCTTGTGTGGTTTGATGTGTTTACTTGGAGTGGTATTGGCATGCTTCACACGATGTCACCACCGCCAAGGCATCTTGGAGGGCTGTTGGCCAATGGGAACCATGTGAGAACACCTTTCTGAATAGGGCCCGTGACCCAATGTGGGAGACAGAAATCCCTCCATGTATCTCCACCAACAACTGTCATCCTTCCTCTCGGTAAATGCACCTCAATTTCACCCTATTTGGTTTCCTTCTATACAGAACACTGCCTACACACTCGTACATACTTGAATGTGGGGCTACATTGGTCTTGTTCTTGATCTTCAGGGAGGTATTTGGTTTGAGGAATCGAACGATCTGTTGTGCCCATGCCAGAGCGAATGGCTCAATGACAAGGCTAAATGCATTACTTTTGCTGTTGGAGCACTTCTGCCACGCAAGGTCCACTGGGCCCACCGAAGCCTTTTGCTCACCGCAGGTGTTTTGTCATCCCCGACAACCTTCTTGGAGTCCATTGGTAGTTCTACCAGGAAATAATTGCCGGAGTTGACCTTCCTTTTCTTTGCTCGTCCATCCGATAGCATGACAGATGGCTGAGTGAGTCGGAGTACGAAAGTGCCTGGCTCCACATGCGAATTTTGAGAGGCTCGTTTTGACAGGCCATCGGCAATGTTGTTCTCTACATGAGGGACATGCTCCATTTGCAGACCGTTAAAACGTTACTCCAGCTTCCTCACTTCATTGACGTAAGCTTCCATCACAGGATTCTGGTAATCTTTGTTTACTTGGCGCACAACCAACTGAGAATCCCCTCGGACTCTCAACTTCCTGATACCAACGTCAGCTGCTATCAGTAGTCTGGCAGGCTGTCCTTCATACTCAGCTGTGTTCTTGCTTGATATTTCTCATGGAAGTCCATCTGGATCAAGTACTTGAGGTGCTCTCCGGTGGGTGCGACAAGAAGCATTCCATTACCGGTGCCTTGCAGCGAAAAAGCCCTGTCAAAGTACACGATCTAGTCATGAGGCTCATCCTTGCTGTGAAGGGTTGTTTCGGGGATTTCTTCATCGAGCGTTGGCATCCATTCAACAATAAATCCTACCAGGGCTCTTCTATGTATGGTCGTTGTGCTTCCAAAACTCATATCAAAGCTAGCCAGTTCTAGGGACCACATAACAATAATGCCTATTGCTTCCGGGTTCCTAAGGATACACTTGAGGGGAAAGTGGGTGATGACGGTGTTGTGGTGTGCTTGGAAGTAGTAGCACAAATTCCGGGAGGCCATGAGAAGGCCGAAGGGTAGTTTCTGTATCCCGGAGTATATTGACCTAGCCCCCTGCATGGGGGAACTGACATACTACATTGTCCGATGCACCATCTTCTTCTTTTGCATAACCTATAGTCCAGCCTCCCGTGTCGCGCCCTTGCTGCCAGCTTCTTGGTATGCCGAGGATGGCCCTTGTTTTCGCTTTGCCAGCTAAGGGGTTGCTGCCTCATCTTCCTCAGCTTCCCTCTTCGCCACTAGTGCAACACTAACGACTTGGTTTGTTACCGCCAAATATAACACCAACTGTTCCTCGAGTATGGGTGCGACTAGGGTCGGCGGAGAGGACAAGTACCTCTTCAAACTTTGTAGCACAACCTCCACCTCCACAGTCCATTTCATAGGGCCTCCCTTTTTCAAGATCTTGAAAATGGCAGGGCACATTCCGCAAACTTGGAGATGAACCTGGTGAAGGCGGCGATGCAGCCCGCTAAGCGGCATACATCCTTGACGCGCTTCAGATCTTCCAACTGTTTAGTGGCTTCAATCTTGGCAGGTTTTGCTTCAGTTCCACGTTGAGACACAAATACCCGAGGATCTTGCCACATGGGACTCCGAACACACACTTCTCTAGGTTGAGATTCAAGTTGATGTTGCACAAATTTGCAAAGGTTTCTTCAAGGTCTTGAACCAGCTTGGCCTCATCCTTGGCTTGACCACAATTTCATCCATATAGGCTTCCACATTCTTGTGTGGTTGTGGACCGCGAACGATCTGGACATCCCTCGTTGAAGATGATCCTGCACTCTTCAGTCCAAATGGCATGTGCTAAAAGCAGTACGTGCCAAAAGGAGTGATGAATGATGTTTTCTCTTCATCTTCTTTGGGCATGAAAATCTGGAGATAACCGGAATATGCGTTAAGGAAGGATAGACGGTCGCAGCCACTGGTTGAGTCCACTATCTAGTTGATGCAGTGCAAAGGCAAAGGACACTTCGGTCAAGCCTTGTTGAGATCAATGAAGTCGATGCAAAGACTCCACTTCTCGTTTGCCTTGTGCACTACCGTAGGATTCGCCAACCATATTGGGTGAAGGATGCCTCTGACTAGGCATGCTGCTTCCTATTTCTTGATGTCCTCGTCAATGAACTCTTGCCGCTCTAGTTCTTGCTTTCGAACCTTCTTCTTGATGGGGCACGTGTGGGGGGCTGACGGCAAGACGGTGCTTGATCACCTCCGTGGGAACACTTGGGATGTCAGATGGTTTCGAGACAAACACATCGACATTCTCCCAAAGGAAGGAGACCAGCACACTATAATATTTCATGTCGAGAGTGGCATTTATGGTGAAAGTGCCGCCCTCGTCGTCTTCCCGTGCGGCCAGTTGCTTCGCACTGGGGACGGTCACTTTGTTTTTCTTGCTCCTGGCGCACAAGTCTCGGGTGAGTCCTTGACGGGCATGGAACACTCACTTCCGCGAGTCCTTGTCGGAGTTCTTTCCACGTGTCTTACTCTTCCTCCCCCTCCGAGAGTTCTGCTAGTAGGAGCAAGTGCCTTCTCAATAGATGCTGCAATTGCCTCCCGGTACAGCTTGTCGACGCAGATGATCCCGTCCTTGTTATCAGCATGGATGGTGGTGATGCTCATCGACCCTGGCATTTTGAGCATGTTGTAGGCGTGGTGGGATGACGCCATGAAATTCACTAGCGCCGGTCGACCCAACACCCTGTTGTATGGTAGGGACAAGGTGATCCCTTTTTGTCCTGAAGTTGAGCTCGCTTCCAAATGACACCAACAAAGTTATCTTCCCCATTGGCTCTAGTTTCCCTGGGTTGACCACCTAGACGGACCCTATTGGGTTGAGATCCGCATCGGGAATCTGGAGCCACTTGATCATGTCGGACGATATCAAGTTCAAACAGTCCCCACTGTCGACCAGCATCTTTGTCACCTTGAGCTTGCGAATTGTTAGCGATACAACAATGGCACACACTCGATGGTAGTCGTGCGGTCCGGGTGATCCTCTGTCTCAAAGATGATGGGATTGTTGGACCATTTGAGGGGTTTGCTTGCTTCTGATGCTGGTTCTTCCACGTTGAGTTCACGAGCCCACTACTTGAGCTGCCTGTGGGAAGAGTGCAAAGATGCGCCTTCATCGACACACATAGCATCCACAGCCTTGTGGAACTCCTGACCATCAGATCCTTCTTGATCCTCATCGCCATTTGCTTCTTCATCATTGGATTTCTTACCTCCACTTCGAGCAGGTTTCTTTTTCTAGTGCTTGGCCTTGCCGCAGCGGTTGCCACGATTCTTCTTGCCGGATCCACCTCCACTAACCTCGCCCTTCTCTTTATCGCGCCTCTCATACTCTTGCTTCTCCTTCTCAGCAAGATGTTCTACTTGGTGGCACTCGATGATGTCATGTCCCATGGTGAGGTGAACCTTGCAACATGGCATGCTGGTCTTTTCTATTGCCACAGTGTCGTGTATGTGGAGTAGGTCGCAACATCCTTTCCAGACCCCTCAGACTTGTACTTCTTGCCCGCAGTGGAATTGGTGGCGCCTTCGATAGCCATAAGTGCCTTGCCCTTGCACTCCGTGTTCTGATTCCAGTCTTCCCCTTGGAGGCGGGCACCTTATCGTCGTTGTCTGAGTTGACTTCCACGTCGGTGTCCTCTCCAGGGAGCCTTCTTCCTTCTTCAACCGGTGCACATCTGTCAGCTAGACTGTAAATCTCATCTACATCTTATATCTTGTTGATACTCCTCTCCTCATGCATTAGGTTATTCTGTATGTTCGTATGGAACGTGGCGATCACCACGGCAGGGATGTTGTGATGTACATGGTTGAATCTCTGGATGTACTTACAAAGGGTCTAGCCTTCTCTCTAAGGGATCATGCGCAAATCATTGGTCTTCCCCGAGAGTTTGTGACCCCCGTGGTATGCACCAATGAATTGGTTGGACAAATATGCCCATGAGGAAATAGACCCATCCGACTAGTTCATGACCCAACTCCTCACATGAGGTTTGAGTACTGGTGGGAAGTGGTTGGCGAGCACTTTCTCATGGCGTCGCCCGGTAGACTGCACCGCTATGGCGTAGATGCCTAGGAAGTCTCACGGGTTGATCTTGTCGTCTTATTTGTCCCGCAGCTCTGGCTTCAAGGCTCTGCTAGAAGGCAAGTGGACTTGCCCGCAGCTCGTGGGTGAGTGCCGGGCATCCAACCTCGTAAGGTAGGCTGTCGGGTGCTCCCGGTACTGGCTTGTCCACGACTAGATCTCCACGACCATTCGATTGGTAATGTGTCTCCTGTCGCCTCTTGATGGTGGTGTGTGCATCCTCCTCACGCATGTCCTTCAAGACCTAGCATTGATCTTTCTTTTGCCACGGTTCCATCGAGGTATGGGACATCTCGTCCTACACGTCGATCCCGTGGGTAGGCTCGTGCCGTTGTGGGGTCGATTGTACCGTAGGAGTTGTACATGTGCCACATATGATGGTGGGACTTGTAATGGCCGCTAGACGCGCATGCAAAGCGTGTGCTGCATTTGGTCTATTATGATTCACGAAGCTCAGCAGGCTTTGTATGTCGCTCTCTAGTCTTGGATATTCTCTAGTGTGGGCGGGAAATTCAGCAGCAGCTAGGTCTGCGCCAGGGCACCCCCCTAGTTTTCGGCATGGAGTGGTGCGAGGCATGGGTGGCTCTCTGACTCCTGGCTATATCAGAAGGAGTGCCTCCACGCGTAGTTACCCAATATCCACTCTCATCAGGGGTTGTTGATGATTTTGGTCATGTGCGTGCTAAGTTTGGTGCGCAGGGGTCTTGTCCACACGCCAGTCGAGGCCGCCTCCCCCCGTTGCTGATTGCGGTTGTCTTCTGACACATGCGGTGGAGGCACCGTCGTGTGCGCCATGACGTTCGATCTCGCCGCCGTTCCAATGCTGCCTTCGGACCTCACGGGTGCATCCTGGAATATCATGATGGCTGGGTCCAGGTCTCGGATCGTGGAGCTTCGCACGCTGTTGTGGTTGTACTCTTTGGTGCGGAGTGCGCGATCTTCATCCTCGCCTCCGTCTCCCTTAGCGGCCGGTGTGGACAACTTGGACAAAGATGGGACGACTACTGATGCTCCCTTGACTTTCTTGGGTGCCATGGGAGTCGATGAGGATGCTGGGGAAGACACCCTGTGTTGGAGAAGATTCATGAACCGTACCCCCCTACCTGGCACGCCAAAGATGTCAAGGGATTTCCCTACGTCAATCTACGAGACTGGCAAGGCCCCATTGCTATGGTTGTATGGGGACTATGGGTGCAACAAGAGCATCACCATAGCTACATGCACCGTAGTTTAGACAGGTTTGGGCCACTCGAAAGCGTAAAACCCGACATCATGTGTTTTGGTGTATTATGTGTTTGTTCACAGACCAGGCGCGCTCACCCGACAAGGATGCTCAAGGGCAGCAGCTACTGATACTTGTGATATGTGTTGGGTTTTCCATGAAGAGGACCAGGTAATTGCAGCACAATACAGGTAAGTATTTTCCTCAGTTATGAAACCAAGGTTTATTAACCAATAGGAATATCAATCATCAACCGTCTTCAGCAGCTATACACAAAAGAGCAAACAACTTGCACCCAATGCGGGCAAGAGGGTTGTCAATCCCCTTGATCTTGTTAGTTGCAACCAAATGAGGTGTGTAGATAATTATAAATTAAAAAATCAAATAAAAGGAAAATAATAAAAACAAGGAAATTATAAGTTTTCTGAATACATAAGTCAACAGAACCGGGGGCCATAGTGATCTCTAGTGGCATCTCTCATCAAAGCAAGGTATCATCGATAAAAAAATTTATTGTTGCGCAATTGACACAACATTAGATAGTTATGCAATTTTCATGGCAATTATCATGTGTATATATGCATCACGTCCATAAGTAAATGGGCTGACTCCTATGGGCACCTACTAGTATTAATCCACTTCAAGAGTGCTTCTCTGCTTGCCTCTCTACGTATTAAGTTCATGATAAATAGAGTAATGCTTGGAGAATGATGACATGATGTAGACAAATTAAAATCAACAAATATGAATAAACCCCATTGTTTTATCTTTAGTGGCACCAACACAAAGGTGCAACTTGTCCCCCTATGTTACTCGAATATACAAACTCACCATGTTGAACCCACTACAACGCACCCCTCTGACAGAAGAAATACCAAACTTCTTGTCCAAAGCATTGCGATAGGTCGGAGATAATTACCAAGCTATGATGATCATGCAAATACGAATCATAATACTCAGAGAAGACTCAAACACATTTCATGAATAATTTGATCAAAAAGCCACAATTCATCGAATTACATTACATTAGATAGATCAAAGTGAATATGCGATGATCATTGTATTGAAGAGAGTCATCTAGATACTAAATGCATACCCATAGGTCCGTCATGAACTACTCACACATCATCACAAGGGAAGCAAGGTTGATGAAGAGGCCCTACAACATCGACCCCCCTCCGGCAGAGTGCTGAAACGGAGCTCCAGATGGGGTTGCCGTGGAACAAAGACTTGCGGTGGTGAAAAAACATTTTGTCTCTAATATTTAGGGTTTTTGGAATATATGTGAATTTGTAGGCCAGAGATTGGAGGAAGTGGGGCCACCAGGGAGGGAGAATCCATTAGGGGGTGCTGACCCCCTGGTCACGTCATGTTGGCTTGTGCCTTCCTTGTGAGGATTCTGGCCTCCTCCCGAAGCTTTGAGATATTCTTTTGGTCCATAAAAATCATAAAACAGTTTTGGGGCAATTGGAGTTCATTTGGTACAGTAAACCAGAAAAATAAAAACACATAAAAAAACAACTACACAGAAATGGAAACTCGCATTGGGCACTGGGTAAATAGACCGGTGCTCAAAAATAATATAAATTGGTGAACTATTACCAAAAGATATCTTGGAATGATAATATATCACCATGGAACAATCAGAAAGTATAGTTACGTTCAAGACGTATCAATCATCCCCAAGTTTAATTTTTGGTCGTCCTCGAGTAGGTAAATGATAAAAACAGAATTTTGATGTCACATGCTAACCAATATGTAATCTCTTGCATGTGTGGTCATTAAGAAACGACGAATTAACAAACATCAACATAGTAATATTTATTAGCATAAGCAACAAAATCATCAATGTTTTATCTTTCATATTAGCAAAGCATGGCTCCATATTCACCACATTAATGCAAATGTCAAGCACCACGGTGTCCAAGTTAGGCAATTGGATCTTACTCTTCCAATGTGAATCGACTATTTATTCTTCACGCAATACAAGAGCCTGAACCGTGGAGATAGCATAAGGATGGAATAGAATATGGTGGTAGATATCAATTGGGAAAAAAGTGGAGAAGATAGTCTCACATCAACTCGGCATCCCACGTGCTATGGAGATGCACATCGGTAGATTTTAATGCAAGGAGTGGTGATTTCCATGCAAATGATGCACTAGAGCTGTAAGTGTATGAAAGCTCAAATGAAGCTAAGTGGGGTGTGCATCAAAATTGCTTGCTCATGAAACCTCGAGCATTTGAGGAAGCCCATCATCGGAATATGCAAGCCAAGTTTACAATAATGAAAAAGTGATTCCCACTAGCATATAAGAATTACATATCATGAGACTCTCAATATGAAGAACAAGGTGACACTTTGAGGCACAAGTGTGGTAAAGGATAGTAGCAAAGTCTCCCCTCTCTCTTTTCCTCTAATTCATCTTATTCATTTTTTTCATTTTTTATATGGTGGGCTTAATTGGACTCCCTCCATTTTTATTTTTCGTCTAGAGTATCATCCCAACTTGTGGGGGAATCATAGTCGCCATCATCCTTTCGTCACTAGGACAATGCTCTAATAACGATGATCATCACACTTTTCTATACATTTCAACACCAATACCTTCGATATGAAGAACTATGAATCAATATGAATGCCTCTAGAAGTGTACCAGGATGTACAATGATCTAGTATGGCATATATCGGCAATATGATGAATGGTGGCTTTGCCACAAATGTTATGTCAGCTCTATATGATCATGCAAAGCAATATGATGATGAATGAACTAGTCACATCAGACGTGGAATTTGCATGGCAATATATCTCGGAATGGCTATGAAAATGCCATCATAGGTAGGTATGCCAAGATGTAGGAAGGCTTATGCGTTATAGAGCGTATCATGCCACGGGTTTTGGATGCACCGGCGAAGTTTGCACCAATCTTCGAGGTGAGAATGGGCAATGTACGATACTGGAGAGGCCAGCATAATATTAGGAGGTGAGATTGCATATGTCCATGGTACCACATTAGTCCTGAAGAACTCATATACTTATTACAAAATTTTATTAGTATTAGCACAAATGAAAGCACTACTCGCATGCTTCGAGGGAGAGGGTTGGGAGGAGTTAACCATCGCGCGACTCTGACTCAAAACAACACTAGGATTTTAACGAGGAATAGAAATGCTCACACTTCCCTGCCATGCGCTTTTAATATTTGACAAACAAGAAATTAACTCCGCTTATTACCGGTACTTCTATGAATCCCCAATTATGCACTCATACATTTGTTACATTACCAATTCAATAACCCACAATTTTTCTTTATGTGCTACATGATGGTTTTTATTATTATTCATTAATACCTATTATTGTTGGACTAGCCTTATGACCCATGAAAATTACCATTAGTGTTCATTAACTCACAAACAAATATAAGTGAAGAACGAGAGTTCAAATATTTCTATAAAATATGCATGCCACAGTGCTCAAAAAGATATAAGTGAAGTACTAGAGCAAGTGTTAAGCTCAAAAGATATAACTGAATCACATAGAGTATTCTAACAAATAATGATAAATGTGTATCTCTCTCAGATTGGTGTTTCCATCAAATGATGATTGTGGCGAACTAAAAATAAAAAGAAAACTAAAGCAAACGACGCTCCAAGCAAAACTCATATCATGTGATGAATAAAAATGTAGCTCCATGTGACATACTGATGGATTGAGACCAAAGACGGGATGCCTTCCAGGGCATCCCCAAGCTTTGACGTTTGAGTCTTCCTGGAATATTACATTGGGTTGCCTTGAGAATCCCCATGCTTAGGCTCTTGTTGCTACTTACTCCTTTGTCCATCGTGATAACACCCAAAACATGAAATTTTCAATCATGCAATACTCCACAAAACTTTGTGAGATCCTATAGTATAAGCAACATATCAAATACTTAGGTATTGTTGTCAATTGATTCATATTTCATTATTTCACAATAGATACTGTATTCTAACTTCTCCATGGCATATACCCCTCGATACAATCCATGCATCATCAAAACAAGCAAACTATGCAAGAAAAAATCAGAATATGTCTAAAACAGAACAGTCTGTAATAATCTGTAACGAACCTATAATTCCGTAACTCCAAAAATTCTGAACAACTAGGATGACCTGAGAAATTTGTACAGTATTACCGTGCAAATCATCCAGCTTAAATAGATGTTCCGGTAAAATCAGAGAAATTCTCCACTGGACATCAAAGTTTTTGTTTTTGCATCGTATCAATTATACTTATCATACAAGTCATCCAAAGGACTTACTTGGCAGAAACACTAATTTAATCAGAAAAACACAATCAATACAGAGGCAATAATCATATCATCAGACCAAAACGTAAATACAAAATAATAAATATAAGATAACTATTGGGTTTCCTACCAACAAGAACTATAGTTTTATGCCCCTAGCTAGGCATAATGCATAAGATCAAGTGTTGTCATCTTGCCTTATTATCATACAATTCTTATGTTCTTTCTCCCTTAATACGCACTAGCACATATGCTCGTGTGTTGCAACGGGTGAAAGAACATCATTTTCCTTGATTAATAAGTATGGATCAAGACCCTCTCTAACCGGTCCATGTCTTATATTTCAACATGGCATTTTTTTTAAATCCATTCTATTTGTGTAACTTCTTATTCTGCTTTCCACCTTCGTGAGTGGTGGTCGCAATGGTCACGAAACATGATCAATCTCAAGTCAGTGAGTATGTCCATCGCACAAACTACTTGTGACTCAACCATGGCACCACAAGAGAATGGTTAATAAAACTTAGGAAATGTTTTCGAGTAGCATAAACCATGCTAGCGTTGAAAATCATATGTTCGTTACACATTTTTTTTCTTGGTAAAACACTCCCCCATCAAAAATGTGCATTGCAACAAGAAAGTTTATTTACTTGTACCTCAAAACATTCACTAACGCGGGCATGCAGGAAGGTGCATGACAAGATATGTAGAAATGGATATCAACATTTTTATAGGGAAGCATATCAATAAGAAAGGAGCATTACTATGGTAAGGAATGGTTACTTCCGATTTGTTGGGCCAATCCCGTAAATCTCACGAATCAAAGTAGATATTGATTGGGTTAAAAACGTATATTGAAGGAATCACGAATTTATCATTTTTAAAAACAAATTAATTTGGGCGATCAAATTAATGTCACCTCAATAGGGGCGCCTCATAATCTCACTTTCTTCCAACCAACATGTGTGCCTCATAATCTCAATTAATTGTTGACACGTACTGTCACTGCCACAATTTATGGAGTTCATTTTTAATGATTGCTTCTTATTTTCTAGTAAACTTAGAAGCATATAAAATTTGTTGCACTTTAATATAAAGTAGCGAGGTGGGACTATTAATTCATTTACTACTCTTTCCAAACATGTATTGTAGGATAGTTCGGTTGGTTGTGTGATTGAAACGGAAGTGAGAGGTTTGGAATTCGATTCCCTCATGGCCTTATATTTTTCGCCCATGCAAGTGACAGCTGAAAAAGAAACCCAAAAAAGCACGGCCCACCTGGCGACGTATAGAAAATTCTTGGACGAACTAATTTTACTCGATTGCGGGTTTTGACTTCTAAAAAGTGAAGGATTTTTCTATAAACCGTACGACGGACCAAGAATACCTATTTCTTTTAATAGTAGGTATAGAAGGTACATCACCGAGACGAAAATATCTAGAAACTGGAATTCTCGACCGAGAAACCAAAAAAGGCAGAAAAATCAACATGCTCCAAATGAACTAAAACTTTATGGAGATTTTTATTGGAATATTTGAGAATTACTGGTCCATAAAAAACCACAGGGGGCACTTGTTGTCCACAAGGCAACAGGGCGCGCACACCCCTCTAGGCGCGACCTAATGCCTTGTCGCCCCCTTCCTGGACCTCTGGTGACCATCATCTCCTATATGACGTGTTTTTACCTAGAAAAAAATCTTAAGTTATTTTTCGGGTCGAAGCGCCGCCGCCTCGAGGCGAAAATCTGGGCAAAGGACCTGTCGGTCTCCTGCAGAGAGATTCTGCCAAGGAAACTTCCCTCCGGGAGGGGAAACAAAGCCATCGTCATCACAAACGCTCCCTTCCTCGTGGGAGGACCAATATTCATCAATATTTCACCAACACCATCTCATGTCCAACCCTAGTTCATCTCTTGTATTCAATATTTGTCTCAAAACCTCAGATTGGTATCTGTGGGCTACTAATTGTGTTGATTACGTATTTTTGTTTATTCTTGTTGGATTACTTGGTGAAATATATTATGTTTAGATCCTTAATTATTATTATTACACCTGTGATATTGAACATGTTGATGAGGTTTGAGTAGTAACTATTGTTCGTAAGGACATGTGAGAAGTATTGTTATAAGTGGTCATACAAAGTTGGTATTCGTTTGATATATTGAGATATGTATGTTGTTACTTCTCTTAGTGGTGTTAAATGAACATCAACTACATAAAACTTGACCATGTTATGGGCCTAAGCAACGTCATTATGAAGTAAAAACTATATGATGGGTTTCAAGAGTGAAAGAAGCTTAAACCCTAGTTTATGCATTGCTTCATGAGGGGCTGATTTGGATCCACACGTTTAATGCTATGGTTAGATTTATCTTAATTCTTCTTTCATAGTTGTGGATGCTTGTGAGAGAGGGTAATCATAAGTTGGTTGTTTGTTCAAGTAAGAGCAGCATCTTAGTACCATTCCACCCACATATAAAATTATCAAAGTAGTGAACGCAATCAACCTAACATGATGAACATGACTAGACATAACTTCCCATGTGTCCTCTAGAGCGCTTGCTTTATATAAGAGTTCTTTCAGGCATGTCCTTTTCTATAAAAAGGATTGGGATATCTTACTGCACCTTTGTTACTATTGTTACTTGTAACTTGTAAGGAATTATCTTGCTACAAAACTATCTATCATTGTTACTTCCAGTACTTGCAGAGAATACCTTGCTGAAAACTGCTTATCATTTCCTTCTGCTCCTTATTGAAAGGAATACGATTGATACCTGATACTTATCCAACGTATCTATAATTTTTGACTGTTCCATGCTATTATATTATCTGTTTTGGAAGTTTTATATGCATTAATATGTTGTTTTATATTATTTTTGGACTAACCTATTAATCCAGAGCCTAGTGCCAGTTTCTGTTTTTCCATGTTTTTGAGTATTGCAGATAAGGAATATTAAATGGAGACCAAATGGAACAAAATCTCCAGAAAGATTTTTCTTGGACTAGAAAACACGTAGGAGACTTGAAGTAGGGGCAGGGCATCTGCCGGGAGGCCATATGCCTTCAGGGCTCGCCCTCGGGGGTGGCCGCACCCGCTAGCTTGTGGGGCCCCTACAGGTCTCCTAACCTTATTCTTTGGCCTATAACTTCTCAAATATTCCCGTATCGCCAAAACTAACCACGAAAATACTTTTATGCCGTCGGGAGCCTCTGTTCCCGAGAGATCCAATATGGGAGCCTTTTTCGGTAATCTGTCGGAGAGGGAATTGATCACGGAGGGCATCTACATTAAGTCCATTGCCCCTCCGATGATGTGTGAGTAATTCACCAAAGACCTACGGGTCCATAGCTAGTAGCTAGATGGCTTCTTATCTCTTTTTGATCTTTGATACCATGTTCTTCATGATCTTCATGGAGATCTATCTGATGTAATACTCCTTTGTGGTGTGTTTGTTGAGATCCGATGAATTGTCAGTTTACGTTCATATTATGTATGAATATTATTTGAGTCTCTTCTGAATTCTTATATGCATGATTTCATATCTTTGTAAGTCTCTTCGAATTATTGGTTTGGTTAGTCCAACTAGATTGGTAATTTTTGCAATGGGAGAAGTGCTTAGTTTTGTGTTCAATCTTGCGGTGTCCACACCCAGTGACAAAGTAGAGGTAGTGAGGCCCGTATTGTATTGTTGCCATCGAGGAAAAAATGGGGTTTTCATCATATTGCTTGAGTTTATCCCTCTACATCATGTCATCTTACTTAACGTGTTACTCCGTTCTTCATGAACTTCATACTCTAGATGCAGGCAGGAGTCGGTCGATGTGTGGAATAATAGTAGTAGATGCAGAATCCTTTCGGTCTACTTGATATGGACATGATGCCTATATGCATAATCATTGCCATAGATACCTTCGTAATTATTTGCTTTTCTGTAAATTGCCCGACAGTAATTTGTTCACCCACCATATTATTTTCCTTTATGAGAGAAGCCTCTAGTGAAACCTATGGCCCCCGGGTCTATTTTCCATATTATATTTTCAAATCTATAAACCAAAAATACCAAAAATACATTGCTACCATTTATTTAATTTTGTTTCCGCAATCTTTTATATCTTTCTCTATCAGATCTCATCCTTGCAAATAACACTGAAGGGATTGACAACCCATTTATAGTGTTGGGTGCAAGTTTGATTATTTGTGTAGGTACTAATATTGGGGCCTTGCTTGTTCCTCCTACTGGATTGATACCTTGGTTCTCAACAAACTGAGGGAATTACTTATCTACTTCGCTGCATCACCCTTTCCTCTTCAACGGAAAACTAGCGCAAGCTGAAGAGATAGCAAGAAGGATTTCTGGCGCCGTTGTCGGGGAGGATACATACCAAGATCAAGCCAACCAAGTACACATCATAAACTCATCTCTTGCGTTTACATTATTGGCCTCTTGTTTTCCTCTATCCCACTTCACCAATTTGTCGTTTTATTCACCTTTTTCTCGCTGGATCTCTTTTTGTCTACTTGTGTTACCATCTGCCTTCTATTTGCTTGCATCTTTTCTTGCTAAAAACCTATTGGTATGGATCCTCATCCACTTGCTAATATTTTCAAGAGATCCAATTATGATGAATGAATTGCTAGTGAGTTGAATGTACTTGATTATCTCCATGAAGTTTTGCTTGAGATTCGTGAATCTAAAAATTGTGATGAAGTGATTCATGATGTTTCCTTGAATGAAAAGCATGATTGAAATGATGTTACTACAAATTATATTAATGTCAATTATGTTAATGATATGCAAAACTACAAGCTTGGGGATGAATATGATCTTCAAAATTTATTTAGTACTCTTGATGAATATGATACCGAAAGTGGGTTTGTAAGAGTGTCAACTTTAGGTAAAAAGAATCCCACATATTTGGAGAGTGTTTAGTGTTATCAATTTTTTGATAAAAGTGGGTTTGGAGAGGTCTTGACTTCAGTTAATGATAATCCCACTATTTTGGAAGAGTGTCAACTTTGCATGCATGTGGACCATGAAGATAAAGTTTTATATGATAGTTATATTGTTGAATTCCTTCATTATTCTACTGAGATTTATTATGAGGGAGGAACATATCCTTGTAGGGATTGCAATAATATCAAGTTTCCTCTCTATGTGTTTAAAGTTTGGAAGTTATGCTCGTGTTTTCCTTCCTATGCTAGTTGATTCTTGTTCCATAAATTGTTTGCTCACATAATCCCCATGTAGAGGAAGTGGGTTAGACTTAAATGTGCTTTTCATGCTATTCATGATTCTCTTTTGCATATCTGAATTACTAATTTTTATCCGAGCATCATTGAAATCATCATGCCTAGCTTGGAGTGTTAAACAATAGCGCTTGTTGGGAGGCAACCCAATTTATTTTTTGTGTTTTTGTGTTTGCTTCATTTTTTGAGTGCTGCACACATTATTACCTCTGTAATAATTATGTTTTCTTGTTTTAGTTAGTGTTTTATCCAAGTAAGACCTTTGGGATGGTCTATGGTGTTTACAAGTTGATTTTGTTGAAGAACAAAAACTTTCTCTCTCAGTCCAGGCATTTTCTACATTCACTGAAACGTGCTTTTGATCTGAATTTTTTACACAAGATTGGTTTAAAAATTAACCAGATTTGCCTATGTTTCAGAATTTTTGGAGTTACATAAGTATTCAAAGTAAAAAGATTGTTACACATTGTTCTGTTTTTGACAGATTCTGTTTTCTTTGTGTTGTTTGCTTATTTTGATGAATCTATGGGTTGTATCGGGGGTATGAACCATGGAGAAGTTGAAATATATTAAAATTACATCAATATCAATAAAGAATGAGTTCACAAGAGTACCTAAAGTGATAACTTATTTTTCTTATAGTAATGGATCTCATGAGTTTTCTGTTGAGTTTTGTGTTGTGAAGTTTTCAAGTTTTGGGTAAAGATTTGATGGAATATGGAATAAGGAGTGCCATGAGACTAAGCTTGGGGATTCCCAAGCCATATTCAAGGCTACCAAAGAGACTGAGCTTGGGGATGCCCCGGAAGGCATCCCCTCTTTCGTCTTCAATCCATAGGTAAATTTACTTGAGGCTATATTTTTATTCACCACATGATATGTGTTTTTCTTGGAGCGTCCTGTATGATATGAGTCTTTACTTTTTAGTTTGCCACAATCATCCTTTCTGCACACATGTTTTGAGAGATAGACACGCTGAATCGTGAATTTATTAGAAAACTCTTTGTGCTTCACTTATATCTTTTGAGCTAGGCAATGATGCTCTAGTGCTTCACTTATATCTTTTAGAGCACGGCGGTATTGTGTCTTATAAGAAATTATTAAACTCACAGACCTCACTTATATTGTTTTGAGAGTTCTTTAAACAACATGGTAATTGGTTTAGGTTATGAATTTAGTCCTAATATAATAGGCATCCAAGAGGGATATAATAAAAACTTTCATATTAAGTGCATTGAAGATGATGAGAAGTTTGATTCCTTGCATATAGTTTTGTGATATGAAGATGGTAATATGAGAGTCATGCTAGTAAGTAATTGTAAATTATAAGAAATACTTGTGTTAAAGCTTGTGATTCCCGTAGCATGCAGGTATGGTGAACTGTTATGTGATGAAGTCGGAGCATTATTTGTTTAAAGATTGTCAACCTTTGTGTGGAGATCGAGATCACGCGATGGTTAACTTGTACCAACCATCGCCGGTACACTAAACCCAGCTTCCTCAAAACAGCCACCATATATTTTCCTCAAAACAGCCACCATATCTACCTATTATGGCATTTTCATAGCCATTCTGAGATATATTGCCATGCAACACCACTGCCTCGTTTTATGACACGCACCATCACTTCCATATTGCTTATAGAGTCATACTTTGTTCTAGATATCGAGTTGTAATCTTTTGAGTTGTAAGTAAATAAAAGTGCGATGATTTGCATTATCCCGTGTGAGAAAAGGATGACGGAAGCTATGAATCCCTCACAAGTTAGGATGAGTCTCCGGACATCACAAAAAATAAAAGAGGCCAGCGAAGCCCAAAAAAAGAGGCCATAGAAGCCTATGCAAAAAAAGAAAAAAAGGAAAAAAAGAGAGAAAAAGAGAAGGGAAAATGCTACTATCTTTCTTCACACTTGTGCTTCAAAGTAGCACTATGTTCTTCATAGAGAGTCTCCTATTTTGCGACTTTCATATAACTAGTGGTATTACATCTTTTGCACAACCACTTAGTTTTCTTTTCGAGCTTTAATACACTTATAGCTCTAGTGCATTTGTTGCATGGCAATCCCTACTCACTCACTTTAATATCTATTTATGGGCATCTCCATAGCCCATTGATATGCCTAGTTGATGTTAGACTATCTTCTTCCTTTCTTTTTTTGCAATCTCCACCACCATCTATTCCACCTATAGTGCTATATCCATGGCTCAAGCTCATGTATTGCGTGAGAGTTGAAAAGGTTTGAGAACAGAAAAAGTGTGAAACAATTTCTTGATTTTCACCGGGGTTGTGCATGATTTAGATAGTTTGTGTGGTGAAGATAGAGCATATCGAGACCATATGATTTTGTAGGGATAACTTTCTAAGACCATGTTATTTTGAAAGGAAGCAATTACCTTATTAGTATGATTGAAGTACTATCGTTTCTGTGTCAATATTAGACTTTTGTTTTGAAACTTATGGATCTAAATATTCATGCCACATTAGAGAGTATTACATGGATAAATATGTTAGGTAGCATTCCACATCAAAAATTCTGTTTTTATCATTTACCTACTCGAGGATGTGCGGGAATTAAGCTTGGGGATGCTTCATACGTCTCCAACGTATCTATAATTTTTGATTGTTCCATGCTATTATATTATCTGTTTCGGATGTTTTATATGCATTAATATGTTGTTCTATATTATTTTCGGGACTAACCAATTAATCTAGAGCCTAGTGCATATTTCTGTTTTTTCCATGTTTTTGAATATTGTAGATAAGGAATATTAAACAGAGTCCAAACGGAACAAAATCTCCGAAAAGATTTTTCTTGGACCAGAAGACACCCAGGAAACTTGGAGTAGGGGCAGGGCATCTACCAGGAGGCCACAAGCCTACAGGGCGCGCCGTGGGGGTGGTCGCGCCGCCTAGCTTGTGGGCCCCCTGCAGGTCTCCTAACCCTATCCTTTGGCCTATAAATTCCCAAACATTCCCGTATTGCCAAAAAAGCCACGAAAATACTTTTACCCCGCCGGGAGCCTATGTTCCCGAGAGATCCAATCTGGGAGCCTTTTCCGGTAATCTGCCGGAGAGGGAATAGATCACGGAGGGCATCTACATCAACTCCATTGCCCCTATGATGATGTGTGAGTAGTTCACCACAGACCTACGGGTCCATAGCTAGTAGCTAAATGGCTTCTTATCTCTCGTTGATCTTCAATACCAAGTTCTTCATGATCTTCATGGAGATCTATACGATGTAGTACTCTTTTGCGGTATGTTTGTCGAGATCAGATGAATTGTGAGTTTATGTTCAGATTACCTATGAATATTATTTGAGTCTCTTCTGAATTCTTATATGCATGATTTCATATCTTTGCAAGTCTCTTCGAAATATTGGTTTGGTTTGGCCAACTAGGTTGGTAATTCTTGAAGTGGAAGAAGTCCTTAGTTTTGGGTTCAATCTTGCGGCGTCGTCACCTAGTGACAAAGTAGGGGTAGCGAGGCACGTATTATATTTTTGCCATCGAGGATAAAAGATGGGGTTTTCATCATATTGCTTGGGTTTATCCCTCTACATCATGTCATCTTACTTAATGCATTACTCTGTTCTTCATGAACTTAATACTCTAGATGTACACATGAGTCGGTCGATGTGTTGATTAATAGTAGTAGATGCAGAATCGTTTTGGTCTACTTGATACGGACGTGATGCCTATACGCATAATCATTGCCTTAGATATCTTCATAATTATGTTCTTTTCTATCAATTTCTCGACAGTAATTTGTTCACTCACCGTATTATTTTCCTTTATGAGAGAAGCCTCTAGTGAAACCTATGGCCCATGGATCTATTTTACATATTATATTTTCAGATCTATAAACCAAAAATACCAAAAATACTTTGCTGCAATTTATTTACTTTTGTTTCCGCAATCTATTATATATATCTCTATCACATCTCATCTTTGCAAATAACTCTGAAGGGATTGACAACCCCTTTATAGTGTTGGGTGCAAGAGTTTGATTATTCTTGTAGATACTACTATTGGGGCCTTGCTTGTTCCTCCTACTTGATTGATACCTTGGTTCTCAACAAATTGAGGGAAATACTTATCTACTTCGCTCCATCACCCTTTCCTCTTCAAGGGAAAACCAACCCAAGCTCAAGAGGTAGCAATACCCTATATTTTTGGGTCATCAAGACTGTTTTCTAGCACCGTTGTTTGGGAGTGAAGCACCTTTTTTAAGTGGAAATTGGTAAGGAAACATTTTCAGTACATGTTGGAATTTGTTGTTGCTTGTCACTATGAACGGTCACACTTTTAGTGGCATGTTCAGGGCATCTTCGCCTAGAATGCAAGTTGAGGAAATTGTTCCTCAACCTACTGAACCCACTAAAAATATTTATTATGTGATTCCTTCGGGTATGGTAGAGAAACTATTGGCTAATACTTATGATAGTTCAACTCATCCAGATTACCATTTGATATATGTCGATGAGATTTGTGGATTATTTAAGCTTTCAAGGTTACCCTAAGACAAAGTTAAGAAGAAAATTTTCCCTATATCTATGGAGGAATTAGCATTAATGTGGTACAGGCTATTGGATGATATTGGATCATCGGACCAGAATAGCTTGAAGCTGGAATTTCATCAGAAGTTTTAACCTATGCATCTAATCCATCATGATTGGAATTTTGTTTATAATTGTTGGCCTTGTGAATGAGAAAGTATAGCTTCAGCTTGCGGGAGGCTTAAATCTATGATGCACACCTTACACAACCATGATCTCTCAAGGTAATTGATTATGCAAAATTTCATGCTTGACTTCCTCATGATGATTGAACGTTACTAGATTCTTGTGCTACTGGTTCCTATAATCTATGAAGGATTAGAGAACATGCTTAGGCTACAACAGTGGTTAATAAAATTTATGCAGGACACCTAAACCTTCTGAAAAAATAAATGTTGAGCCTAATATTGCTATAATTAAAGATCTCCTAGTTGGTAATACTGATGTGCAAGTTATTTATGTCTCTGATGAAGGTGCTAGAATTACAAAACGTGTTAGAAACAAACAATAACTTAATACAAGTAAACTAGTGGTACGCACTACTGTTATGTGAGTTAAAATTATAGATCATTGCTATCATGGCGTGTGTGATATTGGTGCTAGTATTAATGTTATATCTTTTACATTACATCGGAAAATTATGCATGATATAGCACCAACGAAATTGAAGATATTGATGTCACTATTGAAATTTCAAACAGTGATACTATTTCACCACTTGGCATTGTTAGAGATGTTGAAGTCTTCTGTGGAGAAGTCAACTACCCCACTGATTTCCTAGTACATGGTTCCAAACAAGATAATTTTTGTCCCATCATATTTGGTAGACCTTTAATGAATAGTGCTAATGCTACACAAAAGGTTAGAGTGAGCTAATGTGGAGAAGTCAATCCTTTTATATTATTTGTCTACCTTATTAACACTATTCAAGAAGTCAATCCTTTCTTCTGTGGAGAAGTCAATCCTTTTTAATTATTTTGGTAAACCAAAACCTTGCTTTGGGGTTTGCACTACAAGTCCCTGAATTTAAGGGAGTGCCCTCAACCAAAGATTGTATTTTGATTCTAATATTAATAAAAATCTTCAAAACCATAAAATGATTATTTCTAAAGTCATTTTTCAATTTTATTTATATGTCCTTTTCTAAGGCCAGAAATGATATTTCTCGGTGAAAAATTATTTTTCTACCTTAGAAAAATCTGAGAAAAATTGGGAATACTCACACGACATATATTTTCCATACATAAGAGTTTCAACCCCTAGTCCTGTTCAAAATATTAGAGCAAACCTTCAAAAACCAATTTTGTCTATTTTGACATGTTGGAATGTTTCCTCAATAAATTCGTAGAAAATTCTAGCATGTCCCACATACTATATTTGGGGATCATCAAACTTTCACATCCATCCAAGGTGATTTGGTTCACAAAA
The DNA here is from genome assembly GCF_904849725.1 of Hordeum vulgare subsp. vulgare. Taxonomy (NCBI): domain Eukaryota; kingdom Viridiplantae; phylum Streptophyta; class Magnoliopsida; order Poales; family Poaceae; genus Hordeum; species Hordeum vulgare. The sequence continues at coordinate 348,597,655 of NC_058521.1, forward strand.
TAATTCAGAAATCTTCCTATCCAGACTCAAGTTGGGGCAACTCTACATTGCCAAGTTTGTCCATTTGGTCTAAAACTTTGCAGGAGTGCTTGAGGGAGAGAGATAGCATTGTGCTCGACTGGGCCTTCCCTCCCATGTAGCCCACCTAGCCCGCTAATGACAAGAGCTTCGTTCTCCTATGTATGACAGCAAATCCACAAAGCCATGCTGGCAACGCCTTGATTTGACGGCCATCCGGCACCCTAGCCGCCTATAAAGCGTATCCCCGGTGCCTAAGGTTCTCCTCGCGGCACGTTCCTCCCCTCACCTTGTGACGCTTCTGTTGAGGTGAGTCACCCATGCCATAGTCGTCGATGCGCCAGCGATGCTCTGGCGGAGCTTCTGCTTGTTCTCAGGGTGCTCCTCTCCCAGTGTCTCCAATGCCCTGGTGCCGCAGGAAGGATCTCTCGCCGCACTCTATTCATCCTCGACGTCAAGCAGAGAGCCAGGCCCCCATATGGTCATTGTCCTCGCATCGTCTCGGACCCCGATGCGGCTTCTTATTCTTGTCCTTTGGATGCTAGGTGAGTCGCGCCTTCGCCCTACAGTTTTATGTCCTCGATGTCGTCCCGTGTGAGTCATGGAGTCCATGCCATGTTGGTTCTTTTGGTGCTCCGGCCAAAGCTGCATTTTTTGTTGTCCCCTTGTGGCCGTGAGTGGATGAGCGCCTTTGTTTAGATCTTGTTGATGTCCCGTGCTTGCACGCACGCGCACTACACCACCAGCCCCGCAGCCTTGGCCGCAACTCGCCTCTCGGGTCGCCTCGAGACGAGAAAGATCTCGAGCATAGCCTCCTCTAGACTCCCGCATGTGCAACCGCTCCACACTAGCGGGAACAGGTACCCCTTGGGGTTCCGCACCCCTATCGGGGTTTTGCTTCTCCGTTGGTCGCCTCCGGAGATCGCCGGGGCGCCTTCTATTTCTCTAGTGCGAGGAAGAAGAAGCATGCCTCCGTTGCATGTGAGTTCAAAGGGAGTTCAGCCATTATATTAACACAAGGACTACGCGTAGCCCGGCGGTGGTCCTCCTCTGATCCCATAGAGAGGGCCTGGGTTCGAAACCCACCGCCCCCATTTTCCCATTAAACTCTCGAGCTGATAGTAGGCCCCGGTCCCACTTGTCAACCTTCCAGGGGGGCCTCGTGACTATGCCATATTTTGTGATGTTTTTGTTGTTAGTTGCATTTTGATTCCTTTCCAAATAGGGAAAGTGCCAGATCTGGCACTCGCCTAATCCTGAATATGCCAAAATTGGCATATATCTAATTGCACCTAATTAGTGTAAATTTCGTTTTAGTTTTATGTCTGGTTTTTCTATAGAAACATATGAGTGTGATATATGAAATTGGGGTGGAATTTTCCGGTGAATCCAATGGTGGTTGTGTTTGTGTCATTTGAGAAAGTTTGCAAATATGTTATTTTGTAATGAGGTGTCATTTTGTGATTTTTGTAGCAATTGATTCATGCATGATATGATGAACTTGTCAACATGGAAGTGCTAGGGTTTTGTGGGCACTAGACCCTGGTATTATCCTTTTCTAGGATAAGCTAGAAGTTTAGTGTATTTATTGTTGTAAAGTAGCTAAGAAAATGTTGCTGATTTCACATGCTAAATATTTCTAAGTGTTGGGATGTGTTATTTTCTTCACATGTTGTGTTGATTCCCATGAATATATTGTCCCTTTATGTTTGGTCAAATGCCATGAATTGTTGTGCTTATAACCCTCTTTCAATTGGTGCCTTTACCTTGCCAAATAGGTTTTGCAGTTATGTCCTCTCAAAGTTGATACGATGTTATAATCTACTACAATTCCCCTTGTGAAATTGACTAAGTCTCGAGATTTGTAGTTATTTTCAGGCCATGTTTAGAGGATGCTACCATGTATTATGTGATGTTTCAGCTCATGTTGAGTTCTAGTGATTTATAGTAGATGTTGCCCTCTATCACAATGTTAAATTTCAGGCCATTCAAGTTGCTGTATAATAGTGTTTTGTTGCTATCAACATGTCACCAGATTAAAAACTGCAAGTGCAAACTAAGATTTTTCACGAAGGCCTAAACTCTGATATTTCTTGCACGTTGAGAGATTGATAGCCAATGTTTCATTAACCTATCAAAGTTGTTGTTAGTTGGAGTTTGTTGTGATCCTTGATAGCTTCATCTTCATGCCTTGGTTGAACTTATTGGTTGGTTGTAGGTACTAGTTTGCACATGATCAAAGTGGTATTTGTTGTTAGTGGATAGATTGGGTGTTGTTTTGTTTTATGCATTGTGTGAGTTGTGCTCTTTGGTTTGGATGTATTTTAGGTCCAATGCACCTAGAATTTTGTGCCATGTCCATTGGCATACTTTGAATGCAAATAATATGCCCACATCTCCCTCTCAATGATGGTCTCTCATCGTTACCTTCTGTATCTTGTTTTGTGATTTGTCTGTGATCCGCAAATCGATTTGCGACGATCTTGATATGTTTTTGCACAGATTTATCATTGTGCATCCATGTTCATGCATTTGAAAATTAATAAACTTGAGGTTTTTTCCAGGATGCTAATTTTTTAATAAATGCATGATAAACTTGACTAGTTAGCATTGCCATGCTCGTTCCATAACCACACTCATGCATTAGGTTGTTTGAAGCATTGCTCCTTGCCATGTGTTCATGGGTTGTGTATTTTCTTTGGGTATCAACAGGAACCGAGAATGAGTGTGAGGATCGTGATGAGTATGTTACCGAAGAGCAAGAGTTGTACCCGTCAGAAGAACCAACACGCAAGATGATTGTGATTTTGATACGTCTCAAATTTTGTTGTGCTTAGATGACTCGTTTCCATTGCTATTTTATCGCTGCCTACCACCTGGAAAATAAGCCTCCAAACATTGTCATGAAAGACTCTAAGCTATCCACTACCTATCAAATGTTGATTGGCTAAGATAGTGCTTGCTCAACCAACTTATAGCATTGCTAGTTACAGGTGCAGGCTGATCCATGTGTTAACATGGGCTTTGGAATATCATCTATTTACTGCTATTTAATATAATGCACCATATATACTTGGTAAAAGGCAGAAGGCTAGGACTTTTTCTAGGTGTTTTGTTCCACTTTTGCCGCCTTAGTTCCAGCTATGGGTGTTACATTCCATATTGAGTGCTCCTAACACGCTCGTGGTTGTTATGGGAACCCCCTTGATAACTCGTTTTGGTTAAGACTTGTCTGGCAAGACCCAACTATGGTACTCAATTCGCTAACAACTTAATAATAAAGAGCATAAGGAATAGCTACCCCGAGGATACTTAATCAACAACCAGGGCCAGTGCTCCTCATGAGTGTTGGTTCAAACAGGTTGCCCGCGGGGCAACCATGAGGAGACTCGAGGATTGGGTTTTCCCCGTAGCTAGTGTTGGGGAACGTCGCATGGGTAATAAAAAATTTCCTACGCACACGAAGACCTACCATGGTGATGATCATCTACCAGAGGGGAGATCGGATCCACATACCCTTGTAGATCACCAAGCGAAAGCATTAAGAAATGCGGTTGATTTAGTCGAACATCTTCATGATCCAATCACGATCCGTCCCACGAAGTCCGTCCCGATCTAGTACCGAACTGACAGCACCTCCGTGTTCAGCACACGTACAGCTCGATGACAATCTATGCCTTCTTGATCCAGCAAGAGAGATGAAGAGGTAGCTGAATTCTCCGGCAGCACGACGGTATGGCGGTGATGATGGTGGAACTACTCCCGCAGGGCTTCGTCGTGTCATACCGAACTAGCTACCGGTGTCACGAAGTAGTGGAGGGAGAGAGGTCTCCACAAAAGCTTGGGGTGCAAAAAGCCTCTCAAACCTCCACTATATATAGGAGGAACAAGGGGGAGGGTGGTTTTCCTCCTACTCTAAGTAGGAGGGTTCGACCTAGCCCAAGAGGGAGGAGTCCTCCTCCAGTTCGGCTTGGTGGAGGAGTCCTTCCCATCTTGTCCACCTCCTTCTTTTTATTTTTCTTTTTCCTTTTCAATATTGCTCTTATCCGAAATAGGCTTATTGGGCTGGCCTCACCAGCCCACTAAAGGTTGGTGTGCCACCCATGGGCATATTAGGTTCTCTCCCCGGTGGGTGGACCCTCCTGGTAAAACTCCGGAACCCAGTCTCGATACTTTACCGGTAATGCCCGAAATCTTTTCGGAAGCCAAATGCAACAATCCTATATATCAATCTTACTTTTCCGACCATTCCGGAGGCACTCGTGACGTCCGAGATCCCATCTGGGACTCCGAACAACATTCGGTTACCAACATCAATAATTCAACTTTACCAAAATATCACTGAACCTTAAGTGTGCAGACCCTGCGGGTTCGAGAACTATGTAGACATGACTAAGACACTCTTCAATCAATATCCTATAGCGGGACCTGGATGTCCATATTGGATCCTACATATTCTACGAAGATCTTATCGGTTGAACCTCTATGTCAAGGATTCAGTTAATCCCGTGTAACGTTCCCCTTGTTCTTCGGTATGTTACTTGCCCGAGATTCGATCCTCGGTATCTGTATACCTATTTCAATCTCGTTACTGGTAAGTCTCTTTACTCATTACGTAATACAAAATCCCATGGTTAACTCTTTAGCCAATTTTCTTGCAAGGCTTATTTGTGACGTTGTATTACTGAGTGGGCCCCGAGATACCTCTCCGTCATACGGAGTCACAAATCCCAGTCTTGATCGATGCTAACTCAATGGACACATTCGGAGATGCCTATAGAGCACCTTTATAGTCATCCAGTAATGTTGCGACATTTGATACACACAAGGCGTTCCTCTGGTGTCAGTGAGTTACATGATCTCATGGTCATAGGAACGTATACTTCACATGCAAAAAATAATAGCAACAAAATGACACGATCACATGCTACATTTATAGTTTGGGTCTTGTCCATCACATCATTCCCCTAATGATGTGTTCTCATTATCAACTGACAACACTTGTCTATGGCTATGAAACCTTAACCATCTTTGATCAACGAGCTAGTCAACTAGAGGCTCACTAGGGACATTGTTTTGTCTATATATATCTGCACATGCATTTGTGTTTTCAGTCAATACAATTATAGCATGGACAATAAATGATAAGCTTGAAACAGGAAATGTTATAATAACTATTTTATTATTGCCTCTAGGGCATATTTCCAACAGTCTCCCACTTGCACTAGAGTCAATAATCTAGCATCACATCTCTATGTGATTTACAATGTAATGAATCTAACACCCATACAGTTCTGGTGTTGATCATGCTTTGCTCGTGGAAGAGGCTTAGTGTGCGTTTCTGCAATATTCAGATCCATGTGCACTTTGCAAATATTTATGCCCTCCTCCTTGATGTAATCGCGGATGGCATTGAAGCGTCTCTTTTTGTGTCTGGTCCTCTTGTGAAACCTTGGTTCCTTAGCTAGAGCAATGGCACCACTATTGTCACAGAACATATTGATTGGGTCCAGTACACTTGGCACTACTCCAAGATCTGACATGAACTGCTTCATCCAGACACCCTCCTTAGCCGCCTGTGAAGCAGCTATGTACTCCGCTTCGCATGTAGAATCAGCTACGACGCTTTGCTTGGAACTGCACCAGCTTATCGCACCCCCATTAAGAATAAATATGTATCTGGTTCGTGAGTTAGAGTCATCCGGATCAGCGTCGAAGCTTGCATCGACGTAACCCTTTACGACAAGCTCTTTGTCACCTCCATAAATGAGAAACATTTCCTTAGCCTTTTAGGTACTTCAGAATATTCTTGACCGCTGACCAGTGCTCCACTCCTAGATCACTTTGAAATCTACCTACCATACTTATGGCAAGTGTGACATCCGGTCTAGTGCACAGCATTACATACATGATAGACCCTTTGGCTAAAGCATAGGGGACGACACTCATCATTTCTGTATCTTCTGCAGTTACTGGGCATTGAGTCTTACTCAACTTTATACCTTGTAACACAGGCAAGAACCCCTTCTTGGATTGTTACATTCTGAACTTCTTCAGAATCTTATCAAGGTATGTGCTTTGTGAAAGTCCTAAACCCTAACCCTAAACCCTAACCCCTAAACCCTAAACCCTAAACCCTCTATATAGTTCTTAATGCCCAATATGTAAGCAACTTCCCCTAGGTCCTTCATAGTAAAACTTTTATTCAAGTAATCCTTTATGCTTTCCAAAAACTCTTCATTGTTTCCAATCAGCAATATGTCATCCACATATAAAATTAGAAACACTATATGGCTCCCACTCACTTTCTTGTAAACACAAGCTTCTCGAAAAACTTCTATAAACCCGAACGCCTTGATCACTTCATCAAAGTGCTAATTCCAACTCCGAGATGCCTGCACCAGTCCATAAATTGACCGCTGAAGCTTGCATACTTTGTAAGCATTCTCTGAATCGACAAAACCTTTCGGTTGTATGATATACAACTCTTCCTTAAGAAACCCGTTAAGGAACGCTGTTTAGACATTCATCTTCCATATTTCATAATCGAAAATGCAGCTATTGCTAACATGATTCTGACGAAGTTAAGCATCACTACTGGTGAGAAAGTCTCATCATAGTCAACTCCTTGAACTTGTGAAAAACCCTTTGCCACAAATCGAGCTTTATAGATGGACACATTACTGTCGGCGTCTGTCTTCTTCTTAAAGATCCATTTGTTCTGAATGGCCTTTCGGCCTTCAAGTAATACTTCCAAAGTACATATTTTGTTTGCATACATAGATCATATCTCGATATTCATGTCCTCTAACCATTTGTTGGAATCTGATCCCACCATCGCTTCTCCATAGCCCGTAGGCTCACTATTGTCTAACAACAAAACCGATAAGACAGGATTCCCGTACCACTTTGGAGCAGTACATGCCCTTGTCGACCTACGAGGTCTGTTAGCAACTTGATCTGAAGTTTCATGATCATCATCATAAGCTTCCTCTTCAACTGGTGTAGCCCCAACAGAAACTTATTTCTTTCTTGTGACACCATCTGGTTGAAGCAAAGGTTCTACAACCTCATCAAGTTCTATCTTCCTCCCACTCAATTCTTTTGAGAGAAACTCTTTCTCAAGAAAAGCTCCATTCTTAGTGACAAACAGTTTGCCCTTGGATCTGAGATAAAAGGTATACCCAACTGTCTCCTCTTGGTAACCTATGAAGACGCATTTTCCGCTTTGTATTCTAGCTTTTCAGGCTGAAGCTTTTTGACACAAGAATCACATCCCCAAACTTTAAGAAACGACAACTTTGGATTCTTGCCATACCATAGCTCATATGGTGTCGTCTCAACAGATTTTGATGGTGCCCTATTTAAAGTGAGTGCAGCTATCTCCAATGCATAGCCCCAAAACGATAACGACAAATCAGTAAGAGACATCATAGAACACACCATATCTAATAAAGTACGATTACGATGTTCGAACACACCATTCCGATGTGGTGTTCCAGGCCGTGTCAATTGTGAAACACTTCCACACTGTCTTAAGTGAGCACCAAACTCATAACTCAGATACTCACCTCCTCGATCAGATCGTGGGAATTTGATCTTCGTGTTACGATGATTTTGAACTTCACTCTGAAATTGCTTGAACTTTTCAAATGTTTCACACTTGTGCTTCATCAAGTAAATGTAACCATGCCTACTCAAATCATTAGTGAAGGTGAAAATATAACAATATCCACCGTGCACCTCTATGCTCATCGGTCCGCACACATCAGTATATATGATCTCCAACAAGTCACTTGCATGCTCCATTGTTCCGGAGAACGGAGTCTTAGTCATATTGCCCATGAGACATGGTTCACATGTGTCAAGTGATTCAAAATCAAGTGACTCCAAAAGTCCATCAGCATGGAGTTTCTTCATGCATTTTAGACCAATATGACCTAAGCGGCTGTGCCACAAGAAAGTGGCGCTATCATTATTAACTCTACATCTTTTGGTCTCAATGTTATGGACATGGGTGTCATCACTATCGGTATTCAATATGAACAACCCCTCACATTGGGTGCATGACCATAAAATATATTACTCATAAAAATAGAACAACCATTATTCTCTGACTTAAATGAGTAACCTTCTTGCAATAAACAAGATCTAGATATAATGTTCATGCTCAACGTAGGCACAAAATAACAATTATTTAAGTTCATCACTAATCCTCATGGCAACAGAAGTGAGATTGTGCTGACGGCGATCGCATCAACCTTGGAATCATTTCCCACGCGCATCGTCACTACATCCTTCACCAGCCTTCACTTATTTCGCAGTTCCCGTTTCAAGTTGCAAATGTCAGCAACAAAACTGGTGTCAAATACCCAGGCACTACTACGATAGTTGGTGAGGTACACATCAATAACATGTATATCAAATATACCTTGTTTGGCGTTGGCCGCCTTCTTATGGGCCAGATACTTGGGGCAGTTTTGCTTCGAGTGACCAGTTCCCTTGAAGTAATAACACTCAGTCTCCGGCTTAGGTCTAGCCTTGGGTTTCTTCGTTTGAGGGGCAACAGATTTGCCACCCTTCCTCCCTTTGGCATTTTTCTTGAAACGGGTGGTCTTATTGACCATCAACACTTGATGCTCTTTCCGGATTTCTGACTCTTCGACTTTCCGCATCGCAAACAGCTCGGCGAGTGACTTATTCATCCCTTGCATGGTTTAGTTCAACACAAAGCCATTATAGCTAGGTGGCAATGATTGAAGAACTCTGTCAGTGACACCTTCTTGCGAGATTTCAATCTCTAGCTCAGCTAGACGGTTAGAGTACCCAGACATTCTGAGTATGTGTTCACTGACAGGCCCGTTCTCCTCCATTTTACAAGCATAGAACTTATCGGAGGTTTCATACCTCTCGATCCGGGCATTCTTCTCAAAGATAAACTTCAACTCCAGGAACATCTCATATGCTCCATGACATTCAAAACGTATTTGAAGTCCCGGTTCTAAGCCATACAAAACTGTGAATTGAACTAATTAGTAGTCATCCTTACGCGACTGCCAAGCGTTCAAAACCTCTTGGGTCACCGTATCGGGTGGTGCATCACCTAGCGCTGCCGTGAGGATAAGCCTCAGATTACGAGCCCAGCCAACAAAGTTTCTTCCATCATCTTTCAGCTTAGCTTTCTCTAGGAACGTATTAAAATTCAGGGTTGCTATTGCGCGATCCATTGAGCTACAACATAAAATTTTGCAATGATTACTTAGTATATGTTCAATATAATTGAGTTTATCTAATCATATTACTAATAAACTCCCACTCAAATTGACATCCCTCTAGTCATTCGAGTGTAGCATGATCCAAGTTCACTATCTCAAGTCCGATCATCACGTGAGTTGAGTAAAGTTTCAATGGTGAACATCTCCATGTTTATCATATCAACTATATTATTCATGCTTGACCTTTAGGTCTCTTGTGTTCCGAGTCCATGTCTATACATGCTAGGCTTGTCAAGTTTAACCTGAGTGTTCCGCGTGTGCAACTATTTTGCACCCGCTGTATGTGAACATTGAGTCTATCACACCAGATCATCACGTGGTGTTTCGAAACGATGAACTGTCGCAATGGTGCATAGTCAGAGAGAACACAATTTTATCTTGAAATTTTAGTGAGAGATCACATTATAATGGTACCATCGTTCTAAGCAAAATAAGGTGCATAAAAGGATTAACATCACATGCAAATCATAAGTGACATGATATGGCCATGAACTTGTGCTTCTTGATTTCCATCACCAAAGCACCGGCATGATCTCCATTGTCACCAGCGCCACACCATGATCTCCATCATCATGGTCTTCATCATCATGCTGCCATCGTGGTTGTCGCGCTAACTATGTTGTTACTACTAAAGCTACTACTAGTGATAAAGTAAAGGATCTCCAAGCGCAAAATAATTAAAAACAACCCTATGGCTCCTGCCGATTGCCGAGCATCGACATGCAAGTCGATATTTAACTATTACAACATGATCTTCTCATACATCCAATATATCATATCATGTCATTGGCCATATCACATCACATGCATATCCTGCAAAGACAAGTTAGACGTCCTCTAATTTGTTGTTGGAAATTTTACGTGGCTGCTATGGGTATCTAGTATGATCGCATCTTACTTACGCATAGCCACAACAGTGATATGCAAATTGCTATTTAACCTTCTCCAAGGACTGCCTCGGGCAAATCTGATGCAACTAAAGTTGAAGAAACAGACACCCGCCAGTCATCTTTATGCAACAAGTTGCATGTTAGTCGATGAAACCGTTCTCTCGTAAGCATACGAGTAATGTTGGTCTGGGCCGCTTCAATCCAACAATGTCGTTGAATTAAGAAACGACTAAGGAGGGGAGCAAACTGAACATCAACGCCCACAAACTCTTTTGTGTTCTACTCGAGATATCATCTACGAATGAACCTAGCTCATGAGACCACTATTGGGGAACGTCGCATGGGAAACAAAAAATTTCCTACGCACACGAAGACCTATCATGGTGACGATCAACTACGAGAGGGAAGATCGGATCCACATACCCTTGACGATCCACTACGCAGTTGATGTAGTCGAACGTATTCGCAATCCAATCATCATTCGTCCCACGAATTCCGTCCCAATCTAGTACCGAACGGACGGCACCTCCGCGTTCAGCACACGTACAGCTCGATGACGATCATCCCCTTATTGATCCAGCAAGAGAGACAAAGAGGTAGCTGAATTCTCTAGCAGCGCGACAGCGTGGCGGTGATGATGGTGGAGCTACTTCGGCAAGGCTTCGTTGTGTCGTACCGAACTAGCTACGGGTGTCACGAGGTAGTGGAGGGAGAGAGGGTTGCACAAAGTCTTGGGGGTGCAAAAAGCCTCTCAAACCTCCACTATATATGGAAGGAACAAGAGGGAGGGTGGCTTGCCTCCTACTCCAAGTAGGAGGGTTCAGCTTAGCCCAAGAGAGAGGAGTCCTCCTCCAATTCGGTTTGGTGGAGGACTCCTTCCCATCTTGTCCACCTCCTTCCTTTTATTTTTATTTTTCCTTTTCATTCTTACTCTTAACCGAAATAGGATTATTGGGATGGCCTCACCATCCCACTAAAGGATGGTGCGCCACCCATGGGCCTATTAGGTTCTCTCCCGGGTGGGTGGCCCCTCCCGGTAAAACCCTCGAACCCATTCGTCACTCCCGGTACTTTACCAGTAATGCCCGAAATCTTTTCAAAACCCAAATGCCACAATCCAATATATCAATCTTCTTTTCTGGACCAGTCTGGAGACACTCGTGATGTCCAGGATCTCATCCAGGACTCCGAACAACATTCAGTTACCAACATCAATAATTCAGCTATACCGAAATGTCATCGAACCTTAAGTTTGCAGACCCTGCGGATTCGACAATTATGTAGACATGACCGAGACACTCTTCGGTCAATATCCAATAGCGGGACCTGGATGTCCATATTGGATCCTACATGGTGTGCGATGATATTATGGGTTGAACCTCTATGTCAAGGGTTTAGTTAATCCCATACAATGTTCCATTTGTCCTTCGGTATGTTACTTGCCCGAGATTCCATCGTCTGTATCTATATATCTATTTCAATCTCATTATTGGTAAGTCTCTTTACAAGATCTCGTCGTTAAATCTTTGGCCACATTGCTTGCAAGGCTTTTTTGTGATGTTGTATTACCGAGTGGGCCCCGAGATACCTCTCCTTCATAAGGAGTGACAAATCCCACTCTTGATCCATGCTAACTCAACGGACACCTTCAGAGATACCTCTAGAGCACCTTTATTGTCACCCAGTAACGTAGCGGCATTTGATACACACAAGGCAATCCTTCGCTGTTAGTTAGTTACATGATCTCATGGTCATAGGAACGTATACTTGACATGAAGAAAACAATAGCAACAAAATGACACGATCACATGCTACGTTTATAGTTTGGGTCATGTCCATCACATCATTCCCCTAATGATGTGATCTCGTTATAAACTGACAACACTTGCCTATGGCTAGGAAACCTTAACCATGTTTGATCAACGAGCTAGTCAACTAGGGGCTCACTAGGGACATTGTTTTGTCTATATGTCCACACATGCATTTGTGTATCTATTCAATACAATTGTAGCATGGACAACAAACGATTATCTTGAAACAGCAAATATAATAATACCCATGATTTCCAATAGCTAGTCCCATTTGATCGTGTCATGAGAATGAGATACACGGCTCCTATCGGGTTCGTCGACACGTCGAGCGGTCTTGCTGGATTTTTCTTCACCTCCTCTAGGTATCTTGTGCATCAGGATTCCGGTGGTACTTTGGACTATCTAATGATTGAGGTTTTCCACTAAGGAATCCGAGGAGATCATGGGTTTTCTGTGGTGGAGGCTTCCTATGCAGCTTGTGGTAATTTGTGATGGATTAGTTGGATCACCCCTGCGGGGTTAATATCTTTCGGAAAGTCGTGCCCGCGTTTATTTGGCAACTTGGAAACTTTGTTTAACATCCGGTTCTAGATAACTTGAAATAAACTTAACTAAAGTATGCCAACTGTGTGCATAATCGTGACTATCTATTCCGTGAGTTTCCTCTCTGAATGAGGACAAAGTGGGGTTATGTTTGACATAAGTAGGTGTTAAGGATCACTTAGCGATGATATTTAGTTCACGACCGTCATGCGTAGAGCACTTACTCTACTTCATGTTCTCGTAAGTTAGCCACCATATATACTTAGTGCTACTGCAACCTAAACACTAAACCTTCCATACCCAATAACTTGATTAGTTCCGGTATCATGGTCCCGAGATTGCTAAGTCCTTGTGGCTCACATGTTACTACCACCCCGCACATCCACGTACAGGAGATCCAGAGGCTTTTGATGCTATGCAGTTGTAGTGGGAGTTTGATGAAGGCAGTGGGCGCATGTACATGACGTACCCCGACAATTAGGGGACCTTTGTCGTCTCATGGGCATAGCGAGACAAATCATTGAAATTTTATCATTTATCTTGTCCGTAGTCAGACCCTGTCTTTTGGGATGATTTCAAATAAACTGTTGAGTGAATTGTAATTTAACTTGTGGCGAGTGTAATCCATTTCATATACCCACCGCTTCATGTATGTATTGCAATGATTCATGTGCTTGCGAAATGCTAAGATGCGTCTCTTTCCTTATTGAGGCCTCGCCCCCAAATATGGAAATTGTCGCATCTTGGACGTTACAGGATAGGAACTAGTTATAGGATGGTAATTGATTTCAGGAAATTGAGTAAGGCTACTAGAAAGATCATTACCCAAAGCCTTTTCTTGCTCAAATGCTACAAAGATTATCCAAGAACACATACTTTTGCTTTCTAGATGGATATTGTGGATTCTCTCAAATACCTGCATCGAAAAGAGGACCAAGACAAAACTACCTTTACTTGCCCTTTTGGAACTTATGCTTATAGGTGTATGCCTTTTGGTCTATGTTATGCACATGATACCTTTGAAAGATGTACGAATGTTATATTCTTCGACTTATGTGAAAAGATTGTTGAGCTTTTCATGGATGATTTTTCTGTTTATGGAACTTCTTTAATGATTGCTTGAGCAACCTTGATCGATTTTTGAAGATATGTGAAGAAACTAATGTTGTGTTGAATTGGGAGAAATGCCAATTTATGGTGAATGAAGGTATAGTGCTTCGGCATAAAAATTTTGAGCGAGGTATTGAGGTGGAAAAGCCCAAAGTTGATGTAATATAGAAAATGCCCTGCCCAAAAGATATCAAAGGTATAAGAAGTTTTCTTGATCATGCTGGTTTCTAGAGGCATTTCATTAAAGATTTCTCAAGGATTTCTAGGCCATTAACTAATATTCTCCAAAATATGTTCCTTTTGTTTTTTATGATGAATGTGTACAAGCCTTTGAAATACTTAAGAAATCCTTAATTTCTGCACCTATTGTTCAACCACCTCACTGGAACGTGGCCTTTGAAATTATGTGTCATGCTAGTGATTATGTTGTTGGTGTTGTTCTAGGGCAGACAAGAAATTGAATGTTATTCATTATGCTAGTAAGACCCTAGATACTGCTGAAAGAAATTGTGCTACTACTGAAAAGGAATTTTTAGCAGTTGTGTTTGCATGTGATAAGTTTTGACCTTACATAGTTGATTCACTATTCACACTGATCTTTCTCCTATTAAATACCTTATGGAAAAGAAATATGCTAAACCTAGACTTATCAGATGGGTGATATTACTCCAAGAATTTGACTTGCATGTCGTTGATAGGAAAGGAGATGAAAACCGTGTAGTAGATAACTTGTCTAAGATGGAAAATGTTCTTTATGACCCATTGGCTATTGATGATAACTTTCTAGATGAGCAACTTGCTATTATAAATACTTCACGTTGTAATACTTTGTATGCAATTATGATAATTATATTGTTGCTTAATATATTCTGCCTAGCTTCCCCTATCAACAAAATAAAAAAATCTTCTATGATTTATGACCTTACTTTTTGGATGACCTACATCTTTATAAAAGAGTGGGTGGTGCTATTAGACGTTGTATACTTGAAAATGAACAGGAATAGATCCTAAGGAAGTGTCATTCTGAGGCCTACGGAGGACACCATTGTCGGTGTCAAAAGGAAGATCTCGGGTAGGAGGTCTCGGACTAAGGACCTTGGATCGATGGCTTGTATCTCAAAAGGGGAGACAATATTTACCCAAGTTCGGGCCCACTAGAGGAGGTAAAACCCTACATCCTGCTCGATTATATTGATGTGGATGATGATTAAAGAATTGATCTACCTCGAGTTGGTATGAGCTAAACCTTAGACGGGATAACCTGCCTACATGGAGGAGTACCACTTGTTTATATTGACACCAGGGGATCTAGGGTTTCATACAACTAAGCACCAACTGAGGGCCATTGGGCCGACCTAGTCTAGTTTACTTGGACACCATGCTGGTCTTCAGTGCTTTCTTCCTTGAATACGGGATGACCACACAGTCCGGCCTCCAATTACGGCAGCCCATTAGGTCGGCCTCTACGTCGCAAGCCGACTACCTCAGGACCCATTAATCCTGGACACCCTCAGTAGCCCCCGAACTAGCCTTCAGTGCTTATGTGCGAGGTCTTCGGATGCTTGCCCAAGGAGTGTTCTACTTGCAAGGCAAGTTCCCCTGCTTCCACCAGTCATTAAATGATGATTCAGTCCCCGACCGACTCACGGTTACCTAAGCATCGTGGGGCCCACAAGTTTTAACTCTCGACAAAGATTAATAATAATTCTTTACTTTCACGTGCTTTTATAAAGGTAGACGCTTTTGACTGTCCGTGACGAAACCGCTCCCTATAACGAGTGGTTGCAATGCCCTTTATAAACACATCAAAATCCGTTCTGAGGCTCCCTCGTCCTCCGAGTGTCACTAGGAAACCCTAGGGTTCCAGCACCCCAGAGTCATGGCAGGTTCCTCCTCATATCCACTTGGCCCCCTTCCACGGGACTGGGCTAGTCGCTCTGTTTCCCTTTTGTGTTTGCGTGAACTCGAAACTCAAGGATATCTTCCTCTATCAGACCTCGCGCCCACCCGCCCCAGACTTGCCTCCACCAGTGGCGAAGACATCGCAGAAAACTTCCCTTCCCCTCAAAGGGGAGAAAGAGTCTGCTTCATTTCCTTCCTACTACGAGGGATGCGATTCCCCGTTCACCCTTTCCTGAGGGGTTCGTAGGAGTTCTACGGGTTGCAGCTCCACAATCTTACCCCTGGCTCCATCATTCACATCTCAGATTTTGTGGCCTTATGCCAGATGTTCCTGGGTTGCGAGCCCCACTTCGATTTTATGGAGAAACTACTTCTGTATCCTTCCCTGAACTAGGGGAAAGACATTTCGGTAAGTGCGTGGAGCCGAAGTATGGCGTATAGACGCCACAGGATACCCGGTCGGGACACCAAAGAAGGAGACCGACAAGTGGCCCTTGAAGTGGTTTTATATCGAGGATGTTCCGCTGTTCGAACCGGTTCGGAGAGGTCTTCGCGAATACTCTGTGACCCCTTTAAAGAAGCTATTTAGGCGGCGGCTGAGGAGCTCTTCCCAAGAGGAGAGCTGCGAAGTGAAGCGCCTATCCTCCAAGGTTAGGATATAGAATCACAGTGGGCTGACCATCATTAACGTGATGGCGGCGGCGATTACCCGGTGCGTCCAACCGCTCCAACAATGTACACATCCTTTGTGGCGCTATAGAGGGACAAGCGACTCCACCCGATCTAAACGGTAGGGACCAGACGATCAAAAGATATTAGCGACCATTCTAGCTGATCTTTTCAAGGGGAAAAAGAAGATTTCGCCCGCCTCACTCCCGAGGATGGTTATTCGGCATATAACCCCATCGAATGCGTAAGAGTGTTTACATTGATAGCCTGGATATTTGTGTCTGTTATTGTTAACCAATAACCCCTACTCCCCCTCCGTAGACTTGGAGACGTTGGATTGAGACATGAAATTCTCCCGCATCCCAGGTCGAAGACTTCTCCCATGACGATGACACCTGATTTCAAGAGGACCTGGATATTTCAATTATCTTTGAGGATGGCGTGTTTTATCAAGAGAGGGTTGACGAATACAAGGTGTCTCTTTAAGTCGACAACCCTAGGTCCCTTCCATCTTCGGGGAGCAAAAGTAAGACGACTACACGACGAGGGGTTGTGCCCAGTGGTCGTAGGAGCACACAGTGAACTCCTTCGCGGGCTGTAACAGCCGGGGTTCCGTCAAACGAGAACAAAACCCCCGAACAACAGGAAGTGGCGGGAAATATGTCATTTGTCCCTTCGGCCAAGAGGTACACAGATCAATCCTTATTCCATACTGTAGTAACTGTCTTCTTAAATGTTCATGACCCTTAGCCCACAAATTGAGGAGATGTGCGCAACCTTCCCTATCCGAGGACGGCATCTAGGTATTGGGTCGTCAACAAAACCCAATATCCTCGGCCGATACAGGAGTCTCGAACATGGGCCCGCTCCGTGAAGGTTTTGAAGGGTTGTCGGTATCTAACTCTAAAATTGAAACCGCAAAGAATCATTGGCAACGGAAGGAGTCATGGCGTTACCTTGCATTTTTCGAGCAAGAGTTTAACGCTCTCAACTCGGCTGATGCATACCTTGGAGTTGCACGAGCCGGCCTTCAAGAAGTGGCAAGGAAAATGTCTGCACATCTACACATGAGTCATTGGCGTCTCTATATCTGAACAAAAGTTCAGACCGAGTAGCCCTCGAGCCTTAATTTGGATGGGACGGCTGAATTAAGGGTCAACTTGACATCCTGCCAATATACAGGTTTAAAACTGGAAAACAAAATTTTTTCCAAAGATTTACAGCTAAGCCAAGCTGATCTACAAGCCAATAGGGCAGAACAGGAGGATGTGAAAATATTCATGAGAGAAGCACATGGTAAGGGAATTTATTTGTGATATGCTAAAATTCACTTGGATTTAATAATTAAGAATTTCATTATAGAAGGTGAATCAATAGGCCAAATGCAAAAGGATGTAGATGCATCTTGAGGTTCTCAGTGGTACGCCGAATCTCAGCTTGAAGCCGGCCACCGCGTATTGATGCGAAGCCGCGTGGAAAATAACAATCTCAAAAAAGAGAATAAGAAACAAGCTAATAAAATTGAGAGTTTGCAAGCTCAGTTGGCGCACAACTACGTAGAGAATCAGAAATTGAAGGGCAACATATTTTGTAAGTAAAACTTCGACATGTAAGGGATCACGGTTTTGTTGTCTTGATCGTTAAAAATGTGTGCTTCTTTTGATTAGGTCTCTTAACTGGGCGTCCTAAACAGGAAGCTAGTTCATTTGGGGGGGGCTATTGAAGGAACTATCCATTGTGAATGAGAGGGCTCAAAAGGCTATGCGGAGTATGGTCCGAGCTTTATTGCCAAACCAAAACCCTCCGCAAGGGATGGCCGAGCTACACAGGATGTAGTTGGAGTAGTCGTTTCTTCATGTAGTACGAACAACTATTATATGCGACAAGAAATGCGGATTGGATAGACATCATTTGTAGCCGACCAAGTTGTCACTTAAAAAACTCTAGCTTTTGGCTTTACCAGTCAGAGGTACGTATCCGGGCGAACTGGTTGTAACAATCACAACGGTGCTCCGTTTACCCTCTAGACGAACATACGCACCCGAGGTGCAGCGTGCATAATGTCATAGGGGAGGACCGCTTCAGCCCCGTACACCATGAAAAAGGGTGTGTACCCTGTGGAACGATTCGCGATGGTACGCAAGCCCAGTAGTACGGAGTCGAGCTCCTCCACCCATTGGTAGTCAGATTCTTGAAGAGAGCGGACCAGCCAAGGTTTAATGCCGCTCATAATTAGCCCATTGGCTCTTTCGACTTGTCCATTGGTATCCGGTTGGTATACAAAGTCATAGTCGCGCTTGATGCCCAAATCTGCACATCAATCTTTTACCTCCTCGGCGGTGAAATTGGATCCGTTCTCTGTTACTATGTTACGTGGGACACCATAACGATGTACGACACCGGAAATGAAGTCCATTACTAGCCTGGATTTGGCAGAGCTAACAGGCTTTGCTTCAATCTATATGATAAACTTGTCGACCATGACTAGGAGGTATTTCTTTTTCATGGTCCCCCCTTTAAGTGGGAAACCATATCCAGACTCCAGACCACATATGGCCATGTGATAGGATTGTCCGAAGAGCTATTGGAAGCATGTGTCTTTGATTCACGAAGAGTTGACACCCCGGACAATGCTGAACGAGCACGTGGATGTCCTCTCGGGTTGTCGGCCAGAAGAAACTAGCTCGGAAAGCCTTGCTGACCAGGGCTCGAGCTGCTGGATGGTGCCCGCCCATACCGACGTGTACTTCGGCCAGAAGCTGCCTTCCGCCCTCCTCGGATATGCACCATTGAAGGACTCATGTGGTTCTCTTTTTATATATATTGCCCTCGTGAACCTTGTAAACCTTTGATCGGCGCATGATATGTCCCGCCTCGGTCTGGTCAACAGGGAGTTTGTTGCACAAGATATAAGCAAGGAAGGGTTCAGTCCATGGCGCGATTACTGCCATGACCTCATGGGCCGAGGGTGTTTCTGCAATTGAAGTTCCGCCGAGGATTTGATCATCCTACTCGGCCTTAGGTGGTATAACCTGCTCTGCACCATCGGCTCTTGTGCTAACCACTTTGTCCTGCCATACTACAGATGGCTTGAACAAGCATTCTGGGAATATGTTGCAGGGGACGAGGCCGCGCTTTGCGCCTAAGCGGGCGACAATGTCTACGGCTTGGTTGTTGTCTCCTGAGACGTGGTGGAAGTCCAACCCTTCAAATTGTGCTGATATCTTGAGGACGGCGTTTCTATATGCTGCGATCTTCGAATTTTCTGCATCAAAGTCACTGTTGATTTGTGATATGGCGAGGTTAGAGTCTCATCATACCTCAATCTATTGTATGCCCATTGAGGCTGCCATCCGGAGACCGTGTAGTAGTGCCTCGTACTCTAATGCATTATTCGAGTCGGCATACATGATCTATAGCATGTACAAAATATTATTCCCGGTAGGCAATGTGAGGATCACACCAGCCCCCAGACCGGCGAGAGTTTTGGACCCGTTAAAATACATGGTCCAATGAGCATAAGTGTTATACTCTCTGGGAGTTCGGCCTTAGTCAATTCAACAACGACGTCGACAAAGACTTGACATTTGATGGCTCGTCGTGGCTTGTAGGTAATCTTAAATGGCAGTAGCTCGATGGCCCATTTCGCAATTCTACCGGC
This sequence comes from Hordeum vulgare subsp. vulgare, assembly GCF_904849725.1. Taxonomy (NCBI): domain Eukaryota; kingdom Viridiplantae; phylum Streptophyta; class Magnoliopsida; order Poales; family Poaceae; genus Hordeum; species Hordeum vulgare. The sequence goes on from NC_058521.1 coordinate 348,617,534, forward strand.
GGCGTCCTTATTGTTAATGATGTCACTCAGTGGTATTTCCAAGGTCACAGTAACCGCACATTCCTCGAAATAGTGTCTAAATTTGCGCGATGCCATAAACACTATGTAAGCAATTTTTTGGTAGTGTGGGTATGTGGTTTTGCATGGGGTGAGAAGCTAAGATATGTAATTGACCGGCCTTTGTATCCGGAGTTTTTGACCCTCAGCTTCTCGTTCTACGATGAGGACCACTCTGACCACTTGATTGGTAGCTAAGATGTATAGCAACATCGTCTCCCCTATGTAGGGTGCTGCTAGGATCGGGTTGCTCGCCAGGATCGCCTCGATTTCCTCCAGAGCCGTTGTGGCCTCATTGGTCCATTTGAAGTTCTTAGTTTTCTTCAGCAACCTATAGAGTGCGAGGGCCTTCTCACCGAGGCGAGATATAAATCGGCTTAAGGCCGCAATACAGCCTGCCAACTTTTGGATGTGTTGTAGCTGTGTTGGGATGGCGAGCTGTGACAATGCTAGTATTTTGGTGGGGCTGGCCTCGATTCCCCTTTGCGACATGATGAATCCTAGGAGCTTGCTGGTTGGGGCTTTGAAGACACACTTATCTGGATTAAGTCGTATATCGTATGCCCGTAGGTTGGCAAAGGTTTCCATGAGGTTGTCTACCAGCTGGCTGACGTGTCTGGTCTTAATGACCACATCGTCCATGTATGCCTCCGTAGTTTAGCCAATGTGTTTTCCCAAGCATCTCTGGATCATCCGCTGGCAAGTGGCGCCCGCATTTTTTATCCAGAACGACATTGTGTTGAAGCAGAATGGCACGTAGGGTGTTATAAAGGCGGTTGCGGCCTGATCAGATTATTTTATTTTGATCTGATGGTATCCAGAGTAGGCATGAAGGAAACACAAGGAGTCGTGTCTGGCTGTTGTGTTGATAATATGGTCTATTTGAGGTAACAGAAAAGGATCCTCAGGGAAGGCTTTGTTTAGGTCCTTGAAATCGACACATAGCCGCCAAGATTTGTCCTTCTTTGGTACCATGACCAGGTTTGCCAACTAGTTGCTATGTTTGATGCCTCTCATGAACCCGGCTTCCAGTAGCTTGGAAAGTTCTTCACTCATATCTTGACGCTTTGATTCGGAAATTCGACGCAGGGCCTGTTTGACAGGCTTGAAACCGGCAATTATGTTCAAGCTATGTTCTACCAACCCCCGAGGGATTCCTGGCATGTCTGAGGGGTGCCACGCAAATACGTCCCAATATTCTAGCAAGAAGACGCGTAGTGCTCCGTCGATTGCAGGCTCCAATTGTGCTTCGATAGGCGTGGTCTTATTAGGGTCCATTGGGTGTACCTGGAACTTGACGATCTCGTCCACAGGTTTGAAGTATGTGGACTTGGGCCAGTTGCTTAGGATCACATCATCTTGGTCCACCACGGCACGTAGTGCCATGAGTTTCTGTGCAGCGAGGGTCTCGGCTAGTACCTCTATCGTGAGGGATGCCGTTCTGTTTTCAGCTCGGAGGGCTCTTTCGGGGTTACTGATCACTATGATCACGTCGTTTGGCCCTAGCATTTTGATTTTCATGTACCCGTAGTGTGGTATGGCAGGAATCTTATGATGGCTTCACGTCCCAACAGGGCATGGTATCCACTGTGAAATGGGACGATATGCAAGAGGAGCTCCTAGGATTGGTAGTTCTCGGGTATGCCAAATACTACGGTGAGCGTTACTCGTCTGGTGCAGCAGTCCTCTCTCCCGGGGATAATACCCCGGAAGGTGGTTGTTCTTAGCTCAACTCGAGATCGGTCAAACTGCATTTTTTCAAGGGTGTCGTCGTAGATGAGGTTGAGGCTGCTGCCCTCCGCCCATTAGCACCTTGGGTAGATTGAAGCCGTCGACTATGGGGTTCAGGACTAACACGACAGGTGTCCGTCCTGTGCTAGTCATCGGCTCGTCGCCCTGGTCAAAAGTAATATGCGTGTTCGACCATGGGTTTGCCGCTACTACATGGTGGATTTGATGGAGCTCCTGAAAGTCTCTCTTTTTCTGATTCTTTGAAGTAAATGTCTTGTAGGTCGTTAAGATTTGTGTGCACTTATGTGTGAGCGTTACTGACCGGCCCTTCGCGGGTGTTTCCTTGAGGATGATCTACCCGCTTTTTTCCGACCTGCCTGACGACCGAGCATGCTCGAAGGTTATGGGTGGAGCTTGATTCAGGCGGGGCAGAGTGTATGAGGCATGGCTTGTCCAGTAGTACGCTGAGGATCAACTGGGCCCTTGTTCGTGTTCTCTTCGTTGATTGTCCGGATGTGACTACTCCCGTGAGTGGGGTGTGTGTCTTGTTTGGATTTGTCTAGCTTGTTTAGTAAGGCTAGGATCATTGCACATTTGCAGTATTTGCCAAGTGCTTTCCATGGCGCAGTATTTGAGCATCAGGATTGATAACTCGGCGATGGTTTAAATCCGGCAACGAGAGAGGGCATTGAGGATGCCCTCATCGCGGCAGTAATGCCGGAAGGCACTAATAAGCTCTTGTCCATCACGGCCCTCAGTCCTGTTGTTGAGGAGGAATCTAGCCCATAAGTGGTATACTGAATTCCCTAGCCGCTGTGTGACTTCACGTGGGACTGGTAAACCAAACTCTTTCGCTTTTATGCTCGAGTTGGGTGGTGGGTGGGAAAAGATTTAGAGTTCCCGTGAGTGGTGGGTTGGAGATCTCGGTGACTGCGTACCCGGCTGGGTGGCGCACCGGATCAGCCATTGGTGCCAAAGTATTGCTGGGGCGAGATAGATATTTATGATTATTGGGTAAGTCCGGATGATCAGTGATCGGGACTTATACCGTCTTTAATTCTGATAGCTGGTGCGGGGAGTCCTTAACCGGGCACTCGACAATGTTTATCAGATGCGTGACGGCCGGGACATGAATTTCCCTGTCGTCGGGTCTGAGCCAGATTTGATTGTAGATCGTCGCCGAATGGTTTATCATGCCCATGGCTTGGATCTGGTTGAGTAGTTCGTGTGGTACCGGGGTTTCGGCAGAGTTCGTGCCTCTTGTGAGTTCGGGGTTAGCCCATGTCACTCGTGCTCCGGCAGCGCTCAAGGTTGCCTCTGAGGTGTAATCGGCTGAAACGAGTTCGGGCGTGTTGAACACGTCGGGCCCTAAGGCTGGACTAGGGGTGAAGGTCATCCCAGTGGCGAGATCCGTGGTTTCCAAAGTCGAAGCATCGGGACATACGGTTTCCTCGAAAGGAGCCAAAAGTCTTGTTAACACAAGTTCTCCCTGGGGGTGAGTGGTGAACTCTAGGTGCCCGAACCTGACTTCGTGACCGGGGTTCAAATTTCTGACCTGGCTAAGGTGTCCGACCGGATTGGTGTGCAGAACGATGCTTCCAAATGCAAAGATCTGTCCGGGGACAAAAACATCCTTGTTGAGGATCTCCTAGCTAATGACTAAGTGTGCCATCGATCCTTCTGACAATCCAATCAGTGGAACTCTCAATAAAATCACCAATATCGGTGTCAAACCGGCAGATCTCAGGTAGGGGGTCCCGTTCTAAGGACCTTGGATCGATGGGTTGTAGGAGAGAAGGGGAGACATTATTTACCTATGTTCGGGCCCTCTTGAGGAGGTAAAACCCTATGTCCTCCTTGGTGATATATATGTGGATGATGATTACAGAGCTGATCTACCTCGAGATCGTACGAGCTAAACCCTAGAAGGGATAACCAACCTAGATGGACGAGTACACTTGGTTTACATACAACCAACCTTCAACTAAGGGCGACTGGGCCGACCTAGCACTAGTAGAACAAGGGCATTTAGCCCCGGTTCAGTTGGGCCATTAGTCCCGGTTCGCAAACCGGGACTTATCAACCGGGACTAATGCTAGCCCCGGTTTGGCCCCGAACCGGGGCTAATGCCTTCCACATGGTGGGGCTGGGAGCGAGGGGGGAGGGGTATTAGTCCCGGTTCGTATTACGAACCGGGGCTATTTCTTCGCTGTGTTTTTGAGCAATTTTTGGGTTTAGGTTTTGCACTAAATTAGATGGGGCTATTTTACTGCCCCCTATTTTCCCATATATTTGTTTTGGGCATTTTTTAATTTTTGTTTTGCACTAAATTGGATTGCACATACACAACAATAAAGGAACAACTATATTGCACATCGTCATGAATATATTACACCATCTCATCTGTCATGCTTTGTCGAACGTACTTAATTACAAAATGTAGATACGAGTTACATGCACATATGTGCTTCTTTTTTACACTATAACATTTCATACCATTCTAATCGAAGGGCAATGGTATTCTCCCTTTGGATCTAGGACCTCTGCATCAAAGAATCCGGCAATTTCCTCTTGAATTGCTCGTACATGTTCCTGTGGTAGAAGACCATCCCGCAACCGTTCGGTCTAATTTAAAGAATGGGTCAATATATATATCAATGAAACCGAACACAATTTACGGTAATAAAATAAAGCTGTGAGTATTGTTTATCGTACTTTGATTTTTTTATGTCCCGAGTTTTGCCGTTCTCATTGCTCGTCTGGCAAATGAACTCGCAAACATAGTATCCACATAAATTGTTCCCGTGTTCTTGCCTCAAGCACATTACGAGAACAGAGTTCAATCAAAAACGTAATCAAGAATTATAATGGTATTGAAACTAGAATAAAGAGATGCGCGTATCTAGCTAGTAGTTACTTACATCTATTTGTTTAAATGTAAGCTCTGGCTTCCAATCACCCCGAGCCTTGGCGGTGAACCGTTTCCAAGCCCTGCCAAGAAAAGAAAATGAATAACGGAGTTCTATATTAATTCCTTGCTATCAGGAAATGAACTAGAAGTTGCCGATATAGTGCGATAATGATTGAAATTACCTGTGGAGGCATTCCTGCATGTTCGTCCATTCAGTGAGGGGTGTGCGTTTCGGGTCCATGACTATTACTTGTCGTCTGTCACGTACAATGGTTAACAAAATAAAGTGGAACATGCGCGCGCATAACGAGTCAATTATACGTACACTTATTATAACATCGAGTAAGCGAAAATAGAATGTGTGTATAGTAACACTCACTTGAAGTTCTAAGGAAATAGTATTTCCCTTTTGGTACTGCAAAACCTTAACGCTTGTACCAAGTTATTCTCTGTCTCACGGGGATTCGATTCGACACTTTGGTGATGATTATAATTTGGGGCAATGAACCCAATGTCATATATTTGTCCTCTTTTGCATTGGAGAATCTTCATTCTTCAAAATTAATATAGTGATGAGTAAGATTATACATGCAAGAACGAGCTGAGTAAGACTTAATGACATAAATTAAGAATACTTACAAACAATAGGCACTGACGATAGATTTGTCGAGGGCGTCTTGTTTGTATAACTGAAATAATTCCTCGAATTCAATCATAATCACGCCTCGTCCAGTCCCGATGCTCGTCTTCATATGCTAAGTAGAGCCAATTTTTCTGTTGAGCACATGCTTGCATGTACCAGTCATGCAATCTTCGTATTTTTGTTGATAGCGCTTTGACTAACTCAGGTTTGACCAGAGGATGCCCGTACCGGTACGTGTATTCTTCATCAGTGAATACCTCCAAATGGCTCAAGTACTCATAAATAGACATGCCGTGAGCCTTCGCCGCTTCTCCATAGTTTGCAAGAAATTCTGGATCGATTTCAGCTGTTTCATCATTCTTGTGCTGGACCGCAGCTCCGCTCAACCACACATTTGTATCGGAATACATTTTGAGCAGGGGGCACGATTGGTTTTTCTGTTATCCGAGCTGGGCAACTGATTTCCCGCTGGACGTACTACTCTTCAACCGCTGCTTTTTTGCCTGAGCTGACATGATAATAGAGCGTTCATAGTTTGCTCGCAACGGTGGCGGTGGATCTTCAAGGTTTTTCAGCATTATCACTACCGCGGCGTGCTCTCTTGGGGTGGCCGGGTACTATGGCTCTTTCGGTTTATTCTTGTTAGCCACTTGAGCCTTCCACTGTTCATGATGGGCGTCATCCCTCTTAATATTGTCATCTCCAGTATAGTGCCAAGGTCTCTTCAGCATATTCTTATGCGGTGATGTTGGGAGGGGGCGACAACTTACGTTTTGGTGATCGGACCCTCTTTCTGCCACCACTACTAGCGGTGGTCTGTTTCCGATTTTTGCTCTGATCCTGAGTGGATGGAGACGGCTAACGGGGCGGTAGAGACGGCTTACGGGGCGGTGGAGATGGCTGATGCGGCGGTGGAGACGGCTGCGCTGGAGACTGGTGAGGCGACGAAGACGACGGCTGTGCTGGAGATTGGTGAGGCGGCAAAGACGACGATTGCGGTTTTAGACTGCTGAGGTGGAGGCGAAGAAGGATTGCTGCTATGAGGAGTCGCTGGCCTTGGCGTCCAATTTGGAAGGAATATGTCCTCCTTTGGCTATACAACGGTTTGGGATTTGACTTCTCCAAGTAGAGTCAAATCCCTATCTTCACCTGCAGGGTGGTCGAGCTACATAGCATGTGATAAAAAGTTGAGAGGTTTACGACAAAAACTAAAAAGCACTACAAATGAACTAAAATGAACTCTGAAAATGTTGAAAGTTGGCATGGTATCATCATTTCACCCACATAGCATGTGATAAAAAGTTGAGAGGGTTACGACAAGAACTGGATGCACTTCGTGTACAAAACGGACAATCTCTCTCGAAGTATCAGGGTTTCGAACGATAACTCATCTGTTACAAAGGGATTTCATTTTTTTGAACTTATTTGAATTCAATACTTTTTGCTTGTTCAAAATGCCCATTCAAAGGCACATCACAAATTTTCACACTTCATTTGATATATTTTCGTGCATTTACTTTTTTTTAGCTAGTTGCCTTGAAATTGAAAAGCACTACAAATGAACTCTGAAAATGTTGAAAGTTGGCATGGTATCATCATTTCACCCACATAGCATGTGATAAAAAGTTGAGAGGGTTACGACAAAAACTGGATGCACTTCGTGTACAAAATGGACAATCTCTCTCGATGTATTAGGGTTTCGAACGATAACTCATCTGTTACAAAGGGATTTCATTTTTTTGAACTTATTTGACCTCCATACTTTTCGTATGCACCATTCAAAGGCACATCACAAATTTTCAACAATTTTTGACTTCATTTGATATTTTTCGTGCATTTACTTATTTTTTTTGAGCTAGTTGACAGTGAAATTGAAAAGCACTACAAATGAACTCTGAAAATGTTGAAAGTTGGCATGGTATCATCATTTCACCCACATAGCATGTGATTAAAGATTGAGAGGGTTACGACAAAAACTGGATGCACTTCGTGTACAAAACGTACAATATCTCTCTAAGTTTAAAGCATTAGTACACATCACATAAAGTTTAATACATTAGTACACATCACATAAAGTTTAATACATTAGTACACATCACATAAAGTTTAATACATTACATAGAATTATATTTCGATCCCTTGCCTATGATCGCTTTGGCCATAACCATGGAGCATCTTCTTTATTTAACGGGATGCTTGGGTCAATTCTCACTATGAAGGGCGGAATTTCATCAAACTTATTATAATATGTTGACATGTGTCTTGTCCTCGATCCCCACAATGTTTGTTTTCCCTGAAAGAACTATTGTGATGCTTTGGCTCATCGTCTGATGTATTCATTTGCTTATTTTTTTGGTTTTTTCGGTCTGGAGGACATGTTTTTCACGTAGAAAACCTGAGCCACATCATTGGCTAGGACGAATGGCTCCTCTTTGTAACCAAGATTCTTGAGATCAACTGTTGTCATTCCGTACAACTGGTCTACCTTTACCCCTTCTCCATTCATGTTCACCCAACTACACCGAAACAAAGGGACCTTCAAAGTAGGTCCGTAGTCAAGTTACCATATATCCTCTATGTAACCATACTATGTGTCCTTTTTCCCATTATCGTCTATCGCATCATAGCGGACACAACTATTTTGGTTGGTGCTCTTTTATCTTGAGCGGTCGTGTAAAAACTATTCCCGTTTATCTCGTACCCCTGGAAATGTAATACAGTCGAAGAAGGTGACGCGGCCAACAAGTAGAGTTGATCTCCAATAGTGTTGTTATTCATGAGATGTGCTCGCAACCAACTGTCGAAAGTATCCATGTGTTTTTCTTCAATCCAGGAGATAGCCTTCCCCGGGAACTCGGGGCGTACAAAATTCTTGTGCTCCTCGATATACGAAGCCACGAAGGTGGAACTTTTTAGAATCGTGTAGTGTGCTTGAGTGAAAGAATGCCCGTCCCTACATATCACTGCTTTCTTTCCTAGTGTGCCTTTTCCACTCAGTCTCCCTTCATGCCGCGATTTAGGAATACCAATCGGCTTAAGGTCAGGAAGAAAGTCTACACATAACCCAATGAACTCCTCTGTTCCATAGACCTTGGAGACGATTCCTTCTGGCCTAGCACGGTTATGAACATATTTCTTTAAGACTCCCATGAACCTCTCGAAGGGGAACATATTGTGTAGAAATACAGGACCGAGAATGGAAATCTCGTCGACTAGGTGAACCAGGAGATGCTGTCATAATATTGAAGAAGGACGGGGGGAACACCAATTCATAACTGACAAGACATTGGACCACATCCTTCTGTAGCCTTTCCAGACGTTCTCGATCGATTACCTTCTGAGATATTGCATTGAGGAATGCACATAGCTTCACAATGGGTAATCGAACATTTTCCGGTAGAAGCCCCCTCAATGCAACCAGAAGCAACTGTGTCATAATCACGTGGCAATCATGAGACTTCAGGTTCTGGACTTTTTTCTCTGCCATATTTATTATTACCTTTATATTAGACTAGAAGCCAGCGGGGACCTTCATACTGCTCAAACGTTCAAAAAAGATTTCCTTCTCTGCTTTGCTAAGAGCGTAGCTGCTTAAGTATTGACGCCTTTTATCAGTCTTCTTGTCGTATGGGTCTTTCATACGTCGTTGCTCCTCCCGTGCTTCTGTTGTATCTTTTGTCTTCCCATACACGCCCATGAAGCCTAGAAGCTTCACGCAAAGATTCTTCGTCACGTCCATCATGTCGATTGAAGACCGGACCTCTAGGTGTTTCTAATGGGGTAGCTCCCAAAATAAAGATTTCTTTTTCCACATGGGCACGTGTCCGGTAACGTTGTCTTTCGGAACAGATTGACCACCAGGACCCTTTCCAAAGATTACTATTTGATCCAAATCCTTGACCATAGCCAGTAACTCATCACCGGAAGGGAGATTAGGCTTATTCCGGCGATCTGCCTCACCGTTGAAATTCTTGCCTTTCTTTCTTACGGGATGATTGGTCGGAAGAAATTGACGACACCCGAGGAAGACAACCTTCTTAGATTTTTCCAAATATGTACCTTTAGTCTTATCTAAACAGTGCGTGCATGCATTGTATCCCTTGTTTGACTGTCCTGAAATGTTACTAAGAGCAGGCCAATCATTGATGGTTACCAACAACAATGCTCGTAGGTCAAATTCCTGCTGTTTGTGCTCATCCCACACACGTACACCTGGTTTGGCCCACAACTGCAAAAGTTCATCAACTAATGGCCTTAGGTACACATCAATGTCGTTATCGGGTTTCTTCAGTCCTTGGATGAGCACTGGCATCATAATGAACTTCCGCTTCATGCACAACCAAGGAGGAAGGTTGTAGATACATAGAGTCACGGGCCAGGTGCTGTGACTGCAGCTCTGCTCCCCAAAAGTATTCATGCCGTCTGTACTTAGACCAAGCCATAAGTTCCTTGGGTCATGTGCAAAGTCCGACCACTCCCTCTCGATTTTCCGCCACTGCGACCCATCTGCGAGGTGTCTCAACTTTTTCCCGTCTTTCTTACGCTCGTCTTTGTGCCATCGCATCAACTTGGCATGCTCATTGTTTCTGAACAGATGTTTCAACCGTGGTACTATCGGAGCATGCCAGATAACCTTAGCAGGAACCTTCTACCTGGGGCGCTCGTCATCACCCTCAACATCACTAGGGTCATCCTGCCTGATCATGTACCGACTTGCTGTGCATACCGGGCATTTATCCATATTCTCATACTTCTCACCGCGGTACAGGATGCAGTCATTAATGCATGCATGTATCTTCTGCACATCAAATCCAAGAGGGCAGATAGCCTTCTTTGCTTCGTACGTAGTCTTGGGCAATTTGTTATCCTTTGGAAGCTTCGGCTTCAATATTTTCAGTAACTTCTCAAATCATTTGTCAGATAAACCAGTTTCTGCCTTCCATTTCAATAGTTCTAGTGTGGTACCGAGCTTTGTGCTGCCATCTTCGCAATTTGGGTACAAAAACTTTTTATGATCCTTTAGCATGGCCACCAACTTCAGCTTCTCCTTTTTCATATCACGTTCTCTCTTTGCATCAGAAATGAACCAACCAAGACTATTAGCCGGCTCATCTGATGCCGGTTGTTCTGCACCTCCTTCTTCTTCATTGTCTTTCATTGTAGTATCACCGTGTTCTTCAGTGAACATATGATAGTTGTCATCATCATCTTCTTCTTCATTGTCTTCCATCATAACCCCTCTTTCTCCGTGCATGGTCCAACAATAATATGTGGGCATGAAACCTCTCTGAAGCAAGTGGAGATGAATGACTTTCGAGCTAGAGTACTCCTTCCCGTTGCGACAACCAAGACATGGGCAAGGCATAAAGTTATCTACTTTGTTTGCCTCAGCCACATCGATAAATTTATGCAGGCCTGCAATAAATTTGGAACCGCGTCGTTCGCCGTATCGCTTCCGTGCATCGACCTGGCATCATACATGAATAGTGAAATGACCACCGTACATTGACACATGCAATATTTTTGTATCAATTACACATGAAGAAGGTTGCTAACCTCGGTCGAGGATACCATTTCGTGTGAACTTTAGTGTGACTCGGGCATTAATTAGTCCCGGTTCATAATGTACTCCGAAGTGCACCGGTCACCGTACATCCATTAGCGGTTCATCTCTATTATGAAATTAAGTATATCAAAAAACCATTGCAGAACATCATGAATAAAGAAATGACCAAATTAATACATGTTCATCATCACATTAAAACCAAAGCTCGATAGTGATCAAACGTTATTATTGCAAAAATAAATACATAAAGTTCTGTCATAAAACAACATACAACTATGTAAAACATTTAAATGCAAGAGAAAATGCGATCAAAATCGCAACTAAGGTAACAATTGACCCAACAGCATAATGATACCAAGCCTCTTTATCAATGGCATATTTTCTAATATTCCTAATCTTCAAGCGCATTTCACCCATCTTCAAGTGCATGCCATCCATCTTCAAGCGCATTGCATCCATCTTCAACAACATCGCATCGATCTTCATCTTGCGATCATCGATGACATCGGGGACATGCAACTCCAATTCCATATTCTTGTCCTCAACTATTTACAATTTTTCCTCCAAGTATTTGTTTTCTTTTTCAACCAAATTTAACTTCTCGAGAAGAATTTCTATGTGGGTTGGAATTTCCAGTTCACATACCTCCTAGATTAAAAATTATGTCACGTTACTCGTCATAATTGTCATAAACAATAAATAAAACAAATAGTTATAAAAGATAATATATACCACATCCGAATCATAGACAGGAGGAGGGCCGACGGAGGCGGATACCAAAACCATCGTACTATATAATAACAAAAAATAATAAAACTAAGTAATTTATAGAAGTATGTATCTAAATCATACAAGTAAGAAAAAAATTCTTTTAAAAAGAAGACAAGAACAAGAGGCTCACCACGGTGGTGCTCGCGACGAGATCGGCGCGGGGCGATCGGCAACGGTGAGGATGGGCACGGGACGGCACCCTACACATGTGCAAACTCTAAGAAGTTAATTTGTGCATTTCAAATGACCTAAACTAGCATTGACAGATGAAAGGATGAAGTAGCTAACCTTTTAAAACACTTGTGGAGTTGGTGCACGGCCAAACCTAGACAAATATTGAGGAAAATGGAGTTTGGAGGTCGAGTTTGGAGAGGAGAAAGCCTAACTAGCGTGGCTCGGGCATTTCATCGAACACGTCTAGTGCATGAACTAGAGTGGCAAGGGTGGCATGGCATGGGCACACTTCAGCCAAAAAACAAAAGGAGAGTGTGGGCAGGGGTCACGGTATTATAGGGAGAACTTTAGTCCCGGATTTTGTCTAAAACTGGGACTAATAGCCTACCCTTTGGTCCCGGTTCGTGCCACAAACCGGGACTAATGGTCCGCGGCACGCCACGTGGGAGTCGCTAGATCTCTAGTCCCGGGTATTTCCCCGAACCGGGACTAGTGAGGTGAACCGAACCGGGACCAATGTGTGGCTTTTTTCCCGGTTTTGATTTGAACCGGGACTAATGGTCTTTCGGCCCTCGGCCGAAAGACCCTTTTTCTACTAGTGTAGGATACTTTACTTGGACACCACACCGGTCTTCGGTGCTTTCCTCCTTGAATATGGGATGACCACACAGTCCGGCCTCCAATTAGGGCGGCCCATTAGGTCATCCTCTATGTAGCAAGCCAACTACCAGAGCACCCCTTAATCCCAGACTCCCTCAACTATGCAGGTAACGGAACTATACACAAGGTATTACAAATCGGTTTCTATTGGCCTACTCTTTTTAAAGATGCTCGTAAGTATGTCTTTTCTTGTGATGAATGCCAAAGAGTTGGCAGTATTGGTAAACGTCAAGAAAGCCTATGAACTAGTCGCTTGCTATTGAACCGTTTGATTTCAGGGGCTTTGATTTTATGGGACATTTTCCGTCCTTCAATGGGTATACTCATATTTTAGTTGCTATTGATTATGTTACTAAATAGGTAGAAGCTATTCCAACTAGTAGTGCTGATCATAACACATCTGTTAAAATTCTTGAAGAAATCACCTTCCCGAGGTTTGGAGTCCCTAGATATTTAATGAATGATGGTGGTTCACAATTTATTCTTGGTGCTTTCCATTATCTCCTCGCTAAATATGATGTTAACCATAGAATTGCATCACCCTATCATCCTCAGTCTAGTGGCCAAGTAGAATTGAGCAATCGATAAATAAAGCTAATATTGCAAAAGACTTTCAGTAGGTCTAGAAAGAATTGGTGTAAGAAACTTGATGATGCTTTATGGTCTTATAGAACCGCCTACAAAAATCCCATGGGATGTCTCCTTATAAAATGGTCTATGAAAAAGCTTCTCATTTAACTCTTGAGTTAGAACATATTGCTTATTAGCCAATTAAAGAACTTAACCATGACTTTAAACTTGTTGGTGAAAATAGGTTATTTGACATTACCTCACTAGATGAATGGAGGACACAAGCCTATGAAAATGCCAAGTTATTTAAACAAAAGGTTAAAATATGGCATCATAAGAGAATCCAAAAATGATAATTCATTGCAGGCGATCTAGTGCTTTTGTACAATTCGCATTTTAGATTGTTTGCACGTAAACTCCTCTACAAATGGGAAGGCCCATATGTTGTTGAGGAGATCTATCGATTCGTTGCTATAAATATCAATAACTTTGAAAGAAAAAAACCGAGACTCGTAAATAAGCAAAGGATTAAGCATTGCATCTCATTAATGTTGAAACTAACATTGTCCAAGTGATAACACTGGAGGAACAAATAAGAGAGACCTTCTGGAACACTCCAGATATCGGAAAAGGGAGTAGGTACTTGAAACGATAAGAAAACCGACTCCAAAAATTCCAAACAGTGTGTTCTATCGGTTTTGATATTTTACAAAAATTATAAAAATAAATAGGAGTCAGGGTACCCACAAGGGGTCCACAAAGCAACATGGCGTGACCACTCCCCCTTGGCGCGCCCTCATGCCTTGTGTGCACCTCGTGTTCCTCGTGGACTCCTTTTTCTTCCCGGGCATGTATTATTACCTGGAAAAACTCATTATATATAATCCCGACTGTTCTGATTATCGCATCCCGAGATTTCCCTCTGTTCCTATTTTGGGCTGTTTTCTAGAAGATCCCTTGAGATATTGAGGCTTTGTCTTCATCCTCCTTCAATAAGATTCCGGACCAGGCTTGGCTGTCGCATATAGAGCTTGAAAAAGAGGGAGAGGACGAATTTATCCCACGGTAGGAACCCCTGGATTCCATGGAGGTACAACCCCCTGCCTATGAATGAGGGACGTAAGGATGCATATCCTCATCTCTGAATCATTGCCCACCAATGGGGAAGAGAGGCTGGTTAATACACGAAGCTCAAGCTGAACCCACCACAAGGAGGTCCTTTTGCAGGTTACATGCAAATAACTTTCACAATTTGATTCATAACTATGGAGTGGAGAATATTTCTCGCTCGCATATACCATCCAACTGAGGCATCTCTCGTCCAACTGAAAGTGATGCAGGAAAAAGCTCTTGGTGGCCCAAAAATAAACATATCATGATGGAAGTACAAAAGAACACCGTAATGATTCAACAACTATTCCATGAGATGAGGGAACTTAAGGCTGCCCTGTTAATCTTCATGGAAAACAAGTCGGCTACATCATCATGACCATCACCCATGAAGGATGCCTAAGTATATGGGTATGGGCACCACCCTTAGCTTGTTCCAAGCTTGGGGGAGGTGCCACGGTACCGTATCACCATCACTTCCATCATTACCATCTATCTTAGTTTGATCCTTCGTTGTTTCTTGATTTACAGAAATAAATTTCAGATTTGCTTTGCTTAGAATTTTTGCTTTGAGTTCCATCTATCCTTGCAATTGAGTATGAAAGTTATATAATAAATATTAGTTGAGTTTGTGTGCACCCATCATCATAGCATGGCAATACAAAGAAATATAAAGATCATATGCTCATCTCATGAGAAATAATGACTTCACAAAAAATGGTATAAGTGATAAAAGTTGTTGATAGTAAACAAACATCTTTACTTATGCTAATTTGAGACTCCTAAGAATTCCCACATTAATTAGAAAATACTAACCATTCATCTCGTGGGACCGAATTATTACGGTGTAGATTAACCCATCTAATCACTAACATTTTTTTACTCCTAGGGCACACAATGTTTAATTACGTATAAAATCAAAAGTTAGGACATAACCAGCCCATCCCCATGTAATTAAAAAACTACTCCCTCCGTTCTTAATTATAAGTCTTTTAAAATATTTACTAAGTGTCCACATTCGAAGTAAAATGAGTAAATCAATACTTTAAAGTATGTCTATATACATCCATATGTACTCTTCTAGTGAAACCTCTAAAAAAACTTATATTTAGGAACAGAGGAAGTACTATATATATATATATATATATATGTATACATATATATATGTATATATGTATACATATATATATATACATGTGTTCAAAAATAACAACTAGTATATCTCTCTTCGAGAAAATAAGTTCACATGGTAAATTATAAAAAATCACGTGCTTCCCAAAGAACATCCACAACATGTAGTTTCAAAGAAAAGGAGCCTCCACAACATGCACGTCTCCTCCACCTTCGTTTCTAGGTGCCCTAATCTGAAAATACAATCATTTCTCATATATCTGGCACCACCTTACCTTTTTTTGCATTAAACCATTCCTTCTCCGATCTCCCCAAGCCGCAAGTGCTTCTCCGGTCCTCCATATATCACTTATGGTGTAGATGTGCAAGATCAATCAAGTTAGACAAACATGCGGAGGAAAAAGAAGTTAAGAGCTACTACCGTTGGAATCATGGCCAAGAATCTCCGATGATGTCTTCTCCAACACACAGGCTAGGTGCTTCCACTAGTCGCAGGGTTTGCCTGGCGCCTGCCCGACTGTACATCTATAAACCACGTAAGGAAAATAGTCTCTCCTTAGGCCAGGGCCCCAGTCGGATCTAGAAGTACATCACGTATGCATGTCTAGGGAATCAGGTTATCAGGTAACACTGCCGTCGCCCACGACGTTGTCTTGGTGTACTATGGACGTGGTGCCGGACAAATGTCCCCCCCCCCCCCCCCCCCCCCCCGCGTAAAACTCCATGGAACAATTATAGACAAGCTAAAGTTTCACAACTCATGTTCCTTTTATTTCTTCATGTTCAACAAGATGGAGCAATTAGATCACCTGAAGAATCCTCGATCTAATTATTTTTCCAATTCCCTAGAAGGTTAGCATTATTAATAGTCAATTGTGCCTTGGGCCATGACAAAACATAATTTCGACGTCGCCCAGTTGTCGATCGTTGATCACAACCATGTACTCACATCTCAGTGTAGGAGCATTGAGCACCATGTAACAAGACATGGAGCACGCTCTAATTCCGAGTGGTCTAAGTTAGCAATGGACAATGGTGATTTTCTATTATTTTCATATAAATTTGCATGACTAAGTTCGACTTTCTTATTCTAAGGTATTAAATTCTTATACTAGAGGTAGACGTGTGTATGTTTTCAAATTTTTAGACAAAAAAGTAGCCTAGACAAATATATATGTTTGTAAAATTTTCAGGTAGGAAAGAATACTCGAAAGTACACACTGATTGGTTGAATTTGGATGTTTCCATTGGTCATGCACAAACGCTTTATTGAGCAACTATCTTATCATTCCATTGTTGAAGCATCTCAAGCTTCCGGTTGCCTATTCGATTCATCACTCCATCGTTACAGGACCGGTGTGGTTGGGCTAATGGAGGTAAATAAAAGCCCTATACTAAATTTTTGGTACCTCCAATGTAAAAGAAAGCTTGCAAAGAGCCATGGAAACAGGTTTGGTCAACTGGCTTTAGATTTGGTCTGGGTCATTAAAGTATATTTTTTACTTATTTATAATATTGGGTTAACTAATTTCAATCCCATTACCATGATCTGGATAGCTTCTAGCAATATGTGTCATCGCTCCATGTTTTCAGACATGCAAGTGGTACGTATTCTTATCACAAGGAGTAAAAACAGTAGAAATCCTGACATTATCTAGATACCTTGGTGTCTATGGTCACCTAGTACAACTCTGAGGTGGATGTGCTTTCCCTATATACTTAATATATAATATGTTATGGCATGAGAATGGCGTTTTGGCTCCCGGAAGCCATGGAGGCCTTTATTTTTGAAAAATTCAAATTCAAATTTTTATGGTTCAAAAAATTCTGAAAAACAATATGCATGTATGTAAGGATGTAACCGACATGTGTGTAAAATTTCAGGTCAAAATACTTTAAAACGTGATCTGTACAAAAAAGACAAATTCATGGTCTGAAATGATGAATAGTAACATGTGTTAAACAGCCTCAGATTTGTCTTTTTTGCACAGCCCTCATTTTAACGTATTTTGTTCTGAAAATTTACACACTTGTGTATTATACCTTCATTTATCTATGTATTTTTTTTCAGAATTTGTTGAAACATTAAAATACAAATTTTCACTGAATTTGAAGTTTGAATTTAAAGGCCTTCAGTGAGCTCGGGAGCCAAAAGCAATACTCGGTTGCCCAATATAAACTTTAAATCTCTTTGTATGAGCACGTGAGATGGCTGCATGGCTTTGCAATATCATGTTACTATAATTAACTAGCATCATTAAAATGCTTGAATTATTTCCTTCTGTGTAGAAGCTTATATTATACTCCATTCTACTCTGAAAAAATAAGGAACTTTATAGTAATCATTTTCTTTTATAAATCTAGAATTCTCTAAGAAACAATAGAAATGTCAACGTTATTTGAAGACTCGCTTGTTTTTTTTTTGTTGGCAACGTGTTTATACTGACTCGACGACAAAGTTGATATGCTACTTCATTGCTTAATTAATAAGTCTTACTCTTAATGAACTTTTATCACCGTACTTCCTACACAAATTACACAGGGTTAATAATACAAATTGGTTAATTTGTATACGCATGTCTGAGTGCGTACTGTTTAGTTCTAAAGTATGAAATACTTTTTTTTAATTTGCTTTATCTGTTGTATAATTTATTCCTAGATAATCCATTATGTTGTCCCAATCCCACAATATACTCCTAAAAATTCTTGTTGTATTTATCTTTATATGACTCATGTCCACAAATGTTAGGTTCTTCTGACTATATTCTAGAACGGGTGGAAGCAGGTTATTGTATACATTATTTGGTTAATAAAAATTATGCTTTCAGTAAGAAAATTTGACCAGTTGATACCTTATTTGGTTATATGTCATTAATATACATTTACACCATGGAACTCTTTAGCTTACATGGTTACACAATAGAAAGCACGTTGAGACTACATAAAGTTATAAACGCACATAGAAATTACATACATCGACAAACAGTGTTTGGATTTCATGTACACCTCTACACCTTCGAAAATGTTACACAACTACAACTCACGGTTCAAAAATATTATATGAAATAGCATTTTTTATGTACCAAAAAATTGTGTAGTAACTAGAACAATTATATATTTCACGGATATATATGATACAACACTCTTCTTAGTATAACTACTAGGCTGACAAGTAGTTGACATTCTCTCTTACCAATAAGTAGCACACTTTTCAAAAATCAATTCATGTCCGTACTATGAACCCGTCAAAGTGGCCTCTAAAGCTTTGTTCTTCTTAGTGGCAACTCACCAAAGTACGTAATGAATAGATGACATAACACCAACATCGAAGTACCAACAATATGAACCTATTTATCCTTCTATCTCATAAATATCTTTACACACAATAGAAGTTAAATAAGTTCACCAAACACAATGAAGAATATTATGTTTTGTTTTGCTACTACCAGTTAATCTAACTCTACCCTAGAAAAGCAAGATTACTATCACACATGTAATTTAGCTAAACATTAATTTTGATATAATATATTGAATGTTAAATAAAAATGGAAAATGATTAAGCTTATTCGCTTAATTTAGTTGACACAGTTATTATATCCTTAGAAATAAATGGATGTCATATGGTATGCTTTTATGTTCCAATGGGAAATATTGTCATGGATTAGCCAAATTAGTATGAAGGGATATCATCCTCATATATATTTCTATAAGTAGTTGATACAAGCCTCAATTTTATGATTTCCAACAATCTTCTCTCCTTTCGGTCTCTATATTCATGTGCTTCAAATTTCTATAGTATGTAATGACTTTGATACTGCAAAAATGTAAACATAGAAAAAATAAATTATAATCATTTTATCGAGAACTTATTGGATATACAAAGCAGCAAGGTTAATGAAAACAAAATAAAATAAAATCCAAAGAGTTAGAAGACATTCTTTGAATCATATTTTTTCACTTATAATTGAACTAATAGAAAAAGCGGAGACACCCTACATGTGGATAGGTGGGTGTTTCACTTTTTTCGTTTCATGATAGCTACTATTTATGCCAAAGTAAATGCATAAAACATATTGACTAGCCCGTGCGAATGTACGGGTTTACGACTAGTAGTATTATTCATTGATGCAATACGACAAAGATTATGATAGAGGACAGAAAACTCACATATAAATACACTATCTTGGACATCTTTTGTGATTGTGACCCCCATCAAATATTAAATAATGATCAAGTGTTGATATTGGACATGGAAGACAAGACAGTGGCTATGGTAGTTTACGTTCACATAGAAGTTATAAGGTCGTGGATCCTTTAACATGTGGTGCTTGCTTTAGATCTTTTGTAGACATAAATTCCCTCACTAAGTAGAGATGCTACTTGTGCATCCATGACCTTGAAACTCGTTATATTGCCATGCATGTCCGCCATACCTACCTATGGATTGATTAAGATCCTTCAAGTAAGTTGTCATCGGTGCATCAAGCAATAAAAATTGCTCCTAAAAACTTGTGTGATCTTTTTTTTTTGACCAGCTACTGTAGGGAAACACCCCACAGCTTTTCTTTTATTCCAATAATAGGTTATATGTACATGAGAGGATTAGGATATACAAAGGGGATGGGGAGAGATACAAACCTCAAGGAAGTAAAAAAGAGATCCACTTGAGAAGATCATCCCTAAATCTAGCCTTAATCCTATGAGCTAAAAGGGAGATATCATGAGTGAAACCAGACTTCCATTTGCTGAATCTAGGACGCTCATTGTTGAAAATACTGGGATTTCGGACTGTCCAAATATTCCAGCAGGCAGTGAACACTACTTCAGAGAAAAAAGGATGGTGAAAATCCTTTCTGGCTGTCAAATAAGTGGTCCACACTGAAGTACCCTTCTAGGAGATCTGAAGGTAGTTCCAGACCCTCTGCTGAAAAGGCAGTTAAAAAGATATGATCTCTATCCTCTTTGACCCTGGCATGACAAACAACACAAAGGTTTGACTCAGACACCTTCTAGTGGTGGCGTTCAAGCATATCCTGTGTGTTGAGCCTCTCCATGATGAGCATCCAGCCAAACATCTTGATTTTCATGGTGCAGCAACTTTTCCAAATCCAACCGAGCAATGGGTTGGGAACAATTGGCAGATGTACATGGATGTACTATTTCTTAGGAGAATAAGCTTTACAATCACTACTCCAAAGCCAAATATCATTGCAAGATGGATCTTTTTCAAGATTCTGGAGTAAGGAGGTGACTGATTCCAACTCTTGGTGGGCCCTGTCTGAGAGAGGCAAGTGAAACATGTGATCTTTTACTATAAGGGAAAATAAGCTTTGTACATTCTTGTCATGGTAAAGAAATAAAAGCGACGGACTCCATAGTAAAGTTTGGTATCACAAGGGGCAATATAAAGCGACGTTCCTTTGCATTGAGAGTTTGCGCATCCAACAACTTAAAAGCGCATGGCAACCTTCTATGAAGGGCCTATATTTTAACTTCAGGAGTTCAATCTTGTGTTTGAGTCAATAAAGTTTATTCCTCTTCCTACCTATTTACTCTATAATGGAAAGCACCATGTGTTGAGGAAAGATTCATACTTATATATCCAATTGGATGTAGATGATCATGATTTATTATTGTTTCCACTATCCTTGAGGTAAATAAGTTGGGTGGAAAATCATTTAAACCCCTATCTTCCTATGTGTCCTATGGAAACATGAACTCCAAAAATATGCCTTGAGCATGAGCAACCATAGAAGATGAAATGTTAGTTTGGTATGTGAACTTGCCAAAAATAAAGCTCTTACATAGACTCTCCTCTTAAATATGATGAAGTATGATTGTCCCAGTGACTGACAACATTGTTTGTTGATTGTCAATAAAATATATGCTTCTTACTCCAATAGTTGTGAATATATTGTTACTTGTTTATTAGGAGCTATATCATAAAATACTTCCTGCTATGCTAATATTCACGATGCTCTCATGATACTCCAAAAATTCTGAAAACTTAGGATGACCTGAGCAATTTTTACAGAAATAATGTGTAGGAAATTCAGCGTAAAAAGATGTTCCGGTAAAATCAGAGAAATTATGTACTGGATGTCAAAGTTTCTGTTTTTGCACCATATCAATTATACTTATCATACAAGTCATCCAAAGGCTTTACTTGGCAGAAATACTAATTTAATCATAAAAACACAATGATTATAGAGGCGATGTCATCACACAAAAATAGAAAGTAAAAAAGCAACAAAAATAAGATAACTATTGGTCTGCCTCCCAACAAGCGCTATAGTTTTATACCCCTAGCTAGGTTTAATGCATAAGATCAAGTGTTGTCATATTTCACATCAAGCTTCACAATAACAATAGAAGACTTAAAAATGGACTCTTTATCAAGTTTCTAAACTTGGGATGCATAATAATCATTTTGTGGTCTTTGTTTCTTTCAGTAGGAGGCGTACTAATTCTCATAGGAATATATGTGACTTTGGGACTTTTACTTCGAGAGATACTAGCATTAGTTTTCAAGGGTGTGAAAGCGGAACTGATATGTCCATTTTGCATCCTGAATTACTATTGATAGTTGTGTTATTACTGTCTATTATCCCTTATTATCATACAATTCTCATGTTCTTTCTCTCTGAATATGCATGGTACATCACTGAGAGGGAAAATATGGAAACTGGAATTCTGGACCGGGAAACCGAGAAAAAGGCGGAAAAATCAACTTGCCCCAAATGACCTGAAACTTTATGAAGAATGTTTCTAGAATATTTGAGAATTACTAGGCCAGAAATAAATAAGAGGGGTCCACATGCTGTCCACAAGGCCCTGATGCCTCGTGGGCCCCTTGTTGGCCCTCTCGCGACCCTCTTCAACTATATGACGTGTTTTAACCTAGCAAAAAATTATAAGTTGTCTTTAGGGATGAAGCGCCGTCGTCTCGAGGTGGAAACCTGGGAAGAGGTCCTTTTGCTCTACAGTTGGGAGGTTTTGTCGGGGAAACTTTACTTCTGTAGGGGGACATCAAAGTCATCGTCACCACCAACACTTCCTCCTTCGTAGGAGGACCAATCTTCATCAACATCTTCATCATCACCGTCTCATCGCCAACCCTAGTTCATCTCTTGTATTCAATCTTTATCTCAAAACCTCAGATTGGTACCTGTGGGTTACTAGTTCTGTTGATTACATCTTATAGTTGATGCTTGTTGGATTACATGGTGGAAAATATTATGTTCAGATCCTTAATTATTATTATGACACCTTTGATCTTTAACATGTTGATGAGGTGTGAGTATTAACTATTGTTCCTGAGGACATGGGAGAAGTCTTGTTATAAGTAATCATATAAGGTTAGTATTCGTTCAATATTTTGATGATATGTTTGTTGTTACTTCTCTTATTGGTGTCATGTGAACATCCACAACACGACACTTTACCATGTTACAGGCATAGGGGAAGTCATTGTGGAGTAACAAGTAGATGATGGGTTGCGAGAGTAACAGAAGCTTAAACCCTAGTTTATGCCTTCCTTCATGAGGGGCTGATTTGGATCCACAAGTTGAATACTATGGTTAGATTATCTTAATTCTTGTTTCGTAGTTGCGGATGCTTGCGAGAGAAAATAATCATAAGTTGGTTGTTTCTTCAAGTAAGAGCAGCACCTTAGCACGACTCCACCCACACATCAAATTATTAAATTAGCAAATGTGAATAAACTCAATATGATGAACATGACTAGACAAAAATGTGCATGTGTCGTCGGGAGTGCTTGCTTTATATAAGGGTACTTACACGCCCGTCCTTTGCTATAAAAAGGATTGGGCTACTTTGCTGCACATTTAATACTATTGTTACTTGCAACTTCTTACTAATTATCTTGCTACAAAACTATCTATCACTATTACTTAGAGCACTTGCAGAGAATACCTTGCTGAAAACTGCTTATCATTTCCTTCTACTCCTCGTTGGATTCGACACTCTTACTTATTGAAATGACTATTAGTGATCCCCTATACTTGTGGGTCATCAGGAACCTACTTTATCAATAACCTCCTTCGTTTTATCAATCGTATAGATACTTTGTTCTACACTCTCATCAATATAAGTATCCTTCTCCTTCAAGGTAGAAAATCCTCGTGAAGTTTCAGGTCATTTGTTGTCCAAAGAGTTTGATCTTTCCCATGGCTTTCGGGTCCAAGCTTCTAGTTTACGAAAATTTCCCTTTTTGTGTAGATCTTGCAAATTAATACAAAAAAGGCATTCAAATTGTGTCATAAAGTTTAATCTTGACCAAGAACAATATAAATATCAATGAGAAATTATGATGCAAAATGGACGTATGAGGGGCTAATAAGGCGAAGCCCCCGAAGCACTCCATGCTTGTCGGGGAGGACAACTCCTATCGGGAGGCCGTGGTGAGCCCCAACATTCAGATGTGTGCCATGCCCCGGAGGCCGCCGCATCAAGCCCGCAACACACTCTGTCGCGGCAAGATAAGGTGGTTATCACGCGAAGCCCCGAGGACATGCTTGAAGAGGCAACCCTTGTGAAGGGCAAGGGGCCTGCAAAAGGTGGAGGATGTCGTAGAGACTTCATGGACGATGACGGGAGGGGGCGGCACTGAATCACACGCATGTCGGGCTCTACAGCTGATCACCGGCAGCGCCCTTCTCTGACGTGGGGCTTTTTGGAGCGCTAGGGCCGCCCTTGGCACGCTTGAGGCTGAGCTCCAGGTGGAGGAAGCGTTCCTCACGCCTGAATACCTGGGCCTCGCTAACGTATGGAGGAGACTACAGCTAGTCGTTAATATGGGCCACATGCAAGACGACGCCGCGCAGGAGAATTGCGAGAAGGCTACCTGGGAAAACGTGGAGCTATGGGAGAACTCTATGCACGAGGTTGATGAGGACAACAAGCAGCGCGAGGATGCGGAGGCCCACGAGAAGGTTGCTCTCGAAGTGTTAGCCGCACAAGGCCAACACGAAGGTGTTGGCCACACGGGTTACCTTCGAGGACAGCCATGCCAAGCCCAATGAGCAGCTCGCGATGAAGGGGGAGAAGGTCAAGGCTAACGCCGATGCCAGGGTTAAGAAGGAGGACGAGGCGCTCCACAAGACCCACAATGATAAGTTGAAGCATTAGGAGATGCGCTTCACCACAAGGCAAACCAAGCCCCAAGCTGAGTTGGACCTGCTCAAGGGTTTGCTTCACGAGGTGGAGGCCAACCTCGATCTCCCCCTAAAGGACAAGGAGTGTCGGTGTCAAAACCGGCGGATCTCGGGTAGGGGGTCCGGCATTGTGGACCTTGGATCGATGGGTTACACGGGATGAAGGAGACAATGTTTACCCAGGTTAGGGCCCTCTTGAGGAGGTAAAACCCTACGTCTTGCTTGATTATATTGATGTGTATGAGGATTACACAGTTGATCTATCTCAAGATCGTATGAGCTAAAATCCTAGATAAGTTAACCTCCCTAAATGGATGAAATCGCCTGGTTTATATAGACACCAGTGGTCCCTAGGTTTACACACAACCGACCTTGGGTAGGGGGCAGAGGCGCCAACCTAGACTACCAGAGTTGGATGACACGCTAGTCTTCAGAGCTTTCCTTCTTGAATACGAGGTCATCATATAATCCGGACTTGAACAACACGGCCCATTTGGTCGGTCGCTAAGAGATGGGCAAACCGTCCAAGGACCTGTTAGTCCCGGACTCCCTCAAGGAGGTTGTCGAGGGGGGTTGACATCACTCAAGGAGTAGGTGGTGGTGTCTCCGACGCTGTCCAAAAGACCTAGGAGAATGCCACCTGGGCGCGGACGATGTAGGTGAAGCGCATGAAGGTGCTCCGCAAGCTTAAAAAGCATACCCACGGTGTTCTGTCCTACTTTGTTGAGGAGGTCCCGGTCTTCCCCATCGCCGATTACCTCAAAATCTTCTCCAAGATGCTGGACACGCTGGAGATGGGAGTCTCGAGGCAGGAAGCCCTCATCGAGGAGGAGACCCGCGATCTCATGGACCAGGTGGCGACGCACATCTCCAACAACCTCCTTCACCCCAACCCCAACCAGGAGGCCTGCCGTTAACACTTAACGGGGACGTTGCAATATATGCCGTCCCAGTTAATTTGCCGTCTGCCCCCTCATGGCAAAGATTCTTTGCCGTCCGCTTTGGGAAAGCAGACGGCAAAGAACCTCTTCACCGGATTTTTTTGACCGTCTACTTTGCCGTCAGCTGACCGACAGCAAAGCCTTTGTCGTCCGTGGCTGAACCCTTTGCCGTCCGCTTTGGCAGACGGCAAATTTCTGAATTTCAGTAGTGTCACCAGTGTGATGGATCCCATTCTGGGAGAGCTCCATACCCATCTCAGAAGGGAGGTGCGTGATCATGTGGAATCCATGATTTGGCGGTTGGCACAGACTCTAGAGACCTCTAAGGAAAGAGACGAACTCGAAGTGGCCTTCCACGACGACAACGATGGCGCCTCCTCTCCTTAGGATTTTATCTTTTCCCTCTCACTCCTTTTATCCAACAATTGTCACTTGGTAAACTTGTCGATGGAGACACAGAGGAAGAGGTATCCGCTGACCGGGCGAGGAAAGCGGACAACAATGTCGACCCCTAGACTGCAAAGGGCAATGACAGGGAATGGTTTGGAGCACTTGCGCTGGCTGGTGGATCAGCTTGGTGCCGAACTGGCAGGCTTCATAGGATTGGACCACCTTGGTGTCATCTTGAAGCGTAGTGGGTGGTAAAAGACACTGCAAAATACCTTGCCGACGAGTGTGCGTGAGCCACAGTCTCCTCCATGTATATTAGGAAGTAGCTCGCACCCTTGATCTGCAGAGATGCAGTGCAGCGTGAGTCCATTGGGCCACGTGCAGTAGAGCTTGCCATCCGTAATGCAGTAGGAGGCAGCTTAGCCGGCTACACGATCAATTTTGGTATCGTCCTCAGGGATGCGCCGCTCTCCAGGTAGGCTACACTACATGAATCAGCTCCTTTGCCATCCATCACAGTAGAAGGCAAAGGACTAGGTCACGGACATCAATGTTTGGCGTCCGCCGGCTGACGGCTCCACTTCCAGCACTGGAAGTCAAGGTAATAAGCTTCTTTGCCGTGTGCAAAACCACAATGGATGACAAAGAACTTTTCTGTTAGTCTTCCTAGACAAGCGGATGACAAAGCTGCTAGACTACAAAGCACATCTGTAAGCCCCATTAGGTGGCTAATGACAACCTTTGCTATCCGCCAGCTGACGGCAAAGACACTATGCATTTGCGTCTGCTAGCTGATGTCACCCTGCCTCCACCAGCCCCTACCCTTTGTCGTGTGCCTACAATGTCCTTTGTCAGCTGCCAAGTGGGTCAGACGTGGTGCTGCCAAGTTGAATAGGTAGCTGCCACGTGGCACCTTTGTCATGAGCTGACGGACGACAAAGGCCTTTTCCATCGGTTGGCAGATGGCAAAGTGCATTTATTACCTCTTGTAAATCTACTTTCTATTATTCCCTGCATTTTTGAAACACATATATGATATATATAGCTTCAAGCCCCAATATAGGCCATGTATTCCAACAAGTACTTTGTAATATCCAACACAAGAGAATTATTAAACAAGAGAAGACATATATGTAGGCTATGAAAAGAACCAATAGACATAGTTTCACATTGTTCATCCATGCATAGCTTCATATTGTTTATTAAATACAAATCAGAACTAAACACTAGGAATCCATCATGGCAGCTTACATGAAGTGAATCAAATCTACAAAATGGGAATAAGAAAGTTAGAACAAAATGATGAAGAAGAAGAAGACTAGAAGAAGAAGAAGAAGAAGAAGAAGAAGAAGAAGAATAAGAAGAAGAATAAGAAGAATAAGAAAACTTACCGTCATCATTGTCACGAAGGTGAAATATCGGGGTTGCTCGGGCCGATTTCACGTGGAGAAGGGTTGTTTGATGTGGCTCGGGAGTTATGCTGCACCAAAAATCATTTGCAATGTCCTGTTAGCATGATGACACTCAATTTTTAATAGTAGTAACTATTGACCATTCAAATGAAACTCGTCGTTCCCGCCATAGAAATGTCTGGCATCGGCGGAGGGGTCTGAGCGGTCTTCTCGCACACAGACTGCACATTTGGTTTTCATGAGTTAGTCATATTAGTTAGTAATCGAAACGAACATTCACGTGCATGATTTGGCTGATATGCAGAAGAAACTTACCACGAGGAGCTCATACATGGCCCGGTGTGCCATCACATTTCGTGCCCTCTCCTCCTGCAACAACTCAGTCATCTTCTCCTCTGCGACCAGTTGCTTCTCTGCCGCCACCCAGTCCCTCTCCTCCTGAAGCGCCTGGGTTGTCGCTCTCTCTTTCTGAAGAGAATCCTGCAACACCACTCCTCATTAGCATTGTAGTCATCGATGGCCACACACAAAATGTAATAGAGGAAAGATATTTGAGTCCGTATAACTAACCTCGATGGCGAGATCGACTGGTCGTGGACGAGTTCTTATCTCACAAAAAGAGCTCGTTTAGCGCGCGTTGATCTCCGGGAGAGTGAGAGGACAATGTATCAGTCCATCTCCAATGGATATGGAGCCATGTTGCCTCCTACCACCAGCTATCACCACCATCTCTAGATGAATAGGTTGTTGGCTCGGGTTAATGTCCTCATCTTCCCCTCCTTGTTGTACCTCGTGAGCTTGTGATGGGAGATAAGTTGGTGAACTTTTTTGGACGATTGAGGACAAACTCACACAAAGTTTTGGTCTTCTTGTATGAGGCAGTATGGGCCATGGCATAGATGTCATACACCTCTGGCACCTCCATGTTATTGTGTATTGCCTAAAAGAGAGGTACAAAGTATTAGTGAAGAGCTCAAGCTAGCATGAAGAATTAATTGCATGAATCATGAGGCAAACAACATACCCAATTCCGCCAAAAATGATATAAGTTGGCGCTGCCTTGATGGTGTGGCACAACAACCATTTGGGCACTCCGGTCCTTTGCATTATCGTTGACGGCTCGCCATTGGCGTGTGCACCACTCCTCAACTAATGCCTCCAAACAATCCTTCTTA
This sequence comes from Hordeum vulgare subsp. vulgare, assembly GCF_904849725.1. Lineage (NCBI taxonomy): Eukaryota > Viridiplantae > Streptophyta > Magnoliopsida > Poales > Poaceae > Hordeum > Hordeum vulgare. The sequence continues at coordinate 348,645,952 of NC_058521.1, forward strand.
TCCACACACCATCTCGGGCGCACCTAAGTTAGTAAAGAGAAATTTGAGTGCTACGACTATGAATCTGTAATGCCCAAGATGCGACCCTATCCTTATTTTGGCTCGAGGGCCTCGACAGGGATAGAAGCACATCTCATCGTTTTGCAAGAATGGATATCGTTACAAGTACATGTACTGAAGAGATGAATATATGGAATTGGCTTACACTCGCCACAAGATACAACAATATCACATCAATACATTAACATATTCAATCACCATGCACAAGAGCAGGGTCCGACTATGGACGAAAACAATTGATAAAGGAATGACGTCCATCCTTGGTATCCTAGGCTACCGGCCTGGAACCCATCCTAGATCGGTGAAGAAGAAGAAGAAGAAACTCCAAATAGAACAATCAGCGCGCTCACATCAGAGTATCGCTTTACCTGTACCTGCAACTGGTGTTGTAGTAATTTGTGAGCCACACGGACTCGAGAATCTCATTTCCAAAGGTATCAAGACTAGCAAAGCTTACTGGGTGAGGTATGGTTAAGTGGTGAGGCCGCAGCAAGCGACTAAGCATTTATTTGAGGTGGCTAACTTACGAGTACAAGAATAAAAGAGGGGATGATCTACGCATAGCGGACGTGAACTACTAATGATCAAATGAATGATCCTGAGCACCTACTTACGTCAGACATAACCCCACCATGTCCTCTTCCGGATACAGAACCCACGAGAAGACACAGTCACGGTTACGCACACAGTTGTCAAGTTTTAATTAAGTTTACTTCAAGTTATCTAGAACTAGATGTTAAACAAAGTTTCCAAGTTCTCCACATAACCATGGGAACGGCTTCCCGAAATATTTAACCATGCAGGGGTGCTACAATTAGTCCATCACAACTTACCACAAGCCGCATAGAAAGCCTCGATCACGAAACTCATGATCTCCTCGGATTCCTTAGTGGAAAACCACAACTCTGAGATAGCTCGAAGCATCACCGGAATCCCGATGAACAAGATATTTCGTCAAAAGTAAAACTAATCCAGCAAAGCCGCCCCACGTGTCGACGAACCCGATAGGAGCTGCGTATCTCATTCTCAGGACACGACGGATAAGCTACGCGCACGGAGGCCTGATAGAAATCACCCAAGTTGCCCTGGGTTGGCCGTGCACAGTGCTCTATTTTGGACCAACACTCATGAGGAGCACTAGCCCGGGTTGTTGATTAAGTTTCCTCTGGTTAATTACACCCTATGTGGTTCATTAGTTATTAGGCAAATAGTACCAAAGTTGGGCCTTGCCAGACCAGTTTGAAACTAAGATGAATTATCAAGGGTGTCATCATAACAACCCCGAACGTGTTAGGAGTGCTCAATTACGGAATATAATACTGATAACCGAAACTAAGGCGACAAAGGTGGAACAAAACACCAGGCTAGAAGGACAAGCCTTCCACCTTTACCAAGTATATAGGTGCATTAATTTAAATAGAATTAATATGGTGATATAACAAGGAACTTATGTTTTCACATGGAAGCAACTGCATCCTCCAACTAGCAACGCTATCACATTGTTAAGCAAGCGATAACATAGCCAATCAGTGGTTTGCTAGGTTGTAGAAAGGTTGAAGGTTTTCATGGAAATGTTGAGAGGCTGACATTTAACGGGTGGTAGGCAGTGAGACATAACGAAAGAAATGAGACTACTAGCATGGCATTGATAGTAATGGTATCTAGGGAAATGGTCATCTTGCCTGAGATCTAGCTTGGAAGAAGAACGAATCCGTGAAGCAGACGAACTGACGTAGTTAAACGGATCCTCACATTCCGACACACTTGCAGAACTCTATCGAGATGAAGCAAACCGGAAACAAGAATCAACACACGATATTCACCACGACACATGCATGATATGATGCACAACCTAATATGATGCATGTCCATTTCAATTTTGCAAGGCACGACATGGCAATTAGCAAGAATCAAACACTATACATTAAGTGAAGATCAATATGCAACGAGTGGCATATTGACGAACTCATCATTCGAATTATTTAATTCACTCCCGTTTATGTACACGATTTTTTCTAAAATGGTGTTAACATGGCAAAAGGTGAAGCATGTGATTCTACACAGATCATTCTAGTCAGTTTACACATATATCTCATTTGATCGGAGCTACGGTTAACAGATACGTGCAACATAAGTTATTTTGCCATGAATGCAACATGCATGCAATTTCATTAGAACACTGGCAAGAAGGATATGAAGCATTTGTCGCCATGGCGAACGAAAGGAAACCATGGCGGCAAAACGGAAAACGATGACACGACAATGTTCCGGTCCCGATAACTTGATGAGATACCGGTGCCAATGAATTGTGAGCGTGTGCGTGTCATGCCAAATAATGATGGGGTCATCCCGGTTACCGGGTTCCCATGTGTCGGAGGCATGATTATGGGGTACCTCCAACTAAAATGGCATCTACGAAACGGACAGCAATGCAACTCATACAACAACGCATTCGTCCACAGGTGATTATCTCAATGGTTATATCTTCGAAGATGTCAATTCGAAGCGGATTGAGTCATTGTTGTGTAGATGTACATGGGTCATCGTGGACGTCGTGGAAGTAGTGGTACATGAGTCTTCGGCAATGGTAGTCGTAAACGGGTTGGAGAGGAACTTGGCGAATCCACGATCTGTAGGGGTCAACGGTAGTGGTTCCCATAGTTGTTCATGTGTTGTAGCGTCGGCCTTGAGATTTTGAAGGGGTACTTGGCGGTCCAAGGATGCTCAGGTTTGGGAGGTCTTGGTTTCGTCGATGGTAGCTGAGGCACATGGTCATCTTAGCAATTGCGTGATTCAAATCTAAATGACACAAAATTCCATGATCTACGCAGCCAAATGGCCAACCCCAACCAGCAGCATCTCATGGCAGCAAGGAGCCACGACACGTCGGCAACATTAGCAGCACGCACTAGAGGCAGGAGTAGGCTACATCAGCAGCATGCAAATTGGGGCACACGGAAGTGCAGCAGCATGCACGCAGGCGGCTGCGAGGCTAGACCCAGGCGGAGGGGCGCAGCACGGCGCGGTGGGTACGGGGTTGTCGAATCCGGGGGTAGTCGGCCCGGATATGAGCGGCGAAGACGCATGGAGGTACTCCAGGCCATGGCAATGGCTAGGTGGATCTGGGATCCATGGCACGAGGCCGACGATGGCTATGGTGGCTGCCGGCACTGGGAAATGTGGAGATGGTCGGAACGCAACAAATCCGATGATTGGAGGCCGGATCCCCTCGACCTCGAGGAGGAGGAGGAGGCACGGGCCACCGGCGGACGGTCGCGCGCAGGTGGAACAACGGCCCTCGGACAGGTCATGGTGGTGGGAGCACGGGGCACAGTTGCAGCTTGAGTGGGCTCGCGGGGCAGGTGACTGGGCGGCGCGGGGTGGCTGACTGGGCGCGCCGGGCTAGTTCTGGTGGTCGTGGGGCGAGGAACATGGCATATCGGGCTGGCTCGCCAGTGGGAGGAAGGAGGAGGCGCTGCGGGTTGGCCCGATGGGGAAAACGAGGTTGGAGGTGGTGGCGCTGTCGGGAGAGTGCATTGGGTCTAGGGTTAGGTTACGATTGGACTAGTTTCGTATATAAATAGCCACCAGTTTCTATATGGGGTCTAATTGGCCCTCTTATCTAAATTGAACGGTTCCGGTAAAAAAAAAGGTTAGGGGTCCTATTGAAAAACCGATGACGATTTAGTGTATTATGGGGTTGATCCGGACCCAACCGTCACGATATGGGGGGAGTTTCCAAACTAGGAGCGGGCAAGTTGGTGCACTATGCAGAGGGGCTGGGCGATGATGAGAGGGGAAATGGGCAACCCGGTGACAGAGTTTAAAACAACAAAAAAGGTCTGACAATGGGTCGGCTATAATGTCGCTATAGGTTTAGCTGTCCAGGTATCAAACGAACTCCGATTGCGACGAAAATTGAATGGCGGCCTATCTACACTATATTGAGACCGCACGTCAAGGTTCAGCCCAATCCGAGAAAGTTTTATACACACTTTTAAAACTAAGATTAATCCGAGAAACATGCGTGTGTGTGTGGTTGATCTCAAAATGGGCAAGGACGATAACACAGAGAACCAACAACTACTAACGAATGCAAGTTTTGAAAATTGGCGGCAATGGAGTGTTGATGCAATGCAGATGATGCGATGATGAATGCGACAAACAAAATAATTAACACGACAACAACGGAATAAAAGGGGATTCTTCTGGAGCGACGGTCTCGGGCTGTTACAACTCTCCTACACTAACAAGAGATCTCGCCTCGAGATCTAAGAATGAAGAGGGGAAGAGGAAGAGAAAGTGCAAGAGGTAAAACTTAGTTGCTTCTTTGACAAACGAGTGAAACCAATGATCCTTGAAGGTTGCAAAGAGATGAAGAATGATATGAGAAACAAACAAGAATTCAAAAGAAATTTCGGCAACACTTTGGTAGGAAAGAGAGGCAAAAAAATTGATAAGATGGAAAGATCTTGACAAGATTCACAACAAACCAACAAATTTATAAGCAAGGAAAGAACATGAAAGAAAACACAACACTCTGGTTAAATGAATCAGAAAGGAAAGAACACGATCTTGACAAGACTAGATAATGGATAAAAGAGAGCAACATCACAACAACTCCGGAACAAGGGAATAAAAACTAGATCATTGGGAAGAAAGAATGAAGAACAAAATGAAAACTTCTATCACAATTGAATTAAGAAGCATCATGACAAGAATAATTGAACGGAGTTGTTGGAAAACCAGCAACGAAAAGAACAACCTTGTTGTGGGCTTATGGAAACCATTTCAAAATAATGAGGTGACAACGAGCCACTAACAGAAACAAGGATTGATTGGGAGCTACAAGATATGCACAACTTCTTACACCAAGAGGATACAGTGAGGACCTGGATCAATGATAATCACCATAATAGCTGCAGTCCTTAGAAAAAGATTTAGGTGAAATCTAAACTAAGATATCTCAATAAAGAAATGATGGGCTGGAAATATCTGATGATCAAAGAGTTTGTGGATTTAAATATCTCATTCCTGAAATACATTCTCTTCGAGAATCCTTGTGAGTCAAGAATGCCATAGCACCACCTCAAAGGGAAAAGGAGGAAGAATTGCACTTGAAATGCAAGATAAGAATACTTGAGGTATCCAAAAGTAATTTGAAGAACACCTTGAGAATGAATTACATACTCTATGAACCACCATGAACAACCACTTGGTGAACACCAGAAAGAAATGATGATTGAAAATAATTGAAGGTTGAAAGGAATAAGATTATGGCCTTGCAAAGAATTAGATGGAACTTTGCGAAGAGAAACTTGAGAAAAACTTGACCTCCGAAAAAGATAGATGAAGTACTTGGGATAAAGAATTTGATATCATGAGCCACTCCGGAAGAAATAGAGATCTTTGGGACAAATAACAAGAGCGAGGTAAGATACTAGGAAAGAACATGTGGGTTATGGGCCCACTCAAAGAAACCATCGTTGAAACAATTGATTAGACATGAGAGATTGCACTGGTACAAATGAAAACTTGATGAGGCGATAACCTCGAAATTATTGAAAGGATTGAAAACAAGAAACTTCTGAGATATCCTTAGCACTCCAGATAGAACAGAGAGAGATGAAACAAGGAAGACATGATAGAATTTCCAACATGGGAAAGAATTTAAAGGATGAAAAGGATATGATGAACACCTACTTGAATTGAATCCACAAGAGAAGAAAAATAGAATGATGAATGATGAACTCTAACTCCTTAGAAACTTGACAATGAATCACCGGATAAGAGACAAAAGAAAAAGATACCGAAAGCAATAATGAAATGAAATACACTTGGATGATTATTAAATCACTAAATAAAAAAGGAGGAGGGCGGGAAAAACAAAGAAAACTTGGGACAGACAAGACAACTCCGGAAACAAATGAGAGATTGATCTTGCAAAACTAGAGATAATTGAATTCACTTGAAGAGAAGCACACCGGTTGAAAAGAATTGATAAGATAACTTAATTGAGGAAAAAAATCAACATTCCCATGAAAAAATATGGGAACACTTCCTAGAAAATATATGAAATCACCATTTGAAATCGAAGCAACTCAAATTACCATATTCCAACAAAACAAAGGATGAAGCTTCCAACACAAGCGGGAACAAATTCATGACAAAGATTTTGTCTAATATTTTCGTGGTATTCCACTAGATGTCGAACCCTAACCTCACTTCATGAATCTGTTGGAAGATTGACCTATAAGTAACTACTTGAAATCCCACCTAATAACTCTTGAAATTTTTAGTCATCAATTGGTTTCATGGATACAAGGAGTAAAATCCATCACTCAACTCCTAGCAATAACACTCACCCGTCCAGTGCATCACATTCGTTAACACATAACCAGAGATCTCGGAAACTCATCTATCTCAGACCCTCAAAACACAACAATACTAAGTATGGCAGTATATTCGAACTCCCTCCACCAGTACTGAGGATGTCGGACTCCTCTCACCACTACTAGTATTGAAGCAATGTCAAAGATCCTTCGTCTTGAGATACTAAGAAATCTGAATGATAACGATGTGCTCAAGAATTCCGTGGAGCTCAACTCCCCGGAAGAAATCAAGTCAAACAGGAGGCGCCAAGACAGAACTCCGTCACATCGACATCATATAGATTCCAAAAATATCCGCGTTATCCTAAAAATATTTGAGTGAGAAGAGGAGTAGAATTAAAATTCTTGCTTCAAGTTTCCTTACCAGAGCATAGAAGAGGATAAAAAAGAATCCTACTCTCTGATATATAACTACAATCAAAGTAGTTTTTCACTAGACTTGACTCAGCCAAGTTCGATCAATCAAGGGGGCTCCTAGGTCGGTATTGCTGTGATACAAACTTGTAATGCCAAGATGCGACCCTATCCTTATATTGGCTGGAGGGCCTCGACAGGGATAGAAGCACATCTCGTCATTTTGCAAGAATGGATATCATTACAAGTACATGTACTAAAGAGATGAGTATATGGAATTGTCTTACACTCGCCACAATCTAAAACAATATCACATCAATACATTAACATATTCAATCACCCTGCAGAAGAGAAGGGTCCGACTACACACCGAAAAAATGATAAAAGAACGACGTTCATCCTTGCTATCCCATGATGCCAACATGAACCCATCCTAGATCGATGATGAAGAAGAAGAAGAAACTCCAAATAGAAAAATCAGCGCGCACACATCAAATACATGTACCTGCAACTGGTGTTGTAATAATTTGTGAGCCACAGAGACTCAACAATCTCATTTCCAAAGGTATCAAGACTACCAAAGCTTAATGGGTGAGGTATGGTTAAGTGGTGAGGCTGCAGCAAGCGACTAAGCCTTTATTTGAGGTGGCTAACTTACGAGTACAAGAAGAAAAGAGCGGGATGATCTACGCATAGTGGATGTGAACTACTGATGATAAAATGAATGATCCTGAACACCTACTTATGTCAGACATAACCCCACTGTATCCTCTTCCGAATACAGAACTCACGAGAAGAGACAGTCATGGTTACGCACATAGTTGGGAAGTTTTAATTAAGTTTACTTCAAGTTATCTAGAACCGGATGTTAAACAAAGTTTCCATGTTTTCCACATAACCACGGGCCCGGATTTCTAAAACATTTAACCCTGAAGGGGTGCTCCAACTAGTCCATCCCAAATTACCACAAGCTGCATAGAAAGCCTTGGTCACGACACTTGTGATCTCCTCGGATTCCTTAGTGGAAAACCTCAACTCTAAGATAGCCCAACGCATCACCGGAATCTCGATGCACAACATAATTTATCAAAGGTATAACTAATCTAACAAGGCCGCCTGACGTGTCGACGAACCCGATAGGAGCCGTGTATCTCGTTGTCAAGACATGTCGGATAAGCTACGCACACGGGGGGCTGGTAGAAATCACCCAAGATGCCCTGGGTTGCCCCGCACAGTGATCAATTTTGGACCAACACTCATGAGGAGTAGTGGCCCAGGTTGTTAATTAAGTTTCCTCGGGTTAATTACTCCCTATGCGGTTCATTAGACATTAGGCAAATAGTACCAAAGTTGGGCCTTGCCAGACCAATTTTAAACTAAGACGAATTATCAAGGGGTCCCCAAAACAACCTCGAGCGTGTTAGGAGCGCTCAATTATGGAATATAACATGGGTAGCCGAAACTAAGGCGGCAAAGGTGGAACAAAACAGCACGCTAGAAGGCCAAGACTTCCACCTTTACCAAGTATATAGGTGCATTAATTTAAATAGCATTTGTATGGTGATATAACAAGGAACCCATGTTATCACATGGCAGCAACTACACCCTGCAACTAGCAACGCTATCCAATGGTTAAGCAAGCGGAAACATAGCCAATCAGTGGTTTGCTAGGTTGTAGAAAGGTTGAAGGTTTTCATGGCAATGTTGAGAAGATAACATTTAACATGTGGTAGGCAGCAAGACATAATGAAAGAAACGAGACAACCCGCATGGCATTGATAGTAATGGTATCTAGGGAAATGGTCATCTTGCCTGAGATCCCAATAGGAAGAAGAATGAATCCGTGAAGCAAACTAACTGACGTAGTCGAACGGATCATCACATTCCAACATGCTTGCGGAACTCTATCGAGAAAAAGAAAACATGAAACAAGAATCAACACACGATATTCACAATGGCACACGCATGATATGATGCACAACCTAATATGATGCATGTCCATTTTAATAATGCAAGGCACGGCATGGCAATTCACAACAATCAAACACTACACATTAAGTGAAGCTCCATATGCAACGAGTTGCACATTGAAGAAACTCCACATTCGAATTATTTAGTTCACTCCCGTTTATGTACACGATAATTTTAAAAATTTTGCTATCATGAAAGAGGTGAAGCATATGATTCTACACGTCATTGTAGTCGGTTTACACATATAGCTCATTTGATCGGAGCGATGATTAACAGATACATGCAACACAAGATATTATGCCATGAATGCAACATGCATGCTATTTCATGAAAACACTGGCAAGAAGGATATGAAGCATGTCTTGCCATGGCGACCGAAAGGGAACCATGGAGGAAAAATGGAAACGATGCCACGGCAATGTTCCGGTCCCGATAACTCGATGAGATACAAGTGCCAACAAATTGTGAGCATGTGCGTGTCATGCCAGAGAATGATGGGGTGATCCCGGTTACCGGGTTCCCATGTGTCGGAGGCATGATTATGGGGTACCTGCAACTAGCATGGTACCTACGAAATGGACAACAATGCAACTCATACAACTAGCATGGTACCTACGAAATGGACAACTAGCATGATTCGGTCCACGGGTGATCGTCTCGGTGGTTATACCTTCAAAGCATGCAATTCGGAGCAGATCGAGTCATTGCGGTGTAGATGTACATGGGTTGTAGTGGACGTCGTGGAAGTAGCGGTACACGGGTCTTCATCGACGGTAGTCGTAAACGGGTTGGAGAGGAACTTGGCGAATCCACAATCTGTGGGGGTCGACGGTAATGGTTCCCCTAGTTGTTCATGTGTTGTAGCGTCGGCCTTGACGATTCCAAAGGGGTATTTGGCGATACAAGGATGCTCACGTTTGGGGAGTTCTTGGTTTTGGCGATGGTAGCAGAGGCACATGGTCATCTTAGCACTTGCGTGATCCAAATCTAAATGACAAAAAATTCCACGATCTACGCATCCAAATGGCCAACCCCAACCAGAAGCATCTCAAAGTAGCAAGGAGCCACGAAACATCGGCGACAACAGCAGCACGCAACAGAGGTAGCAGCAGGCTACAACAATAGCAGGAAAATTTGGGCATGCGGAAGTGGAGCAGCAGGCAGGCAGGCGGCTGCAAGGCTGGACCCTATCGGAGGGGCGCATCACGGTGCGGCGGGGACAGGACTGTCGGATCCTAGGGCAGTCGGCCCGGATCTGAGCGGCGACGACGCATGGCAGGTGCTCCAGGTTGTGGCCATGGTTGGTTGGAGCTCGGCTCCATGGCACGGGGACGGCGATGGCTCTGGTGGCTGCCGGCACGGGGAGAAGCAGAGATGGCCGGAACACGACAGATCCGACGAGGGGAGGCCAGATCCCCTTGACCTCGAGGAGGAAGAGGCACGGGCCGGACGATCGCGCGTAGGTGGAGCAACGGCCCTCGGACGGGTCATGATGGAGGGAGCACGGGGCACAGCTGCAGCTCGAGTGGGCTCGCAGGACAAGTGACTAGGCGGTGCAGGGTGCCTGACTGGGCGCAGTGGGCTGGCTCTGGTGGTTTCGGGGCAAGGAGCAGGGGAGCTCAGGTTGGCTCACGAGCGGGAGGAAGGAGGAGGCGCTGCGGGTTGGCCCGATGGGGAAAACGAGGTGGGAGGTAGCGGCGCTGTCGGGAGAGTGGATTGGGTCTAGGGTAAGGTTAGGATTGGACTAGTTTCGTATATAAATAGCCACGATTTTCTAAATGGGGTCTAATTGGCCCTCCGATCTAAATCAAAGGTCATAGTAAAAAAGGTTATGGGGTCCTATTGAAAAACGATGAAGGTTTAGGGTATTATGGGGATGATCCGGACCGAACGGTCAGGACCGTATGATTAGGATCCGGGGGGAGTTTCCGGACTAGGTTGCGGGCAGGTCGGTGCACTGTGCAGAGGGGCTAGGCGGAGATGTGGGGGAAAACAAGCAACCCGGTGACACAGTTTAAAACAACAAAAAATGTCTGATGATGGACCGGCTATAGTACCGCTATATGTTTAACAGTTCGGGTATCAAACGAACTCATATTACGAGAAAAATTGACAGGCGGCCTACATATACTATACTATATTAAGACCGCACGTCAAGTTTCAACCCAATCATAGAAAGTTCTATACGCCCTTTTAAAAACAAGATTAAACGATGTCGCGGGCGCGTGCATGTGTGTTTGGTCTCAAAACAGGTAACGACGATAATAGAGAGAACCAACAACTACTAACGGATGCAAGTTTTCAAAACTGGCGGCAACGGAGTTCTGATGCAATGAAGATGATGCGATGATGAACGCGGCAAACAAATTAATTAACACGGCAACAATGGAATAAAAGAGGAATGTTCTGAAGCGTCGGTCTCGGGCTATTACATAATCAAATCAAGGAAACTAAGTACAAGGCCTTAAGACTAGGTAATTACCTTCATGTACAACTCCTTCTTCAGAAACTTTCCGCGGCATGAGAGCTTGTCCTTCATAATACGACACGTGGCATAGTAGACTCGAACAGCCTACGGCCGAACCTCGTGACGTAAGCTCTGTAATAGGCTTGCACTCAGTATCGATAACCTTTGTTGCGCCTACTTGTATCCCTCTCACGCCTGTAGAAGGTCTATAATCAAACGAGACAACACTGATTAGTAAAATAACTGGCTATTTCTAAATTTTGATTGTGTACATGAGAAATTGTCCAAAAGCTTCTGATCACCATCTCGGCCCTCATGTGGCACAGGACACCATCTCGTCTGGTGGGGCCGGGGCAGTTAAGTAGTACTCCTAGCTCAATCCTAGTTGTGGAAGCTAACCCTCACCGGGAAACGTGACAAACCCCGGGAAATTTTGCCAGCAAAGCACACCAAGGACAGTGTTGGACTTGCGGAGTCCATTGGCATGATCCCAACCCCTGAAGTCTGAGAATGCCAACACATTGGATATTTGAAGAAATGTTAAGGGAAAAGGTATACAAAGAGTAAATGCACCTACTTCTCCCTTTGAGGCCTAATCACCGGCCTCTGCTCGCGGGTCGCCGGCACGGGCGGGAGCCGTGTACCATCATGCCGGTACACGGTGACCCCCTCAACCACCTTCCCCTCACTACCAATAAACTCATCCCCGCTACCAGGAGCATGGTCACTTGACCCCTCATCTGGATTCGGCTAGGTACCCCATCCAGAAACCTCCTGGGACATAGCCCCATCCGGAGTCTCGTGGGCCGAAGCCTATGGGACTAGAGTCTCGCGGGATGAAATCCCGTCGACCCGAGGCTAGTGGTATAGAGTCCCCATAGCCTACGCCTCAGACGGGTTGACCCTAACAGTCATGTCCTCGGGTAAATGAGAAGGGGGTGGCGGCTAGGAAGGCATAGCAATCCGCCTACCTCTCATGTGGCCACATACTGTACCTCTCTTCTTCATCCCTCTCCAACCTCCTCTCCTGGTGGGCAACGTCGGCAACGAAGAAGCACCTGCGGGTGTCCCCATACTATCTATCAACACTCTCCGGAGAGATAGGGGTGGAATGGAAGTAGGCCTCCTGCGAGCCACCAATGAAGAAGTACTGGCGGAGCGCTATCGACCGGCGTCCACCATCTTTCAACACTTGCCATGACAAAGAGTAAAATAAATTAGTACGACATAAGAAAATTGTATACATGACATGAACAATAATATGTACATAATTTAAGTTGGGATGCATACAAACTAATAATAGTGTCGATCGTATATATATGCTCTGGGGTCAATAAATGCATCATCATCATCACTATTATGCATGTCGTCCTGAATGATGTGCTCATCGGGTTCAGCAGCATCAACATGTGGAAGGCCTTTCTGTAATCGGTCAAGCATTCACGGGTCATATATAGTAGTAACCTCTTCTCGTTTCAATTCTTCTTATTCCGGCTCAGGGGTGAAGTCGGATTCACTATCGCTGTCTACTTCCATGTTGTGGGGTGAAGTAGAGCGGCTATTGAAACGTTTTTTTAAACGTGTTTCTTGGAAGAATTCTCCTTCATATGTGTCTGCGTTAATGTGAGGTTTATAATCCTCTTCATTGGGGGGAGGTGGTCTAGCACGTGGAGGCACTTCATAAACGACATCCCAACCATTCAGATTCTTGTCAGCTTGGCACGCCCACGGTAGATAGTTAACTTGGGTCGCCTCTTGAGCCGTAATATAGACAACGGGAACAACTAAATGGGTGCTTTGTTTGATTTCGACTAGCCCTATATGTCATGAGTCCTTCTAGTCTCCCTCGGCTGGAACCAATAACATTTGAATACTACGACGTTCGAGGGGTTCTCACCAAATAATTTAAGTTCATAAATTTCTTCAACTCTTCCATAATACTCGGTTCCTCTTTTGCCGATTGCACAGACACCACAATTTGCAGATTTCTGGTCGGCCATAGATAACTCTTTCCCAAAGGTATGAAAGCGATACCCGTTGATGTCGTATTTCTGAAATGAATAGACCTTATAGTCAAAACCATTAGCGGCTTGGGTTAATTAGGCGTCAATAGACTCCGAATTAGCCTATAAGTTCAATACGAGAGGATTGTTGCATTCCACAAATTAGACAAAGAAATGAAATGGTCAACTAATGGTAATTGTTGTTTGTTTGAACCAAGAGATGAAACCGGGATAACCTCCTCCAAGCTTTGCCAAAAACTCATACTCTTCGACGGAATCCTTCTGGATCACTGCTCCATCCGAAAATTTGGCGATGTATCAACCTTATCAAATATCCGGGAATAACAGTAGTTCAAAGGAATTAGAAGTTGTGAAACAATGTATCGAGTATTTACTCGATGTACGGCCGCATTTCTATTAGGTTGTTGAAGATATACAACGAAATGGCCCGCCATTCTTCGACATCCAATGCTATTGGTTTTGAAGCACCGGTTGGTGCGAGCTTCCGTTTGAATAGGTTGAGGTTGGATCCACCTTTTCAGAGTCGCCAGCATTGTACCAAGGCTTTGGATTAAGCAAAGGATGATTTTTGGCTTCGTAGTGTGCTGTCAAGAAGTTTTTAACCTACTCAGAAATGAGTGCCTCGGCAATCGATGCTTCAATTCTATGTTTATTTTAACATTTTGTTCGAAATGTCTTCTGCATCCTCTCAGTTGCAAAGCACCAACGATTTTTTACGCCCCCACCCCCAATCTTGCCTCGGTAAGGAGATGTAAAATCAAATGCTGCATTGGATTAAAGAAGCCCGGTGGGAATATCTTCTCTAACTTGTAGAGCAACTTTGGCGCCAACTCCTCCATGTCATCTACTAGGCCAGGAGATAGTTCTTTCGCACAAAGAACATGGAAGAAATAGTCCAGCTCTGCCAGTACTAGCCATTCATCCTCGGGAATAAAGTCATGCAACATCACCAGCATTACTCGTTCAAGCCATATGTCCCAAGCACGACTCCTGAGACCAAATATTTTCAATTTTTCAAGGCTTGCTCCCCTCTTTAGATTCGCTGCATACCCATCGGTTAACATCAAGTGCATTTTGACCCACAAGATAATTCCCCTCATAGCTCCTCTTCCAATATTGAACTAGGCCTTTGGCTTTGACCAGTTCTCCTTTCCTTTTGATTGTCACATGTTTTGTAACAGTCTATAACATAGAGTTTGTTGATCCACTCTAGCCTTAGGATTATCCTTTGACTTGTGCTCTGTGCCGACCAATGTAACAAGAATGGCCTCTCTGTTATTCTTTTCAGTGTGCATCATGTCGATTTTGTGTGTAATAAGGATGTCTTTGAAGTAAGGCAGATCCCACAAGCATGTCTCATGACTCCAAGCATGTTCCGAATTATACCCCTTGAAATTCCTTGGACACTCTGGATCAGACTCGAGAGCATTTAACTCATCCAGGGTCTGTTGGCCTTTCAACGTAGGTGGTGCCGAGTTTTTGACAAATGTATCTTTGATGAAGTTCTTCTTGTCTTTTCTGAACTCATGGCGAGGATTCAGGAACTGTCTATGCAAGTCGAAGCAAGAATACTTCCGACTCGGCTGCACCCAATGAAACTGAAGAGATGCCTTGCATGTGGGGCACGGGAACATTACATGCACACACCAGCCAACGAATAGTTCATACGCTAGCAAGTCATGCATCGAGTACATGTACCATACATGCATTTTGAAGTTTTCTTTTCTAGCGGCATGGTATGTCTTGAACCCATAATCCCAAGCTTCTTGTAATTCATCCTTAAGCGTCTGCATGTAGACATTCATATTCTTCCCCGGATAGTTGGCCCCTGGAATTAGCAACGTCACGAATATGTTCTTTCTTTGCATAATCTATCCGGGGGGGACATTGAGTGGAATGAGAAATACATTCAATAACTATATTGGGTTGCCGTCATACCAAACGGATTGAACCCAGCCGTGTTGATGCGTTCTCGAGGATGCCTTGGATCTGCCGCTTTATCTGTATGTAATGTCTTAAAGTGCTTCCATGCAAAAGCATTCGATGTGTGTACTGATATCTTATTCCCACCTGCATCTAGTTCGGTTCTTTTGCCCAATTTGTTCCATGTCATTTGTCTAGCCGTCTCTTCCACCATGAAAACATGTTGAAGTCTTGGTATGATTAGAATATACCGAAGAACATTAACGGGGGTTTTGGTCTACCTCTTCTCACCCATACCGTTTTCTACCACAACATACGTGGAAGACTTGCAAATGGGACAATAGTTCGAGTCCGCGTACTCAAGCCTAAATCAGGCATATCCTTTGTCGCAGACATCTATCTTCTCATAGGGCATCTTAAGTACACGGAGTATTTGTCTGACTGGTACATGTTTGCAGGCATGACATGGCCTTTGAATAGAAAGCGTCCAAATAGTGTGAACATCGTGTCATAGCATTCTCTGCCAAGTCAAATTGAGCCTTCAGAGCCATTACTTGCGTGATGGCATCCAGCTAACAAAGCTCAGTATGCTCGTCGAGAGCACATTTTGAAGACTCCAAAATTTCATAGAAGGCCTTGGGAGATTCCTCCATCTCATCATGCGAATTCCCAGCATCATCAAATTCTTGCACCATGTCTTCGATCCCGGTATCATGCTCTTTGGTGCCACGACGAACCACCTCAGCTCTGGTACGTTCGGCAGACTCACACTGAAATGTCCATACCGTATAATCTGGTGTAAATCCCCTCCTCTACATGTGTTTACCCATTTCATCTTCTGGGATCTGTTTAAAGTTGTTGCACCGATGACAGGGAGACCGGGTTTTTCTTTGGCCATTTGCAAATGCGGCTTTCACAAACCCCTTGGTTTTTGTTAACCATTCATTTGTCATCTCTTTGTGACTAGTGTGACCGGTGTACATCCACGCACGATCCTCGTCTTGCCTAGCTACTAAACACACAAGATATATATATATAATTCACCATATATATTCATCAGTTAATCAAGTTTGTAAATTTTATTTTCTCCGCAGAACCTACACACTAATAGGTAAACATAGGTCCTAATCCCACGTCCGGATCCGACGGAAAATTTTGGCAGCACCTCCCCGCGGTTCTCCTGATGCATGTCTTGGCATTAAATAGAGAGGATGTGTACCCGGAGACCAGCTGAGAGGCATTGTGGAAATTCTGCATTGGATCTGTAGCACGGCATGGAAAATGAACCCAACCTACACATACTCAGACTGTCCATGGATAACGTGGACAATTCAAAAGGATAGCGGTTATAAATATGCAAAGAAATGCATATTTGTAGATGCCGCCCTTTCGAACGGGTGACACAAACTAGTCACACATACTGATGATTGAATATAGCTATATCTAGCAACTATCATGTGCACAAAGACCGGAACATAAAAAATGAAGGGGGAGGAGGAGATCTCATTTGTGCTCAGCCACGAATGAAGGGATCTTGTCGAACGCACGGGGAGGTAATCATACACCACACCCTCACAACGCTGAAACAACTGCACATTTAAATCCACACGATCAACACGAATATTAAACCCCGATAGAAAATCTCTATATTATGTTTTTTCTCAGTAGTTTTGCACTTTGATTTTATTCAATGTTATTCAATATTTTTCTCAATATTATTCAATCCCAATACTTATCCACTACTATTTCATTATTTTTCTCTGCAATTTCGTCTTCTTCCTTTTCTTCTCTTCTTCTTCCTCTTCTTCTTTTCTTCTCCTCCTCTTCTTCTCCCATTTTTCTTCTTCTTCTTTTTTTCTTATCCTCCTCTTCTTCTCCCATTGTTCTTCTTCTTCTTCTTCTTCTTCTTCTTCTTCTTCTTCTTCTCTTCTTCTCCTCTTCCTGTTCTCTTCTCCTCCTCCTCCTCCTCCTCTTCTTCTTCTTCTTCTTCTTCTTCTTCTTCTTCTTCTTCTTCTTCTTCTTCTTCTTCTTTTCTTTTCCTCCTCTTCTTCTTCCTCTTCTTCTTCTTCTTCTTCTTCTTCTTCTTTTTCTTCCTTCTTTTCCTTTTTCCTCTTCTTCTTCTTCTCCTCTTATTCTTCTGCTTCTTCTTCTTATTATTATTATTCTTATTCTTCTTCTTCTTCTTCTTCTTCTTCTTCTTCTTCGTCTTTTCTCCTCCTCCTCTTCTTCTTCTTCTTCTTCTTTTCTGAGCGGATGGACGGTGGGTCACCCACTACTAGAATGGTCGGGGTAGATAGGAGCGGATTCCAAATTTCGGCCCGGTGGTTGTAAAAGTTGACAAAAAGGGTGACTTTATGCTAGAACTTGTGATGTACATCCAAATGATGTTAAAACTTGGTTTGGACGTGCAAATACGATAGTAATCGTGTTTGTATGTGACATGGACATTCACGAAGCATGCCCACACCCCAATGTCAGAGACCGAACATAAGACTAGCGTGTGCGTTTTTTTGGCAAAACTGCCCCATTTGTTTTCCTTTTCACACAGAAGCATATGACAAGCGGATCCCAACTGTAAGGAGAACACATTTTAATTCAGCAAAAGGTCAAGGACCAAACATAATACTAAGCGTGTGCGTGTTTTTTCTTCAAAGACCATCCTACTTTTTCTTCTTTTCACGTAGAAGGACCTGAGAGGCAGGTCCCAACTCGCAGCCAATAAATTTTAATTTAAGAAAAACAAATCTACTAGGGGCCTACAACCAGCGACATCAAAAGGGGTTAAATAAGAGTTCTACGTTGTAATGTGTAGAAAAGACATGGTCAATGGTCGTCAATGAATGTTCAACTTCCTGGCCCATGCTTCGAAGCTCCAAGCCACTGTCTTGGCCATCACCTTTTGGCATATCTGGATGCTAGAAACGAGGTACGTAACAATGGTACTCAGGTGCATCCTGCTAGAACTACTTCAAAAATTCGTGCCTATAAATCACCCCCCTCCTCTGAATAACATGACTCCCACCGTCTCGCTCCTGCGACGCGCCACTCCGACGCCCGCACACACCCCTGATGCCGTCGCCGTCGGGTCCGTCCAGCCGATGGGTTCCCCTGCTGCGGCTGCGGCCGTCCAGCCATCCGGCTCCTCCGGTTGCTCCTATGAGTATCCTCCGGGCTTCTCGCCTCCCAGGTATGGGTCCTCGCCGCTGGTGGCTTCTTCCAGATCGGATCTGCCCCCCCCATCCTTGCCCCGCGATTCTCCGGCGTTTGGCTCCAGCGTTGTCCTGGAGACGCCGCCAGCACCTGTTTCGATCTCAGTCCCCTGCGTGCTACCGCCTCCTCCCCGTCGGGTCCGGTTCAACGTCCCCGACCTGCCGGCTGACCGGGGCGAAAGTTATGGCGTTCCGAGTTCTTGCGCGGAGGACAACAGCCCTGCCGGCGTGTCCTGGGCTGCGGACTGGGAGCTTCTGCCTCCACCGCCCCCTTCTTCAATGTGCTCGGCATCCGCAGCTCCGACAACAGGCTCTGGGCTAGCAGCGCCCGGGCCGCGCCCAACGGTGGCCATCGACCCGACAATGGGGTTAATGCGTGTGGCGGCTCCGTCCTCCAGGTTGCGTCCCTCCGGATCCTCCGGCGGATTCACTGACAAGCTACAGCTGCAGCATGCCGAGGCCATCAAGGAAGCATTCAAGCTCAGCGTCCTGGCAGATCCTCCCTCTGGATCCCCCGGTGGTACCAATGGTCAATTACAGCTGCAGCGCACCCGGCCCATCAAGGAGGCATTCAAGTTCAGCAGCTGGCAGATGGTCAAACCAGCTCACTGGTGGTGCAAGCAGGCGCCTTTCAAGCCACAGCCGAAGCAGGGGGGCACTTTGGGGCTGCATTCAAGACAGTCTCGGGAAGCTGCTACGCACAGGCAGAAGCAAAGAATTTTTTTGAGAGGGATTACTTGCTACTGTTGCCGGGCCAAAGGCCATTACTCCTCGGAGTGCAGAGACCCTGTTAAATGCTGCAAGTGCTCTCAATCTGGACACAGAGCGTGGGAGTGTAAGCTCAAAAGCACTATCCAGCCTTCTCCCCTGAGCAGCAACTCTCGCTCAGCCACCTCCCAAACCATGCCACGCTCGTCCTCCCATCGGTGTTCCCGAGCTCCTGGCAACTCCTCCATGGGCGGACTGGGCGACCCAGAGTCAAGGCCGCGCGAGCGCTACACCACCTTCGTCGCCACCCCGGCCATGGAGCAACAAGCTACCCTGGTGGCCAACAATGCCGTTGTGCTCTGGCTGGGTGGTTCCCGCTCCACCATCCCCATCGACGACATCATCGAAGAGATTCACGTCCACACCCGAGTCGAGAAGAAGCTGTTCGAGCTGTCACCGCTCTTCCCTGAAGACTACATGGTGCGCTTCGTGTATCCGCATCACGGCGACCTCCTGACGACGCCAGGTCGTTTCGGGAGAGGCCGTCTGGACATCCATGCCAGCAAGTGGTGGGCTAACGCACATGTGGACGTCACCAAGTTGTGCTATCACGTCCACCTCTCCCTCGACTATGTGCTGCTTCACGGCTGGGATGCCGAGCTAATCTCCGACCTCATCGGCGATGACTGCATCCTACACTACTTCGACTCGGAGACGACGCTCAAGAAGGATGCCTCCACGGTCAAGCTCTGAGCATGGTGCTCCGAGCCGGCCCTCATCCCGCGAGTCAACTGGCTCTCCATCATCGACAGGCAGCAGCTCTCTGACCCACATTCATCCTTTGAAGTGATGGGGCGCACAGGCCTTGCTCGTAGGGTGATCATTCACCTGGAGAGGGTGGAAGATTTCTCTCCTGATGCTGATGGGAAGATACTGCGTCGGCCCTGCGCAACCAAATCATTCCAGTGGCGCCGTGGAGTGGTGGATGGTCAGATCGAGCGGAGGGAAGTCGCGCAGCCTCCAGCAAGCGACTCTGGGCACGGACGCTGGGACGACGACCACAACAGGCGCCGTGATGAGGACGACGAAGACCGTCGCGGCCGCGAGGAGGGCCGCAGCTGGGCGGCGAGGTTGTTCCGGAGTCGCTCGCGCGCGGCTCCACCAACCGAAGGTCGGCACCGGTCGGGACGCTCCATGGAGAGGCACCGCTCTGACAGGCGCCGGGACGAGGACCGCAAAGACAGGAGGAGGGACGTTCCAGATAGACGCAAAATCGATTACAACTTGGTACAGCGTCTCCCAGGTGGCTGCGTCATCCCTGCTTCAGGTCGTCGCCCGGCGGGTTCGCCGCCGGCCGCACGGGCGGTGTGCGAGGTCGCCCGACCACTCGCGCGCCCTGCACCACCGTTCAGTCCCGAAGCCCAATTCCAACCAGCCCCAACAACATGGAAGCAACCACTCAGATTGCAGACATGGTGGCTGTTTCAGCCGCTCGTGGGTTGGCGGCTCCTTCAGCCACAAGATGGCTCCCAAGGTGCGGTTCAAGTTCAGGTGGCCGGGGAGTCCAGAACACCGTCTCTGTTTACTGTGGCTCCTACACCCCTCTTGCTGTCCTCCCCTAAACGACTAGGCAAGGAGCGGAGGAAGACCATGGCAGGAATGGAGATTACCAGAGGAGAGGGGGACTCAACTTGAGGCGCTCCAGCATCAGGATCAAGAACAAGGCAGGCACCATACCCATCGCCAAGATGGTGGAGAAGCTCCTGTGCCGGCGCATGAGGATCATCAACGAGGGAGAGCAGCTCACTGAAGAAGCCATAGGGAGGTTTGCAGCACTATTCTGAGGGAGGCTGCCTGCCATTGCCATCGACGCGCTTCGTGCTCTCTTCCGTCTCGACTGCGACCTAGCCACTTCTGTGGAGGAAGCCCTGATGGCGCATGGGGGTGCCGGTGCGATAGGGCGAGCAGTACAGGAGACTGCTCAGCCAAGTGCTGTAGTTTGAAGCAAGCTAGTAGTTAGTCCTTGGTCCTTATCAGTTCAATGTTAGTTTGCATCACCAAGATCCGGTTTAGGGAAGGTGTTGTCCCAGTTAACTATGGCATGCGCTGGGCTTCATCGGTTGCTAGTTTGTTAGCCATCTCGAGTCTGCTTGTATCAGATGTATCCAGTCCTATTTTCCTTACATCAATCAAATTTTCTTCTGCTGCAGTGTATTCGAGAGTATGTTCCCCGATACGTCCTTCCAGTCAGCCTACACGTAGACAGAGGCAAGCTAGACAGGGACCTACTGGTTTCCAATGATGCCACAAGACTGCAACATTCTGTGTTGGAACGTGCGGGGCCTGAATGATATGGACAGGAAGACTACCGTGCACGAGACCATCGCCGCATTGCAATGTCAGATTGTATGCTTACAGGAAACCAAGTTGCCGGACATAGACCAATTCACGGCCTCCTTCCTGGGTGGATATAGGTTGCAACAATTCGCCCAACGACCCGCACATGGCACCCGTGGAGGCATCCTTCTTCTCTGGGACGAGGATAAAATCCAATGCTCCAACATTCAGGCGGGTGAATTCTGTTTAACTGCAGAGATACTTATCCTATCATCCACCGAGAGTTTCAGGATTACTACAGTCTATGGTCCGACGGCTTCGACCAGAAAGGATGAGTTCTACACGGAGCTCCTGCTGCATAAACCACCAGCGGGCGATCGGTGGCTGGTGTGTGGGGACTTTAATCAAATTCACAGAGCTTGTGACAAGAACAAACCAATCTTTAACAGAAGGCAAATCAAGAAATTTCGTGAGGCACTCTCGACTGGGGAGTTGACTGAAATTCATCTTCAAAATAGGCGATTCACATGGAGCAATGAGCGTCAAAACCCCACTCTGAGTACACTAGACTCCTTCTTTTGCAACTCAGAGTGGGACACCTCCTTTCAAGGCCATATACTACATGCGCTCTCATCATCGCTCTTGGACCACTGCCCTTTGCTCCTGTTTCAAGCGCATGGACCAAAGCGCCCAAGAACATTTCGGTTTGAAAACTTCTGGATTTCAATGCCTGGATTCAAGACGGCAGTGCAGGAAGCTTGGGCAAAGACAATTGATCATGTGGAGCCCTACCACATTTTATATCACAAACTGCAAAGAACAGCCCACATGCTAAAATGTTGGAGCAGCCGACTATTCTCCGATGCAAAAATTCAGCTGCACATGGCTTTGCATGTCATTCTTCATCTTGACATGGCTCAAGACTTGAGAGTTCTTTCACAACAAGAGTCAAATTTGAGGGCTACATTAATGAGGAGAGTCATTAGCCTAGCCGTGCTTGAACGAACGAGGAAAAAGCAATGCGCAAGGGTGAAGAATTTGAAGGTTGGAGACGCTAATACCAAATATTTCCATCAAATAATTAATGCGAGATGGAGGAAGAATTACATCCACAGGCTAAAAGTCGGCCCAGGGTGGGTAACCTATCATGACGAAAAAGCAAAGATTGCTCAAGATCACTTCACTGCGATCCTCCAAAAAGGGCCAAGTCGATCCAAAGACCTTAATTGGGAGGCCCTTCAATTCAATCAGTGTGATTTATCCAGTCTGGGTGACAACTTCACAGAGACCGAGGTTCTCACCGCCATGTCGCAAATACCAGGTGACAAGGCACCGGGTCCAGATGGTTTCACACGAGCTTTCTTCAAGTCTTGTTGGGTAATAATCAAGGAGGATATGATGAATGCGGTGAACTCCTTCTCAAATCTCCTAACCACACATCTTCATTGGCTAAAATCAACCAACATTGTGTTACTGCCTAAGAAGGAAGGCGCTGAAGACATAGTAGATTTTTGCGCCATCAGCCTCATCAATGCATTCATCAAGATTCTGTCCAAAATCATGGCAACTCGGCTGGCCCCCTTCATGAATGAATTAGTATCTCGCTCCCAAAGCTCTTTCATCAAATCAAGAAGCATCCATGATAACTTTATGTTTGTGAGAGGCTTCATTCGACGCCTTCATTGGACTAAGACGCCTTCCTTGCTGCTAAAATTAGATATCAAGAAGGCCTTTGATACCATTCGTTGGGACTACCAATTGGACTTACTTCAGCGGCGAGGCTTCCCTGCCAGATTCAGGAACTGGGTTACTGCCATATGGGCCACATCATCCTCGTGAGTACTCATCAATGGGATCCCGGGTGAGCCAATACATCTGGGTAGAGGGCTATGACAGGGAGACTCGCTATCTCCTCTCCTATTCGTCATCGGAATCAACCCCTTACAGCAGCTGGTGGATAAGGCCACGGAGATTGGCCTTCTCCATCGCCTCCGTGGACGGACTGCAGCAATGCGCACTTCCCTCTACGCTGATGACGCGGCCATATTCATTGCTCCTATCAAGGAGGACATCCAGAACCTAGCGACAATCTTGACCAGCTTTTTGGAGGTCACCGGCCTCATGGCCAATCCCAGCAAGAGTATTGTTGCACCCATTCATTGCGCAAACGTTGATCTCGAGGACATCCTCCAAAGTTTTCCTGCCACCAGAACTGGATTCCCTTTGCGTTATCTGGGCCTTCCGCTCTCCACACATAATCTCAAGAAGTCGGACTATCAATTCTTGGTGGACAAGTTGGCAGGGAAACTCCCTCCTTGGCAAAGCAGGAACATTAACATTGCTGGGCAAGTCACCCTAGTTAAATCAGTGCTATCGTCCCTAGCCATATACTTCATCACAACGCTAAACATTCCAGCTGGGACCTTCATTGATATCACCAAGCTTCAGAGAGCCTTTCTGTGGGCAGGCACCAGCACGGTGTCTGGAGGACAATGCAAGGTCAACTGGAAGCTGGTGTGTAGACCACTGGACTTGGGAAGTCTGGGGATTCTCGATCTTGATAAGTTTTCCAAAGCACTCAGACTACGATGGCTATGGTTCCAGTGGGTGGACCCCCAAAGGGCTTGGGTTGATTTCGACATTCCTTGCGATGCCGACGACACAGACTTGTTCTACTCCGCGACAACGGTGACCATAGGAGATGGCAAGAAGGCCAGCTTCTGGTTTGCTCCTTGGTTGCAAGGGCAGAAACCAAAAGATGTGGCACCGGACATTTTTGCCCTCTCCAAGCGCAAGAAGACATTCGTGGCATAAGCATTGGCAAACAATGATTGGATTAGCCGCGTCGACATGCAGGGAGGACTGTCTGTTGTCCAAATACAACAATTTGTGAAGTTATGTAGCAAGATCCAGGAGGCCCAAATACAGACGGCCGTGGAGGACACCATTCGATGGAAATTCACGGCGGATGGATGCTATTCCGCCGCCACAGCTTACAGGATGCAATTTGCGGGGTTAATTAAATCAGACATGCCTAGGATGGTATGGAAGTTTTGGGCGCCGCCTAAAATTAAATTCTTCTCATGGCTCATCCTTCAAGACAGAGTGTGGACAGCGGATAGACTAGCCCGTAGAGGATGGCCAAATTGTGGCCTCTGTCAGCTTTGCAAAAGAGAATCGGAAACTGCTACCCATCTCTTTTTTAAATGCCGATACTCGGTCAGGATTTGAAACTCAATCAATGGTTGGCTGGGGATTCCTTCACAGATCAACTCATGGGTAGGTCTCCCGTCTGTCCAGAAGTGCTGGGATGCCGATGGTCCAGCCACCAGCACACGCAAAAAGGCCTTAAAATCCCTGAAGATGCTAATATGCTGGGTAATTTGGAACGAGAGGAATGCGAGGGTATTTCAAAACAAAGCAACCTTGCCTACCCACGTTGTTGCTTCTATTAAGGTTGAGGCACAATTATGGATAAAAGCTGGAGCTAAGTCTCTTGGGAACATTTTTCAGGGAGGTAGTTAACTTGTTTCCTACTTTGGCCTCAGTGGCCATGTAACCACAAATTTGTACTGCTCTCTTCTTAATTAATGCGATGAGGCAAATCTTTTGCCTCCGTTTCAAAAAAAAAAATCATGCCTATACCTGTATGGTGATGCAACATTGTTCTAAGCCCGAACCTGGTCCGAGGAGTGAGTCTTCTCCTTCAACCTTTATTTGGACTCCGCCGCCCACTGGGTTTGTGGCTGTGAACGTCGATGCGGCTTTGTTCCCATCTATTCGGCGGATGGGGATGGGTTTTGTGGCCAGGAACCACCTTGGGGAGTGCCTTTTGGCTGGCAACGCGAAGCTTCAGGGCTTCTCTGAACCCGAGCTGGCTGAGGCACTGGCAATCCGACACGCTCTTGAGGTGTGCCGATCTAAAGGCTGCACGTCAATTCTGTTGGCGTCTGGTTACCTCACCATGGTGAACAAAATCAAGTCCAAGACTCAAGATCGATCGACAGTGGGCACCATCGTCTCGGATATCAACTCTCTTGCATCTGGGTTTTCCTATTGTTCTTTCCTACATGTCAGGCAAGGTATGAATGTAGAGGCACACAAGCTAGCTCATAGCTGTGAGCACTATGTTAATCTTTTTATCGTGGTGTAGTTCTGGATTGTATCAAGAACGATCTCTGTTGTGATGCTCAGTAATCTATGAAGTACTGTAACCTCTTCAGTAATCTATGAAGGATACGTCTTTTCTATCACTTGGTTAAACAACCTTAATTAATATTTCAATTCACTAAAACTTTATTTCTTATAACATAAATTGACTTGTTTTTTCATACATATAATTGTTTTTATTTAAAAATGTAGAATCCCTTCTTAGAACTCACAAAAACTTTATCAAAAACACATGACCACTTCGAAAACAACATAACTTTTTTATAGCATCGACACTTTTATACATTGTAAACGTATAATAGTCTCAAGGGATGAATATTTTATTGAAAGCATGAAAAAATTGAAATCATGTAAGAATTTATCAAAATATAAATATATATACATACATATCTTTTTCATTAATATGAAAACACTTTTTAAAATTGATTGATTTTATTATGATTCATAATTTATTTATTTTGGATTTTTATTAATTTAGTAGTTTTACATCTGATGAAATAATATGTAAATTTCAAAAATATATTTACTTTATTTATATGTATATTACTCAAAATTATAGTTCAATTGTTTTATTTAATTTTAAAAATACTAACCCGTGTTTGCATGTAGAAAAAAGTGGCTCGGAATTGAATCGGACTCGAATACCAAATCCAAGATGGAAAGGAAATGGCCTCCAATTCAAATCATGTTGTTTGGATGTCCTTGGTATTTGTTGTTGGAATCAAAGGCTAGCACCTAATTCCAAATCATGTTTGGATGTGCAAACCATGAAATCACTAACGAAGCAGCCAGATGTGGGGGCGGAGGTGGCGGATACGGCGATGGCGGCGGTGGCCGGATGGCGGTGGCCGGATCCTAGGCGACGGGGCTTCGGGTCTCGCTCGAGGCTCAGGGCAGAGCAGGCACATGCGGGGGCGGAGGTGGCTGGATGCGGGGGTGGAATTGGCCGGATGCGGTGCGGAGGTGGCCGGATGCGACGGCGGTGGCGGGCGAACCCTAGGCCGCGGGTCTTCGGGTCTTGCTCGGGGCTCGGGACGGAGCAGCTATGGCGGGATCGGACGGAGTAGCCGGATGCAGGGGCGGAGGTGGCCGGATGCGACGGTAGCGGAGGTGGCCAGATGCAGGGGCGGGGGTGGCCGGATGCGGCGAGAGAGGTGGTTGGATGCGGCAGCGACGGAGGTGGGGAGCATTGGGTCTCGCATGGGAGCGAAGGGGTATGTGAGGGTGGGGGGCAGAGAACGTTCCGTGCGATTATGAGGTCATAGGCTTGGAAACTTTTCGCATGGGGCGGATGCGTGCGGGACGTGGCTTGGAATTCGACTACGTTTTCATGAACCAATTTTGTAACCATTCCGTACAGTGAAATCGGTTCATAAATTCTAGATTTCCAATTCCGTGTCAGTTTTTCCTACCTCCAAACAAGGTGTAACATGTTGAATATGGGTCGCGCTGAGTGAAGTCCGTTCTAGCCTATGAGTGTGTTCTGCTATAGACATAATGTGTGATAATTCCATGTAAACATGAAATTATAATTGTTGGGGTGGCAGTCTAGCTCGCTTGTTGATCCAAGGTTGCTTGCTCGAATTTCAATGGCCGGATACTTATTTTTACAAGAAACATTTATGTTGTTTAACTGAAGATCTATAAATTATTTCTTTATTGTACTTATAGGATTACTGGGATGGGGTGGCTAGCTGTTCACGCAGGAAATACACGTCCCTTGGTCGAATAACGACCGCTCCATTTTTGTGAGGGTATGTTTTCTAGAATAAGTAAATAAATAAATAAAGACAAACTGATTTCATGTCGAGGGCTTTTTTGTTGAAAAAACGGAGTGATTTTCGCAATAAAAAGCAGGCACACGCCTCAACTTCATTGTGCTGTCACTCACAGTGGTCCTCGCGCCATGCAGGTATGCCTTGTTAATATCGTTGTTGTATACAAACATGATTAGCAATGTATTTGCATGTGAAAGCCAAGTTGCATCACTTCGATGTACACCATAAGTTTTAGCACTAAAGTGACCTTTTACGTCAAGTTCTAGCACCACCGGCTTTTACCATCCGGCTAGCTAGCCGTCCGATTTGATGTTGATGGCTGTTTGATTTCACCAAGGCAAGCAGCTCGTGTCTTCTGTGTGATTCCAATTTAGTTCGACAGACAACATCTTTTGAAAACGGTGAGGTCCTCCGTTACAACAAGAATGATCTGATGTTGTTGCACATGTGCGTTCGCTGACACGCCAGCCCACGACGGCGACAGCGTAGGCGCCGGTATGGACGACCGTCCCGGGTAACTCAAAAGTATGCCCCAAATACCTATTGATTCATCCATCTCAATAGACAGTAGCGTTTCATCTTAACTTAAGTGGCTCAGTTGCAGTTCAAATTAAATAGCGTATCTCTCTTTCACTCTCCAAGTGAGATGGGAGAGTGCAACTAGCTATCTTCTTAAAACATCTAGCTGTAGGCAGTGGCCTTAGGATCATTATTTGTACAGATCGCTAACGCTAGAAGTGAAAAATGACGACGACCACTTAAGAGCAACTCTAGCGGACCGACCCCAAACGGATGGGTCATATGTCCGTTTGGGTCATCGAGCGGACGCTAGTGTTTCTTTTTTCATTTGGATCGACTCTTCAACCAACACAGTCATGTACTCAAAATCTTAAATGCAGATTACAAAAGGAAAAATAGATATTTAATAACCCAAACAACGATGTGGACATTGTGCAAGCTCTCCTCATCGTGTTTCATAGCGAACCGAACATCCCAGTTTGGAGAGTTGGCCGCGTATACAGGGTGCCACCGCTGCTAGGGGTCAGTACCTCCCACCGCCTGCGCACCTCCTCCGCTTGCGCGTGCGCATACCGGGGAACATATGGGGCCGCAACAAACACCAAGAAGATGTGCGCCTTGTCTGTTTCGTGCCCGTGTGAATTCAAATGTGACCCAAATTTCGGTGTAAAATGTGTCTAGACGGACACGTATTAAGTTTGGATCGGTGCATTGGACCGACACTTCTATTCGTTTTGACCCGAATAAACACAGGAAAACGAATTGGGTCGGCTTGTTGGTGCTCTAAGTAGTCCCAAGAGCATCTAGAGTATGACCTAACTAATCCAATCCTCTATACATTCGTGGACGCATTCAGACACATGTGTTAAGAAGATCCGATCAAGTTTTGTTTTGTGTGTGTTACAACCACATATCTTCAATTTTATACCTCAAACTATACTACACCATGCAACTCAAAAGTTACGTACTATTACCTCCGTCTCGAATTATTTGTCTTAAATCTATGTAGATATGAATGTACCTAGACGCATTACATCCATATCTTGATACATCTAAGACAAATAATTCAGAACGTAGGGAGCACTATATAGATAAAACTAACCTAATACTACCCATCGGCATATATGTAGATGACCTCCGTGCTAACAATTCCGACCGGATCTGCCTCCTCTTCGTTGGCTGCCTCCTGCACCGGACCTCTCGGTAACAACGGGTGTCTCTGCATGGGTCCCGCGTGTTAGTCCGATGTGGGGGACGTGACCGGGCTTTCTCATGTCCGCTTTTAATTGGGAAATCCTTCAAATAAGTGGACTGATTATAGCGGCGGACGTCCCCCGTGCACTACACCGTTGGATCAGCCGAGCACCGCATTGTCTGATTCACGTGAGCGTAATTTTATACCGCTACGCACATAGCTGTCAGGTCTATGGTTTATTACGTGAATGATTTTCCTAGGCCTATGAACACAATTGCTTCCTATGTTTCTAAATATAAGACTTTTTAGAAATTTTACTATAGATTACATACAGAGCAAACTGAATGAATGTACATTCCAAGATATAACTACATACATCTGTAGGTAGTTTATAATGAAATCTTTAAAATATCTTATATTTAGAAACAGAGGGAGTATGTGTTTGTTTTCATATGTTTCTTTAGTGCTAACAAGCATGCTAAGCTCATGCATTACGTAGTAAGTAGCTTTTCCTTTCTTTTCGAGGAAGCAATAGCTAATTAGCTTACGAGATCATTATAAAGGGTTTGTTACTACTTAAAAATGATGTCATGTTGTTGCAATCTGGCGCCGCCGCGGTAACTCGGTCACGCATTGCGATAAAGGTTAACTAGCACGTGCACACTTGTTCTAAACTAATGCAACTGCACCAGCTATGCAAGTATAGAAGTAATCTGTAAAATAGAATATAACCTCAAATATTTTAGGCCAACTTTCTTATATAGCATAAAAACTTCATAGGGAAACATTTTAACTAAATATTTTTAGGGTCAGTAGGCATACATACATTAATAAGCATAACAAAAGAAACAATTATGTAGGTGAGCTCATCTTGAATTCTATGTAATTCTATTGCGCGACTCGTGAGGCGTTCATCTGCGTGCAAAGTTTTCACTAGTATAAAAAGGGCTTTTAGCCCCTGTTCGGTTGGGCCATTTGTCCCGGTTCTCGAACTGGGACTAATGCTAGCGCCGGTTCGGCCCCGAATCGGGGCTAATGGCCTTTCACGTGGCGGGGCTGGGAGCGAGGGGGAGGGGTATTAGTTCCGGTTCGTATTACGAACCGGGGCTATTTCTTCGTTGTTTTTTTTGTAAGTTTTCGGTTTAGGGTTTTGCACTAAATTGGATGGGGCTATTTTGCTGCCCCTATTTTCTCATTTATTTGTTTTGGGCATTTTTTAATTCTTGTTTTGCACTAAATTGGATGGTAGATACATAGCAATAAAGAAACAACTATATTACACATCGTCACGAATATATTACACCATCTCATCCGTCGTGCTTTGTCAAACATATTTACAAAATGTACACACGAGTTACATGCACATATATGCATCTTTTCTACACTATATCATATCATATCATTTGCGCCGAATGGCAATAGTATTCTCCCTTGACATCTAGGACCTCTGCATCTAAGAATTCCAAAATTTCCTCTTGAATTGCTCGTACACGTTCCTGTGGTAGATGACCGCCCCGCAAACGTTCGATCTAATTTAAAGAAGGGGTCAATATATATATCAATGAAAATAAACACAATTCACGGTAATAAAATAAAGTTGTGAGTATTGTATATCGTACTTCGATGTTTTTGATGTCCCGGGTTTTGCCCTTCTGATCGGTCGGCTCGCGAATGAACTCGCAAACATAGTATCCACATAAATTGTTCCCATGTTCCTGCCTCAAGCACTTTACGAGAACATAGTTCAATCAAAAATATAATCAAGAATTATAATTGTGACAGCCCGAGACCGACGTTCCAGAAGATTCCCCTTTAATTCTGTTTTCGTCGTGTGTCTATTTTCTTTTGTCGCACCATCATCGCATCATGCGCATCATCAGCATTGCATCGGCATCTCGTTGCTGCCAGTTTTCAAAACTTGCATCCGTTGTTAGTTGCCGGTTCTCGTCGTTGTCCACTCTGAGCCCGACCGCACACGCACGCGCCCGCGGCATCGTCAAAACCCTGTTTTAAAAGTGTGTTGAAACTTTCTCTGATCGAGGTGAAACTTGGCATGCGGTCGTGATTAGTTATAGCTAGGCCGCCTGTCGAATTTCGTCGCGATCGGAGAATGTCTGGTTCCCGAACGGTCGACCGTAGCGGCACCGTATTTGGGCTATCGTCGAACGTTTTGTCGGTGTTTTAAAATAGTTGTCGGGTGCCGTTTTCCCTCTCATCCCCGTCTAGCCACTCTACACAGTGCACCGACCATACGCACAACCAAACCCGGAAACCTCCCGGAACCCGAACCCAGCGGTCGTGACCATTGGATCCGGATCAACCCCGTCTTACCGCAAACTGTCATAGGTTTGTCAACTGGACTCCCTAACCTAGCCATTTCCGACCGTTCGACTTAATCAGAAGGTCCTAATGCCCCTTAAGCTAATCCATTTGCGGGATCTAGTCCACCCCTAGTCCATTTTAGTCAAACCCTAGACCTAATCCTAAAAAAAAATCCTCCCAGCCGCCGCCACCACTATACTCGCTCCCGGCTCCTTCCCCAAGCTCGTGCGCCCGAGCCCGAGCGACTACAGCCTCCAGCCCCGCGGCGCCACCACCGGTAGCTCGTCGGCCAACATCGTGGGTCGTCGGAGCACACCCAGCTAGGTAGCCCTGCATCGCCTCCCTCTCTTTCTCTAGTTCTCTTCCTCCCGTAACTTCTCTCTCTCCTCTCCCTCGAGCAGGACCTCCATGGACGCCAAAGGAGCTCGCCATCGTGGCATGGGGACTCTCCCTAACCACCGGGAGCAGATGGATCCTATAGGCTCCGTCGCGGATCTGGCTCCCTCCTCTTCCTCGCATTGCTCGAGACCCATTGCCCTGCGCCTCCGCCATGGTCTCTTCTGTTGCAGCAGCTCTGCCATGGCCATCGTCACGGACGCGCGAAGGAGCAATCTGCCTTGGCGCCCTCAAAGGCCCTTTGTCTCTAGTGCCTTGCCCGTGACCTTCTCGGCACGAATCCGGCCCGAATGCCCAGTCCCCGACTTCCCTTGCATGTTCCGAGCATCTCCATGGCCGCGTCTCTGTTTTCCATGCTGTAAGCACCGATCTGAAATATGTTTCTTTTGACCAGCCGTGGTCTGCCTGTTATGGCTGTTTTAGGAGGATGCTATAGTCTATCACGAGGATGTTAGTAGCCGAGTTGGCTAGCGCTACAACTTTGCACCAGAGAGGTCCTGGATCGAATCCCAATCGATGCATAGTATTTTTTCGGTTTTTGCCTCTCTAGCACAACAACTTTTGCCATGTTTAATGGATGTCTAGTCAATTTAGTCACAAGTACTTATTAGTCTGGTGGTAGAACTACCAGTATTCATCCAACGGATCTGGGGTTCCAATCCCATGTGCCCTTATTTTGTTTTGCCTTCTTCTGTTGTTTTGTAAGTCAACACTGGCTGCTCCTAGTTCAGCTAGATATGGCATGTCTTTTGAACAGATTCAATCTCTAGTCCTACTGGTTTCATATCACGTTTGCAACCAGGAGGTACTGGGTTTGACTCCCACGTACCCAATTTTTTCCATGTTTATTTTTTCCTTTTGCACTCACACACATTGCATAAATGTTGCATTCATAGCATATGATCTGTGTTGTTCGTAGCTAGTAAATCGTAGGTCCGTTGGAGGTGATCGATATATGTAAATCGGCTAGAATGATGTGTAGTTTCAAATGAACCACTTTGTTTTGCCGTTTACAAACGTGAAATATGTGTAGGACAAATCTGGACATAATTTTAAATTAACATGTGAGGTCATGTCGGAGGTGCTATATGTCATTTCCGACCTCATTTAAAATGTCTAGATAGGTAGATTAATTGCGCTTCATCTCTTGCCATGTTTAAACACGTTTAATATTATCGTGTATATAATCAGGATAGAACTAAATAATTAAACGTGGAGTTTCGTCAATATGCAACTCGTTGCATATTGAACTTCACTTAATGTGCAGTGTTTGAGTGTTGTGAATTGCCATGCCATGCCTTGCATATATTCAACCGCTCATGCATCATTTGTGTTGTGCACCGTGTGGTGAATTCCGTGTGTTGATTTGTGTTTCCGGTTTGCTTCGTCTCGATAGAGTTCCGCAGCGTGCCGGATTGTGAGGACCCGTTCGACTACGTCGGTTTGTCTGCTTCACGGAGGCATTCTTCTTCCAAGCGGGATCTCAGGCAAGATGACCATTTCCCTAGATACCATTACTATCATTGCCATGCTAGTTTTATCGTTTTTGTCGCTATGTCTCTTTACCTACCACATGTTAAATATCAGCCTCTCAACAATGCCATGAAAACCTTCAACCTGTTCAACCTAGCAAACCACTGATTGGCTATGTTACTGCTTGCCTAACCCTGTGTAGCGTTGCTATTTGCAGGTGTTGTCGCTTCCATGTGATAACATGGGTTCCTTGTTATATCACCATATTAAATGCTATTTATTTTAATGCACCTATATACTTGGTAAAAGGTGGAAGGCTCGGCCTTTCTAGCCTGGTGTTTTGTTCCACCTTTGCTCCCTTAGTTTCCGGCTACCGGTGTTATGTTCCATTAGTGAGCGCTCCTAACACGATCGGGGTTGTTATGGGGACCCCCTTGATAATTCGTTTTAGATTAAAGCTGGTCTGGCAAGGCCCAACATTGGTACTATATTTGCCTAATCACCTAATAAAATTGCATAGGGACTTTCCGGACCCGGAGGATAATTTAATCAACCCCCGGGCCAGTGCTCCTCATAAGTGTTGGTCCAAAACAGAGCAGCTTATTAATGCTACCCGGGGCAACTCGGCGTTTGGCGTGGTAACCATCGCTCATCCATCGTGTCCTGAGAACGAGATACGCGGCTCCTATCGGGATCGTCGACACATCGGGCGGCATTGCTGGATTAGTTTTACCTTTGATGAAATATCTTGTGCATCGGGATTCCGGTAATGCTTTGTGTAATCTCAGAGTTGAGGTTTTCCACTAGGGAATCCGACGAGATCGTGAGCTTCGTGATTGAGGATTTCTATGCGGCTTGAGGTAATTTGTGATGGACTAGTTGGAGCGCCCCTGCAGGGTTAAATCTTTTCGGAAAGCCGTGCCCGCGGTTATGTGGCAACGTGGAAACTTTGTTTAACACTAGTTCTAGATAACTTGAAGTTAACTTAATTAAAATATGCCAACTGTGTGCGTAACCGTGACTGTCTCTTTCGTGAGTTCCTTCTCCGACCGAGGACACGGTGGGGTTATGTCTGACGTAGGTAGGTGTTCAGGATCATTCATTTGATCATCAGTAATTCACGTTCGTTATGCGTAGATCTTCCCTCTCTTTGTTCTTGTACTCGTAAGTTAGCCACCTAATATATGCTTAGCCGCTGCCGCAACCTCACCACTTAACCATGCCTGACCCATTAAGCTTTGCTAGTCTTGATACCTTTGGAAATGAGAGTGCTGAGTCCCCTGTGGCTCACAGATTACTACAACACCAGTTGCAGGTACAGGTAAAGGTTACTTGACGCGAGCGCGTTGATTGTTCATTTGGAGTTGCTTCTTCTTCTTCTTCTTCTACGATCTAGGATGGGTTCCAGGCCGGCAGCCTGGGATAGCAAGGATGGACGTCGTTCTTCTTTTCTCCTCTGTTTTCGTCCGTAGTTGGACCCTGCTCTTCTTCATGATGATTATGTATTGTACTGCTGTGACTCTGATGTAGCTTGTGGCGAGTGTAAGCCAATTCTATGTGTATCTCATCTTTTCGGTACATGTACTTGTAATGATATCCCTTCTTGCGACACGACGAGATGCGCTTCTATCCCTGACGAGGCCTTTGTGCCAAATTGAGGATAGGGTCGCATCTGGGGCGTGACAAGTTGGTATCAGAGCAGTACCGACCTAGGAGCCCCCTTGATTGATCGAACTTGGCCGAGTCGAGTCTAGTGAAAAACTGCTTTGAGTCTAGTTATATATCGGAGAGTAGGATTCTTTTTTCTCCTCTTCTATGCTCTAGTGAGGAATCTTGACGTAATAATTTAATTCTACTCCTCTTATCACTCAAAAAAAATTTAGGATCACGCGGATATTTTTGGAATCTATATGATGCCGATGTGACGGAGTTCTGTCTTGGTGCCTCCTGTCTGACTTGATTTTCTTCCGGGGAGTTGAGCTCCAGGGGATTTTTGAGCACATCGTTATCATTCAGATTTCTTAGTATCTCAGAACGAAGGATGTTCGTAATTGCTTCAATGCTAGTAGTGGCGAGATAACCCTGATGTCCCCAGTACTGGTGCAGATTGTTCGGGAGTACTGCCATACTTTGTATCATTGTGATCACGAGGGCCTGTTGTAGATGAAGGTCCGAGATTCTGGTTGTGTGTTGACGGATGTGATACAGGTGACGGGTTAGTATAGGAGTTGTGTGATATTACTCCTTGTATCCGCGTACCAGGTTGCACGACCAGATAATTTCGGGAATTCATAGGTGGGAATTCAAGTAGTTGCTTATAGGACAATCTTCCAACAAATACATGATGTTAAGTTGGGGTTCGACATCTAGTGGATTCGTTTGTTGACGGTCGACTTACAGCGGTACACGTTGTGTCTTAAAGAGTCCTTGTAGCTTGCTACGACTCGGGGACACTTCGTATGTCGGGTGCACTGCCTTGCACTTGATGGCTACTGTAAAATCGAGCCCGTGCGATCCTGTCGACGAAAATATCGGACGAAATCTTTCTCATGAGTTTGTTCTGGCTTGTTTCATAAGCCTCACCCTTTGTTTTGTTGGAATATGGTAATTCAAGTTGCTTCGATGTCAAGTGGTGATTTCAGATCTTTCCTAAGAGGTGTTCTCATATTTTTATGTGAATGCAAATTCTTTGCTCAATCAATCGTCCTATCAATTCTTGTCAACCGGAGTTGTTTTGTGTCAATTCTTTTCAACCGGTGTATTTCTCTCCAAGTGAATTCAATCCTCTCCAATTTTGCAAGATCATTATCTTTTTTTATTCCAGAGTTCATCTCATCTGTCCCAAGTTGTCTTTGTTTTTCCCCGCAATCCCGCCCTTTTTATTCAGTGATTGGATTTCATCCAAGTGTATTTCGTTCCAGTGATGCTTCCGCTATCTTTTCTTCCGTGTCCTATCCGGTGATTCATTGTGAAGATTCTCAGGAGCTTCGTGTTCATCTTTATTTAGTCTTGTCATCTTTTCCCAGTGAATTCAATTTAATTATCCTTGTTCTTTATATCCTATTCATCCTTGTATTTTTTTTCCTATGTTGGAGATTCTTATCATCCTATCTTGTTATTCATTTCTCTCTAGTCTATCCGGAGTGCTGAATTTATCTCAAAAATTCTTGTTTTCAATTCTTTCATTTATTCCGAGGTTTAATCTCATCTATTCTTCATTTGTACCGGTGCAATATCTATCTTTCTTTCAATCTTTTCAACGGTGGTTTCCTTGACTGGGCCCATAACCCACAGGTTCTTTCCCAGGATCTTTCCTAGTTCTTTTAATCTTTTTCCGGAGATCTCTAAATCTTTTCAACTATGACGTAAGTATGAATTTCATCAGTCATATTCCTTCTTCAAGTTCAATTTGAACTAATTCTCATATTTGGCTCAACCTTTCATTCTTCATTATTCTGGAGTGTCTCGGTATTCTTGGTGTTGTTTCTCGTCATCATTCTCAGCTTGCAAATTCGAAGGAGCATTTCTCTTAATCTTGGTTCATTCTCTTGGAGATTCGTCATTTCAGCTTGGTGCCATCATCTTAATTGTTCCAATCATGTGTAATCCCTTTTCTTGCTACCCTGTGGTTTTCTGATTTGTTTTCATTCTTGATCCTCTGAAGGCCATCATCCAGAAGATTTTGTTCGTTCTCAGCTTGCAGCTTTCATTCTCAAATTCTTCTCCATTGTTCTCTCTTCATTCGTCTCTCGTTATCTGGTGCCTTGTTCTAGTGTTCTCTCAGGTGGGTTATGATCTCTTCATTCTCATGTATATCCATTAATTCGTGGTGTTCCCATTCAATTGTGAATTATTATCGGTGCTTCCTTCAATTTTGCTTCAAGTGGTGTTTTTCTCTTTGTTTCTCCAAGATTCTTTTCTAGAGGAATAAGTTGTATGCTTAATCCGTTTTTTTCATCAATTTAATTTGATGAAGGATGACCATAACATAATTCTTATTCTTGTTTATAGTAATCTGAATTCTTCTTCCGGGGCGGCTCATTATGTCAATTCCTTTTTCTCAAGTGTTCTTATCTTTTCTTTTGCGGAGTTCCAAGTTTTCTCAAGTATCTCTTTGTGAAGCTTCATTTAAATCTTGGCAAGGTTATAATCTTATTCTTTTCTACCTTCATATCTTTGCATCGTTCATTTGTATACGGAGGTCCTTCTTGGTGGTTCATCAAGGTTTCAACTCATTCTCAAGTGTTCTTCAAGATTCTTGTTGGAGAACCTCAAGTTTTCTTATCTTGCATTTTCAAGTGCATTTGTTCTTCCTTATACTTTGAGGTGGTATTATAGCATTGTTGTTAGTGTAGGATCCTCGAAGAGATTTCCTTTTAAGAATGAGATAATTAAACCCACCAATTCTATGATCATGAGATATTTTCAACCCATGATTTCTTCATTGAGCTATCTTGGTTCGGATTTCACCTAAAGCTTTTCCTATGGATTGTTGCTATCATGGTGCTTATCATTTATCCAAGTTCTCAATGTATCCTCTTGGTGTAATAAATTGTTCATATCTTGTTCTCCCAATCAATCCTTGTCTCTGTTAGTGGCTGGTTGTCACTTCATTAGTTTGAAAGATTTCCATAAGCCCACTACTATCTTGTTCTTTTCGTTGTTGTTTTTCCAACAACTTCGTTCTATTCTTCTTGCAAGGATACTTGACAAGTTCATTGGAGTTTGTAGTTTTCATTCTTTTCTTCATTCTCTCTTCCGTATGAGCAAGTTCCTATTCTATTGTTCCGGAGGCTTTGTGATGTTGATCTTTTGGGTCTAGCTTTTTGTTCTATCAAGATCATGGTGTTCCCTTGTTCTATTTAGTTGTTTGTTATGTATATTGTCTAATTCTCTCTTCTTATCGAATTTTTTGTCCCATTTTCCTAACGAAGTGCTGCTGAAATTTTCCGTGAATTCTTGCTTCTTTCTCATATCACTCCTCATCGCTTTGCAACCTTCAGGGATTATTGTTTCACTCGTTTATCAAAGAAGTGATTAAGTTTTTACCTCTTGTTCTTTCTCATCCTCTCCCCCTTTCATTCTTGGATCTCGGGGCGAGATCTTCTTGTAGTGTAGGAGAGTTGTGACAGCCAGACCGATGTTCCAGAAGATTCCCCTTTAATTCTGTTTTTGTCGTGTGTCTATTTTCTTTTGTCGCACCATCAACGCATCATGCGCATCATCAACATTGCATCGGCATCTCGTTGCCGCCCGTTTTAGAAACTTGCATCCGTTGTTAGTTGCCGGTTCTCGTCATTGTCCGTTCTGAGCCCGACCGCACACGCACGCGCCCGCGACATCGTCAAAACCCTGTTTTAAAAGTGTGTTGAAACTTTCTTTGATCGAGGTGAAACTTGGCATGCGGTCGAGATTAGTTATAGCTAGGCCGCCTGTCGAATTTCGTCGCGATCGGAGTCCGTGTGGTACCCGAACGGTCGACCGTAGCGGCACCGTATTCGGGCTATCGTCGGACGTTTTGTCGGTGTTTTAAAATAGTTGTCAGGTGCAGTTTTCCCTCTCATCCCCGCCTAGCCCCTCTGCACAGTGCACCGACCCTACGCACAACCAAACCCGGAATCCTCCCGGAACCCGAACCCAGCAGTCGTGACCGTTTGATCCGGATCAACCCCGTTTTACCGCAAACTGTCATAGGTTTGTCAACTAGACTGCCTAACCTAGACATTGCCGATCGTCCGATTTAATCGGAAGGTTCCTATTGCCCCTTAAGCTAATCTGTTTACGGCATTTAGTCCATCCCTAGTCCATTTTAGTCAAACCCTAGACCTAGTCGTAAAAAAAAATCATCCCAGCCGCCGCCACCACTATACTCGCTCCTGGCTCCTTCCCCAAGCTCGTGCGCCCGAGCCCGAGCGACTACAGCCTCCAGCCCCGCGGCGCCGCCACTAGTAGCTCGTCGGCCGACCATCGTGGGTCGTCGGAGCACAGCCGGCCAGGTAGCCCCGCATCGCCTCCCTCTCCTTCTCTAGTTCTCTTCCTCCCGTAACTTCTCTCTCTCCTCTCCCTCGAGCAGGACCTCCATGGCCGCCAAAGGAGCTCGCCGTCGTGGCATGGGTACTCTCCCTAACCACCGGGAGCAGATGGATCCTATAGGCTCTGTCGCGGATCTGGCTCCCTCCTCTTCGTCGCATTGCTGGAGACCCATTGCCCTGCGCCTCCACCATGGTCTCTTCTGTTGCAGCAGTTCTGCCATGGCCATCGTCACGGACGCCCGAAGGAGCACTCTGCCTTAGCGCCCTCGAAGGCCCCTTCGTCTCCAGTGCCTTGCCCGTGACCTTCCCGGCAGGAATCCGGCCCGAATGCCCCAGTCCCCAACTTCCCTCGCACGTTCCGAGCATCTCCATGGTCGCGTCTCTGTTTTCCATGCTGTAAGCGCCGATCTGAAATATGTTTCTTTTGACCAGCCGTGGTCTACCTGTTATGGTTGTTTTAAGAGGATGCTATAGTTTATCACGAGAATGGTAGTAGCCCAGTTGGCTAGCGCTACAACTTTGCACCAGAGAGGTCCTGGATCAAATCCCAATTGATGCGTAGTATTTTTTCGGTTTTTGCCTCTCTAGCACAACAACTTTTGCCATGTTTATTGGATGTCTAGTAAATTTAGTCACAAGTGCTTATTAGTCTGGTGGTAGAACTACCAGTGTTCATCCAACGGATCTGGGGTTCCAATCCCATGTGCCCATATTTTGGTTTGCCTTCTTCTGTTGTTTTGTAAGTCAAGACTGATCGCTCCTAGTTCACGTAGATATGGCGTGTCTTTTGAACAGATTCAATCTCTAGTCTTACTGGTTTGCATATCACGTTTGCAACCAGGAGGTACTGGGTTTGACTCCCACGTACCCAATTTTTGCCATGTTTATTTTTTCCTTTTGCACTCACACACATTGCATAAATGTTGCATTCATAGCATATGATCTGTGTTCTTCGTAGCTAGTAAATCGTAGCTCTGTTGGAGGTGATCGATATATGTAACTCGGCTAGAATGACATGTAGTTTCTCATGAACCACTTTGTTTTGCCGTTTAACAAACGTGAAATATGTGTAGGACAAATCTGGACATAATTGAAAATTAACATGTGAGGTCATATCGGAGGTGTTATATGTCATTTCCGACCTCATTTAAAATGTCTAGATAGGTAGATTAATTGCGCTCCACCTCTTGCCATGCTTAACCACATTTAATATTGTCATGTATCTAATCAGGATAGAACTAAATAATTAAACGTGGAGTTTCGTCAATATGCAACTCGTTGCATATTGAACTTCACTTAATGTGTAGTGTTTGAGTGTTGTGAATTGCCATGCCATGCCTTGCATATATTCAACCGCTCATGCATCATTTGTGTTGTGCACCTTGTGGTGAATTCCGCGTGTTGATTTGTGTTTCCGGTTTGCTTCGTCTCGATAGAGTTCCGCGGCGTGCCGGATTGTGAGGACCCGTTCGACTACGTCGGTTCGTCTGCTTCATGGAGGCATTCTTCTTCCAAGCGGGATCTCAGGCAAGATGACCATTTCCCCAGATACCATTACTATCATTGCCATGCTAGTTTTATCGTTTCTGTCGCTATGTCTCGTTACCTACCACATGTTAAATATCAGCCTCTCAACAATGCCATGAAAACCTTCAACCTGTTCAACCTAGCAAACCACTGATTGGCTATGTTACTGCTTGCCTAACCTAGTGTAGCATTGCTAGTTGCAGGTGCTGTCGCTTCCATGTGATAACATGGGTTCCTTGTTATATCACCATATTAAATGCTATTTATTTTGATGCACCTATATACTTGGTAAAAGGTGGAAGGCTCGGCCTTTCTAGCCTGGTGTTTTGTTCCACCTTTGCCCCCTTAGTTTCCGGCTACCGGTGTTATGTTCCATAAATGAGCGCTCCTAACACGATCGGGGTTGTTATGGGGACCCCCTTGATAATTTGTTTTAGATTAAAGTTGGTCTGGCAAGGCCCAACATTGGTACTACATTTTCCTAAGCACCTAATAAAATTGCATAGGGACTTTCTGGACCCCGAGGATAATTTAATCAACCCCTGGGCCAGTGCTCCTCATGAGTGTTGGTCCAAAACAGAGCAGCTTATTAGCGCTACCCGGGGCAACTCGGCGTTTGGAATGGTAACCATCGCTCATCCGTCGTGTCCTGAGAACGAGATACGTGGCTCCTATCGGGATCGTCGACACGTTGGGCGGCCTTACTGCATTATTTTTACTTTTGACGAAATATCTTGTGCATCGGGATTCCGGTGATGCTTTGGGTAATCTCAGAGTTGAGGTTTTCCACTAGGGAATCCGACGAGATCGCGAGCTTCGTGATTGAGGATTTATGTGCGGCTTGTGGTAATTTGTGATGGACTAGTTGGAGCACCCCTGCAGGGTTAAATCTTTTTGGAAAGCCGTGCCCGCAGTTATGTGGCAACATGGAAATTTGTTTAACACTGGTTCTAGATAACTTGAAGTTAACTTAATTAAAATATGCCAACTGTGTGCGTAACCGTGACTGTCTCTTTCGTGAGTTCCTTCTCCGACCGAGGACACAGTGGGGTTATGTCTGACCTAGGTAGGTGTTCAGAATCATTCATTTGATCAACAATAGTTCATGTCGGTTATGCGTAGATCTTCCCTCTCTTTGTTCTTGTACTCGTAAGTTAGCCACCTAATATATGCTTAGCCGCTGCCGCAACCTCACCACTTAACCATGCCTCACCCATTAAGCTTTGCTAGTCTTGATACCTTTGGAAATGAGATTGCTGAGTCCCATGTGGCTCACAGATTACTAGAACACCAGTTGCAGGTACATGTAAAGGTTACTTGAAGCGAGCGCGTTGATTGTTCATTTGGAGTTGCTTCTTCTTCTTCTTCTTCTTCTTCTTCTTCGATCTAGGATGGGTTCCAGGCCGGCAGCCTGGGATAGCAAGGATGGACGTCGTTCTTCTTTTCTCGTTTATTTTCGTCCGTAGTCGGACCCTGCTCTTCTTCATGACGATTATGTATTGTACTGGTGTGACTCTGATGTAGCTTGTGGCGAGTGTAAGCCAATTCTATGTATATCTCATCTTTTCAGTACATGTACTTGTAACGATATCCATTCTTGCGACACGACGAGATGCGTTTCTATCCCTAACGAGGCCTTCGTGCCAAATTGAGGATAGGGTCGCATCTTGGGCGTGACAATAATGGTATTGAAACTAGAATAAAGAGATGCGCGGATCTAGCTAGTAGTTACTTACATCTATTTGTGTAAATGTAAGATCTGACTTCCAATCACCCCGAGCCTTGGCGGTGAACCGTTTCCAAGCCCTGCCAAGAAAAGGAAACGAATAAAGGAGTTCTATATTAATTCCTTGCTACCAGGAAATGAATGAGAAGTTGCCGATATAGTGCCATAATGATTGAAATTACCTCTGGAGGCATTCATGTATGTTCGTCCATTCAGCGAGGGGTGTGCGTCTCGGGTCCATGACTATTACTTGTCCCTCCTCAGGTACAATGATTAACAAAATAAAGTGGAACCTGCGCGCGCATAACGAGTCAATTATACGTACACTTATAATAACATCGAGTAAGCGAAAATATAATGTGTGTATAGTAACACTCACTTGAAGTCGTAAGGAAATTGTATTTCCCTTTTGGTACTGCAAAACCTTAACCCTTGTACCAAGTTATTCTCTGTCTCACGGGGATTCGTTTTGACACTTTGGTGATGATTGTAATATGGGTCAATGAACCCAATGTCATAGATTTGTCCTCTTTTGCATTCGAGAATCTTCATTCTGCAAAATTAATATAGTGATGAGTAAGATTATACATGCAAGAACAAGCTGAGTAAGACTTAATGACATAAATTAATAATACTTACGAACAAGAGGCACTCATGATAGATTTGTCGATGGCGTCTTGTTTGTATAACTGAAATAATTCGTCGAATTCAATCATGTGCACGCCTCGT
Source organism: Hordeum vulgare subsp. vulgare (assembly GCF_904849725.1). NCBI lineage: Eukaryota > Viridiplantae > Streptophyta > Magnoliopsida > Poales > Poaceae > Hordeum > Hordeum vulgare. Next base: position 348,689,264 of record NC_058521.1, read on the forward strand.
CCAGTCCCAAAATACTCGTCTTCATATGAAACGTAGATCTAGTTTGCTATTTAGTACATGCTTGCATGTACCAGTCATGCAATCTTCGCATTTTGTTTGGTAGCTCATCGACTAACTCAGGTTTGACGAGAGGAGACCCGTATCGGTACACGTATGTTACGTCAGCGAATTCCTGCAAATGGTCTAAGTACTCTGAAATAGGCATGCCTTGAGCCTTAGCTGCTTCTCCGTATATTGCAACAAACTCCGGATCGATAGCAGTTGTTTCTTCATTCATTTGCTCGACCGCAGCTCCCCTCGAGCACACCTTTGTATCGGAATACACTCTGAGCGGGGGGCACGATTGGTTTTTCTGTTCTCCGAGCTGGGCAACTGATTTCCCGTTGGACGTACTACTCTTCAACCGCTGCTTTTCTGCCTGAGTCGACTTGAGAATAGAGAGTTCATAGTCTGCTGGCAACGGTGGCGGTGGATCTGCAAGGTTTTTCAGCATTTTCACGCACGCATCGTGATCTTCTCGGGTGTTCGGGAACTCTGGCTCTTTCGGCTTCTTCTTGTTAGCCACTTCAGCCTTTCACTGTTGATGCTGGGTGATACGTCTCCTTCCTATCTACAATTTTTTATTGTTTCGTGCCAATATTCTACAACTTTCATATACTTTGGCAACTTTTTATACTATCTTTGGGACTAACATATTGATCCAGTGCCCAATGCCAATTCATGTTTGTTGCATGTTTTTTGTTTCGTAGAATATCCATACCAAACGAAGTCCAAGTGCAATAAAAAACCTATGGGTATTATTTTGGAATATTTATGATTTTTGGGAAGAGGAATCAACGTGAAACGATGCCCGAGGGGGTCACGAGCCCATGAGGCGCGCCCTACCCCCCCCCTAGGCGCACCTGGCAGGCTCATGACCAACCCCTAAGACGGTTGGGGCCCTTCTTTCGCCGCAAGAAAGATAATATCCGGGATAAAATCGTGTTAAAAGGACACCTCAATCAAAGTTACAGATCTCCGGGAATTTAAGAAACGGTGAAAGGACAGAATGGGGGAGCACAGAAACAGAAGGACACAGAGAGAGAGAGAGAGAGATCTAATCTCGGAGGGGCTCTCGCCCCTCCGCCGCCATGGAGACCATGGACCAGAGGGGAAACCCTTCTCCGATCTAGGGAGGAGGTCAAGGAAGAATAAGAAGAAGGGGTGCTCTCTCCCCCTCTCTCCCGGCGGCACCGGAACGCCGCCCGGGACATCATCGCGTGACGGCGATCTACACCAACACCTCCGTCATCTTCACCAACACCTCCATCACCTTCCCCCATCTATATTCAGCGGTCCACTCTCCCGCAACCCGATGTACCCTCTACTTGAACATGGTGCTTTATGCTTCATATTATTATCCAATGATGTGTTGTCATCCTATGATGTCTAAGTAGATTTTCGTTGTCCTATCGGTGATTGATGAATTGCTATGATTGGTTTAATTTGCTTGTGGTTATGTTGCTGTCATTTGGTGCCCATCATATGACCGCGTGCGTGGATCACACCATAGGGTTAGTAGTATGTTGATAGGACTTTGTATTGGTGGGCAAGGGTGACAGAAGCTTCAGCCTAGCATAGAAATTGATGCATACGAGATTGAAGGGGGACCAATATATCTTATTGCTATGGTTGGGTCTTACCTTAATGAACGTTAGTAGTTGCGGATGCTTGCTAATAGTTCGAATCATAAGTGCATATAATTCCAAGTAAGGGATGACATGCTAGCAGTGGCCTCTCCCACATAAAACTTGCTATCGGTCTGGTAACATAGTCAATTGCTTAGGGACAATTCCGCAACTCCTACCACCACTTTTCCACACTCGCTAAACTAACGTAATTGTTTCTTTATTTAAAAGCCCCTAGTTTTTATTTACGTGTTCTTTATTTTCTTGCAAACCTATCCTATCACACCTACAAAGTGCTTCTAGTTTCATACTTGTTCTAGGTAAAGCGAACGTAAAGTGTGCGTAGAGTTGTATCGGTGGTCGATAGAACTTGAGGGAATATTTGTCCTACCTTCAGCTTCTCGTTGGGTTCGACACTCTTACTTATCGAGAAAGGCTACAATTGACCCCCTATACTTGTGGGTTATCAAGACCTTTTTCTGGCGCCGTTGCCGGGGAGCAATAGCATGGGGTGAATATTCTCGTGTGTGCTTGTTTGCTTTATCACTAAGTAGATTTATTTTCTATTCTAAGTTGTTCTCTATCTTTAGTTATGGATATGGAACACGAAATACCAAAAAAATTAGGTGTACTTGCTACTCATGGAGATGGGGAACCTCCTAAAACCCTCGATGCTCGTTATGTGGAAAGTATTATGCACTTCTTTAATAATCCTGAGAAAACCACATTCAATTATATAATGGGATACACGTTGGATCAACGTGAATACTTTAGGGATTATCGCTTGACTCAAAAAGGGAAACTATTATGGGATCAAATTCATATGTTGAAATGGTATGCTTGGGATCTATGCTTGAGATATGATATTACTTGTTGCTCTAGGATGGAGGCTCAACACCTTCCCTTTTCTTGTAAATTTAATGCTAATGAAACCTTGGCTTCTTATGCTAATGGTATATATGATTACTATGATGTGGAACAAATAGAAGAGTTTGTTGCTTTTATGGGTGCTTATGAAATTGAAGCTCTGCTTAAAAAGTGTGATGATAATGATGATGTTGTTTACCGATCTGAAAATTTGGTTATGCTTCATTATTGTTATACTAATTATGAATATAATGCCCATATTTATCGATTTATGGAGAAATTATATGCTTCCCAAGAAGAGACTAACATTTTGCAGGAAACTATGGAAGAAGAAAATGCTGAAACAGTGAGCTCATTAGATGAAAAAGATGACGAGGAGAGCGAAGAACAAAAGGAGGAAGAGCGGACTAGCTACCCGTGCCCACCTTCTAATGAGAGTAACTCTTCAACTCATACATTGTTTAATTTCCCTTCGTTCTTACCTAAGGATGAATGCTATGTTGATTGCTATATCCCTTGGATTCATTTGAAATATCCCTTTTTGATGAACTTGATGCTTGTGATGCTTGTGGACATGATGCCAATATGAATGATGCTTATGAAGATGAACTTGCTATAGTTCCTTATGTTAAACATGAAATTGTTGATATCACACCCATTTATGATAGTCCTATTATCTTTTTGAACTCTCCCAACTACACTATATCGGAGAAGTTTGCTCTTATTAGGGATTACATAGATGGGTTGCCTTCTACTATTACACATGATGATTTTGATGAATATAATATGCATGTGCTTGCTGCCCCTACTTGCAATTATTATGAGAGAGAAACTACATCTCCACCTTTCTATGTTTCCAATACGATAAAATTGCAAGAAACTGCTTATGCTATGTATTGGCCTTCACTTGATGTGCATGAATTGTTCTTTTATGACATGACAATGCATAGGAAGAGAGTTAGACTTCGTCATTGCATGATATATGTTACCTTGTGCTCACTACTAAATTAAAAATCATTGTTAGTTAAAATTGGCTTTGATATACCTTGGGATCCGGGTGGATCCATTACTTGAGCACTTTATGCCTAGCTTAATGGCTTTAAAGAAAGCGCTGCCTGGGAGACAACCCGGAAGTTTTAGAGAGTCATTTATTTCTGTTGAGTGCTTTTATATAGTTTTAAAACAAAAAATATATAGAGGGGAACTTAAAACTTTTTCAAAAAGAGAAGCGATTGAAAGGTGATGCATTGTGAAAGTGAGGGTCGACCTTGAACACTTGTGTTCATGTTCATGGAAACATTGTAGAATTTTTCATGGAAGTTTCTCGCAAAAATAATCATACCCTTGTACAATTCCATTGTATTATAAAAATAATGTGCCAAGTAAAGCCTTTATGATTAGTTTGGGTGATAGTTGTTTGATCATGCTGAAAAAGAAAGAAACTTTGCACTCACGAAATCATTTCTTATTTCTATAGAGAGTGATATTGAGTTGATTATTTTTGCTGCTGATTGATATACAAATTTACTTAATTATCATATTTGTATCAGAATTTTTGGAGTATCATAAGTATGGTATAAGTTCAGATTACTACAGACTGTTCTGTTTTTGACAGATTCTGTTTTCTATGCATTGTTCTCTTATTTTGATGAATCTATGGGTAGTATCGGGGGGGGGGGTATGAACCATGGTGAAGTTAGATTACAGTAGATATAATGCTAATATGAATTTGGAATGAGTTCACAACAATACTTAAAGTGGCGATTTACTTTATTATACTAACGGATCTCACAAAGGTTTTGTTGAGTTTTGTGTGATTGAAGTTTTCAAGTTTTGGGTGAGACCACGATGGATGAAGGAGTAAGGAGAGGCAAGAGCCTAAGCTTGGGGATGCCCGAGGCACCCCAAGGTAATATTCAAGGAAGACTCAAGCGTCTAAGCTTGGGGATGCCCTGGAAGGCATCCCCTCTTTCATCTACAATCTATCGGTAATTTTACTCGGAGCTATATTTTTATTCGTCACATGCTATGTGCAAATGCTTGGAGCGTCTTTTGTGTTTATTTTCCATTTTTCTTTTATGCACAATGATGGTATGAGATAGTCCTTGGTTGGTTTATAGAATGCTATTTGCACTTCACTTATATCTTTTGAGTATGGCTTTATAGAATGCTTGATGTGCTTCACTTATATCATTTGAAGTTTGGATTGCCTGTTTCCCTACACATAGAAAACCTCCATTTGTAGAATGCTCTTTTGCTTCACTTATATTTGTTAGAGCGGGGTGATACGTCTCCAACGTATCTATAATTTTTTATGGTTTCATGCTATTATCTTGTCAAACTTTGGATGTTTTGCATGCCTTTTATTTATTTTCTAGGACTAACTTATTAGCTCAGTGCCAAGTGCCAGTTCCTGTTTTTTCCATGTTTTTGACCCCTTTCAGAGGAGAGTTTGAAATGGAGTCCAAACGGAAGAAAATCCCCGAAAAGATTTTTTCTGGAAAGGAAGAAGATCGGAGAGCTTGGGGGCCAAGCAAGAAGAGCCCTAGGTGCCCTCAAGCCCCCACCCCGCGGCCAGGGGGGCCGCGCCATGCAGGCTTGTGGGCCCCCTGGAGGTCCCCTGACCTAGATCTTGCACCTATAAATTCCCAAATATTCCCAAAAAAATCAGGGGAGCATCGTAATCACTTTTCCGCCGCCGCAAGCTTCTGTCTCCGCAAGATTCCATCTGGGGCACGTCCTGGTGCCCTGCCGGAGGGGGGATTCGGACACGGAAGGCTTCTCCATCAACACCATGACCTCTCCGATGATGCGTGAGTAGTTCACCATAGACCTACGGGTCCATAGCTAGTAACTAGATGGCTTCTTCTCTCACTTGGATCTTCAATACAAAGTTCTCCATGATCTTCATGGAGATCTATCAGATGTAATCTTCTTTTGCGGTGTGTTTGTCGAGATCCGATGAATTGTGGATTTATGATCAGATTATCTATGAATCTTATTTGAGTTTCTTCTGATCTCTCTTACGCATGATTTCATATCACTACAGGAATCAGCTTCTTTGCCGTCTGCCATCACAGACGGCAACGACTAAATCACGGACGGCAAAGACAAAACAACAGACGACAAAGAATCTCACGGCCGGCAAAATTTCTGCGTCAGCCTACGACGGCATAGGACCTTCTTTGCCGTCAGCGGACAGCAAAGCTCTTTGCCGTCATCTTTCCTTAGGAGCAGTCGGCAAAGTGCTCGAGACGGCAGCCGACAGGCGTTGCCTCCGTTAGGGGTTAACGGAGGCTTTGCCGTCTGCCTCCCCCTTATTCTTTGCCGTCTGCCTCCCCTTATTCTTTGCCGTCTGCCTCACCCTTATTCTTTGTCGTCTGCCTCCTCCTCCCCCCCTCCACTCTTTGTCGTCTGCCTCCTCCTCCCCCCTCCTCTGTGCCCTCTTCTTTGCCGTCTGCCCACCCTGGAGGCAGACGTCAAAGAGCCTATATAGACACCCCAGGATGCACAGCTAGGTGCCATGTGGCACCTTTGCCATCTGCCAGCTGATGGCACAGGTCTTTGCCATCAGCTGCCAGACGACAAAGAGCCCATATAGTACCTGTTTTTTTGTTTTATATTATTTCACAGCACACACACACACACACACACACACACACACACACACACACACATATATATATATTTGACATCACATTTATATAATTCACCACACATATATGATATATAGTTCACCACACATGTACTTGCCAACACATATATATAATTCACCACACATATATGATATACATATAAATCAATGTACATCCCCATATATCGAAAGAACCAACATACAAAGTATTGCACTGTTTATCCATATATACATATACATATAGTTCGACATTGTTCAACAACTCAAATGAAAACTAGATGATATACATATAAAGTTCATCCATCGAGATTGTTCAACTCCATGAATGCCAGCTTCCATGCATGTAGGATATCCAATCTGCAAAAATATGAATAAGAAAGTCAGAAGAAGAACAAAATATGACGTTTTTCAGCTAATTATGTCATTTTTAGTGGAAAACAAGCTAAGAATATAATATTCATGAGCTAACCAAGGTTCTCATGCCATTTTTAGCTTATTATGGCATTTTGGAGCTAAATGGGTTAATTAAAGCAAGGATAATATGAAAGAGAAGAAGAAAGAGGAGGAGGAGAAGAAGAAGAAATCAATAAGAAGGAGGAGAAGGACTAGAAGGTCCTCCTCCTCCTTCTCCTTCTTCTCTTCTTCTTCTTCTTCTTCTTCTTCTTTCTTTTCATTTTGCCTATTTCTTCTCCTCTTCTCCTCTTGTTGGAGCTAAATTACCTAATTATGTCTTTTTAGACTAAATGGGTTAATTATCCCATTTTAGAGGAAAACAAGCTAAGTATATAATATTCATGAGCTAACCAAGGTTCTTATGCCATTTTGAGCTTATTATGGTATTCTGGAGCTATATGGGCTAATTATGTCATTGTTGGGGAAATTAAAGCAAGAATAATATGAAAGAGGAGAAGAAAGAGGAGGACGAGGAGAAGAAGAAGAAATCAAGAAGAAGGAGGAGAAGGAGGAGGAGGAGAAGGACTAGAAGGTCCTTGGCCAAGGACCTTCTACTCCTTCTCCTCCTCCTCCTCCTCCTCCTCCTTCTCCTTCTTCTCTTCTTCTTCTTCTTCTTCTTCTTTCTTTTCATTTTGCCTATTTCTTCTCCTCTTCTCCTCTTGTTGGAGCTAAATTACTTAATTATGTCTTTTTGGAGCTAAATGGGTTAGTTATCCCATTTTATAGGAAAACAAGCTAAGTATATAATATTCATGAGCTAACCAAGGTTCTTATGCCATTTTGAGATTATTATGGTATTTTGGAGCTAAATGGGCTAATTATGTCATTGTTGGGGAAATTAAAGCAAGGATAATATGAAATAGGAGAAGAAAGAGGAGGAGGAGGAGAAGAAGAAGAAATCAAGAAGAAGGAGGAGAAGGAGTAGAAGGAGGAGGAGGAGAAGGACTAGAACGTCCTTGGCCTTCTCCTTCTCCTCCTCCTCCTCCTCCTTCTCCTTCTTCTCTTCTTCTTCTTCTTCTTATTTCTTTTCATTTTCCTATTTCTTCTGCTCTTCTCCTCTTGTTGGAGCTAAATTACCTAATTATGTCTTTTTGGAGCTAAATGGGCTAATTATCCCATTTTAGAGGAAAACAAGCTAAGTATATAATATTCATAAGCTAACCAAGGTTCTTATGCCATTTTGAGCTTATTATGGTATTTTGGAACTAAATGGGCTAATTATGTCATTGTTGGGGAAATTAAAGCAAGGATAATATGAAAGAGGAGGAGAAAGAGGAGGAGGATGAGGAGAAGAAGAAATCAAGAAGAAGGAGGAGAAGGAGGAGGAGGAGGAGGAGGAGAAGGACTAGAAGGTCCTTGGCCTTCTCCTTCTCCTCCTCCTCCTCCTCATTCTCCTTCTTCTCTTCTTCTTCTTGTTTCTTTTCATTTTTCCTATTTCTTCTCCTCTTCTCCTCTTGTTGGAGCTAAATTACCTAATTATGTCTTTTTGGAGCTAAATGGGCTAATTATCCCATTTTAGAGGAAAACAAGCTAAGCATATAATATTCATGAGCTAACCAAGGTTCTTATGCCATTTTGAGCTTATTATGGTATTTTGGAGCTAAATTGGCTAATTATGTCATTGTTGGGGAAATTAAAGCAAGGATAATATTAGAGAGGATAATAAACAGGAGGAGGAGAAGAATAAGAATTAATCAAGAAGAAGGAGGAGAAGGAGGAGAAGGAGGAGGAGGAGAAGGATTAGAAGGTCCTTCGCCTTCTGCTTCTCCTCCTCCTCCTCCTCCTTCTCCTTCTTCTCTTCTTCTTCTTCTTCTTCTTCTTCCTTCTTTTCATTTTTCCTATTTCTTCTCCTCTTCTCCTCTTGTTGGAGCTAAATTACCTAATTATGTCTTTTTGGAGCTAAATGGGCTAATTATCCCATTTTAGAGGAAAACAAGCTAAGTATATAATATTCATGATAACCAAGGTTCTGATGCCATTTTGAGCTTATTATGGTATTTTGGAGCTAAATGGGCTAATTATGTCATTGTTGGGGAAATTAAAGCAAGGATAATATGAAAGAGGAGAATAAAGAGGAGGAGGAGGAGAAGAATAAGAAATCAAGAAGAAGGAGGAGAAGGAGGAGAAGGAGAAGGAGGAGAAGGACTAGAAGATCCTTGGCCTTCTCCTCCTCCTCCTCCTCCTCCTCCTCCTCCTTCTCCTCCTTCTCCTTCTTCTCTTCTACTTCTTCTTCTTTCTTTTCATTTTTCCTATTTCTTCTCCTCTTCTTGGAGCTAAATTACCTAATTATGTTTTATTGGAGCTAAATGGGCTAATTATCTCATTTTAGAGGAAAACAAGCTAATACATAATATTCATGAGCTAACCAAGGCTCTTATGCCATTTTGATGTTATTATGGCATTTTGCAGCTAAATGGGCTAATTATGTATTTTTTGGGAAATTAAAGCAAGGATAATATGAAAGTGGATAAGAAAGAGGAGGAGGAGGAGAATAAGAAGAAATCAATAAGAAGGAGGAGGAGAACGACTAGAAGGTCCTTGGCCTCTCCTCCTTCTCCTCCTCCTCCTCCTCCTTCTCCTTCTTCTCTTCTTCTTCTTCTTCTTTCTTTTCATTTTTCCTATTTCTTCTCCTCTTCTCCTCTTCTTGGAGCTAAATTACCTAATTATGTCTTTTTGGAGCTAAATGGGCTAATTATCTCATTTTAGAGGAAAACAAGCTAAGTATATAATATTCATGAGCTAACCAAGGTTCTTATGCCATTTTGAGGTTATTATGGCATTTTGGAGCTAAATGGGCTAATTATGTCTCTTTGGGGAAATTAAAGCAAGGATAATATGAAAGAGGAGAAGAAATAGTAGGAGGAGGAGAAGAAGAAGAAATCAAGAAGAAGGAGGAGAAGCAGGAGAAGGAGGAGGAGGAGAAGGACTAGAAGGTCAAGGACCTTCTAGTCCGTCTCCTCCTCCTCCTCCTCCCCCTCCTTTTACTTCTTCTCTTCTTCTTCTTCTTCTTCTTTGTTTTCATTTTTCCTATTTCTTCTCCTCTTGTCCTCTTATCCTCTTCTTGGAGCTAAAGTACATAATTATGTCTTTTTGGAGCTAAATGGGCTAATTATCTCATTTTAGAGGAAAACAAGCTAAGTATATAATATTCATGAGCTAACCAAGGTTCTTATGCCATTTTGAGGTTACTATGGCATTTTGGAGCTAAATGGGCTCATTATGTATTTTTGCGGAAATTAAAGCAAGGATAATATGAAAGAGGAGAAGAAATTGGAGGAGGAGAAGAAGAAGAAGAAATCAAGAAGAAGGAGGAGGAGGAGAAGGACTAGAAGGTCCTTGGCCTTCTCCTCCTTCTTGTCCTCCTCCCCCTCCTTCTCCTTCTTCTCTTCTTCTTCTTCTTATTTCTTTTCATTTTTCCTATTTCTTCTCCTCTTCTCCTCTTCTCCTCTTCTTGGAGCTAAATTACCTAATTATGTCTTTTTGGAGCTAAATGGGCTAATTATCTCATTTGAGAGGAAAACAAACTAAGTATATAATATTCATGAGCTAACCAAGGTTCTTATGCAATTTTGAGGTTATTATGGCATTTTGGAGCTAAATGGGCTAATTATGCCTTTTTGGGGAAATTAAAGCAAGGACAATATGAAAGAGGAGAAGAAAGAGGAGGAGGAGGAGAAGAAGAAGAAATCAAGAAGAAGGAGGAGAAGGAGGTGAAGGAGGAGGAGGAGAAGGACTAGAAGGTCCTTGGCCTTCTCCTCCTCCTCCTCCTCCTCTTCCTCCTCCTCCTCCTTCTCCTTCTTCTCTTCTTCTTCTTCTTCTTATTTCTTTTCATTTTTCCTATTTCTTCTCCTCTTCTCCTCTTCTTGGAGTTAAATTACATAATTATGTCTTTTTGGAGATAAATGGGCTAATTATCTCATTTTAGAGGAAAACAAGCTAAGTATATAATATTCATGAGCCAACCAAGGTTCTTAAGCCATTTTGAGGTTATTATGGCATTTTGGAGCTAAATGGGCTAATTATGTCTTTTTGGGGAAATTAAAGCAAGGATAATATGAACGAGGAGAATAAAGAGGAGTAGGAGGAGGAGAAGAAGAAGAAATCAAGAAGAAGGAGGAGAAGGAGGAGAAGGAGGAGGAGGAGAAGGACTAGAAGGTCCTTGGCCTTCTCCTCCTTCTCCTCCTCCTCCTTTCCTTCTTCTCTTCTTCTTCTTCTTCTTTCTTGTCATTTTTCCTATTTCTTCTCCTCTTCTCCTCTTCTCCTCTTCTTGGAGCTAAATTACCTAATTATGTCTTTTTGGGGCTAAATGGGCTAATTATCTCATTTTAGAGGAAAAAAAGCTATGTATATAATATTCATGAGCTAACCAAGGTTCTTATGCCATTTTGAGGTTATTATGGCATTTGGGAGTGAAATGGGCTAATTATGTCTTTTTGGGGAAATTAAAGCAAGGACAATATGAAAGAGGAGAAGAAATAGGAGGAGGAGGAGAAGAACAAGAAATCAAGAAGAAGGAGGAGAAGGAGGAGAAGGAGGAGGAGGAGAAGGACTAGAAGGTCAAGGACCTTCTAGTCCTTCTCCTCCTCCTCCTCCTCCTCCTTCTCCTTCTTCTCTTCTTCTTCTTCTTCTTTTTCTTCTTTGTTTTCTTTTTTCCTATTTCTTCTCCTCTTCTCCTCTTCTTGCTATAAATTACCTAATTATGTATTTTTGGAGCTAAATGGGTTAATTATCTCATTTAGAGGAAAACAAGCTAAGTATATAATATTCATGAGCTAACCAAGGTTCTTATGCCATTTTGAGGTTATTATGGCATTTTGGAGCTAAATGGGCTAATTATTTCTTTTTAGGGAAATTAAAGCAAGGATAATATGAAAGAGGAGAAGAAAGAGGAGGAGGAGGAGAAGAAGAAGAAATGAAGAAGAAGGAGGAGAAGGAGGAGAAGGAGGAGGAGGAGAAGGACTAGAAGGTCCTTGACCTTGTCCTCCTTCTCCTCCTCCTCCTCCTTCTCCTTCTTCTCTTCTTCTTATTCTTCTTTCTTTTCATTTTTCCTATTTCTTCTGCTCTTCTCCTCTTCTTGGAGCGAAATTACCTAATTATGTCTTTTTGGAGCTAAATGGGCTAATTATCTCATTTTAGAGGAAAACAAGCTAAGTATATAATATTCATGAGCTAACCAAGGTTCTTATGCCATTTTGAGGTTATTATGGCATTTTGGAGCTAAATGGGCTAATTATGTCTTTTTGGGGAAATTAAAGCAAGGATAATCTGAAAGAGGAGAAGAGAAACTTACCGTAGTGGTCATCAAGGAGGAGAAACACCACGGTTGCTTGCGGCGGCTTCGTTTGGAGACGGTTGCCCTAGAGAAGGGTCGTGCAATGCCGCTTGGGAGTTATTTTGCAGAAAAGATATTTTGCAATGTCTCAGTTAGCATGATGACACTCAATTATTAATACTAGTTTATAATGAAACTCACCATGCCAATCGAAGAGAAGACGGGTATCGGCGGAGGGACTTGAGCGCTCTTCTCACACAGACCCTGAAGAGTGGGTCGTCGTATTAGTTAGTAATGAAACAGACATTACACACATGATTTGGCTAATGTGAAAAAAACATACCACAAAAAGCTCGTACAAGGCCCATTGACCCGCCTCATTCCGGGCCCTCTCCTCCTCAATCAACCATGTCGTGGTCTGGTCCCTCTCATCAAGAGCAGCCTGAAGAGCAGCCTGGCTTGCCAATCTCTCTTTCTCAAGAGCAGCCTGGTTTGCCTCTCTCTCTTTCTGAAGTAATTATCTATGGTGACACACATAATGAAATGGATGAAAGTGTTCTTAGTCCGTACAACTAACCTCGATGGCAAGTTCGACTGGCCGTGGACGATGCATTATCTCAGGACAGCTGCTCGACTGGCGCACCTTGATCTCCGGAAGAGTGAGTGGACAACGTATTATCCCATCTCCAATGGCTATCGAGCCATGGGGCCTCCCGCCACCAGATATCATCACCAGCTCTGGATCCAAAGGTTCCTGGCTAGGGTTAAAGTCATCCCCTTTCATAGCCTTCCCCGCGTCATTGTATGCCACGAGCTTCTCGTGGGATGATATGTTGGTGAAGTTATTGGGATCACCCAGGTCAGACTCAGAGAATGCCTTCGCCTTCTTGTACGAGGCAGTATGAGCCATGCCATAAAGGTCGTACAAGTGTAGCATCTCCGTCTTATTGTGATGCACCTAAAAGAGAGGAACAAAATATTAGCATCAAGAATGAATTGCATGAATCATGAAGCAAATCACATACCCAGTTTCGTCCAAACTGAAGTAAGTTGGCGCTGCCTTGATGATGTGGCACACCAACCATTTGGCTACGCCGATCCTTCGCATTCTCGTGGACGGCTCGCCAGCTGCCTATGCACCACTCATCAACCAACGCCTCCCAACAATCCATCTTATCCGCACACCATCTTGGGGGCACCTATAAGTTATTAGAAAGAATTTTCAGTGCTAAGCCTATGAATGAAATCAAGAAAACTACGTAGAAGGACTTAAGAATAGGTAATTACCTTCATGTATTGCTCCTTCTTCAGAAACTTTCCGCGGCAATCCTTCTTCTGCTTCTTAATACCACGCGTGGCGTAGTAATCTCGAATAGCCTGCGGCCGAGCCTCATGGCGCAAGTTCTGTAGTAACCGCCTACACTCGGCCTCGAGAACCCTGGCCGCCTCCTCCTCATATCCATCCTCACACCTATAGAAGGTCTGCAATCAAACGTGAAAACACCGATTAGTAAAATAATTAGCTATATTGTTAATTTTAGATTTTGTAAAAGGATAATTTACCCAAAAGCTCTTGATCACCATCTCGGCCCTCGTGTGGCACAAGACACCATCTATAATCTCCTCCGGCGGGGCCTGCACAGCCAGGTAGTGCTCCCAGGAAAATCCAAGTGTAGGAACCTGACCCTCACCAGGCAACGTGACAAACCCCAGGAAATTTGTCCGGCAAAGCACACCAAGGACAGAGTTCGGCCTGCGGACTCCAAGAGGGTGTACCCATCCCCTGCAGTATGATAAGGTCAACGCATTAGATAATTGAACAAACTTGAAGGCAAAAGCTAAAAAAGAGTAAATGTACTTACCTATCTCCTTCAGGTTTAATCACCGGCCTCTGCTCGCAGGTAACCGGCGCGACCGGGAGACGTGTACTACCACGCTTGTACATGGTGGCCCCGTCCACCTGCACATCGCCCTCACTATCCATAAGCTCATCCCCGCCATCCCCGCCCCCTGAGCCACCCGGAACCTCGGTCCAATCCGGCAACTCGGTACGATCTGGCCAGGTCTCCCATCCGGGCCTCTCCACGTCGGGTGAAGCCTCCGGAACCGTAGTCTCCTCCGGCTGCTCGTGGGCCGAATGCACCTCGACCCGAGGCTGCTCCTGGACCGGAGTCTCATGGGACGAATGCCCGTCAACAACAGGCTCCTGGAACGGAGTCCCCGTAGCCTCCTCCGCAAACGGGTCGACCATACTAGTCCTATGCTCGGGTGAATGAGCTGGTGGTGGTGGCGAGGACGGCTCAACAGTCCTCCTGGATCTTCCGTGGCCACCACCTCTCCCTGTACCCTTCCCCTTCTTCCCTATCCGACCAGCACCTCTCCAAGTGGGCAATGCGGCCGACGAAGAAGAACCCACGGGTGGTGTCGATAGACTGTCTGCCAAGGCTCTACGGAGAGATAGAGGTGGAAGGGAAGTACCACCCCTCGTGTGGGGCGCCTCGGAAGAACCCGTCGACCGATCTGGACCAGCGCCCACCATCTTTCCACACCTGGTGACCTGCCATGATAAAGATTAAAAGAAATTAGTACAACATAAAAAAATTGAATAACTCACATGAATAATAATATGTACATGAAGAATAAAGATTAAAATATATATAATTTAAGTTGTGAATCTTACAAACTAATAATCATCATCAATAAATGCATCATCATCATCACTATCACGCATGTCTTCATGAATGACGTGCTCGTCGGGTTCAACGGCGTGAAGTTATGAAAGGCCTTCCTTTAATCTTTGAAGCATTGACAGGTCATCCGCATTAGTAACCTCTACGAGTTCTAGGTCTTCTGGTTCCGGCTCAGGGCTGGAGTCGGATTCATTGTCGCCGTCTACTTCCATGTTCTTGGGTGAAGCACGGCGGTTCTTGAAACGTTTCTTGGAAAGACGTGTTTCTTGGAAGAATTCTCCATCATATGTGTATGTGTTAATGTGAGGTTCATAATGCTGTTCATTTGGGACAGGTGGTCTGACATGTGGCGGCACTTCATAAACAACATACCAACCTTCCAGATTCTTATCCGTTTGGCATGCCCACGGTAGATAGAAAACTTGGGTCGCCTGTTGAGCCGTAATATAGACATTGGGAACATCTAAATGGGTGTTTGGATTGATTTCGACTAGTCCTATATGTTCATGAGTCCTTCTAGTCTTTTTCGGCTGGAACCAATAACATTTGAAGACTACGACGTTCGATGGGTTTTCACCATAGAATTGAAGTTCATAAATTGCTTCAACTCTTCCATAATACTCGATAACACCTTCGCCGATAGCAGAGACACCACAGTTTGTAGATTTCCGGTCGGGCATAGATAGCTCTATGCCAAAGGTACGAAAGAGATACCCGTTGATGTTGTATTTCTCAAATGAATGGACCTTATAGTCAAAACCATTAGCGACTTGTCTCAATTCGGCGTCCATAGACTCTGAATTAGCCTACAAGTTTAATACGAAATGGTTGTTGCATTAGCCGCAAGTTAGCCCAAGAATGAAATGGTCCATTATTGATAATTACTGTTTGTTTGAACCAAGAGATGAAACCGGTATAGCCGCCTCCTGTCTTTGATAGAAGCTCATACTCTTCGACGGAATCATTTTCGATCACCACTCCATCCGAGAATTTGACGACCTAACGGCTGTTTGAAATATTCGGGAATAAGAGCAGTTCAAATGAATTAGAAGTTACGGGAAAATGTGCCGAGAACTCACTCGATGTACGGCCGCACTTCTGTTAGGTTGTTGAAGATATACAACGAAATGTTCCGCCATTCTTCGACATCCAACGTTATTGGTTTCGAAGCACCGGCTGGTCCGAGCTTCCCTTTGAATAGGCTGAGGTTGGACCCACCTTTTTTAGGGTCTGCATCATTGTGCCAAGGCTTCGGATTACGCAAATGATGATTTTTGGCTTCGTAGTGTGCTGTCACAAATTTTGCCACCTCCTCAGTAATGAATGCCTCAGCCATCGATGCTTCAATTCTACGCTTATTTTTACATTTAGCTCGAAGGGTCTTCATCATCCTCTCAGTTGCATAGCACCAACGATCTTGCACGGGCCCACCCAATCTAGCCTCGGTAGGTAGATGTAAAATCAATTGCTGCATTGGATTAAAGAAGCCCGTTGGAAAGATCTTCTCTAACTTGCACAACAACTCCGGTGCAAACTCATCCATGTCTTCTACCACGCCAGGCGACAATTCTTTCGCACAAAGAACACGGAAGAACTAGCTCAGCTCCGCCGGTACTAGCCATTCATCCTCAGGAATAAAGCCACGTAACATCACCGGCATTACCCGCTCTAGCCATATGTGCCAATCATGACTCTTGAGACCAAAGATTTTTAAATTTTCAAGACTCGCTCCCCTCTTTAGATTCGCTGCATACCCATCGGGGAACATCAAGTACATTTTGACCCACAAGATAATTTCCCTCATAGCTGGCCTTCCAAGATTGAACCAGGCCTTTGGCTTCGACGACTTCTGCTTTCCTTTGCCTTCTCACATGTTTTGTAACGATCTATGACATAGTGTCTCTTGACCGACTCTAGCCATAATATTATACTTTGTCTTCCCATCTATGTCGAACAATGTACCAAAAATAGCCTCTCCGATATTCTTTTCAGTGTGCATCATGTCGATATTGTGTGGAAGAAGGAGGTCTTTGAAGTAAGGCAGATCCCAGAAGCATGGCTTGTGAGTCCAGGCGTGTTTTGAATTATACCCCTTGAAATACCCTGGACGCTCTGGATCAGGCTCGAGGGCGTTTAACTGATCCAGGATCTGTTGGCCTGTGAACGCAGGTGGTGCCAAGTTTTTGACAACTTTACCTTTTGTAAAGTTCTTCTTGTCTTTTCTGAACTGATGGTCAGGATCCAGGAACTGTCTATGCAAGTCAAAGCAAGAATACTTCCGACCCTCCTGCAACAAATGAAACTGAAGAGCTGCCTTGCATTGGGGGCACGGGAACCTTCCATGCACACACCATCCAGAGAATAGCGCGTACGCTAGCAAGTCATGCATAGAGTACATGTACCACACATGCATTTTGAAGTTTTCTTTTCTAGCGGCATCGTATGTCATGATCCCATTATCCCAAGCTTCTTCCAATTCATCCTTAAGCGGTTGCAGGTACACATTCATATTCTTCCCCGGATAATTGGGCCTTTGAATTATCAATGTGACAAATATGTTCTTTCTTTGCATAATCTGCCCGGGGGGGAGATTGAGTGGAATGACAAATACAGGCCAACAACTGTATTGGGTTGCCGTCATGCAGAAGGGATTAAAACCATCCGTGGCGGCGTAGACTCGAGGATTCCTTGGAAATGCCACTTTATCCTGATGCAATCCATCGAAATGTTTCCACGCTTCCCCATCCGATGTGTGTACCATCATCTTACTCCCATCCGCATCTAGTTCGGTTCTTTTGCCCAATTTGTGCCATGTCATCTGTCTGGCTGTCTCTTCGACCATGAAAAGACGTTGAAGTCTTGGTACGATTGGCATATACCGAAGAACACTAACTTCGATTTTGGTTTGCCTCTTCTCACCCATACCGTTGTCTACCACAAGATACCTGCAAGACTCGCAATTGGGACAATAGTCCAAGTGTGCATACTCCTTCCTAAATAAGACACATCCTTTCTCACATGCATCTATCTTCTCATAGGTCATCTTAAGTACACAAAGTATTTTGTCCGACTGGTACAGGTTTGCATGCATGGCATGGCCTTTGGGTAGGAAACGTCCAAATAGTGTCATCATCGCATCGTAGCATTCTCTTCCCAAGTTGAACTGAGCCTTCAGAGCCATTACTTGTGCAATTGCATCCAGCTGACAGAGCTCAGTGTGCTCATGGAGAGGACATTTTGAAGACTCCAACATTTCATAAAAGTCCTTTGCACATTCCTCCATCTCATCTTCCAAATCCCGAGCATCATCAAAGTCTTGCACCATGTCTTCGATCCCGGTACCATGCTCGTCCGTGCGACGACGGACCACCTCAGCTCTTGTGCCTTGTATAGACTCACCATGAAATGTCCACACCGTATAATTAGGCTTAAAACCCCTCCTCTACAGGTGTTTAATCATTACAGCCTCTGTCCTCTTTTTATAGTTGTTGCATCCAGGACAGGGGCAATAGTTTCTTTCCTGGCCATTTGCGAATGCGGCTTTCACAAATTCCTTTGTTTTTACAATCCATTCTTTCGTCATCTCTTGCTGACTAGGGTGACCGGTATACATCCACGCACAATCACTCATCTTGCATAGCTACTAAAGACAGAAGAAATATATTTCTATATAATTTAGCATTTATATTCATCGGTTAATTAGGTTCGCCATTTTTATTACGTCCAGGCAACCTACACGCTAATAGGTAAAGATAGGTCCTAATCCCACCCGAGTATGTGTAGATTGGGTTCGTTTTCCAATGCTCTGCTTCGGATCCAACGCAAAATTTCGGCAGCACCTCCCCGTTGTTCGCCTGATACACGTCTCCGCAATAAACAGAGAGGATGTGCATCTGGAGAACAACGGGGGAGGCACTGACGAAATTCCGCATCGGATCTAGAGCACAGCATACGGGAAAACGAACCCAATCTACACATACTCGGGCTGTCCATGGATAATGTTGGACAATTCGAAAGGATGGCGGTTATAAATATGCAAAGACATGCATATTTATAGATGTCTCCCTTTCGAACGGGAGACGCATACTGGTCACGCATACTCATGATTGAAGAAACCTATATACAGATAGCAAGTTTCATCGGCACAAAGACCGGGACAGAGCAAATTAAGGGGGTAGGAGGAGAAGTCATTTGTGCTCACCAACAAACGTAGGGGCGGAGCTCGTCCAACGCACGTGGAGGTCGTCGAACAACTGCACATTGAAATTCACCAGGTCAACACAAATATGATGTTTTTATAAGATAATCAAAAAATATGTGACCTAACTCTCATTTTCTTTTTTCTTTTTTCCTCTTATTCTTCTTCTTCTTCTTCTTCTTCTTCTTCTTCTTCTTATTTTCTTTTTTCTTTTTTCCTCTTATTCTTCTTGTCCTTCTTCTTCTTATTATTCTTATTCTTATTTTCTTTTTTTCCCTCTTATTCTTCTTCTCCTTCTTCTTCTTTTCTTCTTGTCTTCTTCTTCTTCTTATTCTTCTTCTTCTAATTCTTATTTTCTTATTTTCTTTTTTCCTCTTATTCTTCTTCTCCTTCTTCTTGTTTTCTTCTTCTCTTCTTCTTCTTCTTCTTCTTATTATTATTATTATTATTATTATTATTATCTTTTTTCCTCTTATTCTTCTCTTCCTCTCCTATTCTTCTTCTTCTTCTTCTTCTTCTTCTTCTTCGTTCTTCTCCTTCCCTTCCTTTTCCTTCTTCTTCTTTTCCCTCTTCTTCTTATTTTTTTTCATCTCCTTTCTCCTTCTTCTTCTTCTTCTTTCTCCTTCTTGTTCTTCTCCTTCTTCTTTCTTCTCCTTCCCTTCCTTTTCCTTCTTCTTCTTCTTCTTCTTCTTCTTCTTCTTCTTCTTCTTCTTCTCCTTCCCTTCCTTTTCCTTCTTCTTCTTCTTCTTCTTCTTCTTCTTCTTCTTCTTCTTCTTCTCCTTCCCTTCCTTTTCCTTCTTCTTCTTCTTCTTCTTATTTCTTCTCCTTCCCTTCGTTTTCCTTCTTCTTCTTTTCCTTCTTCTTCTTATTTTTTTTCTTCTCCTTTCTCCTTCTTCTTCTTCTCCTTTCTCCTTCTTCTTCTTCTTCTCCTTTCTCCTTCTTCTTCTTCTCTTTTCTCCTTCTTCTTCTTCTCCTTTCTCCTTCTTCTTCTTCTTCTTCTTCTCCTTTCTCCTTCTTCTTCTTCTTCTTCTTCTCCTTTCTCCTTCTTCTTCTCCTTTTCTCCTTTACTAAACAGGAAACTAACCTAACTAAACCTAAATTAAAACTGAACCTAAACTAAACTAATTTAACAACCTAACTAACTAGCCTAACTAACCTAATAAACTAAAAAACTAACCTAACTAATTTAACATAAATAAAAATAAGGAAAAACAAAAATAATGGGGGGAATCACCGGCGGGGGTGGCTGGGGCGTCGGGGCGGCGAGGAGGACGGGTGCGACGGGGCAGTGGGGCGTCGCCGGGGGCAGTGCGGCGGCGAGGGGAAGTGGTGGCCGCAGGGGGCAGTGGTGGCGGCGGTGGGGTGCTGTGCGGCGGCGGGGGCAGTGGTGGCGGCGGTGGGGGGCAGGTGAGGGGGCGGCGCAGGGGGTGGCGCAGGGGTCAGCGTAGGGGGCGGCGCAGGGGTGGCCGGCCGCCGGTGGTGCAGGAGGGAGGCGCGCACGACGGTTGAGAGAGAGACAGAGTGGGGAGCGGGGTAGTGGAGCGAGGGGCTAGGGGATAACGGCCGTCAGCTTTGCCGTCTGCCCCCGGACGGCAAAGGGCCCAACGGCGGATGGCAAAGGCCAGGCGGACGTCAAAGAGCCCGTCCGTTGGACCTGGCCAGGCCCAAGGTCTAGTGGGACCCATCTGCCCTCTTTGTTGTCTGCCCTAGGTCTCTTTAGCGTCCGCAGGCAGATGATAAAGCCCTGGCCGATGGGAAACATTCTTTTTACCATTAATGAGCCCTTTACCATCCGCTTTAGGTCAGCTGACGGCAAAGAGCTTCTTTGCCATCAGCCAGCAAACGACAAAGAACTCGCTGATGGAAAATTACTGGATTCCAGTAGTGTATCCTTATAATTCTCTTCGAGTTGTGGGTTTTTTTTGGCCAACTAGATCTATGATTCTTGCAATGGGAGAAGTGCTTGGTTTTGGGTTCATACCATGCGGTGACCTCACCAAGTGACATAAGGGGTAGCGAGGCATGTATCGTGTTGTTTCTATCAAGGGTAAAAAGATTGGGTTTTCATCATTGGTTTGAGATTATCCCTCTACATCATGTCATCTTTCTTAAAGTGTTACTCTGTTCATCATGAACTCAATACACTAGATGCATGCTGGATAGCGGTCGATGTGTGGAGTAATAGTAGTAGATGCGGAAAGTTTCGGTCTACTTGTCTCGGACGTGAAGCCTCTAGTGAACACTATGGCCCCCAGGGTCTACTCCACACCATATTTTCAGCCCTACACTTTTTACTTCGTTGCACTTTCCTCCTTCAGATCTCACTTTTGCAAACAATCTTGAAGGGATTGACAACCCGTTTGAAGTGTTGGGTGCAAGTTTGTTTGTGTTTGCGCAGGTACTCTGGACTTGACGAGACCCTCCTTCTGGATCGATACCTTGGTTCTCAAACTGAGGGAAATACTTATTGCTCCTGTGTTGCATCACCCTTTCCTCTTCAAGGGAAAAACCAACGCAAGCCCAATATCCATCAACGTGTCAATTTCTGGCACTGTTGTTTGAGAAGTAGCACGGGGCATATATTTTGTTGAAAGAATTAAACTCTCATGCTTCACTTATACCTATTTAGAGAGTTAACAGGAGTTGGTCATTCACATGGTTAGTCATAAAATCCTACATAAAACTTGTAGATCACTGAATATGATATGTTTGATTCCTTGCAATAGTTTTGCGACATGAAGATGTGATATTAGAGTCATGCTAGATAGTAATTGTGTATTTGTAGAAATACTTGTGCTAAGGTTTGTGATTCCCGTAGCATGCACGTAAGGTGAACCGTTATGTGAGAAGTCGGAGCATGATTTATTTATTGATTGTCATCCTTTGTATGGAAGTCGGGATCGCGCGTGGTTAACTCCTACCAACCCTTCCCCTAGGAGCATGCGTGTAGTACCTTGTTTTGATGACTAATAGTCTTTTGCAATAAGTATGTGAGTTCTTTATGACTAATGTTGAGTCCATGGATTATACACACTCTCACCCTTCCACCATTGCTAGCCTCTCTAGTACCGCGCAACTTTCGCCGGTGCATTACACCCACCATATACCCTTCCTCAAAACAGCCACCATACCTACCTATTATGGCATTTCCATAGGCATTCCGAGATATATTGCCATGCAACTTCCATCGTTCTGTTTATTATGACACGCACCATCATTGTCATATTGATTTGCATGATCGTAAGATAGCTAGCATAATGTTTTCATGGCTTGTCCGTTTTTTTATGTCATTGCTACGCTAGATCATTGCACATCCCGGTGCACCGCCGGAGGCATTCATATAGAGTCATATTTTGTTCTAAATATCGAGTTGTTAGTAAATAAAAGTGTGATGACCATCATTATTAGAGCATTGTCCCATGTGAGGAAGTAATAAAAGAGGCCAATGAAGCCCAAATAAAAAAAAGAGGCCGAAGAAGCCCACCAAAAATAGGGGAGAAAATAAAAAAAATGAGAGAAAAGAGAGAAGGGACAATGCTACTATCCTTTACCACACTTGTGCTTCAAAGTAGCACCATGATCTTCATGATATAGTGTCTCCTATGTTGTCACTTTCATATACTAGTGGGAAATTTTCATTATAGAACTTGGCTTGTATATTCCAATGATGGGCTTCCTCAAATTTCCAAGTGCCAGTTCCTGTTTTTTCTGTGTTTTTGACTCCTTTCAGATCTGATTTTGGAATGGAGTCCAAACGGAATAAAATCCCCGAAATAAATTTTTCCACAACAGAAGAAGATCGGGGGACTTGAGAGCCAAGGCAGGAGGCCCATAGGGAGCTCACAAGCCCTGTAGCCGCGGCCGGGGGGCCCGCGGCTACGAGGCTTGTGGCCTCCCTGGCGCTCCCCAGCCCTAGCTCTTTGGCCTATATATTCCCTAAAATCCCAGAAAAAATCAGGGGGACCACGAAACCACTTTTCCGCCGCTGCAAGCTTCCTTTGCCGCGAGATCTCATCTGGAGACCCTTCCCGGTGACCTGCCGGAGGGGACTTTGGAGCTGGAGGGCTTCTACATAAACATCATTGCCTCTCCAATGACTGGTGAGTAGTATACTTCAGACCTACGGGTCCGTAGTTAGTAGCTGGAGGGCTTCTTCTCTCTCTTGGATCTTCAATACAAAGTTCTCCATGATCTTCACGGAGATCTATCCGATGTAATCCTCTTTGGCAGTGTGTTTGTCGAGATCTGATGAATTGTGGTTTGTGATCAGATTAGCTACAAATTATATTTGAGTCTTTGCTGATTTCTTATATGCATGATTTGATATGCTTGAAAGTCTCTCAGAGTCTTGGGTTTTGTTTGGCCAACTAGATCTATGATTCTTGCAATGGGAGAAGTGCTTGGGTTTGGGTTCATACTGTGCGGTGACCTCTCCCAGTGACAGAAGGGGCAGCAAGTTACGCATCGTTTTGTTGCCATCAAGGATAACAAGATGGGCTTTCATCATAGATTTGAGATTGTCCTTCTACATCATGTCATATTGCTTAAGGTGTTACTCTGTTCTTATGAACTCAATACACTAGATGCATGCTGGATAGCGGTCGACGTGTGGAGTAATAGTAGTAGATGCAGAAAGTATCGGTCTACTTGTTTTGGACGTGATGCCTATATGTATGATCATTGCCATAGATAACGTCATGACTTTGCGCGGTTCTATAATTCGTTCACCCACCGTTTACTTGCTTTCATGAGAGAAACCACTTGTGAACACTACGACCCACGGGTCTACTCACAGTTATCATCTGAGCTTTTACTTTTACTTTGCTTCGTTGCACTTTTTGCTTTCAGTTCTCACTTTGCAAACAATCTATAAGGGATTGACAACCCCTTTATAGCGTTGGGTGCAAGCTCTTTGTGTTTGTGCAGGTACTTGTGAGTTGACGTGACCCTCCTACTGGATTGATACCTTGGTTCTCAAACTGAGGGAAATACTTACCGCCGATGTGCTACATCACCATTTCCTTTTCAAGGCAACACCAAAGCAAGGCTCCAAGGCCGCGGGGGAATCCTTTGCATACTTGCCAAGGAAATCTCTATAGGCGTAGCCAGTAGTAGGCATCTCCATAGCCCGTTGATACGCCTAGTTGATGTGAGACTATCTCCTCCCTTTTGTCTTCTCAACAACCACCATATTCTATTCCACCTATAGTTCCATGTCCATGGCTCACTCTCATGTATTGCATGAATGTTTAAAAAGTTTGAGAACACTAAAGTATGAAACAATTGTTTGTCTAAAACCGGGGTTGTGCATGATTTAAATACGTTGTGTGGGGAAGATGGAGCATAGCCAGACTATATGATTTTGTAGGGATAACTTTCTTTGGCCATGATATTTTGAGAAGACATGATTGCTTTGTTAGTATGCTTGAAATATTATTGTCTTTATGTCAAATGATAGACTATTGCTTCGAATCACTCATGTTTTAGTATCCATGCCATTATTAGATTATATGATCAAGATTATGCTAGCTAGCATTCCACATCAAAAATTATCTTTTTTATCATTTACCTACTCGAGGACGAGCAGGAATTAAGCTTGGGGATGCTGATACGTCTCCATCGTATCTATAATTTTTTATTGTTTCATGCTAATATTCTACAATTTTCATACACTTTTGGAAAGTTTTTATACTATTTTTGGGACTAACATATTGATCCAGTGCCCAGTGCCAGTTCCTGTTTGTTGCATGTTTTTTGTTTCGCAGAATATCCATACCAAACGAAGTCCAAACGCATTAAAAAACCTACGGGGATTTTTTTTGAAATATTTATGATTTTTGGGAAGAAGAATCAACGCGAAATGTTGCCTGAGGGGGTCACGAGCCCACGAGGTGCGCCCTACCCCCCACGTGCGCCGGGCAGGCTCGTGACCAACCCCTAAGGCGGTTGGGGCCCTTCTTTCGCTGCAAGAAAGATAATATCTGGAAGAAAATCGTGTTAAATGGACACCTCAATCGGAGTTACGAATCTCCATGAACTTTAGAAACGGTGAAAGGCCATAATCGGGGAGCACAGAAACAGAAGGACACATAGAGAGAGATCCAATCTCGAAGGAGCTCTCGCCCCTCCGCCGCCATGGAGACCATGGACCAGAGGGGAAACCCTTCTCCCATCTAGGGAGGAGGTCAAGGAAGAAGAAGAAGAAAGGGGGCTCTCCCCCCTCTCTCTCGGCGGCACCGGAACGCTGCCCGGGACCTCATCGTGTGACGGCGATCTACACCAACACCTCCGTCATCTTCACCAACACCTCCATCACCTTCCTTCATCTATATTCAGCGGTCCACTCTCCCGCAACCCGTTGTATCCTCTACTTGAACATGGTGCTTTATGCTTCATATTATTATCCAATGATGTGTTGCCATCCTATGATGTCTGAGTAATTTTTCATTGTCCTATCAGTGATTGATGAATTGCTATGATTGGTTTAGATTGCTTGTGGTTATGTTGTTGTCCTTTGGTGCCCATCATATGAGTGCGCGCGTGGATCACACCATAGGGTTATTAGTATGTTGATAGGACTATGTATTAGAGGGCAAGGGTGACAGAAGCTTCAGCCTAGCATAGAAATTGATGCATACGGGATTGAAGGGGGACCAATATATCTTATTGCTATGGTTGGGTTTTACCTTAATGAACGTTAGTAGTTGCGGATGCTTGCTAATAGTTCCAATCATAAGTGCATAGAATTCCAAGTAAGGGATGACATGCTAGCAGTGGCCTCTTCCACATAAAACTTGCTATCGGTCTAGTAACATAGTCAATTGCTTAGGGACAATTCCGCAACTCCTACCACCACTTTTCCACACTCACTAAACTAACGTAATTGTTTCTTTATCTAACATCCCCTAGTTTTTTACGTGTTCTTTATTTTCTTGCAAACCTATCCTATCACACCTACAAAGTACTTCTAGTTTTGTACTTGTTCTAGGTAAAGAGAACGTAAAGTGTGCGTAGAGTTGTATCGGTGGTCGATAGAACTTGAGGGAATATTTGTCCTACCTTTAGCTCCTCGTTGGGTTCGACACTCTTACTTATCGAGAAAGGCTACAATTGATCCCCTATACTTGTGGGTTATCACTGGGCGTGTGCCCTCTTAATATTGTCCTCTCCAGTATAGTCCCAAGGCCTCTTCTCCATATCCTTATGACATACTTTTGGGAGGGGCGACAACTCACGATTCGGTGATCGGAACTTTCTGCCGCCACTATTAGTGGTGGTACGTTTCCGCTTTTTGTTCAAATCCTCAGTGGACAGAGACGGCTGAATGGGCGGTGGAGACGGCTGACGGGGCGGTGGAGACGGCTGACTGGGCGGTGGAGACGGCTGATGCGGCGGTGGAGACGGCTGATGCGGCGGTGGAGACGGCTGCGCTGGAGACTGATGAGGCAGCGAAGACGACGGGTGCGTTGGAGACTTGCGAGGTGGAGGCGAAGAAGGATTGCTGCTATGAGGAGTCAGTGGCCTTGTCGTCCAATTTGGAAGCAAGATGTCCTCCTTTGGCCATACAATGGTTTGTTTCTTGACTTCTCCAAGTTGAGTCAAATCCCTATCTTCACCTGCAGGGTGGTCGAGCTTCAGCTCCTCATAATCTTTCATCACTTCATCCACCGCGACGACAGCGTACCCTTCTGGAACTTGAGAGAAATGCCAAGTTGGATTATGTCCAATTGGTATGGCCATGTCGACCGCCACCATCAACCTTAAGTTAGCAAGTTTCACCTTTAGCTCACAAGGTGTGCTCTATGTGATATCATCCACTGGGTAGCGACGAGGAGGATCCGTCGTCGGTGCATCATGACCATCATCCTAGAGCTGCGTGGAAGCAACACTGCTTTTCCGATTCGATGCAGCTTCTATCATGAGCCGCTGAGATTGGCTGCTACCTTGTTGTCTTTCGATTTGATCCTGCAGCACCCGCTTTACTGCTTCTTCTAGATTATGCAGCTGGTCTGCCTCAACCGCTTTATCACGTGCCTCCTTTTCCTTTCTCCTCTGATGTCTTCTATCGGGAAATCTCTTCCTTTCCTCGGAGAACACAAGAATCCACGGCGGTGAACCTGGTAAGCCTCGTTCTCGCCCTTTGTGTTCCTTATTCCCAAGGGCGCGTGTGAGCTCGTCGTTCTCTCTATCGGGTAAGAACCGTCCCTCTTCAACATCCTGTAATGCACGTCTAATCTCCTCGATGGGTAGTGGATTATCTATGTTTCTTTGGTTATATATTGTCTTCCCTTCTATGTTCAACAAGCCCCCATGCCAGTAAAACCAGTTTCTTCCCCGTTCGAGCCATCTAAAGGGCTCTGGAGTGATACTTTTGTCCAGAAATGATGCCTCAAGTTCTTCCCACTTAGCCATCTTACCGCCATAGCCACCAGGCCCCATAATATGGTGGTACTTCTTCTTACCTGCATTCATCCTATTTGTTGCAGACTTTTTCAAGGCATCCTCTGATTTCTTGTATGCCACAAATTCGGCCCAGTAGTCTTTATTCTTCTCATAGCCATGATCGAAATCCGCAGTCTTACCTTTCAAAATAAATTCCTAGTGCAATCTTTTTTCCAGCCCCTGAATAGATCGGCCATCTTCTTAAGAGCCCACTCCTTGACTTTTTTATCTAGGGCCTCTTTTCACGTCTTCCTTTCCTCCTCATTTGGCTCCTCGTCTAGATCCACCTCTGGCGCCGGCAGGGTGAAATGAAGCATGAGCTTTCTCCAAAGGTTTTCTTTGGCTGTTGTAACAACATATGAGACTCCTTCCTCCCTTGGCTTAATCCATTCTCAAGTGGTGATAGGGATGCGGTCCCTAACAACAACTCCGCATGCCTTCACAAACTTCTGCTTTACATGTGTGGGAGCAATTGGTTGCCCAGCATTTGAGACTATTTCGATCATGTATCTCTCACCATCATCCAGCTTCTTCGTTGGGTCTCGTTTCGTCCGTACTGAAGATTTGCTCGATCCGGAGGGCTAAAATAAAGAGAGTTAATATATGTATATAGACAACAGAGGATTAATTTATTAATATATATATATATTAATTTATTAATATATATATGCACCTTGCTAAAAGAAAGAGCGGTCGGCTTCTCCCTCGTCGGCTTCTTCCTCATTGGAGCCGCCGATTCCTCGCTCGCCCGAGGCGTGGGCGTCTACCTCACCGGAGCTTCTATCTCGTGTGTTGGGAGACTCATCTTCCTTGCCGGACTCGTTCAGAAACTGATTGGTGACATCGACATCGCAAACTAAAATACCATCCCCATGGATGACACCATGCATCACGTCTTCCTGATATTCGTCTCTGCCGTGTATTGGATCGATAGTATCTACAAATTAATTAAACATCATCGAATAATCCACTTAATTAATGCATCATCGAATAATCCACTTAATATTATTGACTATATAATATGGAATACGTAAATAATACATCTCTCAAATATAGTAACACATCGAATAATATATAACTGACCAACCAACAAACAGCCGTCGCTGTACTGAGGCGCGGGTGGTGGACACCCAAAGAGCAGGGACCATCACCAGATCATAGCTCGGGTGAGATCCGTGAAGAACCTGCCAGGTACTGGAGAACCTGGCATCCAACGCCTCCATGTACTGACGGACGTGCTCGTCTGCTCCCTGACACGGCGACGTCCGTCCTCCTCGGGGTCCGGCAACCTAGGCACCAAAAGTGTACCCCGTGACCGCCACCAAAGAAGCTCGAGGTCGACGACGGGAGCCTGGTTCCTCACCAAGCTGCGCGCCCTGGAAGGTAACTCCTCCCAGTGCCAACCCGACGGAGCCCAGTCCCGCACATGCTAGCGCCTATCAAGTAGGTGGTTGCCACCGAGTCGACGACAAGGATGCGGGTCAGGCATTGTATGTCCTACTATTTAATAAACTTTTCTAAACTTGTACTCCCTCCGTTCCAAAATATAAGACCTTTTAAAGATTTCATCAGAAAACTACATACAAAGCAAAATGAGTGAATCTATACTCTAAAATATGTCTAACGGATTCTGTTAACCTTTAAGGGATTTAACAAAATGGTGACATTTTGGATGTGTAGAAAATGATCCATATTTTTCCTGATCTCATTTACCCTTCTTCTATATGTCACATTGTCTACTATCAAAGGATTGAAGAAAACCATGACTTCATCATTACCTAGTAGTAATAGGCGCATGATGCTATGAAGCTTTACAAAGTTGTTTTGTAACGGAATTCCGAATAGGATAATTAGCTTTTTGGTACGCATTTAAAAAAGAGCCATCCGAATATCGCTATTTGGAAGGACTTTGCTGAACTTCGTACCAAAAAGCGAATTATTCTATGAGGAACTCCGTTCGAGAAGAACTTTCTAAATCTGGATAGCGGATGCGTCTGTTATTACCAGGTAATGATGAAGCCGTGGACGATGACTTCATCACTACCTAGTAGTGATAGGCGCATGATGCTATGAAGCTTTACAAAGTTTTTTTGTAACGGAATTCCGAATAGGATAATTAGCTTTTTGGTACGCAATTCAAAAAGAGCCATCCGAAAATCGCTATTTGGAAGGACTTTGCTAAACTTCGTACCAAAAAGCGAATTATTCTATCAGGAACTCCGTTCCAAAACAACTTTCGAGAGCTTGATAGCGCCATGCGCCTATGGCTACCAGGTAATGATGAAGCCATGGATTTCTTCAACACTTTGACAGACAACGTGACATATAGAATCTAGCTAGCTAGGATACATAGATGAGATCAAAAAAATTGAATCAACTTTTGTGCACATACATAATGTGGCAGTCTTGATAAATCCATTATTAACACTAGCTAACAATGTTGTTTTCTCTAGCTTAACCTACACCTAAAAGAAAATTCACATAAACATGTACAATCTACAATCTACAAATATTCTACAATTTACAAAAATTACTTAAATCACTACAAATATCACTTAAGCATTTATATGCTTAAGTGATATTTGTAGTGATTTAAGTGATATTTGTAGATTGTAGATTTGTACATGCTTAAACACTAACTGTGACCTAAACTAAAAGGCCCTAAACTAACTAGTTAACACTAATTAACACTAATTAACCTATTTATCACTACTAACCTACCTAACACTAAATTCACCAAATATTCTACAAAAAACTAATTAAGCAATAATCTACAAAGCACTAACCCTAAATAACACTTAAGCATATACAATAGCAAAATGAAGCAATAATCTACAAAAATACTAATTACATCTATATACAAAACAATTAAGCACACATGCATGTCGATCGACGATCGATCGAGAGGAGAGGAGAGGAGAGAGGCTCACCGGCGGGGAGGTCTGGCGCTGCCGAGGAGGACGGCATGGCGACGACGACGGCGAGGAGGACGGTGGCAGGGCGCATGACAGTGACGACAGCGAGGAGGTACGGCAGGGCCAACGGCACGTGTACGGCGACGGCAAGGAGGACGGCAGGGGCGACGACGCGGCGAGGAGGACGGCAGGGCGACGCCGACGGCGCGCAGCCTGGCGGCGTCACGAGTTCGTCCGATTGTAGGCGAGCGAGACGAGAGGAAGACGATGGAACTTTGGCGATTTGGGTTGGAAATTTTCAAGTCCCGCTTATGTAGGCGGAGCTTTAGTCCCGGGTCGTGGCTAGAACCGGGACTAAAGACCCCCTTTAGTCCCGGGTTGAGCCACGGCCCAGGACTAAAGACCCCTTTTCGACAGGCAGAGGGGGGGGGGAAAGCAAGGGCCTTTAGTCCTAGGTCGTGGCTCGACCCGGGAATAAAGGGGGTCTTTAGTCCTGGTTCGAGCCATGACCTAGGACTAAAGGGATGGGCTGGCTCCGGCGCAGCGCAACGCAACCTTTAGTCCCACCTTGCCTAGCGAGGAGCGCTGGCAGTGCTTAATAAGCACCGCTGCGCGTGCTCTTTCGAGCTCCCCTCTAAAGCACGCTTACGGGCCTAAACGCACTCTGTGTGCCTAAATTTAAAAACTGAAAATGTATGTGAATTTAAAGACAAAATTCAACCTAAATTCAAAGTGAGCTCACTTTGAATTTGGCTTGAATTTTCTCTATAAATTCTCATATATTTTCATTTTCCATTATTTTTGTTTTGTTCTTTGCTTTATTTATTTTGTTTTTTCTACTTACATCTAAACACCTACAGCTAAATATTTAGTTTTCAAATTTGAATTCTTTGAAAATTATGAATAACTTTACTTTCATTTTTTGCTATTAAATATTTTGGTTTTCTATTAAATATTTTAACAAAAAAAACTTTATGAAATTTCCGACTTCATTTTTGTATTTTTCGTGCATGTACTTATTTTTTTGAGCTAGTTGACTATGAAATTGAAAAACACTACAAATGAACTCTGAAAATGTTGAAAGTTAACATGGTATCATCATTTCACCCACATAGCATGTGCCAAAAAGTTGAGAGGGTTACGATAAAAATTGGATACACTTCGTGTACAAAACAGACAATCTCTCTCGAAGCATCAGGGTTTCGAACGAGAACTCGTGTGTTACATAAGGATTTCATTTTTTTGAACTTATTTGAAATCCATACTTTTTGTGTATTCAAAATGCACCATTCAAAGGCACATCACAAATTTTCAACAATTTCTGACTTCATTTGGTACTTTTCGTGCATTTACTTTTTTTGAGCTAGTTGACCCTGAAATTGAAAAGCACTACAAATGAACTCTGAAAATGTTGAAAGTTGGCATGGTATCATCATTTCACCCACATAGCATGTGCTAAAAAGTTGAGAGGGTTACGACAAAAACTGGATGCACTTCGTGTACAAAACGGACAATCTCTCTCGAAGTACCAGGGTTTTAATGAGAACTCATCTGTTACAAAGGGATTTCATTTTTTGAACTTATTTGAACTCCATACTTTTTGTGTATTAAAAATGCACCATTAAAAGGAACATCACTAATTTTCAACAATTTCTAACTTCATTTGGTATTTTCCGTGCATTTACTTATTTTTTTTGAGCTAGTTCACCCTGAAATTGAAAAGCACTACAAATGAACTCTGAAAATGTTGAAAGTTGGTACGGTATCATCATTTCACCCACATAGCATGTGCTAAAAAATTTAGAGGGTTACGAAAAAAATTGGATGCACTTCGTGTACATAACGGACAATCTCTCTCGAAGTATGATGGTTTCGAACGAGAACTCATTTGTTACAAAGGGATTTCATTTTTTTGACCTTATTTTAACTCCATACTTTTTGTGTGTTCAAAATGCACCATTAAAAGGCACATCACAAATTTTCAGCAATTTCTGACTTTATTTGGTATTTTCCGTGCATTTACTTATTTCTTTTGACCTAGTTGACCCTGAAATTGAAAAGCACAACAAATGGACTCTGAAAATGTTAAAAGTTGGCATGGTATCATCATTTCACCCACATAGCATGTGCTAAAAAGTTGAGTGGGTTACGACAAAAACTGGATGCACTTCGTGTACAAAACAGACAATCTCTCTCGAAGTATCACGGTTTCGAACGAGAACTAATCTCTTACAAAGGGATTTCATTTTTTGAACTTATTTGAACTCCATACTTTTTGTGTGTTCAAAATGCACCATTCAAAGGCATATCACAAATTTTCAACAATTTCTGACTTCATTTGATATTTTCCGTGCATTTACTTATTATTTGTTTTCATCTAGTTGACCCTGAAATTTAAAACCA
The DNA here is from genome assembly GCF_904849725.1 of Hordeum vulgare subsp. vulgare. Lineage (NCBI taxonomy): Eukaryota > Viridiplantae > Streptophyta > Magnoliopsida > Poales > Poaceae > Hordeum > Hordeum vulgare. The sequence continues at coordinate 348,721,805 of NC_058521.1, forward strand.
CTACAAATGAACTCTGAAAATGTTAAAAGTTGCCATGGTATCATCATTTCACCCACATAGCATGTGGTAAAATGTTTACACGGTTACAACAAAAATTGGATGCACTTCGTGTAAAAAACGGATAATCTCTCTCGAAGTATGAGGGTTTCGAACGAGAACTCACCTGTTACAAAGGGATTTCATTTTTTTTAAACTTTTTTGAACTCCATACTTTTTGTGTGTTTAAAATGCACCATTCAAATGCACATCACAATGTATCGTTAGTACACATCACATAAAGTTTAATACATTAGTACACATCATATTAAGTTTAATACATGACATAGATTTATATTTCGATCACTTCCCTATTATCGCTTTGGCCGTAACCATGGAGCATCTTCATTATTTAACGGGATGCTTGGGTCAATTCTCACTATGAAGGATGGAATTTCATCAAACTTATTATAATCAGCTGACATGTCTATCTTGTCCTCGATCCCCACGATGTTTCTTTTCCCTGAAAGAAATATGTGACGCTTTGGCTCATCGTCCGATGTATTCATTTGCTTATTTTCCTTTTTTCGATCTGGAGGACATGTCTTTCATGTAGAAAATCTGAGCCACATCATTGGCTAGGACGAATGGCTCGTCTGTGTAACCATGATTCTTGAGATCAACTGTTGTCATTATGTACAACTAGTCTACCTTTACCCCTTCTCCATTCATGTTCACCCAACTACACCGAAACCATAGTAGGTCCATAGTCAAGTTCCCATATCTCCTTGTTTAACCATAGTATGTGTCCTTTTTTCCATTCTCGTATGTCGCATCATAACAGACACCACTGTTTTGGTTGGTGCTCTTTTTATCTTGGGTGGTCGTGTAAAATGTATTCCCGTTTATCTCGTACCCTTGGAAATGTAATACAGTCGAAGAAGGTGACGCGGCCAACATGTAGAGTTGATCTCCAATAGTGTTTTCATTCATGAGACATGCTCACAACCAACTGCCGAAAGTATCAGGGTGTTTTTCTTCAATCCAGGAGATAGCCTTCCCCGGGAACTCGGAGCGTACAAAATTCTTGTGGTCCTCGATATAGAAGCAACGAAGGGGGAACTTTTTAGAACTGTGTAGTGTGCTTGAGTGAAATAATTCCCGTACCTACATATCATTGCTTTCTTCCCTAGTGTGCCTTCTCCACTCAGTCTCCGCTCATGCCGCGATTCAGGAACACCAATCGGCTTAAGGTCAGGAAGAAATTCTACACAGAACCCAATGACCTCCTCTGTTCTATACCCCTTGGAGATGCTTCCTTCTGGCCTAGCATGGTTATGAACATATTTATTTAAGACTCCCATGAACCTCTCGAAGGGGAACATATTGTGTAGAAATACAGGACCGAGAATGGAAATCTCGTCGACTAGGTGAACCAGGAGATGCGTCATAATATTGAAGAAGGACGGGGGGAACACCAACTCAAAACTGACAAGACATTGGACCACATCGTTTTGTAGCCTTTCCATACGTTCTTGATCGATTACCTTCTAAGATATTGCATTGAGTAATGCACCTAGTTTCACAATGGGTAATCGAACATTTTCCAGTAGAAGCCCCCTCAATGAAACCGAAAGCAACTGCTTCATAATCACGTGGCAATCATGAGACTTCAGGTTCTGGAATTTTTCTCTGCCATATTTATTATTCCCTTTATATTAGACGAGAAGCCAGCGGGGACCTTCATAGTGCTCATGCATTAAAAAAAGATTTCCTTCTCTGCTTTGGTAAGAGCGTAGCTGCTTAAGTATTGACACACTTTATCAGTCTTCTTGTCGTATGGGTCTTTCATACGTTGCTGCTCCTCCCGTGTTTCTGTTGTATCTTTTGTATTTCCATACACTCCCAGGAAGCCTAGTAGGTTCATGCAAAGATTCTTCGTCACGTGCATCACGTCGATTGAAGACGGGACCTCTAGGTGTTTCCAATAGGGTAGCTCCCAAAATAAAGATTTCTTTTTCCACATGGGCATGTGTCCGGTAACGTTGTCTTCTGGAACAGATTGACCGCCAAGATCCTTTCCAAAGATTACTATTTGATCCAAATCCTTGACCATAGCAATAAGTCATCACTAGTAGGGAGGTTAGGCTTCTTCCAGTGATCTGCCTCACCGTTGAAATGCTTGCCTTTCTTTCTTATGGGATGATTGGTCGGAAGAAATTGACGACACCCCAGGTAGACAACCTTCTTAGATTTTTTCAAATATGTACCTTTAGTCTTATCTAAACAGTGTGTGCATGCATTGTATTCCTTGTTTGACTGTCCTGAAATGCTACTAAGAGCAGGCCAATCATTGATGGTTACGAACAACAATGCTTGTATGTCAAATTCCTGCTGTTTGTGCTCATCCCACACACGTACACCTGGTTTGGCCCACAACTATAAAAGTTCATCAACTAATGGCCTTAGGTACACATCGATGTCGTTGCCGGGTTGCTTCGGTCCTTGGATGAGCACTGGCATCATAATGAACTTCCGCTTCATGCACAACCAAGGAGGAAGGTTGTAGATACATAGAGTCACGGGCCAGGTGTTGTGACTGCAACTCTGCTCCCCAAAAGGATTCATGCCGTCTGTACTTAGACCCATCTGCGACCCATCTGCGAGGTGTCTCAACTTTTTTCCGTCTTTCTTACGCTCGTCTTTGTGTCATCGCATCGAGTTGGCATGCTCATTGTTTCTGAACACACGTTTCAACCGTGGTATTATAGGAGCATACCACATAACCTTAGCAGGAACCTTCTTCTGGGGGGCTCGTCATCGCCCTCAACATCACCACGGTCATCATGTCTGATCTTGTACCGATATGCAGTGCATACGAGGCATTTATCCATATTCTCGTACTTCTCACCGCGGTACAGGATGCAGTCATTAATGCATGCATGTATCTTCTGCACATCTAATCCAATAGGGAAGATAGCCTTCTTTGCTTCATACGTAGTCTCGGGAAATTCGTTATCCTTTGGAAGCTTTGGCTTTCATATTTTCAGTAACTTCTCAAATCTCTTGTCAGAGAAACCAGTTTCTGCCTTCCATTTCAACAGTTCCAGTGTGGTACCGAGCTTTGTGCTGCCATCTTCGCAATTTGGGTACAATTTTTGTATGATCCTTTAGCATGTCCTCCAATTTCAGCTTCTCCTTTTTTGTACCGCATTCTCTCCTTGCATCAGACATGACCCGACCAAGACCATCAGCGGGCTCATCTGATGCGGTTGTTCTTCACCTCCTTCTTATTCATTGTCTTCCATTGTAGTATCGATGTATTCTTCAGTGAACATAGGATAGTTGTCATCATCATCTTCTTCTTCATTGTCTTCCATCCTAACCCCTCTTTCTCCGTGCATGGTCCAACAATAATATGTGGGCATGAAACCTCTCTGAAGCAAGTGGAGATGAATGTTTTTCGAGCTAGAGTACTCCTTCACCTTTCGACAACCAACATATGGACAAGGCATAAATTTATCCACTTTGTTTGCCTCAGCCACATCGATAAATTTATGCAGGCCTGTAATAAATCCGGAACCGCGTCGTTCGCTGTACATCCGTCGCTTCCGTGCATCGATCTGGCATCATACATGAATAGTGAAATGACCACCGTACATTGACACATGCAATATTTTTGTATCAGTTACAGATGAAAAGGATAAGGTTGCTAACCTCGGTCGAGGATACCATTTTGTGTGAACTTAAGTGTGACTCGGGCATTAGTCCCGATTCGTAATATACTCCAAAGTGCGTCGATCACCGTACATCCATTGGCGGTTCATCTCTATTATGAAATTAAGTATATCAAAAAACCATTGCAGAACATCATGAATAGAGAAATGACCAAATTAATACAAGTTCATCATCACATTAAAACCAAAGCACAGTAGTGATCAAATGTTATTATTGCAAAAAGTAAATACATAATGTTCTTTCATAAAACAACATACAACTATGTAAAACATTTAAATGCAACAACAACTGTGATGAAAATCGCAACTAATGTAACAATTGATCCAACAACATAATGATACCAAGCCTCTTTATCAATGGCATATTTTCTAATATTCCTAATCTTCAAGCGAATTTCATCCATCTTCAAGCGCATTGCATCCATCTTCAACCGCTTCGCATCAATCTTCATCTTGCGATCATCGATGACATCGGCGACATGCAACTCCAGTTCCATATTCTTCTCCTCAATTATTTTCAATTTTTCCTTCAAGTATTTGTTTTCTTTTTCAACCAAATTTAACTTATCGACAAGAATTTCTATGTGGGTTGGAATTTCGGGTTCACATACCTCCTAGATTAAAAAATATATGGCACGTTGGTCGTCGTAATTGTCATAAACACTAAATAAAACAAATAGTTATAAAAGATAATATATACCACATCTGAATTATAGATAGGACGAGGGCCGACGGAGGCGGATACCAAAACCATCACACTATATAATAACAAAAAATAACGAAAGTAGGTAATTTATACAAGTATGTATCTAAATCATACAAGTAAGATTTATTTTTCTTTTAAAAAGAAGATAAGAACAAGAGGCTCACCACGGTGGTGATCGCGACGAGATCGACGCAGGAGATCGACAACGGCGAGGACGCGCACGGGACGGCACCCTACACATGTGCAGATTCTAAGAACTTAATTTGAGCATTTGAAATGAGCTAAACTAGCAATGATAGATGAAAGGATGAAGTAGCTAAACTTTTAAAACACTTGTGGAGTTGGTGCACGGCCAAACCTAGACAAATATTGAGGAAAATAGAGCTTGGAGGTCGAGCTTGGAGAGGAGAAAACTTAAGTAGCGTGGGTCGGGCATTTCATCGAACACCTCATATGCATGAACTAGAGTGGCAAGAGCATGGCATGGTCACACTTCAACAGCCAAAAGACAGAGGAGAGGGTGGGCAGGGACGAGGGTTTATATAAGCAACACTTTAGTCCCGGTTTTTGTCTAAAACCAGGACTAATAGCCTACCCTTTAGTCCCAGTTCTTGCCACAAACCGGGACTAATGCTCCACGGCACGCCACGTGGCAGTCGCTGGATCGTTAGTCCCGGTTTTTTCCCTGAACCGGGACTAATGAGGAGAACCGAACCGGGACCAATGCCCTGGCAAACTGAACTGGGACCAATGCATTTTTGTTTGAACCGGGGCTAATGTGTTTTTGTGCTCTGGCCGAAAGACTCATTTTCTACTAGTGTTTCTACCGACCATTGAGCTAACTCGTTTGGTCCGCATTATGAAAGTGTTGTCATGCTATGAGAGTGTCGACGTGTCGTGGGAGCGCCGATGGTTCTACGACGCGCGGCGTCATGGTGCGAGAGAGTGTCGCCGTGCTATGAGGAGTTATACAAGAAAGCATCATGAGCCATGTCGTGTAGTGGGCATGGTCGGTGCCACGAGTAGGTGTTGCGGTAGTTTCACTGATGTTGTGAGCCATGCCACAAGCGTCAACAATAATTCTACATGCCGAATGATCGATGCTACAAATCTGGGCGCCAATGTTCTTTTTGATGAGAAGCTAGACTGTCGTGTTATTAAATCTCGGGAAGCAAGGTTGGCCTATGTTGCGATGATGCATGTCTTGTTGTTGTCGTTGTCTTTTCCTATGACAAAAGTTTGGTTGTTGTGTTGCAAAACTGTGCGATGCCGCAATGGCGATTGGTACTGCTACAAGCCGAGTGCTCGACATGACAAGTCGGAAGCCGGATGTAAATTGACTCATTTTTTCCAGGCCAACCAATGTTATGGAAGCCGAACATACAATGCTACAAGGTCCACCATTGTTGTTGATTGTTGCTGTTTTCCGCTGCAAAGCCTGTTTATTATAATTTTAGTAAAAATAATGAAAGCAATATTCCATGTTTTCTTCTAAGTTGTATTGCAACAACCGGTAGATTTTATTATAAATAAACAACCAAGTGATTTTATTCATATTCCAATCTCTCTAGAAAATGTAGTAAGCAACACCACGGGGCACGTGTGTGGTCTTCCATTCCTGAACAATTGCTGGAAAACGTGAGCAGAGGAGCTTTGTATGCCAGATAGGAGTATGACAGTGATTCTACAGAAAAATGAATGTACAAGAAAGCTACAAAACAACGCCTCGTGTAGCCGGCCGTGGAGGGATCAGATAAATCAGTCCGCCTCTCGCGTATACAGAAACGATAGCTGCCACACGACATATCTTGTCGCATCAGACGGTGACGGACCCGGTTGATTCGCTCGCAAAATCGGTCGGATGATGCCTAGTGCTGCCCCTGAGCATATCCGATGAGCTTCCGACCAACACACGGGTCGCGCCACCAGGCAGGCTAAGAGCAAATCTAGCACACCCCGCATTCGTCTGGTCCGTAAAACGTGTTTGTAGTTCGCGTAAAAACGTCTATGCGAGCCGGTGCGCACGGACACGGATGCAGACCTCGCATAACAGACTCGCAAAAGAGCATACTTGCGTAATATGCTTTGGTGGAAAAAGCGCGGGCTGAAATGTTCCCCCACCAACCGCTTTCGCTTATATGCAGGGCACCGCAGCGGCGAGGTGAAAAACCGCGAATACCCGGGTTGGGGCCGACATCTTGCTGTGCCCCGCAAAAATATTTGTGGGCCGGGGCGAGATGCGGGGTCTAATCTGACAGGTTTTCCCGCTCCGACCCGTATTTTGACGGTTATTTTCGGATCGGGACGAGATGCGGGGTCTGCTAGAGTTGCTCTAACTAGCACGCGCGCACTCCATGTCGGCTAGCAACACCAGCATCAGCACAGTCGGAGCAGCACCAGCACGCATGCACGACAGGCAGCCAACAGTGGTAAGCTCGCCCTAGGGTGGCGACTAGGAACTCCAATGTAGCGAGCTCGCCGGTCAAGTGAAGACTGGTGGTGGTGAAGGCCAGCGACATGCTCGCGGTCGGTGCCATGCTCGCATCGGCGTGCCTGGTGGCATGAATGGAGAAGAAAGAGACAAAATGAGGAGAGAGATAGGTAATGGATCACTCACTGTGAAACTGGCATAGGTCAAAAATAGGTCCCTTTGTATCCGTTTCGAACCCATTTTAATCATAAATTTAGGGTTGAAGTGGATCTGAGCGGACAAAAGGCAAAAAAAAGAGGGTATCTGTGTTAAGCGTTGTTTTCTATCTGCACGAACTTAAATGGACACGTGCGGACCAAACGGGTCCATGTGTTGGAGTTGATCTTACATATCACTAGTGGTTGGGACGCGTCCTTGGTGCGTCTCTTAGGCGGTCCGTTGTACACCTATCTTGCTTATAATTCTTATTGACACTTATTTATAGTTATTTGAATATAGACGAATATGCTATCTTTGTTGTAGATACAAATTGTTCTAAACTAATGCAACTGCATCAGAATATTCGAGTAATCTGTAAAATAGAATATGGCGTCAAATATTTCAGGCCAACTTTCTTATATAGCATAAAAACTTCATCGGAAAATATTTGAACTAAATATTTTTAGGATCAATAGGCATACATACATTAATAAACATATTAAAAGAAACATTCATCTGCGCTGCAAGGTTTGCTACCAGCCATTGAGCTAACTCGTTTGGTCTGCATTAGGACATTCACTCGTTTTCTCATGGACATGAGCATTCCTTGTAATGTTATTCATATGTATCAGCAAGCCAGATGGATAAGCCTAAAAATATTAAGATTATACAAGTTGATGTCCATAAAAGTGAAAGGGGACAACTGAGAGAGTCCTGGATTAAGGGGTCCCCGGGGCGCCGACCCATGGATCACATAATAGATTTCCGGATAGTCGGCTACCTCATACGCAGAAAGGAAGGAACCAAGGACTGACGTGAACTCCAAGCTTCGAAGGACTAGGTCGACTCACCCACCCCTGACTATAGTTGGTAACTTGTAAAACCTAAGGTCCCTGGTATCTATATAAACTGGAGGCCCCTGTCCGTGTAGAGGAGGCTGAATCATCTAGGGTTTAGCATATACGATCTCGTGGTAGATCTACTCTGTAATCATCTTCATCAATACAATCAAGCAGGACATAGGGTATTAGCTCCACGGGAGGGCCCGAACCTCGGTAAATTGTTGTGTCCCCCTTCTTCCTATAACCCATCGGTCCAAGGTCCACAGTTCGTGACCCCCTACCCGAGATCTGTCGGTTTTGATGTCGACTTTGGTGCTTTCATTGAGAGTCCGACTGTGCGATTGCCAAAAGGTTCGATGGCACCTTTGGTGATCACCGAGGAGGTCTGCAACATGGACCTCTTCATTCCTGGACAAATCTCTGCGTTCGGAAGCATCGTTCTGCACGCCGATCCGGCCGGCTGCCACGGTCAGATCGGAAATCCCCCCCCCCCCCCCGGTCAGGAAGTCAGGTTTGGGAGCCTAGAATTTACCGCCTACCCCTAGGGATATGTTGTGTTAATTGGGCTTTACGCTCCATTGAAGGATCGCACATATCTCGACGCTTTTTCTTTCGAGGTCATGAATCCAATCATCGAGACAAACTTCATCAGTGATCCGGCCTTAAAGCCCGACAGGCTCGGGGCGTCCAAACTCGCGTCGGCCGAGCTCTCCCCAAGGATGATCTCAAGCACCGTCGGGGGATCAGGGACACAAACTCACGGCAAGCACACAAGTGGTTCAAGCACCGCCAAGATCCCAACAATCCACAGGTTACTCCACCGGATCCAAGCTATGTGCATGACGAATGGTGAGGGCATGATCAATGATCAGATCGGGATCAGACCTGATGACAGGGAAATCCACATCCCGCCCATCATGCATCTGGTTAGTAATATCGAATGCTAGTCGAGGGCTCCTCGTACCAATTACCGGAACTAAGAATGGTACGCATCCCAGTCGCTGATCGCCCGGACAAACCCAACGACCCGGAGCTTCTACCCAGCTCCAGGAACGATTCAGGGCCGATGGCTGGTTTGGTACGCGGCCCTCTGAAGGACACAGCAGCCGAACAAACGAAAGCACAACCAACAGGAATCCAAAAATTAAACCCACCCACCACCCAACTTGAAAATTCCTTGAGAACAGCGTTCGGTTCAAACCCGCACGTGGTCATTGAAAGACCGTGTGAGTCAGTGCACCACTTTTGGGCGAGATTCCTCCTTCTTCAAATGAAGGAAGGATGCAGCGACCATGAGATAATAGGTGCCTTCCGGACACGTTGTCGGGATGAGGGCATTCTCAACGTCCTAGCCCGTCATAGGGTTCAATCCTTCACGTAACTATCGAACCTGGTACTCAAGTACCGCGCCATGAAGAGCAGCTAGCAAATGCAGAAGATGAGCATCGAGCCTAATTACATCGAGTACAGTAGGCGAATTCGGAGAAAGCAGTTACCCCCATTTACGGGACACGCTACCTCCGAATACGCAGAAAACAGAGACAAGTCAAAATGAAGGGACAAGTCGATCGTCAACACACTACTCGTCAAACCATGGCCCGTACACTTTGTCCCACCGAACACACTTTCCACACACATCCTTCGAGCATGTTGGGTCGTCCAGCAAGTCGTGATAAGTGGGGAATTAATCCTCCAGACGCCAAGAAACGAAGGGTCTGGGGCACCGTCGAGCAACAATGCAGAGATCCTAGCGATCTACGAAACATACTCCTCGACGAGCCGGCGAAAGAGAGCCTTTCGGGAGCTCAATCAAATCAGCCATGTAGTGGAGACATGCCCCTAATCGAATACAGCCATTACCTTCGATCAAGATGACGAGCCGGTAACAAACATTGGCTAGAAACCTACCGCCCTAGTTCTGAACCCCATCGTAGACGGCTTCAGACTAAGCAAAGTACTCATGGATGGGGGCAGCGGTCTTAACCTCATTTTTGAGGATACACTGTGAAAAATGCAATTTGACCGATCTCGGATCAAGCAAAGCTCAACTACCTCGTGATGCATTGTCCCCGGCAAAGAGGCATGCTGCATAGGGCACATAACACTCGATGTCGTGTTCAGGACTCCCAATAATTATCAATCCGAGGACCTCCTGTTCCACATCGTGCCGTTCCAAAGTGGCTATTGCTGCCTCTTGAGCTTTCATTGGTTTTCCCTTGAAGAGGAAAGGGTGATGCAGCACAGGAGCAGTAAGTATTTCCCTCAGTTTGAGAACCAAGGTATCAATCCAGTAGGAGAATCAAACCAAGTGTCCAGAGTACCTGCGCAAACACAACGAGCTTGCACCCAACGCTATAAAGGGGTTGTCACTCCCTTCAAGATTGATTGCAAAGTGAGATTTGAAGGCAGAAAGTGCAACGAAGTAAAAGTGTAAGGCTGAAAATATGTTGTGAAGTAGACCCGGGGTCCATAGTGTTCACTAAAGACTTCTCTCGAAATTGCAAATATTACGGTGGGTGAACAAATTACTGTCGAGCAATTGATAGAAACGCGCAAAGTCATGACGATATCTAAGGCAATGATCATACATATAGGCATCACATCTGAGACAAGTAGACCGATACTTTGTGCATCTACTACTATTACTCCACACATCGACCGCTATCCAGCATGGATCTAGTGTATTGAGTTCATGACGAACAGAGTAATGCCTTAAGCAAGATGACACGATGTATAGGGATAAACTCAAACCAATGATGTAAACCCCATCTTTTTACCCTTGATGGCAACAACACTATACGTGCCTCGCTACCCCTTCTGTCACTGGGTGAGGACACCGAACGGTTTGAACCCAAAACCAAGCACTTCTCCTATTGCAAGAATCATAGATCAAGTTGGCCAAACAAAACCCACAACTCGAAGAGAATTACAAGGATATGAAATCATGCATATAAGAGATCATAAGAAACTCAAATAAGATTCATAGATAATCTGATCATAAATCCACAATTCATCGGATTTCGACAAACACACTGAAAAGAAGATTACATCGGATAGATCTCCATGAAGATCATGGAGAACTTTGTATTGAAGATCCAAGAGAGAAAAGAAGCCATCTAGCTACTAGCTATGGACCCGAAGGTCTATGGTGAACTACTCACGGATCATCGGAGAGGTCATGGTGTTGATGAAGAAGCACTCCGTATCCGAATCCCCCCTCCGGCAGGGCACCAGAATGTGCCCCAGATGGGATCTTGTAAAGAAAGAAGCTTGCGGCAGCGGAAAAGTATTTTCGTGGATCTCTCTCGAAGTTTTGGATTTTTCGGGAATTTATAGGCGGAAGAGGTAGGGCAGACGAGCCACAGGGGGCCCACAAGCCTGCTAGGCGCGCCCCCCTGGCCGCGCCTAGGGGGCTTGTGGCGTCCCCTAGTGGCCTCTGTCTTGGTTCTCACGTCCCGTGCGTATCTTCTGTTCTGGAAAAAATCTTTTCGGAAGTTTTATTCCGTTTGGACACCGTTTAAAATCCTCCTCTGAAAAGGGTCAACAACACGGAACAAACAGGAACTGGCACTTGACACTGAGTTAATAAGTTAGTCCCAAAAAAGATATAAAAGGCATACAAAACATCCAAAGTTTGACAAGATAATAGCATGGAACCATCAAAAATTATTGATACGTTGGAGACGTGTCAGCTAGCATGCCCTATTAGGACGGGAGGCCTTCACAAGATTCCAGGCCATACCACACTACGGGTATATGAACTTGAAGATGCCAAGGACAAATGGTATAATCACAATAGAAAGTGATCCCCATAGGGCACTCTGAGCCAAAAATAAGACGACATCCCTAGCTTTGGATGTACTGGTCGAAACCCTGACCGCAGAAGAACTAACAACCCTGCGGGCTGTGGTGGATAAAGATGACGTAGTCCCCGACAAGCGACCCAATTCCTCGTCTTTCAAGCCGACGGACGAAACTATCAAATTCTCGGTACATCCAACAGACTCTAATAAAACCACATCCATTGGAGCCCGCATGTAGCCTGAAGTAGACGAAGCACGACACGCCTTCCTATGCGAGAACTAGGATATATTTGCCTGGCATCCCTCAGATATGCCAGGGATCCCTAGGAGGCTGCCCGAGCATAGCTTGAACATAATAGCAGGTTTCAAGACGGTTAAACAAACCCTGCGACGATTTTCTGAACCGTAGCGTCAAGCCATGGGGGAAGAACTGGCCAAGTTATTGGAGGCCCTGGTTCATTAGGGACATCAAACACCCTAACTGGCTGGCAAATTTTGTCATGGTACCGTAGAAGGATAAATCTTGGCGACTATGCGTCGATTTTAAAGACCTCATCAAAGCATGCCCAAAGGACCCTTTTCCCTTACCTCGAATAGATCAGATCATCGATGCAACAGCCGGACACGACTCCGTGTGTTTCCTCAATGCCTACTCCGGATACCATCAGATCAAAATGAAGGAATCAGACCAGGCAGCAACTGCCTTCATAACCATCTACGGGTTGCTTTAACACAATGCCTTGCGGGTTAAAAATGCACGCGCCACTTAGCAGCGCATTATCCAGACATGCATGGAAAGACAAATCGGCAAAACCGTGGAGGCACACATGGACGATGTAGTCATCAAGACCCGGCACGTCAGCCAACCGGTAGACAATCTCAGAGAAACATTGGCCAGCCTATGGGCATACGACATACACCTTCATCCGGAAAAATGCGTCTTCGGAGTACCAATTGGCAAACTACTTGGGTTTATAGTGTCACAGCATGGAATCAAGGCCAACCCGGCCAAAATCCGACCTCTGTCTGAACTCGCTATCCCAACAAAGCTATCGCATGTTCAAAAATTGGCAGGCTGTATGGTGGCTCTAAGTCGGTTCATCTCTCGCCTCGGCGAGAAAGCCGTCCCGCTCTACAGGTTGTTGAAGAAGACTAAGAACTTCCAATGGACCGAGGAGGCCACGACATCCCTAGAGGAAATCAAAATGCTATTGGCCAGTAACCCTACACTCGCTGCACTTTACCCAAGGGAACCAATGTTGCTATACATCGCGGCCACTACTCAAGTGGTCGACACGGTCCTCGTCGTAGAACGAGAAGTGGAGGGTCACCAATTATGGATACAAAGACCTATCTACTACGTATCCAAGGTACTTACCCCATGAAGACCACATAGTCACACTACCAAAAAATCTCTTACACAGTGTTCAAGGCATCGTGCAAACTCAGACATTATTTTCACGAGTGCGCAGTCACTGTTCATTTCGTAAGTACCCCTGAACGATATAATTAACAATAAGGATGCTACCCACAGGATTCCCAAGTAGGCCATCGAGCTACTGCCATTTGAGATCACCTACAAGCCACGACGAGCTATCAAATCTCAAGTGCTGACCGACTTCGTTGCGGAATGGACGGAGGCGGAACTCCCCAAAGAGTAAAGCACATATGCTCATTGCATCATGTAGTTTGACGGATCCACAACCCTTGCCAGTCTAGGAGCCGGGGTAATCCTCATATCTCCTACCGGGGACAATGTCTGGTACGTGTTACAAATTACGTACGCTGACTCCAACAATGCAGCCGAATACGAAGGACTGTTGCATGGTCTTCAGATGGCAGTCTCAATTGGTATACAACGGCTTGAGGTACGGGGAGACTACAACCTTGCCATATCACAAATTAACGCTGAATTCAATGCTAAAAACCCGAAGATGGCAGCATACAGAGACGTCGTACTCAAGTTATCGGCATGATTCAAGGGGTTGGAATTCCACCACGTCTGAGGAGACAACAATCAAGCTGCAGACGTTCTCGCACGCTTAGGCACAACACGCGACCCCGTCCCCAATAACATATATGTGGAAAGGCTCTTTAAGCCATCCGCGGTATGACATGACGAGTCTAGGAGCAGAATAGCCGATGGTGTGGAGCAAACCGTACCCCGCCACACAGATAACAGCCCAGCAAGACGATCAAGTCATCGAGGAAACACCCTCAGCACATGAGGTAGTGGGAGTAATCGCTCTATGGATCAAACCATTCCTTGCTTCTCTATCACCCAAGGAGCTCCCCGAGGACCAAACTGAGGCACAACACATTATTCGCCGATCTAGGGCCTCCAAGGTCCATGAAAGTGAGCTATATAAAAAGAGCACCATCGGAGTACTTCAACGGTGCATAACCGAAGATGAGGGAACCAATTGTTGGCTGCAGTACACGCAGGCATGGGCGGCCATCATGCAGCAGCCCAGGCCTTGGTGAGCAAAGCTTTCCGAGCTGGTTTTTTCTGCCCAATAGCTCGAGAAGACGCGCACACACTTGTTCAGCGCTGCATGGGATGCTAACTCTTTGCGAATCAAAGCCGTATGCCCCACAGAGACCTTTGGACGATGCCGATCACTTGGGCCTTTGCGATGTCGGGTCTGGACATGGTCGGCCCACTTAAAGGGGGGGCAAGAAAAAGGAATATCTTGTGGTGATGGTCGATAAATTCACCAAGTGGATCAGGGCAAAGCCGGTTAGTTCCTCCAAATCCAAGCCGATTATCGATTTTATATCTCGCATCGTGCACCAGTATGGTTCCCACAAAACATAATAACCGACAATGGATCCAATTTCACCGCCCAGGAGTTGAACGATTGGTGTGCAAATCTGGGCCTAAAACTCGATTACGCTTCAGTTTACCATCCACAAACCAACGGACAGGTAGAACGAGCTAATGGGCTCATTATGAGTGGTATTAAACCATGTCTGGTACATTCTCTTACAGAGTCCGATAGTAATTGGGTGGATGAACTATGGGGCTTGCGTACCACCCCGAACCGTTCCACGGGATACACGCCATTTTTATGGTATACGGGGCCGAAGCGGTCCTTCCCTGGGATATCATCCACGATGCACCCCGTGTGCATATGTACGAGTAAACGGAAGCCAAGCTAGATTGGCAGGAGGACTTGGACACCTTAGAAGTCGAGCGTGACATAGCTCGGGTCCAATCAGCCATTTACCAACAGCAAACTCGGCACTATCAAAGCACAGAAGTTTGGGCCAAGGTATACAACGCGGGCGAACTAGTTCTTCTCCTCCCAGAAAAGCAGAAGCATAAACTTCACCCAAAATGGGAAGTGCCCTTCATAATTGACGCAGTTTTAATAGGAGGAGCTTATCGTCTGTGCAATCTAGGAGACAATTGCCGTGGGCCAAACCCATGGAACGCAGCTCGCCTTCGGCATTTCTACGGCTAGACCAGCATCGCTGCCTTTGTATTTTTTTTCCTTTCTCTTTTATTGTTTTCGAACATTTGTTGTTTTCTTTCTTTGTAGGATCTTCCTAGATTATCCGAACACTTGTACTTTTCCGAATACTCGTGAAAATTAGAAGATAGCACCTGTGGGCTTTGTGACGAAGCAATCGGATATGTTTAACATATCGATCCAATTAAACCTCAACTCTAAGTAAATTCACGCCATGGTATGCATCAATTGGACTTAAGATCTTTGCAAAGCTCAGTTGCCTCGCTCCTGTGCTTACTCTCTATGTTTCGGATCTGTTCACCTAGAGAGTAAAGGGAGCACCTCTGTGATTGATATGACCAGTTCGCCTGGACTCGTACCTCAGACGGGTGAAGCCGAAAGCTAGCATTCTTAATATACAACTTGGTCGGTAGCGAACAAGGTCAATTTAACCGGTAGTCCTTGCCATTGCATATCCGTATTACTCGGAAATACATTCACAACAACTATAGATTATGTAGCAACCTGGAAAAAGGAACCGACAAAGGATCTATTTTTTCCGGAAGATGTTCCTTACGTTACACCGTAGTATAATGTAATACCCTCATACCGTATTTGTCTGTTCGTACCACGTGTCAGGATTGCCTTGTTCTCAGAAATTGATTCCTACTATCATCTGGTACAAACTACGAAACATTGTTGGGTCATTTAAACACGGGAGGTAGAAGCCGATGGCCGGTTTATGACAAATGTTACAAATTTGAAGGGAAGTGTCTCGGTACACAAAGTATAAACATTACATATGGTTACCCCCTTGGTTGGTTGAGATCATTTATTATAGTATCCAATGGCATCACTTGGTCGTACACCAAGTGTAGAGGTATCTCCGCGCCATCCGGGCCTATTGGACCAACTTGGTCCATGTGTTCGGGATCAAGAAGGGCAAAGTGGGTCTTCACAGTGGCCCATGTTTTCCGAGCTCCTTCTTCGCAAGCTGAAATTTTCCATAGCTCTAAACAGCCCCGGGCTGTTTTGAACAGTTTGAATAGTTCAGCCATCCCTTGTGGCGGAGTTTGGTCCGGCCATAAAGCTCAGATCATATTCCGCATGGCTTTTCGAGCCCGCTCATGAACAGTGGAAAGCTCTTGCAGTATATCCCCTTCGAAGGAACCGGCTTCTGTCATGGGACGCCATGTTAAGGGACCTTTTTAGGAACAAAGAACGACGGAAGTCTTTTAGTATACCATCATCACACAGTGATTTATCAACAAACAGGTCAGGGATTGATACGTCTGCAACGTATCTATAATTTATGAAGTATTCATGCCATGTTTACGATAATTCTATATGATTTTGGTACGATTTTATTAGAACTAACCCGAACTGACGCTGTTTTCAGCACAACTACCGTGGTGTTGTTATTGTGAAGAAATAAAACTTCTCATAATGGGCTGAAAATTTACATAGAATATTTTTGGAAAATATGACAAATAATGGAGCAAAAAGTGTTGGAAATATGCCCTAGAGGAAATAATAAAGTGGTTATTATTATATTTCCTAGTTCATGATAATTGTCTGTTATTCATGCTATAATTGTATTAACCGGAAACCGTAATACATGTGGGAATATATAGATAACAATATGTCCCTAGTGAGCCTGTAGCTGGCTAGCTTGTTGATCAATAGATGATTATGGTTTCCTGATCATGGACATTGGATGTCATTGATAACGGGATCACATCACTAGGAGAATGATGTGATGGACAAGACCCAATCCTAAGCATAGCACTTGATCGTATTGTTCGTCTGCTAAAAGCTTTTCTAATGTCAAGTATCATTTCCTTATACGATGAGAATGTGTAACTACCGGATACCGTAGGAGTGATTTGGGTGTATCAAACATCACAACGCAACTCGGTGTTTATAAAGGTGCACTACAGGTATCTCCAAAAGTATCTGTTGGGTTGGTACGAATCGAGACTCGGATTTGTCACTCCGTGTGATGGAGAGGTATCTCTTGGCCGACTCGGTAATCCATCATCATAATGAGCTCAATGTGACTAAGGAGTTAGTCACGGGATGATAAGTTACGGAACGAGTAAAGAGACTTGCCAGCAACGAGATTGAGCAAGGTATAGGGATACCGACTATCGAATCTCGGGCAGGTATCATACCTGTAGACAAATGGAATTGCACATGGGATTGATTGAATCCCCGACATCATGGTTCATCCGATGAGATCATAGTGAAACATGTGGGAACCAGCATGGATATCCAGATCCCGCTGTTGGTTATTGACGGGAGAGGTGTCTCGGTCATGTCTTCATGGTTCCCCAACCCGTAGGGTCTACACACTTAAGGTTCAATGACGCTATGATTGTAATGGGAATAGTATGTGGTTACCGAAGGTTGTTCAGAGTCCAGGATGAGATCTCGGACGTCATGGGAGCTCCTAAATGGTCCGAAGGTAAAGATTCATATATAGGAACTAGAGATTTGATCGCCGGAAGTGTTTCAGGAATCACCGGTAATGTACAGGGACCACCAGAAGGATTCCGGGGTCCACCGGGAGGGGCCACCTGCCCCGAAGGGCTACGTGGGCCGAAAGTGGATGGGAACCAGCCCCTAGGTGGGCTAGTGCGCCACCCACCTTAGCCCAAGGCGCAAAAGAGGGCTGAGGGGGGCAAACTCTAGGCGTGGGGGTTGCCTTGGGCGCCAAGCCGACCCTAGGGCGTCGCCCCCTCCTCCTCCTTGGCCGCCGCAACTCCTAGGGTTTCCCTAGGGGTGGCCGGCCCCCTCTCTCCATCCCTCCTATATATAGAGAGGGATTTGGGAGGGCTGCACACACAATTACACCTCTCCAAGGCGCAGCCCTCCCTCTCCCTCTTCTCCTCCTCCGCGGTGCTTGGCGAAGCCCTGGAGGAGAACTGCATAGCTCCACCGTTACCACCCCATCATGCTGACGGAGCTCTCCCTCAACCTCTCCTCTCTCCTTGCTGGATCAATGCATAGGAGACACCACCGGGCTGGACATGTGTTGAATGCAGATGCGCCATTGTTTGGCTCTTAGATCGGAATCTTCCGCGATCTGAATCGCTACGAGTACGACTCCATTAACCGCGTTCTAGTAACGCTTCCGCTTAGCAATCTTAATATGTATGAAGATGCTCTATCCCCTTGCTCGTTGCTGGTTTCTCCTAGATAGATCCTTGAATGATGTAGCAATTTTTTTGAATTACTACTACATTACCGCATAGTGGCATCCGAGCCAGGTTATGTGCGTAGATTCTATGCACGAGTAGAACACAAAAGTTGCGGGCAATGATTTTGTCAACTGATTGCCGTTACTAGTCTTATCTTGATTCGGCGGCATCATGGGATGAAGCGGACCGGACAAACTTTACATGTACTCTTACGTGAGACTGGTTCCATCGACCGACATGCACTTGTTGCATAAGGTGGCTAGCGGGTGTCTGTCTCTCCCACTTTAGTCAGATCAGATTCGATGAAGATGGTCCTTATGAAGGGTAGATAGCATTGTCATATCAACGTTGTGGCTGTCACGTAGGTAAGAAGCATTCTTTCTGGAAACCCAATTCAACCACGTAAAACTTGCAACAACAATTATAGGACGTCTAACTTGTTTTTGCAGGGTATGCTATGTGATGTGATATGGCCAAAAGGATGTGATGTTACATATGTGATGTATGAGATTGATCATGTTCTTGTAATAGGATTCATGACTTGCATGTCGATGAGTATGACAACCGACCCGAGCCATAGGAGTTGTCTTAATTTATTGTATGAGATGCAACGCCATGTGATTACTTTACTTTGTTGCTAACCGTTGGCTATAGTAGTAGAAGTGATATTGGCGAGATGACTTCGCAAAGACACAATGATGGAGATCATCGTGTCATGCTGGTGACAATGATGACCATGCCGTGCCCCGAAGATGGAGATTAAAGGAGCAAGATGATATTGGCCATATCATGTGACTATATGATTGCATGTGATGTTTATCATGTTTCTCATCCTATTGCTTAGAACAACGGTAGCAAAGATAAGATGATCCGTCATGAAAATTTCGAGATAAGTATTCCCCTAAGTGTGCATCATTGCGAACGATCATTGTCTCGAAGCACCACATGATGATCGGGTGTGATAGATTCTAACATTCCAACACAACGGGTGTAAGCCAAATTTACACACGCAAAACAGTTAGGTTGACTCGACGAGCCTAGCATGTACATACATGTCCTCGGAATACGAGAGACCGAGAGGTCTAACATGAGTCGTATGGTTGATAAGATCAGCATGGAGATGCTCACCATTGATGACTAGTCCGTCTCACGTGATGATCGGACATGGGCTAGTCGGCGTGGATCATGTAACACTTGAATGACTAGAGGGATTTCGATGTAAGTGGGAGTTCATTATATAATTTGATTAGATGAACTTAATTATCATGAACTTAGTCTAAAGTTGTCTTTACAAATATTGTAGATCCAATGGCCAACGCAAATGTCCCATTCAACTTCAATGCATTCCTAGAGAAAACCAAGCTGAAAGACGATGGGAGCAACTATGCGGACTGGGCTCGTAATTTAAGCTCATCCTCAAGGCTTCCAAGAAGGCATATGTCCCTGATGCACCACTAGGTGACCCTCCCGTTCCCGGGCAACCTATTACATTTGGAACGCCTGGCAGTCGCGGAGTGATGATTACTCTCTGGTGCAGTGCGACATGCTTTATAGTGTAGAACCGGGGCTCCAAACGTGTTTTGAGCAACATGGAGCATATGAGATGTTCCAGTAGCTGAAACTAATTGTTAAATATCATGCCAGGGTCGAGAGATATGAAGTCTCCGACAAGTTCTTCACTTGTAAGATGGAGGACAATGGGCGTGTCAGTGAGCACACACTCAGAATGTATGGGTTGCACAACTGCTTGTCTCAGCTGGGAGTTGAACTTCCGGATGACGCGGTCATTGACATAATCCTCCAATCGCTTCCACCTAGCTATAAGGGCTTTGTGATGAACTACAACATGCAAGGGATGGAGAAGACCATTCCCGAGTTGTATTCAATGCTGAAATCAGCGGAGGTGGAAATCAAGAAAGAACATCAAATGTTGATGGTAAATAAGACCAACAGTTTCAAGAAAGGCAAGGGTAAAAAGGACTTCAAAAAAGACGGCAAAGAAGTTGCCGCACCCGGTAAACCAGTTGCCGGGAAGAAGCCAAAGAAAGGACCCAAGCGTGAGACTGAGTTCTATTACTGCAAGGGAACTGGTCACTGGAAGCGGAATTGCCCCAAGTACTTAGCGGATAAGAAGGTCGGGAGCGTCAAAGGTATATATGATATACATGTTATTGATGTGTACCTTACGAGCGCTCATAGTAGCTCCTGGGTATTTGATACCGGTGCTGTTGCTCACATTTGCAACTCAAAATAGGAACTACGGAATAAGCGGAGACTGGCAAAGGACGAGGTGATGATGCGCGTCGGGAATGGTTCCAAGGTCGACGTGATCGCCATCGGAACGCTACCTCTACATCTACCTTTGGGATTAGTTTTAAACCTAAATAATTGTTATTTGGTACCAGCTTTTAGCATGAACACTGTATTGGGATGTTGCTTTATGCAAGATGGCTACTCATTTAAATCTGAGAATAATTGTTGTTCTATTTATATGAGTGGTATGTTTTATAGTCATGCCCCGATGATTAATGGTTTATTCTTAATGAATCTCGAATGTGATGTTACCCATATTCATAGTATGAGTACCAAAAGATGCAAGGTTGATAACGATAGTCCCACATACTTGTGGCACTGCCGCCTTGGTGATATTGGTGTCAAGCGCATGAAGAAACTCCATACCGATGGACTTTTGGAGTCACTTGGTTTTGAATCATTTGACACATGCGAACCGTGCCTCATGTGCAAGATGACCAAGACTCTGTTCTCTGGATCAATGGAGCGAGCAACCAACTTGTTGTAAATAATACATACTGATGTATGCGGTTCAATGAGCATTGAGGCTCACGGGGGTTATCGTTATGTTCTCACCCTCACTAATCATTTAAGTAGATATGGGTATGTCTACTTAATGAAGCACAAGTCTGAAACCTTTGAAAGGTTCAAAGAATTTCCGAGTGAGGTAGAGAATCAACGTGACAAGAAAATAATGTTCCTACGATCTGATCATGGAGGAGAATATTTGAGTCACGAGTTTGGCACACACTTAAGAAAATGTGGAATTGTTTCACAACTCACACCGCCTGGCACACCGCAGCGTAACGGTGTATCTGAACGTCGTAATCGCATTTTATTGGATATGGTGCAATCTATGACGTCTCTTACTGATCTACCGCTATCATTTTGGGGATATGCATTGGAAACTGTCGTATTCACATTAAATAGGGCACCATCTAAATCCTTTGAGACGACACCATATGAATTATGGTTTGGAAAGAACCCTAAGTTGTCGTTTCTGAAAGTTTGGGGCTGTGATGCTTATGTGAAGAAACTTCAACCTGAGAAGCTCGAACCCAAAAGCGAAAAAATGCGTCTTCATAGGATACCCTAAGTAAACTATTGGGTATACCTTTTATCTTAGATTCGAAGGCAAAATCTTTGTTGCCAAAAACTGATCCTTTCTAGAGAAAGAGTTTCTCTCGAAAGAAGTAAGTGGGAGGAAAGTAGAACTTGATGAGGTAATCGTACCTCCTCTTGAACCAGAGAGTAGCGCAGCACAAGAAAATGTTTCTGAGGTGCCTGCACTGGCTAGAGAAGAAGTTAATGATGATGATCATGAATCTTCGGATCCAGTTCCTACTAGACCTCGAAGGTCCAAAAGGACACGTTCTGCACCAGAGTGGTATGACGTGGTTGGACAACAGTGAACCTTCGAACTATGAAGAAGCGATGGCGGGCCCGGATTCCAACAAATAGCTTGAAGCCATGAAATCCGAGATAGGATCCATGTATGAGAACAAAGTATGGACTTTGGTGGACTTGCCTGATGATAGGCGAGCCATAGAAAATAAATGGATCTTCAAGAAGAAGACCGACGCGGATGGTAATGTGGTCATCTATAAGGCTCGACTTGTCGCTAAGGGTTATCGACAAGTTCAAGGAATTGACTACGATGAGACTTTCTCACCCGTAGCAATTCTGAAGTCCGTCCGGTCATGTTAGCAGTTGCCACAATTTATGACTATGAAATCTGGCAAATGGACGTCAAAACGGAATTCCTGAACGACTTTCTTAAGGAAGAATTGTATATGATACAGCCGAAAGGTTTTGTCGATCCTAATAATGCTGACAAAGTATGCAAGCTCGAGTGCTCCATATATGGGCTCGTGCAAGCATCTCGGAGTTGGAACATTCGCTTTGATGAGGTGATCAAAGTGTTTGGGTTTGTATAGACTTATGGAGAAGCATGCATTTACAAGAAATTGAGTGGAAGCTCTGTAGCATTTCTCAAATTATATGTGGATGACATATTATTGATGGTAAATGATATAGAACTTTTGGAAAGGATAAAGGCCTATTGGAATAATAGTTTTTCAATGAAGGACCTTGGAGAAGCTTCTTACATATTAGGCATCAAGATCTATATAGATAGATCGAGACACCTCATTGGTCTTTCACAAAGCACATACCTTGACAAGATATTGAAGAAGTTCAATATGGATAAGGCTAAGAAGGGGTTCTTGCCTGTATTACAAAGGTGTGAGGTTGTGTATGACTCAATGCCAGACCACGGCAGAAGATAGAAAAAAGACGAGTATCGTCCCCTATGCTTCAGCCATAGGCTCTATTATGTATGCCATGTTGTGTACCAGACCTGATGTGAACTTTGCCATAAGTTTGGTAGGTAGGTATCAAAGTGATCCACGAGTGGATCATTGGACAACGATCAAGAATATCCTGAAGTACCTAAAAAGGACTAAGATATGTTTCTCGTTTATGGAGGTGCCGAAGAGCTCGTCGTAAAGGGTTACATCGATGCTAGCTTCGACATAGATCCGGATGACTCCAAGTCACAAACCGGATACGTGTATATTTTGAATGGTGGGGCAATCAGCTAGTGCAGTTGCAAGCAAAGCGTCGTGGCGGCATCTACATGTGAAGAAGAGTACATAGCTGCTTCGGAAGCAACACAGGAAGGGGTCTGGATGAAGGAGTTCATCACCGACCTAGGAATGCTTCCCAGTGCATCGGGCCCGATGACTCTCTTTTGCCATTGCCAAGGAGCCCAGGTTTCACAAGAAGACCAAGCACATCAAGCACCACTTCAACCCCATTCGTGGATATATCCAGGATGGAGATATAGATATTTGTAAAGTACATACGTATTTGAATGTCGCAGATCCGTTGACTAAACCTCTTCCACGAGCAAAACATGATCAGCACCGGAACTCTATGGGTGTTCGACTCATCACAATGTAACTACAATATTGACTCCAATGCAAGTGGGAGACTGTCGGAAATATGCCCTAGAGGCAATAATAAAGTGGTTATTATTATATTTCCTAGTTCATGAGAATTGTCTCTTATTCATGCTAGAATTGTATTAACCGGAAACCGTAATACATCTGTGAATATATAGATCAGAATGTGTCCCTAATGAGCCTCTAGTTGGCTAGCTCGTTGATCAATAGATGATCATGGTTTCCTGATCATGGACATTGGATGTCATTGATAACGGGATCACATTATTAGGAGAATGATGTGATGGACAAGACCCAATCCTAAGCATAACACTAGATCGTATTGTTTGTCTGCTAAAATCTTTTCTAATGTCAAGTATCATTTCCTTAGACCATGAGATTGTGCAACTACGGGATACCATAGGAGTGCTTTGGGTGTATCAAACATCACAACGTAATTGGGTGATTATGAAGGTGCACTACAGGTATCTCCAAAAGTATCTTTTGGGTTGGTACGAATCAAGGGATTTGTTACTCCGTGTGACGGAGAAGTATCTTTGGGCCCACTCGGTAATCCATCATCATAATGAGATCAATGTGACTAAGGAGTTAGTCACGGGATGATGAGTTACGGAACGAGTAATGAGACTTGCCGGCAACTAGATTGAACAAGGTATAGGATACCGATGTTCGAATCTCGGGCAAGTATCATACTGGTAGACAAAGGGAATTGCATACAGGATTGATTGAATCCCTGACATTGTGGTTCATCCGATGAGGTCATCGTGAAACATGTGGGCACCAACATGGATATCTAGTTCCCGCTTTTGGTTATTGATCGGAGAGGTGTCTCGGTCATGTCTGCATGGTTCTCGAACCCGTAGGGTCTACACACTTAAGGTTCGATAACGCTAGAGTTGTAAAGGGAATAGTATGTGGTTACCGAATGTCATTCGGAGTCCGGGATGAGATCCCGGACGTCACGAGGAGCTCCGGAATGGTCTGGAGGTAAAGATTCATATATATAGGAAGTGTAGATTTGATCGCCGGAAGTCTTTCGGGAATCACCGGTAATGTACCGGGCACCTGGAGGGGCCACCAGCCCCGAAGGGCTACGTGGGCCGAAAGTGGATGGGAACCGGCCCCTAGGTGGGCTGGTGTGCCACCCACCTCAGCCCAAGGCACAAAAGAGGGCTAAGGGGGGCATACCCTAGGCGTGGGGGCTTCCTTGGGTGCCAAGCCCACCCTAGGGCGCTGCCGCCTCCTCCTCCTTGGCTGCCGCACCTCCTAGGGTTTCCCCAGGCATGGCCAGCCCCCTCTCTCGATCCCTCCTATATATAGAGAGGGATTTGGGAGGGCTGTACACATAATTACACCTCTCTAAGGCACACCCCTACCTCTCTCTCTTCTCCTCCTCCGCGATACATGGCGAAGCCCTGCCGGAGAACTGCATAGCTCCACCATCACCATGCCGTCGTGCTGTCGGTGCTCTCCCTCAACCTCTCCTCTCTAATTGCTGGATCAAGGCGTAGGATACATCACCGGGATGCACGTGTGTTGAACGCGGAGGCGCCGTTGTTCGGTGCTTAGATCGGATTCTTCCGCAATCTGAATCACTATGACTACGAGTCCATCAACCGTGTTCTAGTAGTGCTTCCGCTTAGTGATCTTCAAAGGTATGTAGATGCTCTATCCCCTTGCTCGTTGCCGGTTTCTTCTAGATAGATCCTTGGATGACGTAGTAAATTTTTTGAAGTACTACTATGTTACCCAACAAAAAGATACCGAAGAAGAGCTTTGAGAACTCCCCTGACGTGATTCCAACGCCAAATATTCTTAGAAATACAGAAACCCCCGAAAAGAAACCTATACCGGGAGTTTCGCAGCCGAAACCACCACAACCACGAAAAACCATTTTTGGCCCTCTCCGGCACCCTGCCGGAGGGGGTCACCATCACCGGAGACCATGGAGGAGGAAGACGGAGGGGCCATCATCACCATGGAGGCCAAGGACCAGAGGGAGAACCTCTCCGCACCTTTGGTGAGGCCATGGAGGAGGAGGCACAAGGGGGATACCCTCTCCCCCTCTCTCACGGTGGTGCTGGAGTGCCATCGGGCGAACCATTTCCGCGGTGATCGTCTTCATCAACATCACCTTCTTCATCACCGTCCTCATTTTCTTTTACACGTCCACTCTCCCTCACCCCGCTGCAATCCCCAACTTGAACATGGTGCTTTATGCCACATATTACGATCCAATGATGTGTTTCCATCCTATGATGTTCTGAGTAGATTTCCTTTGTCTTATGGGTTGATTGCTGATCTAGATTGGTTTGAGTTGTATGTATATTTTGGTGTTGTCCTATGGTGCCTTCCATGCCGCGCATACATGAAGGATTCTCGCTGTAGGGTGTTTCAATACGTTCATGATTCGCTTATAGTGGGTTGTTTGGGTGACAGAATCATAAACCCGAGTAGGTGGGTTGTTGCGTATGGATATAGGGGATTTGATGCTTTAATGCTATGGTTGGGTTTTACCTAAATGATCTTTATTAGTTGCGGATGCTTTCTAGAGTTCCAATCATAAGTGCATATGATCCAAGTAGATAAAGTATGTTAGGTTATGCCTCTTCCTGATATAAAATTGCAATAATGATTACCGATCTTGTTAACAATTGCCTTGGACAATTACGCAAACCGACCCTTCATTATTCCACACTCTTTATTTGTAATATATTGTAATATATTATAACTTTATGATAACAACACCTATTTTTGTATTTTATCTCTCTGATGTCATGCAAAGATATTCTCTTCATACCCACAACGTAGTTTTATTTCTCGTTCCTAGTTGGAAGCCAACGTTTGTCATACGTAGAGTTGTATCAGTGGCAGATAGGACTTGGGAGAATATTGCTCTTACCTTTAGCTCCTTCTGAGTTCGACAGTCCATACTTATCACTTCCACATTTGGAAATTGCCATGATGATTCCTTGCACTTGGGGATTATCAAGCTCTTTTCTGGCGCCGTTGCCGTGGAGCAATACCGTGGGTTTGATATTCTCATTTGTGCGTGTTTGTTTTCTTCACTAAGTAGATTTTGTTTTCCCTTTTTTATTTATTTTGTTGTGGGTGAAACAGACAAAAAAATTAAATAATGAAAAATAAAAAAAGAAGTACTTTCTTCTTATGCCTAAGAAGTTTTCAAAAAGAGAAGTGATTGGAAGGTTGTGCATTGGAGAAGTGAGGGTCGACATTGAACACTTGTGTTCATGATCATGGAAGCAATGTAGAATTTTTCATGTAAATTTCTCAAAAATAATTATCCCCTTGTATATATCGATTGTATTATAAAAATAATGTGCCAAGATTTGCCTTTCGGATGATTAGATTGCTTGTTTGGTGTTCGCACTGCAAAAACTGAAACTCTGGCTGTAGTGGGTGAATTTACGTTTTTTACCGGAATGTCAAAACTTTCTGAAAGTTATACACAGTACTTCTATGCAAATATTTTATTTCGTCCTAATTTTTCAGAATTGTTTGAGTTACAGAAGTATATGAAGTTTCCATATTGCTACAGACTGTCCTGTTTTTGACAGATTCTGTTTTCTATGCATTGTTCTCTTATTTTGATGAATCTATGGGTAGTACCAGGGGGTATGAACCATGGTGAAGTGTACTAAAGTAGATATAATGCTAATATGAATTTTTAATGAGTTCACAATAGTACCTAAAGTAGTATTTTTCTTTATTATACTAACGGATCTCACGAGGGTTTTGTTATGTTTTGTGTGAATGAAGTGTTCGAAGATCAAGGAGGTATCAATAAAAGAAGAATACAGAGAGATAAGAGTTGAAGCTTGGGGATGGCAAAGGCACCCCAAGTAAATATTTAAAGGAGGCTCAAGCATCTAAGCTTGGGGATGCCCCGGAAGGCATCCCATCTTTATTCTTCAACAATTATCGGTATACCTAGGTTTTTGTTTTGTTCACATGATATGTGTCTATAGTGTTTTTCCTCTCCTTTTATGCACCCTTCTAGTATGAGATAGTACTTCGTTGATTTATAGAATGCTTGATGCGCTTCACTTAAATCTTTTGAGTGTGGATTTGTAGAATGCTCTTTGTGCTTCACTTAAATCTTTTGAGTATGGCTCTGTAGAATGCTCTTCGTGCTTCACTTAAATCTTTTGAGTATGGCCTTAAAGAATGCTTCGTGTGATTCACATATATATTTTGAACTTGGATATTGGTTGATCTATATTAATTGTAGAATTCTCTATGAACTTCACTTATATCTTTTAGAGCATGAATAAAATCATCATTGTAATTAGGCTTGGAAGAGCATCATTGAAATAGCCATGCCTAGCTAAAAGGCATTAAAGAAAAGCGCTTGTTGGGAGACAACCCAACACTTTTACCTTCTCTTTTTATGATTTCACATGATTAAGCTACTGTAGTAATCGTGTTTTTTGTCTTTTCTTTCAATAAAGTGTCAAGTAAAGCGTTTGGGATGACTCACAAGATGAGTAGAATTGATGCTGAACCAGAACAGAAACTTTTGACTCCAGTACAGGAATTTTCATTTTTTACGGGAGCGTGATAATGATCTGAAATTCGTACACAGCCTTGATATACAAATTCTTCTAGTTTTCCCAATTTTTCAGAAGTTCTAGAGATAGGGAAGTATGGCTATACTACAGATCTTCACAGACTCTTATATTTTGGACAGATTGTGTTTCGCATGCATAGTTTGCTTATTCTAGTGTTCCCATAGCTTATATTGAAAATATAAATTATGGGAATGAAATAATACAGTAGGTATCATGTGGGAACAATTATGAATCTTGTCTTGACAGTACCTAAGTGAATGATCTATCTTTATTACACTAACCCTTCTCACGAAGTTCCATTAAGTTTTGCGTGATTGAAGTTTTCAAGTTTTGGGTTACACACCAATATGAGGAGAACAAGGAGTGACAAGAACCTAAGCTTAGGGATGCCCAAGGCACCACAAGGTAGTATCCATGGAAGAGTCAAGTGCCTAAGATTGAGGATTCTCCGGAAGCATCCCCTCTTTCGTCTCCAACGCTATCGGTAATCTTACTTAGAGCTATATTTCTATTCGTCACATAATATGAGTTTTGCTTGGATCTTCATTTTATTTTGTTGATTTCTGTTAGCTGTTATTTATAAAAAAATCAATAAAAAAGATCCAAGAATTGCATTAGTATGCTTGCATTGCATGGTTTGATGTGTCGTGTAAAAATGGAAACTCTTTCTGTAGTGTTTGAATTTTCAAATTTTACTTGAACATGGAAAGTTTATGAAATTTTTACAAAGTGTTGTCATATAAATTTTATACCATGTCGTAAAGTTTCATAATTTTGTGAGTTACAGAAGTACAATGTTTTCATAAATTTCTACAGACTATTCTATTTGGACATATTGTTGTCATAGTTTTGTTATCTACTTATCCTATAGTTTCCATAGCCTATATTAGTAGATATAAATTGTGGAAACGATAGTAAACAGTAGATGGTGTTTGAAAATCATTATAGAACTTGTCTTGGCAGTACATGAAGAGTTGATTTATTATTGTGTGTACTAACCTATCTCACAAGTTCTTTTCGAGTTCTGCGCGGATGAAGTTTTTGAGAATAGGTGAAACCATGATATGAGAGGATTGAACAAGATACAAAATCTCAAGCTTGGGGATGCCCAAGGAACCAGAAGTAAATATTTCAAGAACTATCAAGCATCTAAGCTTGGGGATTCTATGCATCCCACCTCTCTTTGTCAACTATCAGTTAGCCAATGTTGAGCCTAATTTTTTATTCGTTCACATGATGCGTCCTATTCTTGGAGTGCTTTTTTTCTTTTGCTTGCTGTTTAAATAAAAATTTTAGATCCGGAAATATTTATTGATAGATAGTGAGAAAATCCTCACATAGCTACTTAATTGTTTGACTACTCATTGATCTTCACTTATATGTTTTGGAGTAGTTTTGTCTTTTACTCTTGTGCTTCACTTATATCCTATGAGTAAATATTTGAATGAATAGAATATCATAATTTTTAATTATATATATTTTAAATGCTTATCCCATGGGGAGTAATGACTTCACATATAAGAAGTATAGGTGGTAAAATTTATTGAAAGTTAGAAAACACTGTATTGGTCACTTGAACAATTCATGAATAAATATTAAAGGGAGAGAGATTCCACATATAAATATACTACCTTGGACATCTTGTATGATTGTGAGCCCCATTAATTACTTTCAAACTTGAGAAAATTAGTTGAAGTTGGACAAGGAAGACAACTTAATGAGTTAGGTTTTGTATATTTGCATCGAAGTTATATTGTTATGGATCCTCCAACATGTGGTGCTTGTTTATATCATTTTGCTAGCCAACACTTTGTACTAAGTAGAGATACTACTTGTGCATCGAAAAACCCTTAAACCCAGTTTCTTTCCGTGAGAGTCCACTATATCTACCTATATGCGGTGTTTACCTGTCGTTCCAAGTAATTTTGCATGTGCCAAACTCTAAACCTTCAAATAATATTCTGTTTTGTATGCCCGAATCGCTCATGTAGTGACTAGGGGCTGTTAGTATCTTCCATGCTTGGTGGGTTATTCTCACGATATGTGTTGACTCACTATCATTCACGAGAAAGTGGCTAGTGTTTGGATGCCGAGTTCCATGCTCAAAAATCAAGTCAAAATATAATGAACCAAAACTCCCCCAAGATTTTTGTTTGTATGGACGGTACACGTGGATTCGGCTTGCCGTGGAGTGTGATTGATTGGTGGAAGGGGGGGGTAAAAACTTTACCATTCTATTTGGGAACCACCTATAATGTATATAGCATGGAAGGTACCGAGATCTCTCGGTTGTTATATTGACAATGAAACAATATCGCTCAAAATTATTATACATCTCTCTTTTAAAAGCTCGAGCTCTCACACATATGCAAATCACTGTTTCCCTCTGCGAAGGATAAATCTATTTACTTTCATGTTATTTACAATTCTTGTTGAGTTAACTTCTTATTCCAACCTCAAAGTATTAGTTGGCAAGCATCTTGTGGTGGGGAAAGATGCAAACATATATATCCATACAAATATATTTGATCATGAATTATTATATTTGACAATGATCGATATGATAGATAAGTTGGGAGGCGAAACTTTAAGCCCCTATCTTTCTTTGTGTTCGACGGATGCTATTTGTTCTAAAAATATGCTTTGAATGTCAATAACCATGGAAGAATATATGATAGTTGAGTATGTGGAATTTGTAAATCAAAGCTCTTACATAGACCCTTCCTAAAAATAAGATGAATTGCCATTGTTTGGTGACTGAAAGCATAGTTTGTTAGTTTTCAAGAAACTTTATGGTCTACACTTTAGCACGTGAATAGCTTGCTACTTCATCAAGAAGTTTTATGAGATGGCCTACTATTTGTGATATATAATGATGCTAGAAAAAGTGTTTGGAACTATCATTGATCAAATTTATGCACTATACTAGCATTCACACTTCATAAATTATTTATTTTATCATTTACCTACTCGAGGACGAGCAAGAATTAAGCTTGGGGAAGCTGATACGTCTCCAACGTATCTATAATTTATGAAGTATTTATGCCATATTCACAATATTCTATATGATTTTGGCATAATTTTATCTTCTATTTACTAATTGGATGCACCTTGTAAAGCTTCACATTAATCCGCATCGGCATGATTAATTTGGCCCATAGATTTCAGTTTTAATGGTGTAGATCTATATGGGGGTTCTAATATAAAAAACACCATATACATAAAAAAGTAAACCTACACGCACTTAAACCCACATGCACGTAAAGGAGTCCTGAGTGCCCACATTCAGTTTGGCACGTAAAAGCCACTTTTCCTTCTCCTTTGATAAATAGAAAAATATGCATCATGCTAGAAAAAGAGTCCACGTATTATAAAGAATTAAGGAATTCATGTCCAACAACAAACAAACGCCATGTGGATGTTCCCTTGAAAAAAAGAATATGAACACTCTGTTTTGAGAAAAAACGTAAATATAAATGCTTTGAATCCTGACGTTTAAAGAAAAAAGATTCTACGCCTGAGTCGACTTATTTATTTATACAGTAAGAAAATAATAGCTACCCAACACAAATAAATCCAACACAAACATAAAAAAATCTCCCCCTAATAGCTTTGAAATATTACCACTTCCGAAGTAATAGCTAATACGCAGATTGCTCATACGTATCTTGATATATAGTATGTCTATGTGTGACTTTTTTTCATAATAAGGGAAATTATCTATGGAAACATCCTTAAATAAATATAAATTATTGCATTTAACAAAAAAATTCTAAATGCGCCACAAATATCTGATATAAACACATGCTTATGTATGTGATATAGATATGTACAGTATGGATAGATAATATTAAAATGTTCATCCAAGTTAATAACAAAAGAAATACTATAAGAATTTGTTGGCTGACCCAAGAACATAAATTATGAATTATTTATGCTGCTTATAGTAATGATAACATACATATTTTTTTTATATATGTACACATTTTTCTATAATATCATGTATGTTGATAGATAACGGTGCATGTGTGTGTCCATTTTTGTGTGTAGAAACATACTCTTTATAATTTTATGTGCTTTTGTGGCAAAATGGAAGATGTATGTATTTTGTAGGTATGGTAATATAGGAAGATATATTTTATAATATGGCACTTGAAGTTTTGTACCTTTTAAATTTTATAAATCACTAATAGTTACGATAGTGATGGCACATGGGGTACGTGGAGTCGTGGTCCTTGCGACAATGGCTGTAGTAATACAAGTGCTTTTATAGGAGAGGATGTCAACCTTGATCTATGCAACAACTTCCACACATGTCATCACGATATCTACCAACATAACACGTTTATCCTTATATATAACCTTCATACCTTAGCACATCCATCCTCCAACATATCGTCTATGAAATCTTAGGTAGTTGGCCATCAAATAACAACAATATGGATACTATTCTCACACAATTGGACGCAAAACAAGCTAATGAAAAAATAGTCGAAACAATGTAACTTCATGCCCTCTGTCCAAGTAATATTAGCATGCATTAGTAACATAATAACCCATATCAACAAATTCATATACTCTTAAAAATTCTAATTCATAACAACTATGTTATATCTAATATTAAATATGCTAGCCCGTATAGGTGCACGGGTTGATGACTAGTTAGAACTAACCCGGACTGACGCTGTTTTTCAGCAGAGCTACCGTGGTGTTGTTCTTGTGTAGAAATAAAAGTTCTCGGAATGGGCTGAAAATTTATGGAGAATATTTTTGGAAAATACGAAAAATATTGCAGCAAAAAGATACCGGAGAGAAGTCCCAAGGCAGCCACAAGCCACCAGGGCGCCCCCCCGGGCGCTCCCCTGGCTTGTGGGCCTCTCGAGAACTCCCTTGACGTGATTCCAATGCCAAATATTCTTATAAATACAGAAACCCCCGAAAATAAACCTAGATCGGGAGTCCCACCACCGCAAGCCTCCAGAGCCACGAAAAACCAATCTTGTCCCTCTCCGACACCCTATCGGAGGGGGTCACCATCATTGGTGACCATGGAGGAGGAAGACGGAGGGTCATCATCACCATGGAGGCCAAGGACCAGAGGGAGAACCTCTCCCCACCTCGGGAGGAGGCTATGCAGGAGGAGACATATGGGGGAGACCCTCTCCCCCTCTCTCCTGGTGGTGCCGGAGTGCCACCAGGGGAACCATCGCCGCGGTGATCATCTTCATCAACATCACCTTCTTCATCACCATCCTCATCTTCTTTCAGCGGTACACTCTCCCACACCCCGTCGTAATCCTCTACCTGAACATGGTGCTTTATGCCACATATTATGATACAATGATGTGTTGCCATCCTATGATGTTTTTAGTAGATTTCCTTTGTCTTATGGGTTGATTGATGATCTAGATTGGTTTGAGTTGTATGTTTATTTTGGTGCTGTCATATGGTGCCATCCGTGCCATGCATACGTGAAGGATTCCCGCTGTAGGGTGTTGCAATACGTTCATGATTCGCTTATAGTGGGTTGTTTGAGTGACAGAAGCATAAACCCGAGTAGGCGTGGGTTGTTGTATATGGGATAAAGGGGACTTGATGCTTTAATGCTATCGTTGGGTTTTACCTTAATGATCTTTAGTAGTTGCATATGCTTGCTAGAGTTGAAATCATAAGTGCATATGATCCAAGAAGAGAAAGTATGTTAGCTTATGCCTCTCCCTCATATAAAATTGTAATAATGATTACCGATCTTGCTAACAATTGCCTAGGACAATTCTGCACACTGACCCATCATTATTCCACACTCTGTATTCGTAATATATTCTAACTTTATGATAACATGACCTACTTTTATATTTTAGTGCTCCGATGTCATGCAAAGCTATTCTCTTTATACACACAACGTAGTTTTATTTCTCGTTCCTAGATGGAAGCAAACGTTCTTTGTACATAAAGTTGTATCAGTGGCAGATAGGACTTGAGAGAATATTTTTCTTACGTTTGGCTCCTTGTGAGTTCGACACTCCATACTTATCAATTCCACCTTTGGAAATTTCTACGATGATTCCTTGCACTTGGGGATTATCAGGTATTTTTCCTTACAATGTAAACCGCTCTTTAAATGTTGATTGTCTTCGTTGGTATGCGCTAGTTGAGATTTTAAAGGTTCAATATTTGCGTCTTAATTTTTCTTCTCCTCCTTGAGGTAGTTGTTTTCTTCGCGGCAGCTTGCTAATACGCGATGACCGTCTTTAAGCTGGGATTCAAAGTATCTTTGAGAATCACGAGTTGAGTCTAGATCCTTCTGCATATGGCTTATGGATTCGCCTCCTATATCAAGAAATCCTGTGATAAATAAGTTGCCCTATGTAATTCGCCACATCATAAATCAAATTACCCTTACCATGTGGTTCCGTGGGAAAAATTTTCACATCCTCGAGCTCTACCCTGCTGCTTGGAGTTCGGTTTGAATTCATTGGACATTTTTGGACAATTTGTTATTCTCCTGCTTCAAAACCTGTAATAGAAAAGTCAAAGGTTAGGTCGAGCCTTAACTTTGCGTATCGACCAAATTAAATCTCGGGGACTACTCGGACTGAACTTTGGTTCAAGTACCAAAATACCGATGAATACCTGAAGTTTGGCTGACGTATGCAAGGCCACTTCTTTGAGACTATTTCACGCAACACCAAGATAGGCACCGATCGAGTTTAGACCATTAAACTCTTGCTCGGAGAATATAGGGTGTCTTAAGGACTCCTTGCGCTGCCGATGATTCATAGCGCTCTCGACTTCATAGTTCATCGCTGAAAAGTCCTCGGAAGGTCCACACGTCCGGAAAGTGTTCGGAGCCCCCGCGTTGGCCGCATACCATGGGTTGGGCTGGCTTCCCAAAACCTCAGCCATGTTTTCGGACGAGGTGGGCCACGCTCGTTTTCTTTGATTATCGACAAAAAGGTTGTAAGTATACCAAAGAAACCATTGTTATCGTAAAGGCAAATTGTGGGTAAATCTACCGGGTTGAAGGGGTGTCCGAGGTATTGCCCGCCACCTAATCTTCGGGAACTTGTTCCTCAGTTGATGTAACCCCGGCCGGGGGAACACGGACGCTATTTGACGATTGTTCCGACGACGTTTCGGCTCAATCCCATGATGAGTGGTTGCCTTCCGCTTGCTTGCCGAAGATGGGAGGCACAATCCCATGATAAAATACCCCATCCTCAAAAGACAATGGAAATTTCCGGATCTTCATGTAATCGAGGGTCGTTGTCACGAGTAAAGTCCTCACGCTGGGATTCGGGGTATTTCACTATCTCGGTCCAATGCCTACAAGCAAAGGGTCAGGGGTTTACGATTATCAGTAACATGAACGAATGAGATGATTATAAATGTTTCCATACTTACCCATGGAATGGGGTTATACAACAAATAAACTTCCCAGAAGCCGAGACGGGTGAAATCTTCCTTTTCCCCCCATGAAGAAATCAATCAGAATAGCTTCTAAAGCTTCCCGGGTGTCCGATCCTTTCCGCTAGGAGCGTGTCGAGTCACTCGTCCTGTTATAATTCCACAAAGGGTGCATGCACCACTGAAGCAGTTGGACGCACATTGTAATTACGATCGCCATCACTTGTACGATGGTCATCCCACTATGAGCCAGTATCCAGTATTTTTACCTTGGCGGCTAGGCGCTTCACTTTGGAGCTCTCCGCTTCGGACACCAACAAAATATTTTCTTCAAAGGAGACACGAAGTACTCGGGAATGCCTCTCCGAACTAGCACAAATAAAGGAACATCATCGATATAAAACCACTCCGAAGACCATTGGTCGGTCTCCTCATTCGGTATACAGACTGGGTATTCGGTGGCTGCAATACGCCACACCTCGGCCCTACCTACTTACCGAATGGACGTTCCTTCAGTCCGGGGGACGAGACAGAAGTATTTTCTCCAAAAATCGAAGTGAGGTTCGCAGCCTAGAAACATCTCGCACAAAGCTAAAAATCGTGAGATATGGAGGATAGAAGCCGGGGTCAAATTATGGAGCTGCAACATGTAAAACTCCAACAGACCCCTTAGAAATGGGTGAATGGGAAATCCGAGAACACGCATCAGGAAAGAAGTAAAACAGATCCTTTCGCCTCTTTGCGGGGCGGGGAATTTTTCTATGAGGGCCCCGCCGTGGAAGGAAGTAAGGCCGGCACGCGTGGGCGCTAGATCAGATGAGGGAAGATACCCTTGGACTTCAAGGTCTCGCAGCGAAAGTTGGGAGATGGAGCCACTGGCCCAATCTCCTGGCTGAGGGCCAAGGGGACGAGAAGAGGAGCCCGCCATCGTGCTAAGTGTTGGGACTCTAGGGTTCCTTGGCAGCACTTGTGGAGGGGGAGCGGCGATAAAGCCTTAGCCCTGATTCCTTCTTTATTTGTAAGAGAGGTCACCTCCCCCACGTCTGTAAGCGACAGCTCCGTTGAGAGTCGATGGGACGTGTGCTTATTTAAAGTGCACGACGTTCAACGATTATTGTTGAATTTTGGGGGCAGGATTAAAAGTTATGGGTCCCGCGATGCTTCGATATACGTGGGTTCGACAAAGACCAGTTTGTCATGTTACAAATCGGAGGAGGAAGTCGCCTTTCATGCCGATTACCAGAGACACGCGGAGCTGCCGAAGATTGTACACAATGGTGTTGAAGGCTAGTTCGGGGGCTACTAAGGGAGTCCTGGATTAAGGGGTGCTCGGGGCTGTGGCCCAAGGATAACATCATTGATTTCCGGATAGTTGACAACCTCATATGCAGGAAGGAACGCTCCGAGGACTACTGTGCACTCCAAGCTTGGAAGGACTAGGTCGGCTCACCCACCCCCAACTATAGTCGGTAACTTGTAAACCCTAGGGTCCCTGGTGTCTATATAAACCGAAGCCCCTATCCGTGTAGAGCAGGCTGAATTATCTAGGGTTCATCATATACGTTCTTGAGGTATATCTACTTTGTAATCATCTTCATCAATACAATCAAGCAGGACGTAGGGTATTAGCTCCACAGGAGGGCCCGAACCTGAGTAAACTGTTGTCCCCCCTTCTTCCTACAACCCATCGATCCAAGGTCCACTGTTCGGGACCCCCTACCCGAGATCTTCCGGTTTTAACATCGATAACCACCAATTACAATTTGTAAAAAAATAGTAAAGCATCTATGTTTGTATTTATTGGACTCGAAAGAGGAAGCACTAACAATAATTATTACTGTCACAACATTAAATTGATCAGTTGATGCTTAAGAGCTTCACATGTAAGATCAGTTCTAGCGGCAAGACAGTGTGAGCCCTCGGTTCATACCGAAGTGACAACGACTAGGATTCATCTATATTTGATTTTTACTACATAACTTATTCTTGTAGACTCGTGTGGGGCCTCCAAGCGCAGGGTTTTGTAGGACAATAGCAATTTTTCCTCAAGTGGAAGACCTAAGGTTTATCAATCCGTGGGAGGCGTAGGATGAAGATGGCCTCTCTCAAATAACACTGGAACCAAATTATAAAAGGTCTCTTGTGTCCCCAACACATCATATGCAATGGTAAATTGTATAGGTGCACTAGTTCGACGAAGAGATGGTTGAGGGAGTCATGGATTAAGGGGTCATCGAGGCGCCAACCCATGGATCACATCATCGATTTCCAGATAGTTGACAATGTCGTACCTAGGAAGGAAGGCTCCAAGGACTGGCGTGGACTCCAAGCTTGGAAGGACTAGGAGGGCTCACCCACCCTCGACTATAGTCGGTAACTTTTAAACCCTAGGGTCCCTGGTGTCTATATAAACCGGAGGCCCCTATTCGTGTAGAGGAGGCTGAATCATCTAGGGTTTAGCATATACGATCTCGAGGTAGATCTAGACTTTAGTCATCTTCACCTATCCAATTAAGTAGTACGTAAGGTATTACCTCCACAGGAGGGCCCGGACCTGGTAAACTGATGTCTCCCCCTTCTTCCTACAACCCATCGATCTAAGGTCCACAGTTCGGGACCCCTACCCGAGATCTACCCGAGGTGATACAAGTGTAGTAATGATAGCAGATATTGATTTTTGTAATAGGAACAAGAAAAGAAGCAAGGTAGCAAGTAAAAAAAGTGAGCATAAACAATATTGCAATGATTAAAAATGAGGCCTAGGGTCCATATTTTCACCAGTGCAATCTCTCAACAATGCTAATATAATTGGGTCACATAACAATCCCTCAAGTGGAATAAAGAATCAATCCACAGTTCCTATCTAGTGCACAACATAAGATGAAATAGTTCGTAGGGTATGAAACCACCTCAAAGTTATTCTTTCTGGTCAATCTTTCCAAGCGTTCATACTAGAATAACAAGTTATCCTTTCCGATCAATCTATTGAAGATTTTGTATTAAAATATCACCATCGATAGATATCAATCAACCCTAATGTCACGTAGATACTACAATCTCACCTCAAGTATTTGTGGGCTAATTATATGACTTGCATCAAACAATTTTAGATTCTTCATATTCAATCCAACACAAAGAACTTCACGGAGCACCCCAAGATTTCTATCGGAAAGCATAGTATGAAAACGTGCATCAACCCCTATGCTTATATTACCCCAATGTCACCTCCGGAATCTGCGAGTTGAGTGCCAAAACATATATCAACTTAATCACTTGAATACCCCAATGTCACTATGAGTATCCGCATGCAACACATACATCATGTGCTCTCAAACCTAAGTATTCAATCCAACATAACGAGATCTTAAAGTGAAAGACTCAATTCTTGACAACAATAGCATGGGACAGACACCATATGATCCAATTATATTAATAAGGCCCGTGATATATCAAGATTATGACATCTCAAGAACACAAGAGAGATAGAGAGAGAGAGATTGAACATATAGCTACTGGTTAGTTCTGCTGAAAACAATGTTAGTCCGGGTTAGTTCTGAATAAATCATATAAAGTGCACAAAACCATATAAAAGTATTCTAAACATAGGCCAACATGGCATGAATACTTCATAAATTATCGATACATTGGAGACGTATCAGCATCCCCAAGTTTAATTCCTACTCGTCCTCGAGTAGATAAATGATAAAGGAAATAATTTATGAAGTGAAAGTGCGTTATATCGACTAGAGGGGGGTGAATAGGAGATTTTTATAATTTCGTCACTGAGGAAATTCCTAGTGATGAAAGTCCTCGGACATGAACTGAGTGCAGCGGAAATAGTACAGGATCAGGTGTGCAAAAACGTCTACAACAAAGTACTCGATGAGATTTCAGAGATTTGGTTTGCAAGTACAGAGTAAGAAGGTGAAGATTAACTCAAGTGCAGACTTTGAGGTCGAGGAAATTCAGAGAAAGTCTTCAGACAAATTCTTCAAACAGTATAGATGTAAGTCTTCAACATACAATTGAGGAAATGAGAAGGTTGAAGAAATAGAACCCGTAGCTTGATGAAGATAGTTGTTGATGACCCAGTTCCAACTGTTGTGACAGTTGTACATCTGGTTCGGAGCGGCTTGGTATTGAAACCAAAGGACACACAGTCCCGGGACACATAGTCCCCACTGTATTCTCCTTGAGCTAAGGACACACAATCCTTGCCCAACACTCATGGTAAGTCTACAGGAAGACTTCCAAACCCTCACAAACTTGGTCACCCAGCGATCCACAATTGACTACTGGATGCTCTAGACCATGACGCCTAACCGTCTAGAGGATACACAATCCCCAAAGGTAACAAGCGTCGGTTCCACACAGGAACAACTTCTTCAGTGATGCTCAATCACTTGGGTTTTTGGTTTGGGTTTGGTGTTTGAGGTATTTCCTCACTTGATGATTTTCTCTCAAAAGCTTTGAGGAATTCAGGTTGCTCTAAATGACTAGCATCAGTTTCTCTCGGAGGAGCCAACCAGCAAGTGGTTGTGGGGGGGGGGGGGTCTATTTATAGCCTAGCAGCATCCCGACATGATTTGACATAAATGCCCTTTAATAATATGACCGTTGAGTGGATAATATCTATGAGGTGCCACTTGGTGCGGGAACGGTCGAAACTTTCAACTTGAAAGTGGTCATGTCTCTCATATTCGTCACTTTGAGGCTTTGGTAGATTTAGGCTTGGGTTGAGCAACATGAGGAAAATCGTTCCGTAGTTTTACCTCGACCCCCTTTAACAATACGGTGTTCCTATGACTCAAGTATACAGAAAATGAAACAGAAAGAGTAAATCTTCACGCTTCAAAGTCGTTAGAGTGTTTTCTACAGGACACACTGAATTCCTCATCTTCAATATCTTCATGAGGAATATGAATTTCTTCGCAATATCTTCGCGATCAAAGTCTTCAAGGAATGACCAAAGTCTTCACTGAAGACATTCATTTTTAGGGGCCGATATTCATCGAATAATTCAAACTCCTCAACGACTTATAGAGCCTCTGTACACTCACAAACATATCCGTCTCTTAACCTATAATTATTCAAACCACCAAAATCACTAAGGGGCACTAGATGCACTTACAATCTCCCCCTTTTTGGTGGTTGATGACAATCAGGTTAAGTTTTCAACGGTGATAATAATATGGAATGTAAGTACAGAGTTTGAGGAATTTGAAGTCAACATACAGAGAAAATCCTCTTGAAGATGTGCATATTTTGAGGAATTTTCTTTGAACAGCACATGCACATTGATGATTTATATCATGGATATCTCCCCCTGTATCTTGCAATTCATGCATGCATTTGACATATAGTATGAGGAATTAGAAATGCATGATGAAAAATGATGTCTGACGAATTTCAGCATGCCTGCTTAATAAACTTTGAGGGATAAGCATGCGAGAAAAAAACATTCAAAAGAGTCAAAACACCATCGGGCTTAAGTTACAACTCATTACATCAAAAACTTCAGAAGAACCAAGAGTTTGTAACTTAATAAAGTTTGTAAGCCCATAATTAAAACCCGCTTGAAGACTAACTCTCAGATTTCTCCCCCTTTGTCATCAAGTGACGAAAAGGGACAAAAATGAGGACTAACGCCCCTCAATAATTTCACTTCTATGTTGATGTAGAGGCGTGAGCATCCTTGGAGACAGACTTCTTGGCTCGACCAGTTGCAGTATCCTCAGGTTCTTCATCTGATTTTGTAGTGTGGAATGAAGAAAATGAGGTGTCCACCAAGTCAGGAACTGGAATAGGCTTGCATTTCTTCTTTGGAGGCCACGACCAGTCAAAGTCTTGAGTAAATTCCATTTCATCAAGTTCCTCATGTGTCTTCAGGTGAGACAATTTGGCCCAAGTGCGATCAAATACCTCATGAAGATAATAGTGATTTTTCTTCACAACATTTTGAGTCTCATTGAGGGTTTTCACAATGGATCCAAAGTGGCGTATTACCCACTTGTGGTTGCGATCTACTTTCTGGTGAAGACTGAGAAGAAGCTCTCTATTAGTCATCTCCCTCGGGGAAGTTGGGCCTCGAGGTTTTGCTTCGCCATCAGACTCTTGAGTGGCAGTGTCATCATATGAGGAATAAGAGACAACCTTGCGAAATTGACCATATAGGGGTCGATTTCCTTCATCAATCACAGATTTGCCATTTCCTTCAATACGTTCAAAAGTGCTCTTCATGACTTTGAGAGGCGGCAGATAGCCGAGGTGATCCTGAAGTAACCTTGTTAGTTGATGCCAGATCTGTTTATGATGAATCTCATGATCCAAGGTGCATAAATATTCAGCTCAAATGGTGACAAAGCATTGTCAGCCAAAGTCCTCAAGAAGAAACCGTGAAGATTCATTTTGCTTCCATGAACGACGTGAAACTAGATATTCTTCATGATCCCAATAACATCTTCTTCCTTATCATGCCCCTTTCTTGGTGCGATGGAGTATGACAATATTCTATAAACTCTCCTGGGCACATACTACAATTCCTTCACTAGGAATCTTGTCATGGGAGGTTGACCTGGAGCCAAAGGTTTCATGAGGACTTCCATTAGATGATTTGGCAGTTCTCTTTCATCATAGTTTCTAATTGCTTCATCTGAAGGAATTGGGAGTGGAGTATCTCAAAGCAATTCTGTGGCTGGAGGTTTGTAGTGATTGTCTTGTGTCATACTGTCCAGAACCCATCAGTTGACGTCTTTGGTGTCACCAGAGATGTGAAGTGTGGCGTAGAACTGAAGAATGTTGTGAGTATTCCAATCACCAATAGATGTGCAGAATGGCAATGGCCTTGCATCGTGAATAACGCTGAGTACTGGGGTGAAGCAAGGAATTTCCTCCATGTCACAATGAGGAATATGGGTGTGAAGAAATATATTACTTCTCCCATAGAGCACAACAACATAGTAGTTGAGTTGAGTTCTGGTCCATAACTTTTTGTGCGTGATGCGAAGCCTATCATATGGATTTTCTCCTGTGAAGTAATGGCGTTCATCGTAGTGGTCTTTCTTCTGAAACTTTGGCCTTTTGGAGAAGGGCTGATGAGGCTTTGGTTGAAGATTATGATGTTGTTCATTTTGAGGAGTTGAGACCACCACAATTGCAGTTTCAGGATTTATCACTACAACTGTAGTTTCAGCATTTTGAGCAAGAGCATGTTTTTCAGCTTGAGGAATTTGCTGATCCGAGGGAGCAGATGCAGTTTTTGGTTCTGTAGTTTCCTTTTGAGTTTCTTCTGCTGGTGCAGCTGATTCTTGGTCATCAGCTGATTCCATATGTGAGCTCTTATATTCAGGGCCAACCAGAATCTGAGTGGCTACATGAGTTTGAGGAGTCGGAGCTATTCTTGGCGAGTTTTCGTGAGCCTCTTCTCAGAACTCATCATGAATAACAGGTATGTTGCATCCAATTTCTTCATCACCGTCCTTTTCTTCAGCGGTCATTACAGGTCTTGTGACTTGAGGAATTTGATCTGCTTCAATTTCCTCATCCATTGGTGTGGATGCACTAGAGCGATTGTCATCCATTTTCTCATCCCCTTCTGGAATGATGTATTCTTCATCGAATGGAACAATCATATATGATGGTGCTACATTGAGGGGAGTAGCATCCACTCGGGCTAATGATGAGGTAGGCATAGTCTTCAGGCGTTTTGCCTGTGAAGACTCTGAAGTAGTTGAAGCTTTTCTCTTCTTAGCTTTTTTTCAGCAACTTTCGTTTTCTTCACGTCTGCTGCAAACAGAGGAGTCACTTTCTTCACCTTTGAAGACTTAGGTGAAAGAGCATTTTCATCAGGCATTGCGTTGGCAGTATATGGCCTGGCAGATTCTTCAGCTGAAATAGTCTGAGGAATTTGATCAGCACCTGGTTCTTCATTTTCATCATCCCCAACCATTTGCACAGTATAGCTTGGCTGAGGATTTGTTGGCTGCTTTGGAGCGGCAACCCTGCTGTTTTATTAATGATTTGCAGAAGTTGCGGCTTTGACAAATGTCGGGACCCCGATCCTAAGCCATACAACTCTAGCATGTACACATCATATCACTTTGTGGCCTCACGCACGGTAATCACCCCGGTTGCCACCTTACCTTGGCCGGGACGGTTTGCGTCTTTTGGCTCACGTATATGACTATGTTGCCAGCAATCATATGTCAAAGAACCTGGGTCGACATGGCTAGTTATGAACCCAAGTGGCACATCCGTACAGGGACAGGCATACATAACCCAGCAAGGCAGGTGTCGGCCATCAGCGAGTGTAGACGAGTTGTAGAAAGCTACAGGGACTCCATTACACCGCGTGACATTTCCCCGAGGGGACAGACACAACAACAAAGAAGGATACATGCTGGTCAATCCATATGTCCAGAGCAGTAGCAAGCTACCAAGGCTCGGTGGAAACACAAAGAGGCATTTCCCGGTATGGAGTACTACTCAAGGCACACACCTAGGTGTCGAATCCCACACATATCAATGCATTGCAAGCATACACACAATATGCACGATATGTGTAGATACAACATGACATCACAACATAACTCTACAACACATCATTTATTTAATAGACTCCGATGAGTCAACATAGTTTAATGTTACAAACAGAATGGGTCACATGACCCAACATTCACAGCATACAAGCATCAAGGGGAAGTTACATGTCTGGGTACAGACATCTACTAAAAGCGGCTGGAAGAGCCTAAAAGCTACAACGACCCTACCGTAGGAGCCAGATCACTGTCTGGGTTCCCAAGCTAAACCATCGATGTTTACGTCAAGAGATAACGTAGAGAGAGCGGCGTCTATTCTGCAAAAAATGTAAATAAGCAATAGTGAGTACGAAGGTACTCAGCAAGTCTTACATCAGTGCTAACTACATATGCAACAAGTATCAATGAACGGAATTGTGGGGTTTATAGCAGAGAAGCCATCTTTGACCTTTGGCTAACGTATTCTACAACAAAGTTTTATTATCTCCCTCGTCTCCTTATGAGAGAGCGCACATGAGTGCACATAACCAGCACATCAGTACACCACCATGGATCCTCTCTCGTCATCCTACGAGAAGGCCATCCATAGCACTCACACTTATCTGCACTATTTTAGAGTAACCAT
Source organism: Hordeum vulgare subsp. vulgare (assembly GCF_904849725.1). NCBI lineage: Eukaryota > Viridiplantae > Streptophyta > Magnoliopsida > Poales > Poaceae > Hordeum > Hordeum vulgare. The sequence goes on from NC_058521.1 coordinate 348,766,575, forward strand.
TAAAGTTATTTATGAACCATGTAAGTATCCAAGCAGTCCATAACCAGGACACGGCTATTCGAATAGATAGATACCATGCAGGGGTGTAATTCGTCACACATGCTTCCGCCACTTATCGCCAAGTGCACAAAAAACCAGCACCTCGGCAACCTTCAAGCGGAAGCCCAGCGAGGGAGTTGGCCACGGACGTTAACCTACTAAGACTCACGCCCAAGACAGTCGCCTATCTGAGTTGGAACCCATAATGGAAGTCCGGCCGAGGTTTCCAACATGGCCTCAAACTATATGAGCAGGGCCCCAAGCCGGTCCCGACTGGGCCGTTCATCCACTTAGCAGGTCGTGCCACAACCTATGAACGTTTCGAACTACTGCCACTTCTGGACTGAGAACAGAGTAGTTAATAGGCCGAGAGGGGTCGAATTACCGGAACCCAATGTGTGGTAGTAGCTAGTCTTGGAGCACCAACACAAGATCTCATGTCCTATATGCGGCGACAATGAGACAACCCACCATGTACTCCTACATGGCCTCTCATCGCTACCTTTACCAAAACAGTTTCACATCTTTAACTCTCATCAATAGGACATGATCATTCCAATACATCATTCCGATGCTCGGACCAAACTCAACCTAAGCATAGCATGCATAACTGGGTAAAGCACATATGACTCAAGCATCTACCAGGTATGCTAGGTTGCATTGGTTTAGCTATTTACTGTGATCAAAATCAGGTCATGCAAAGGAATAGGTGCAGCTATCGTAATACAACTATCAATTGAATCTTTTTGTCCTAATGCATAGAAATGAGAGCAGGAGCGAGAGAATAGGATTTTGTCGAAATATTCAAAGGGGTTTTGTTTGCCTGTTGATCGGAAGAACTCAGCTATTCTTCGATGCCGGTGATAACTACATCTCGCAAGGTCTATTGACAGATCAAACGAAAGAAATTAATCACGGCAAATGCTTCACAACGATGCATGAGCATGGCAAGTTATCATGATGCTGATTTCATCTAATGCAAGTGATCACAGGTTGAAAGAAGTTTATTTGATCAATATAAATCATTTTCAGAATCCAATTATATCCTTTATAAGCCTATTATGACTTTGTCATATTCAGCAAGGTTAAAATGTCCAAACATGTGTATAAATGCCACCAATAGATTCCTTGCATTTTTCTGATACTTTTTCATATATAAATTATTTTCATCAGAGTTATACTTTAATTTCTATGATTTTTACAAGTTTTAGCAATTTTCTGGAATTAAATTAAGTCAGAAAACTATTACTGTGTCATGCTGATGTCATCCCTACGTCAGCAGGTCAACCAGCCGGGTCCAGGTCAACCTGACCAGTGGGGTCCACTGGTCAGTGACTCGAAGACTAATCCGCGCTGACCCGCACCAAGTGAGGTTTGACTCACTGGTGGGGCCCTTTGGCAGCGACTGGGGAAGGGGTTAATTAGTGCTAATGGTCGGCCACGTCGACGGCTACCGGAGGGAGGTCGCCGGCGACTGAGCCGCGGTGGAGGGCTCGCCGGAGTTGTGCTATTTTTCGCTACAGGGGTCCAAATCGAGCGTGGTTGACGGCTACAGCGAGCTGGCGAAGCACCCGATCTAACGGGAGCATCGGCTGGGGCTAGGTTGGCCGAGAGAGGCACCGACAAGGAGCGGGGCGGTCGCCGAAGTTCGGCCACGGTGGGAAAACGGCCTACGGGGCACGACAGAGCATGGAAGGAGAGGGGAAAGAGTCAACGGCTCATGGGGGTTCCATTCCTGGCGTCGGCGAGGTTGGAGGGGCTCTCTGGCCGGCGATTCGACGGCGGCGAGATCCAGTGGCCGGAGGAAGAACGGCGACGATGGCGACGCTACGGGGGCTCGGGTGCTCGGAGAAGATGATGGAGGGATGCAGCTCGTCGAGGCGGAGGAGTGGAGCTCTTCAGGGAGGCGAGGGGTGGCCGGGGTGGAGCTTGCGACGAGCTCGGATGGACCGGCAATGGCGGCGGGAAGAGCAGGTGCAGAGAACGAGAGGAGAGGTAGAGAGCAGGGGGGAGGAGAGGATAAGGGAGGGACGGCCTTGTGCGCTCGCGCGGTGGAGGCAGGAGGAGGCTCCACGGGAGGAGGAGCTGGCGAGGGCGCCTTGCCTTCCTTCTCCTCTGCCTTCTGGCACGAGGAGGAAGACGACAGGGGAGAGGCCCCTCTGGTGGGCTGGGCCAGGGGGTGGCGACACGTAAGTTTTTCTGTTTGTTTTTTATTTCTCTTTTATTTCTTGCTGGAATTTACTTTTAGGATTTAAAATAAATAGTTTGACCAAATATAAATCCCAAAAATGTTATTAGGTGATAGAGACAATAATGTCCAATGCCACATAAAAGTTTCAACATTTTTGAAACTTTAAAATAGAAGGAATCAAAATAATTCCATTCCAAATAGCTATTTAGTCAACTCAAAAATCCTTTTTAAAAAGTTCCTGTGGCCTAGAATTTTGGTTTGACAAATTTACCTTTTGACACTATTTTGCCAAGAATTTGGAACATTTTTTTGGTTCCTTTTAAGGTATTAAATTTTTATTGCCTTCTTGTCAAATGATCAAAACATTTGGGGCATTGATCACTTGCTATTTAAACATCAAATTTTTTATAATGCATGCATGAATGCTTGGCAAACAAATGAAAGCTAGGGCTGTGACAACTCACCCCCACTAAGCAAGAATCTCGTCCCGAGATTTAGGCGTAGTCGGGAAGAGTTCGGGGTATTCAAGCCGAAGGCGATCTTCGCGCTCCCAGGATGCTTCATTCTCGGAATGATGAGACCACTGAACCTTGAGAAACTTGATGATGCGATGTCGGGTGCTGTGCTCGGTTTCGTCAAGAATACGAACATGATATTCTCGATATGATAGGTCATCTTGGAGAACAAGCGTTTCGTGGTCTACTTCGAGGACAGGGTCCTTGAAGTAACGCCTGAGTTGAGAAATGTGGAACACATCATGAACTTTGGAAAGCTGAGGAGGCAGCTCTAACTGGTAGGCAACCTCTCCTCGCTTAGCGAGAATACGGAAAGGACCAATGTAACCAGGAGCAAATTTTCCTTTGATACCGAAACGATGGGTACCTTTGAGAGGTGAAACCCGTAGGTAAGCCTTCTCGTCAACTTCATAACTTACTTCCTTATGACGGCGGTCATATTGACTCTTTTGACGAGATTGGGCGGTTTTTAAATTCTCACGAATAATGCGAACTTGCTCTTCTGCATCCTGGATCATATCCGGTCCAAAGAACTGTCTTTCACCGGTTTCTGACCAGTTTAATGGTGTTCGGCATCTTCGTCCATACAGAACTTCGAAAGGAGCTTTGCCGAGACTAGACTGGAAACTGTTGTTATAAGAAAATTCGGCGAATGGAAGACACTTCTCCCAATTCATTCCGAATGAGATAACACAGGCTCTGAGCATATCTTCAATAATTTGGTTGACTCTTTCTACTTGACCACTTGACTCAGGGTGATAAGCAGTGCTAAACGAAAGATGAGTTCCCATAGCTTTTTGGAAACTTTCCCAAAAACGAGAAGTGAAAAGACTTCCACGATCTGAATTGATTTCTAGAGGAACACCATGAAGATAAACTATTCGAGGATTATATAGGTCTGCTAGCTGACTAGCAGTTATACTTTCTCGGACTGGAAGGAAGTGAGCAACTTTCGAAAGGCGATCAATGACGACAAAGATGGCATCATTCCCTTTCTTGGTCTTTGGAAAACCAGTGATAAAATCCGTACTAACCTTGTCCCACTTCCACTCGGGAATAGCTAGGGGTTGAAGGGTGCCAGCAGGCCTTTGATGCTCTGCCTTAACGCGACGACAAACGTCACAGTTAGCAATGAATTGAGCGATTTCTCTCTTCATCCGGGTCCACCAGAACCTCTGGCGTAGGTCCTGATACATTTTAGTGCTACCGGGATGAATCGTGAGAGGCGATTCGTGAGCTTCCTTAAGAATCAAATCACGAAGTTGTTGCTTCTTAGGAACCACCAAACGATTATCAAAGAATACAACACCTTTATCATTTACCATGAAACGTCCAGCAACTCCTTTGGCGATGTTGCTCTTGATCCGGGAAATTCCCGTATCATGTTTCTAGGCTGCTATGATCTGATCCTTAAGAGTTGGTTTCGACACCAAGGTAGAAAGGAATCCTTGAAGAACAAGGTGAAGATTAAGCTTACGAAATTCCTCATGGAGAAGTGGTTGATTTTGTAGCAACGTGAGGTTGTTACAATAGGATTTACGACTTAGTGCATCAGCCATGACATTGGCTTTCCCTGGGGTGTAAGATATTCCTAAATCGTAATCCGTAATCAACTCAACCCACCGTATTTGCCCGATATTCAAATCCGGTTGGGTGAATATATACTTGAGACTCTTGTGATCAGTGTATATTTCGCAACGATTACCAAGGAGGTAATGTCGCCAGGTTAACAGTGCATAGACTACAGCGGCAAGTTCCAGATCATGTGTAGGATAATTCTCCTCATGTGGACGCAACTGTCGAGATGCGTATGCAATCACATGACGATCTTGCATAAGAATTCATCCAAGTCCTTGCCGTGAGGCATCACAGTAGATAATAAAGTCCTTTGAGAAATCTGGGGGCACAAGTACCGGGGCAATAGTCAGTCGTCTTTTCAACTCCTGAAAACTTTCCTGGCACCGTGGGGTCCATTCGAACTTCTTATCTTTCTTGAGAAGTTCATTTAGAGGTTTGGCAATTTTGGAGAAATTCTCAACGAAGCGGTGGCAATAGCTCGCTAAGCCAAGGAAACTCCTAACTTGCTTCACCGATTCAGGTGGAGTCCAATCAAGAACGGCCTGAACTCTCTCGGGATTGACAACAATACCTTTTGCCGAGATTACGTGACCTAGATAGGTCACTTCTGGTAACCAGAATTCACACTTGCAGAATTTGGCGTAAAGGCAGTGCTCTTGAAGTTTCATCAATACCAGCCTAAGATGCTCAACATGTTCTTCTTCATTCTTCGAGTAAATCAGAATATCATCGAGGTAAACCACGACGAATTTATCCAAGTACTCCATGATGATCGAATCCATTCAGCGGGAGAAAGTGGCTGGGGCATTGGTTAGACCGAAGGACATTTCGATGTACTCGTTTTGGCCACGAGTGACAAAGGTCGTCTTAGGAATGTCCCCGTTCCTAATTTTGATTTGATGATAACCTAATCTCAAATCCATCTTTGAAAAGAATGCAGATCCAGCGAGCTGATCATACAGATTGTTGATCCTGGGGAGCAGATATTTGTTCTTTATCATGACCAGATTAACCGGTCGGTAATCTACAACCATCCATTCCGTACAATCCTTCTTCTTGACGAAGAGGACAGGGCAAGCCCAAGGGGAAGAGCTAGGACGGATGAAACCTTTCTTCAAGGATTCATCAAGTTGGGTTTTAAGCTCAGCTAATTCTTGAGGAGACGTCTTATAGGGTCTTCTAGCAATTGGAGCAGTTCCTGGGACAAGTTCTATGACAAATTCTACTTCTCTGTCAGGTGGGACACCTGGCAGTTCCTCTGGAAAGACATCCGGAAAATCACGGACTACTGGGATGTTTTCAAGGTCTGGAAGAAGATTGGCATTGAGGGCATATATCTGGCGTTTTGTAACCCCAGATGAGACATTTACTAAATGACCAGAGGTATGGGTGAGCTGAACAGATCTAGAGACAATCAATTTTGGCATGATGAGCTGTCAACCAGTCCACCCCCAAAATGATATTGATGTCTGAAGTCTTGAGAGGTATAAAGGAAGTAAGGAATACTAGACCATCAATAAGGATTTGGTTCCCATGACTTACTGCATTAGTTTGCCATTTGGAACCTGGAGCCTGAATTACTAATGGGGTGGGCATATCTACGAAAGCAATGTTATGCAAGGAGGCATAACGTTCGGAGATGAAGGAATGAGATGCTCCAGAGTAAAAAAAGAACTGAAGCTGGATGAGAATCAACAAGGAGCGTCTTAAGCACGACATCATCATCATCTTGAGCTTCTTCTACAGATACATGGTGCACACATACACGAGTTAGAGCAACTGACCTTTCCTTGAACTTCTAGGTTCGTGGCTTGGAACGAACAACACCCATTCCTGAAGGTGGTGGAACAAAACCACGCAAAGGGAAATCCCTTGAATAGTGTCCTGGCTTGCTACACTTGAAGCACGATCCATAAATAGGATGGGGGTCTGGGTTGAACGCTTGATTAATGAGATTATCCTGAGGGACACTTGGCATTGGCAGACGAGGCGCCACATAGGTTAGCCTTGGTACATCTCGCAAGGTCTATTGACAGATCAAACGAAAGAAATTAATCACGGCAAATGCTTCACAACGATGCATGAGCATGGCAAGTTATCATGATGCTGATTTCATCTAATGCAAGTGATCACAGGTTGAAAGAAGTTTATTTGATCTATATAAATCATTTTCAGAATCCAATTATATCCTTTATAAGCCTATTATGAATTTATCATATTCAGCAAGGTTAAAATGTCCAAACATGTGTATAAATGCCACCAATAGATTCCTTGCATTTTTCTGATACTTTTTCATATATAAATTATTTTCATCAGAGTTATACTTTAATTTCTATGATTTTTACAAGTTTTAGCAATTTTCTGGAATTAAATTAAATCAGAAAACTATTACTGTGTCAGGCTGATGTCATCCCTACGTCAGCAGGTCAACCAGCCGGGTCCAGGTCAACCTGACCAGTGGGGTCCACTCGTCAGTGACTCGAAGACTAATCCGCGCTGACCCGCACCAAGTGAGGTTTGACTCACTCGTGGGGCCCTTTGGCAGCGACTGGGGAAGGGGTTAATTAGTGCTAATGGTCGGCCACGTCGACGGCTACCGGAGGGAGGTCGCCGGCGACTGAGCCGCGGTGGAGGGCTCGCCGGAGTTGTGCTATTTTTCGCTACAGGGGTCCAAATCGAGCGTGGTTGACGGCTACAGCGAGCTGGCGAAGCACCCGATCTAATGGGAGCATCGGCTGGGGCTAGGGTGGCCGAGAGAGGCACCGACAATGAGCGGGGCGGTCGCCGGAGTTCGGCCACGGTGGGAAAACGGCCTACGGGGCACGACAGAGCATGGAAGGAGAGGGGAAAGAGTCAGCGGCTCATGGGGGTTCTATTCCTGGCGTCGGCGAGGTTGGAGGGGCTCTTTGGCCGGCGATTCAACGGCGGCGAGATCCAGTGGCCGGAGGAAGAACGGCGACGATGGCGACGCTACGGGGGCTCGGGTGCTCGGAGAAGATGATGGAGGGATGCAGCTCGTCGAGGCGGAGGAGTGGAGCTCTTCAGGGAGGCGAGGGGTGGCCGGGGTGGAGCTTGCGACGAGCTCGGGTGGACCGGCAATGGCGGCGGGAAGAGCAGGGGCAGAGAACGAGAGGAGAGGTAGAGAGCAGGGGGGAGGAGAGGATAAGGGAGGGACGGCCTCGTGCGCTCGCACGGTGGAGGCAGGAGGAGGCTCCACGGGAGGAGGAGCTGGCGAGGGCGCCTTGCCTTCCTTCTCCTCTGCCTTCTGGCACGAGGAGGAAGACGACAGGGGAGAGGTCCCTCTGGTGGGCTGGGCCAGGGGGTGGCGACACGTAAGTTTTTCTGTTTGTTTTTTATTTCTCTTTTATTTCTTGCTGGAATTTACTTTTAGGATTTAAAATAAATAGTTTGACCAAATATAAATCCCAAAAATGTTATTAGGTGATAGAGACAATAATGTCCAATGCCACATAAAAGTTTCAACATTTTTGAAACTTTAAAATAGAAGGAATCAAAATAATTCCATTCCAAATAGCTATTTAGTCAACTCAAAAATCCTTTTTAAAAAGTTCCTGTGGCCTAGAATTTTGGTTTGACAAATTTACCTTTTGACACTATTTTGCCAAGAATTTGGAACATTTTTTTGGTTCCTTTTAAGGTATTAAATTTTTATTGCCTTCTTGTCAAATGATCAAAACATTTGGGGCATTGATCACTTGCTATTTAAACATCAAATTTTTTATAATGCATGCATGAATGCTTGGCAAACAAATGAAAGCTAGGGCTGTGACAACTCACCCCCACTAAGCAAGAATCTCGTCCCGAGATTTAGGCGTAGTCGGGAAGAGTTCGGGGTATTCAAGCCGAAGGCGATCTTCGCGCTCCCAGGATGCTTCATTCTCGGAATGATGAGACCACTGAACCTTGAGAAACTTGATGATGCGATGTCGGGTGCTGTGCTCGGTTTCGTCAAGAATACGAACATGATATTCTCGATATGATAGGTCATCTTGGAGAACAAGCGTTTCGTGGTCTACTTCGAGGACAGGGTCCTTGAAGTAACGCCTGAGTTGAGAAATGTGGAACACATCATGAACTTTGGAAAGGTGAGGAGGCAGCTCTAACTGGTAGGCAACCTCTCCTCGCTTAGCGAGAATACGGAAAGGACCAATGTAACCAGGAGCAAATTTGCCTTTGATACCGAAACGATGGGTACCTTTGAGAGGTGAAACCCGTAGGTAAGCCTTCTCGTCAACTTCATAACTTACTTCCTTATGACGGCGGTCATATTGACTCTTTTGACGAGATTGGGTGGTTTTTAAATTCTCACGAATAATGCGAACTTGCTCTTCTGCATCCAGGATCATATCCGGTCCAAAGAACTGTCTTTCACCGGTTTCTGACCAGTTTAATGGTGTTCGGCATCTTCGTCCATACAGAACTTCGAAAGGAGCTTTGCCCAGACTAGACTGGAAACTGTTGTTATAAGCAAATTCGGCGAATGGAAGACACTTCTGCCAATTCATTCCGAACGAGATAACACATGCTCTGAGCATATCTTCAAGAATTTGGTTGACTCTTTCTACTTGACCACTTGACTCAGGGTGATAAGCAGTGCTAAACGAAAGATGAGTTCCCATAGCTTTTTGGAAACTTTCCCAAAATCGAGAAGTGAAAAGACTTCCACGATCTGAATTGATTTCTAGAGGAACACCATGAAGAGAAACTATTCGAGGATTATATAGGTCTGCTAGCTGACTAGCAGTTATACTTTCTCGGACTGGAAGGAAGTGAGCAACTTTCGAAAGGCGATCAATGACGACAAAGATGGCATCATTCCCTTTCTCGGTCTTTGGAAAACCAGTGATAAAATCCATACTAACCTTGTCCCACTTCCACTCAGGAATAGCTAGGGGTTGAAGGGTGCCAGCAGGCCTTTGATGCTCTGCCTTAACGCGACGACAAACGTCACAGTTAGCAATGAATTGAGCGATTTCTCTCTTCATCCGGGTCCACCAGAACCTCTGGCGTAGGTCCTGATAAATTTTAGTGCTACCGGATGAATCGTGAGAGGCAATTCATGAGCTTCCTTAAGAATCAAATCACGAAGTTGTTACTTCTTAGGAACCACCAAACGATTATCAAAGAATACAACACCTTTATCATTTACCATGAAACGTCTAGCAACTCCTTTGGCGATGTTGCTCTTGATCCGGGAAATTCCCGTATCATGTTTCTGGGCTGCTATGATCTGATCCTTAAGAGTTGGTTTCGACACCAAGGTAGAAAGGAATCCTTGAAGAACAAGGTGAAGATTAAGCTTACGAAATTCCTCATGGAGAAGTGGTTGATTTTGTAGCAACGTGAGGTTGTTACAATAGGATTTACGACTTAGTGCATCAGCCATGACATTGGCTTTCCCTGGGGTGTAAGATATTCCTAAATCGTAATCTGTAATCAACTCAACCCACCGTCTTTGCCCGATATTCAAATCCGGTTGGGTGAATATATACTTGAGACTCTTGTGATTAGTGTATATTTCGCAACGATTACCGAGGAGGTAATGTCGCCAGGTTAACAGTGCATAGACTACAGCGGCAAGTTCCAGATCATGTGTAGGATAATTCTCCTCATGTGGACGCAACTGTCGAGATGCGTATGCAATCACATGACGATCTTGCATAAGAATTCATCCAAGTCCTTGCCGCGAGGCCTCACAGTAGATAATAAAGTCCTTTGATAAATCTGGGGGCACAAGTACCGGGGCAGTAGTCAGTCGTCTTTTCAACTCCTGAAAACTTTCCTGGCACCGTGGGGTCCATTCGAACTTCTTATCTTTCTTGAGCAGTTCATTTAGAGGTTTGGCAATTTTGGAGAAATTCTCAACGAAGCGGTGGCAATAGCTTGCTAAGCCAAGGAAACTCCTAACTTGCTTCACCGATTCAGGTGGAGTCCAATCAAGAACGGCCTGAACTCTCTCGGGATTGACAACAATACCTTTTGCCGAGATTACGTGACCTACATAGGTCACTTCTGGTAACCAGAATTCACACTTGGAGAATTTGGCGTAAAGGCGGTGCTCTCGAAGTTTCATCAATACCAGCCTAAGATGCTCAACATGTTCTTCTTCATTCTTCGAGTAAATCAGAATATCATCGAGGTAAACCACGACAAATTTATCCAAGTACTCCATGTTGTTCGAATTCATTCAGCGGGAGAAAGTGGCTGGGGCATTGGTTAGACCGAAGGACATGACGATGTACTCGTTTTGGCCATAACGAGTGACAAAGGTCGTCTTAGGAATGTCCCCGTTCCTAATTTTGATTTGATGATAACCTAATCTCAAATCCATCTTTGAAAAGACTGCAGATCCAGCGAGCTGATCATACAGATTGTTGATCCTGGGGAGCGGATATTTGTTCTTTATCGTGACCATCTTAACCGGTCGGTAATCTACAACCATCCATTCCGTACAATCCTTCTTCTTGACGAAGAGGACAGGGCAAGCCCAAGGGAAGAGCTAGGACGGATGAAACCTTTCTTCAAGGATTCATCAAGTTGGGTTTTAAACTCAGCTAATTCTTGAGGAGACATCTTATAGGGTCTTCTAGCAATTGGAGCAGTTCCTGGGACAAGTTCTATGACAAACTCTACTTCTCTGTCAGGTGGGACACCTGGCAGTTCCTCTGGAAAGACATCCGGAAAATCACGGACTACTGGGATGTTTTCAAGGTCTGGAAGAAGAATGGCATTGAGGGCATATATCTGGCGTTTTGTAACCCAGATGAGACATTTACTAAATGACCAGAGGTATGGGTGAGCTGAACAGATCTAGAGACAATCAATTTTGGCATGATGAGTTGTCAACCAGTCCACCCCCAAAATGATATTGATGTCTGAAGTCTTGAGAGGTATAAAGGAAGTAAGGAATACTAGACCATCAATAAGGATTTGGTTCCCATGACTTACTGCATTAGTTTGCCATTTGGAACCTGGAGCCTGAATTACTAATGGGGTGGGCATATCTATGAAAGCAATGTTATGCAAGGAGGCATAACGTTCAGAGATGAAGGAATGAGATGCTCCAGACTAAAAAAGAACTGAAGCTGGATGAGAATTAACAAGGAGCGTCTTAAGCACGACATCATCATCATCTTGAGCTTCTTCTACAGATACATGGTGCACACATACACGAGTTAGAGCAACTGATCTTTCCTTGAACTTCTAGGTTGGTGGCTTGGAACGAACAACACCCATTCCTGAAGGTGGTGGAACAAAACCACGCAAAGGGAAATCCCTTGAATAGTGTCCTGGCTTGCTACACTTGAAGCACGATCCAAAAATAGGACGGGGGTCTGGGTTGAACGCTTGATTAATGAGATTATCCTGAGGGACACTTGGCATCGGCAGAAGAGGCGCCACATAGGTTGGCCTTGGTACATATCTCGGAGTGATAATAGCATTCGGGATCCATATCCTACGCTTCTGGGATATAGAAGTTGAAGATGATCCAACATCACGGTTGTGCTTGCAAGATTCCTCGTAGGTCATTCTGCTTGTTTCTGCTTGGATGGCTTTGTTCACAAGGACCTCAAAACTGATGAACTCATGCAAACTGAGATCATGACGAAGCTTTGGGTTAAGACCTTTCCTGAACCTTGCTTGCTTCTTGGCATCCGTGGATACTTTTTTCTGGTGCATAACGTGCAAGGCGTCCAAACTCACGACTATAAGCATTTACATCCAACTTGTCTTGAGTCAAACTGCAAAACTCTTCTTGCTTACGATCTATCAGGGCCTGCGGAATATGATGTTCAAGAAAAGTTTCACCGAACTCCTGCCATAAAGTAACTTGGCCCGAAGGACGCATAGCCTCAAAGTTCTCCCACCATAGACTAGCAGAACCTTCGAGGTGATATGTGGCATAGGCAACCTTGTCTCCCTCACCCATGTTTGCATAACGCAGCTTGTTATTGATACTTCGGAGCCAATCATCTACATCTAGTGGCTCAATGGAATGATGGAAGGTGGGTGGGTTCAATTTGATGAAGTCTCTGATGGATACTAGCTCATTGCACGGATAGGCTGTATTCCACTCTATGTGCTCCAACAGACGGTTGGTGGCATGCTTATTCCTCTCAATTTCTAGCATAACCTCTATCAACAAAGGCGGATTAAGAGAATCTTCTCCATCCCTACCATCTCCATGGTTCTGATCATGGCCAGCAGAACTCCGGGTTACTCGCGACATCCTAATGAAACAATCCAGGGTTCAGAGACAAATAACACTAAATACCACAATCCCAGAGAAAATCGCACAACATAACGGCTGCATAGGCATGAAATATGAGGCATCCTTCAAGAGATCTGGGCAACATAACTACTCAATATTATGATTCGAGGTGCAGCAAGAACAAAGGCATCTCATCTCAAAAATCTGTTGGAAGCAGGAATGACACACAAAAACCATTCTATAAGTCCATGGTTCAGTAACTCGTCCTCCTAGTAGACAGATAAGAAAACATTGTCCTTAATCCCCGTGGAAAAGAAAAGGTGACTCAGAATAGAGTGACTCGAGGAAAAGAGTAAAAGAGCCTTACGTTCCCTTCCACAATGAATTCCCATATATAAATATAGATTTTCTAGACTGAACATCGACCATTTTGGCTTGGTAATCCTACACGCAATCAAGCTCAGATACCAACGCTGTCGGGACCCCGATCCTAAGCCATACAACTCTAGCATGTACACATCATATCACTTTGTGGCCTCACGCACGGTAATCACCCCGGTTGCCACCTTACCTTGGCCGGGACGGTTTGCGTCTTTTGGCTCACGTATATGACTATGTTGCCAGCAATCATATGTCAAAGAACCTGGGTCGACATGGCTAGTTATGAACCCAAGTGGCACATCCGTACAGGGACAGGCATACATAACCCAACAAGGCAGGTGTCGGCCATCAGCGAGTGTAAACGAGTTGTAGAAAGCTACAGGGACTCCATTACACCGCGTGACATTTCCCCGAGGGGACAGACACAACAACCAAGAAGGATACATGCCGGTCAATCCATATGTCCAGAGCAGTAGCAAGCTACCAAGGCTCGGTGGAAACACAAAGAGGCATTTCCCGGTATGGAGTACTACTCAAGGCACACACCTAGGTGTCGAATCCCACACATATCAATGCATTGCAAGCATACACACAATATGCACGATATCTGTAGATACAACATGGCATCACAACATAACTCTACAACACATCATTTATTTAATAGACTCCGAAGAGTCAACATAGTTTAATGTTACAAAAAGAATGGGTCACATGACCCAACATTCAAAGCATACAAGCATCAAGCGGAAGTTACATGTCTGGGTACAGACATCTACTAAAAGCGTCTGGAAGAGCCTCAAAGCTACAACGACCCTACCATAGGAGCCAGATCACTGTCTGGGTTCCCAAGCTAAACCATCGATGTTAATGTCAAGAGATAACGTAGAGAGAGAGGCGTCTATTCTGCAAAAAATGTAAATAAACAACAGTGAGTACGAAGGTACTCAGCAAGTCTTACATCAGTGCTAACTACGTATGCGTCAAGTATCAATGAACAGAATTGTGGGGTTTATTGCAGAGAAGCCAGCTTTGACCTTTGGCTGACCTATTCTACAACAAAGTTTTATTATCTCTCTCGCCTCCTTACGAGAGAGCGCACATGAGTCCACATAACCACCACATCAATACACCACCATGGATCCTCTCTCGTCATCCTACGAGAAGGCCATCCATAGCACTCACACTTATCTGGACTATTTTGGAGTAACCACTAAAGTTATCTATGAACCATGTAAGTATCCAAGCAGTCCATAACTGAGGACGCGGCTATTCGAATAGATAGATACCCTGCAGGGGTGTACTTCGTCACACATGCTTCCGCCACTTATTGCCAAGTGCACATAAAACCAGCACCTCGGCAACCTTCAAGCGGAAACCAGCCACGGACGTTAACCTACTAAGACTCACACCCAAGATAGTCGCCTATCTGAGTTGGAACCCATAATGGAAGTCTGGCCGAGGTTTCCAACATGGCCTCAAACGATGTGAGCAGGGCCCCAAGCCGGTCCCGACTGGGCCGTTCATCCACTTAGCAGGTCGTGCCACAACCTATGAACGTTTCGAACTACTGCCACTTCTGGACTGAGAACAGAGTAGTTAATAGGCCGAGAGGGGTCGAGTTACCGGAACCCAATGTGCGGTAGTAGCTAGTCTTGGAGCACCAACACAAGATCTGAGGTCCTATATGCGGCGACAATGAGACAACCCACCATGTACTCCTACATGGGCTGTCATCGCTACCTTTACCAAAACAGTTTCGCATCTTTAACTCTGATCAATAGGACATGATCATTCCAATACATCATTCCGATGCTCGGACCAAACTCAACCTAAGCATAGCATGCATAACAGGGTAAAGCACATATGACTCAAGCATCTACCAGGTATGCTAGGTTGCATTGGTTTAGCTATTTACTATGATCAAAATCAGGTCATGCAAAGGAATAGGTGCAGCTATCGTAATACAACTATCAATTGAATCATCTTTTCCTAATGCATAGAAATGAGAGCAGGAGCGAGAGAATAGGATTTTGTCGGAATGTTCAAAGGGGTTTTGCTTGCCTCTTGATCGGAAGAACTCATCTATTCTTCGATGTCGGTGATAACTACATCTCACAAGGTCTATTGACAGATCAAACAAAATAAATTAATCACGGCAAATGCTTCACAACGATGCATGAGCATGGCAAGTTATCATGATGCTGATTTCATCTAATGCAAGTGATCACAGGTTGAAAGAAGTTTATTTGATCTATATAAATCATTTTCAGAATCCAATTATATCCTTTATAAGCCTATTATGAATTTTTCATATTCAGCAAGGTTAAAATGGTCAAACATGTGTATAAATTCCACCAATGGATTCCTTGCATTTTTATGATACTTTTTCAAATATAAATTATTTTCATCAGAGTTATACTTTAATTTCTATGATTTTTACAAGTTTTAGCAATTTTATGGAATTAAATTAAATCAGAAAAGTATTACTGCGTCAGGCTGATGTCATCCCTGCGTCAGCAGGTCAACCAGCCGGGTCCATGTCAACCTGACCAGTGGGGTCCACTGGTCAGTGACCCGAAGACTAATCCGCGCTGACCCGCACCAAGTGAGGTTTGACTCACTGGTGGGTCCCTTTGGCAGCGACTTGGGAAGGGGTTAATTAGTGCTAATGGTCGTCCAGGTCGACGGCTACCGGAGGGAGGTCGCCGGCGACTGAGCCGCGGTGGAGGGCTCGCCGAAGTTGTGCTATTTTTCGCTACAGGGGTCCAAATCGAGCGTGGTTGACGGCTACAGCGAGCTGGTGAAGCACCCGATCTAACGGGAGCGTCGGCTGGGGCTAGGGTGGCCGAGAGAGGCGCCGGCAACGAGTGACTCATGGGGGTTCCATTCCTGGAGTCGGCGAGGTTGGAGGGGCTCTCTGGCCGGCGATTCGTCGATGGCGAGATCCAGTGGCCGGAGGAAGAACGGCGACAATGGCGACGCTATGGGGGCTCGGGTGCTCAGAGAAGATGATGGAGGGATGCGGCTCATCGAGGCGGAGGAGTGGAGCTCTTTAGGGAGGCGAGGGGTGGCCGGGGTGGAGCTTGCAACAAGCTCGGGCGGACCGGCAATGGCGGCGGGCAGAGCAGGGGCAGAGAACGAGAGGAGAGGCAGAGAGCAGGGGGAGGAGAGGATAAGGGGGGGACGGCCTCGTGCGCTGGCTCGGTGGACGCAGGAGGAGGCTCCACGCGAGCAGGAGGTGGCGAGGGCGTCGTGCCTTCCTTCTCCTCTGCCTTCTGGCACGAGGAGGAAGACGACAGGGGAGAGGCCCCTCTGGTGGGCTGGGCTAGGGGGTGGCGACAGGTAAGTTTTTCTATTTTTTTTCATTTCTCTTTTATTTCTTTCTGGCATTTACTTTTAGGATTTAAAATAAATAGTTTGACCAAATATAAAACCCAAATATGTTATTAGGTGACAGAGACAATAATGCCACATAAAAGTTTCAACATTTTTGAAACTTTAAAATAGAAGGAATCAAAATAATTCCATTCCAAATAGCTATTTACTCAACTCAAAAATCCTTTTTAAAAAGTTCGTGTGGCCTAGAATTTTGGTTTGACAAATTTACCTTATGACACTATTTTGCCAAGAATTTGGAACATTTTTCTGGTTCCTTTTATGGTATTAATTTTTTATTGACTTCTTGTCAAATGATCAAAACATTTGGGGCTTTGATCTCTTCCTATTTAAACATCAAAGTTTTTATAATGCATGCATGAATGCTTGGCAAACAAATGAAAGCTAGGGCTGTGACAACAAATTGCACTTGGACACCCTTTTGATCAACATGAAGACTTGTTTATCTGTCAGTGAGAGTTCTTAGCTCTGCCAGAGTAGAAACAAGTTTCTCAGGTGACATGTTAAGGAGGTTGTGCTTCAATTATTTCTCCTTTTTAATCTTTGCAAGCCTAACTTGTTTGGCTTAACGATCCTTCCATTTTGCTTCATTGATGAATGAAGCAACCATATGACTTATTCCAGGAGGAAGCTTCAAGTCATCAATTGGAGTGTTTGGATCCTCATACAGTACTTCAGGATCCAGTGCGAGGGGAATGGTGCTCTCAGTAGCTGATGATGGCTTGAAGAGTTTCATCATCATATTCTTCACTTCCTTCTGATGCAGAAGGAATATTGACGACTTTGCTTGGACTTGGAATGGTACCTCTACTAGGAGTTATTTTAGTCTTCAAGAGACCAGGTGAAGATTTTGAAGCTGAGCCTGTTGCTGATGGTACAGAGGAACCTGGATTCTCAGTCTGATGTGACTGCAAAGGAGGTGAAGACTTGGCAGTTATTGCAATTTTCTGAGGAATTTTCTCTTTTGATACTACCGATGAGGGTTTTGGTTTGAGACTTGCTTTCTTCAACAGAGCCTTCTTCTGAGGTTTTTTGTAGCAGAAGCCTCCGCAACACAAGAAGTGGTAGTTGTAGCTGCAGCACGAGAGTCCTCATTGCATTTTGTTACAACAACTTTAGCCTTTTTCTTCAGCTTTGACAAATACTTGTCTTTTTCATCAGGATAATCCTCAATTGTGGCTACACTTGAGAGATGTGCTGCTTGTTGATCTGCCTTTGGCAACCTTTTGCACAGAGGTTTGAGGGCAAACTTCTTGTCATATTTTGGACTGACATATCTATATTCCTTCCACTCCTTCACCCATCTGCGGTCAATATTTTGAAGCCTTATCTTGCGTTTAGCTATAGTCTCTTTGCCATGAATTTCTTCATCTGGCGTGCAGTACTCAGCATATATCTTTAGGTATCTCAAAGGCGTTGTTTTGTTCCAGCTTCTTGACACCCTTCTATTTTCTGTCTTCCTCCATTTTCTTTGGATGAGGTTTTTGCTAAAGAATTTGTATTCTTGATGATTCTGAGGACACAGGTAATGTTTCTTCTAGAAATGCTGCAAATGAGTTAAGTTATGACAACATAGTGATTCATCAGCTGGCATTTTGTACCTGTGAACAGAGTATAGGTGCAAAGAATTTGGTGAGGTCATATGCGTTCTCAGATTTGAGGAAATTTAAAAATTTCTTAAGTTGAGGAATTTTGACTAAGCATTCTGATCTTGGGTTCCCGAGTTGTGCAGATTCAAAAATTTACACAATTGAGGAATCTCGTGAAGAATTTAGTGGCTTAGTGAAATTCTTCAAGTGTACTAGACATGGGTGTGCACAACTGAGAGATTTTCTGAGGAAAAACTGATTTCACAACTCCTAATATAATAAATAGATCAACATGCATAGTAAAATAGGATTTTAATTACCCCGTGTGAAGAACATGATGAACTGGAGCAGTAAAAGTAGAAGTCCTTCGGTCCAGATCTTAAGTGCCCTAACTTTGCGACTGAAGACAGCTACGGTGGCGGCGCAGGAAGATGTTCCGCAGTCGTCTTGAGTCCGGCGACGGCGAGGGCGAGGTAGTGAAGCTTTTCTTCAGCAGCGACGAAGATGCTAGCAGCAGCGCTAGGTTTTGAGCTCGAGCGGAGAAGACGAGGGGGAGGAAGAGTTTTTGACTGAGGGGGGGGTAACGTCCTATTTATAGCTCAGGTGAAACTGGTCTGAAGCAAAAACTTCAAACGGAACAGCCCTTGCCCCTTCGCCTCCGCATGACACGTGCTACCCATGATCGAAGCGGTGGAGATTGTGGTTATCCGTTCATGAGTAGTGGGTGCGGTTACTATAGTAACGTTAATAATAAATTTTTGAATTTTGAGGATTTTGTTTCAAAGTCCTTAGTTGACAAGGACCTAGTGAGGATTTTGAACAAGTGTCAAACAGAATGCATATGAAGAATTGAAAATAGACTGGGTTGAGCTTATAATAGAGGGGAGGCGGGTCCGATCACATTCACTTAGAAGAAATACCAACTTGAAGACTGAGCAATAAGTGAATGCTGTTGAGGACATTGAAACCTCATTATAATATATATATATATATATATATATATATATATATATATAGTCAAATGAAGATCATCACAAAATGTTTTGAAGTATTTGAAAATATTGAAAACTTTGAATTTTTTTAGGAAGTTTTGAAAATTCTTAGATTGAAGAATTTCCAACTTGAAGAATTTCAAAGTTGGGTGGTGGCGTGACCCACCTTATAAGAATTATGATTTCAGGCGCCGCGTACAATTGTAGTAGGGCCGTGAGAACCAAATTCTTCAGTGATTTCTTCACACTTAGAGTGATATTCTTCATTGATAGAACAAAATCGTTACTTTGTGTTTTGCACATTTAAGTCATCAATTTTGCATAAGTGTTAGGATGTATTTATATTTATAAGACATTTGAAGATTCTAGGATATTTAGCTCAGACCGCAACTTGCAAAACCTTCTCTCATCCAAGGGCTTTGTGAAGATATCTGCTAGCTGATCATCAGTCTTCACATGGTCGATGATGATATTGCCCTTTAGGACATGGTGTTGAAGAAAATGATGATGAATCTGGATGTGCTTGGTCTTTGAGTGTTGTACTAGGTTGTAGGCGATCTTCATTGCACTGTCATTGTCGTAGTAGAGGGGCACATTCTTCATGTTGATGTTGTAGTTTCTGAGGGTTTGCTTCATCCATAGTAGTTGAGCATAGAAAGATAGTGCAACCATGTATTCAGCTTCGGTAGTGGAGAGTGATACACGGTTATGCTTCTTTGAGGACCAGCAGACTAATGATCTTCTGAGGAAATGGCATGTTCCTGATGTTGACTTGCGATCCACACGGTCACCAGCATAATCAGGTTCAGAATATCCAACGAGGTGAAGGTTTGAGCCCTTGGGGTACCATAATCCTAGTATTAGTGTTTGAGCTAGATATCGAAGAATATGTTTCACAACCTTATGGTGTGATTCCTTCAGTTTTGCTTGAAAATGTGCACACATGCAAACACTAAGCACAATATCTGGCCTAGGTACACATAGATACAATAAAGAACCAATCATAGAACGATATACCTGTTGATTGAAATCTATACCATTTTCGTCAGTGCATAGGTGGCCGTTGGTAGGAATAGGAATCTTGACGCCTTTGCATTCATGCATGTCGAAATTCCTCAGAACATCCTTGAGGCATTTCTCCCGTGATATAAAGATGCCATTGCATTGTTGCTGAATTTGTAGACCTAAGAAGAATTTCAGCTCCCCCATCATGGACATTTGATATTCTTCACCCATCATGTAGGCAAATTCATCAATGTAACGTTTGTCAGTACAACCAAAAATAATGCGTGGAAATATATTTGGCACACAAATAGTTCATTGTCATAGGCTTTTGTGAAAAGAGTAGGATCAAGTGAACCGGGTTTGAAGCCTTTCTTCATGAGGAATTCCTTCAATGTATCATACTACACCCGAGGGGCTTGCTTGAGGCCATAGAGTGCCTTTTTGAGTCTAATGGCTTTGTCAGGATGCGTCGGGTCTTCAAAACTTGGGGGATGAGCAACATATACTTCTTCCTCAAGCTTACCATTGAGGAATGCACTTTTTACATCCATTTGATATAGAGTAATATTGTGATGGTTAGCATAAGCAAGTAATATTCGAATAGCTTCAAGTCTAGCAATTGGTGCAAAAGTTTCATCAAAGTCAATTCCTTCAACCTTTGTGTACCTTGGGCTACAAGACGTGCTTTGTTCCTCACACCATCCTCATCTTACTTGTTTCGGTAGATCCACTTGTGCCGATGATATTGTGCTTGCGAGGATCCGGTCTTTTGACGAGGTCCCATACGTCATTTAGCTTGAACAGAAGAAGTTCATCTTGCATGGCTTGAATCCACTCAGGTTCCATGAAGGCTTCAACAACTTTTGAGGATTTTGTGATAGACACAAACGAGAAATGGCCACAAAAGTTAACTAAACGTAAGCTTTTGAGCGAGTGAGAGGACCTGGTGCATTGATGTCATCGAGGATTTTGTCAAGTTTCACTTCATTTCCACTCCTTGGATGAGCTCGTTGAAGACTTTGGTTGGGCTGAGGAATTTGATCCGTAGCATTTTCCTCAGGTGCACCTGCTTGAATTTCCTCAGTGTTGGGGACGACTTCTTCAACAAAGGGTTGTTCCTTAGTAGGAATGATATCTTCAGTAGCTTTGGTCTTGATGGCTTCATCAGAAGTCAGTTTATCTGGCGCAGGACGCAGTTTCTCTCTTTGCGAGCCGTTAGTTTCATCAAACCGCACATCTACAATTTCAACAACCTTGTTGTGAGAGGTGTTCAAGACTACGTAGGTGCGCGAGTCTTTTCCGTAACCAAGCATAAAACACTCATGTGCTTTGGGTGCACATTTTTAGCTATGATGAGGATCTCTAATCCAACATTTTGCACCGAAGACTTTGAAATAACTTACATTCGGTTTCTTGTCAGAGAGGAGTTCATATGAGGTTTTCTTGGGGAATTTGTGAAGATATACCCTGTTGATGATGTGGAAGCAGTGTTGATTGCTTCAGGCCAGAAGCGATGAGGAGTCTAATATTCTTCAAGCATTGTCCGTGCCATTTCAACCAGTGTCCTGTTCTTGCGTTCAACGACGCCATTCTGTTGAGGAGTATAAGGATCAGACAATTCGTGAGTAATACCAAGTTCATCAAGATAGTCATCAAGACCAGTATTTTTGAATTTTGTCCCATTATCATTCCTGATGTGTTTGATATTGGCGCTGAAGTTCGTCGAGGCCCTTGAGAAAAATCCATAGAAGACTTCCTGCACTTCAGTTTTGTACAGAATGATGTGTACCCAAGTATAGCGAGAGTAGTCATCAACGATGACAAAGCCATATAAAGATGTTGCATTGGTTAGAGTAGCATAATGAGTAGGTCCAAACAGATCCATGTGAAGCAATTCAAACGGACGAGTAGTAGTCATGATAGTCTTCAAGGGGTGTTTGGATCTGGCTATTTTTCCATAATCACAAGCACCGCAGAGATGGTCCTTGAGGAATTTGACGGATATTCCTCATGCCTGCATGACCAAGTCGTCGATGCCATAGCCATCCTTTTGAGGTTTTTGCTAGTAAGCATGTGGCTGGTTGACGACCTGTGAAAAATCAACAATATACAAATCTCCTCTCCTAAAGCCTTCGAAGACTTTGGATTTATCAGATTCCATGATGACTATACATCTATATTTTCCAAAGATGACAATCATATCAAGATCACAAAGCATTAAGACTACCATGAGGTTAAACCCAAGGGATTCGACAAGCATGACTTTCTCCATGTGCCGGTCCTTGGAGATAGCCACTTTACCATGTACCAATACCTTGCTTTTACCTTTATCAGCATAAGTGATTTGCTTCAGTGGTGATGGAGTCAGTGGCATATTCATCAATAAGCTTTTATCATGAGTCATGTGATTTGTGCAACCATTGTGAAGAACCCATTTCGTATTCTTGGGTTTGTCATCCTGCAAACGAATTAGTACAGCTTACCATCTCATATGCTTCAGACTTGAATAATATGATATCAATTTCATCACATAAGAATTTCATCATAAATAGTAAAGTGGAGGATGAGTGAAATGTTATCATTTCATCATTTTTAGCTTGCGTCCAATCAAGGAATTTCCTCAGGTCTCCAGCAAATTCTTCAAATGATGACTTTCATCTAGAGACCTGACCTGCAGAAGTGACTAGTTTGTATCCTTCACCACCGATATTTCAAGGGGTGGCTAAGAGTTCATCATCCTGCGAGCACCATATGAGAATGGAGGCATTGAAGCTAATGCACTTATTTTTCATAGTAGGGGGGTTAGAGTACTCAAATGAATAGGTAGAGAAATTCTTTGAGGACTTATGAACATAATGATTTGAGGAATAATGCTCATATTCATGTCCCTTATAATTTCCCTGCATATCAGAAGCATTAGTCTGAGTAGGAGCATAATTTTGACCATTTGAGGAACTTTATCCTCATGAAGACTTCGGTCCACCTGAGGAATTTGATGTGGGGTTCTGGTTCTTCATAGGTCGTGTCATGAGGACATTTACCTGAAGATTTTCCAAGCATATTCTGGGAACCCAGATTTTCCTCAAGGGTGGTCCATTCGTGGAGTTAGTTCCAAAACATCGAGCAAATACTTCACCAGATTGATTTTTGAACAGTTTATAGTTGGAGTCAAACGAATCATTAGAGGAATAAGAATTTTCACATGCAGATCCTGTTAGAGTGGATGGATCAATGGGAGGGCCTTTAGCAGCAACCCATGAGGTTTTGGGGTACTGCTCAGGTTTCCAGTATGATCCATCAACATTCAATTTCCTCTCGAAGGCAATACCTTCTTTCCTCGGGTTCCTATTCAGAATCTGCTTTTTGAGCACACCGCAAAGGGTTTTATGCCCTTTGAGACTTTTGTATATGCGTGTCACATACAATTCCTTCAATCCTGCATTTTCCACAGTAGCATTTGTGGTTTCCACAAGTGAAGAATTTGATACCACACAAACAGTTGAAGAATTCGTAGCGATAGAAGCATTTGATGATTCTGGTGAAGAATTATCAGTTTCACGCTCGATGCATTTTAGACACGGTGGAATGAATTCAACCTGAGAGGTACTGATCTGTTGAGGAAGCAATGAATCATTTTCCATTTGAAGATCATCATGAGACATTCTTAACCTCTCAAGATCAAGCTTCCTTTGAAGAAATTCGTAGGGAAGTTTCTCACGATCAGCCAAGAGTGTGCCATAACGATCTTGAAGACTGTCAAATCTAGACTGAAGACTTTTTACATCTTGAATGAGGACTTGAGTACGATTCAGTAGATCATCACTTTTGCCTAGAAGTTTTTGAAGCTTTTCAATGGCACTTTGTTGCTTAGTGGACTGTTGGCAAGTTTATAGTCACTGGGTTTTTGATAATCATCAGGTTCAGAGTCACTAGAATCAGAGGAGGAAGTGTGGTTTGGTACCTTTGAACCTTTTGCCATGAAGCAATAGGTTGGAGCAAAGTCATCGGCATATTCATCAGTGTAGATAGTGTTGTTATTTTCTTCAAGGTTGAAGATTGACTTGCTGATGAATGTGGTAGCAAGTGCAAGACATGCCACACCAAACTCCGACTCCAGTTCAGAACCTTCCTCTTCATCACATTCCTCAGATTCTTTTTCAGAATCCATTTCCTTGCCAATAAGTTCCCTAGCCTTTATGAAACTGGTCTTCTTGTGTGATGAGGACTTTGAAGATGAGGATTTTGAAGATTTCTTCTTTTTCTTCGAGTCATCAGAACTTTCAACCTTGTATTTCTTCTACCTTGATTCTTAAACCCAGCGAGGACAATCAGCAATGTAGTGACCAAATTTCTTGCATTTGTGGCAGGTTCTATTCTTGTGGTCCTCAGATGAAGATTCTGATTTCCTCATATATTTTCTTGAAGACTTTCCGAACTCGCCACGCTTTTTTCACTTCTAAAATTTCCTTATGAGCATTGCAAGTTCCTGTCCAAGTTCTTCAGGGTCGCCAAGACTGCAATCCGAGTCTTCTTCTTTAGATGAGGAAATAGCCTTAGCCTTGAGCGCACGAGGTCTTGAGTAGCTTGGTCCATACAGATCTCTTTTCTTCTTGTTGGAATTCATGATTATTGAGTCTCTCAAGTATACCAGGAGGATCAAGCATCTTGTAGTCTCTTCGTTCTTGAATCATCAGAACCAGTGTGTCAAATGATGGATCAAGAGATAGTAGCAGTTTCTTCACAACTTCATGGTCAGTGATGTCTCTAGCCCCGAGTGCTTGCAGTTCATTTGAGATGTTAGTGAGGCAATCAAAGATATCTTGGTAGCTTTCATTGTCAAACCTCTTGAAGCGATTGAAGAGATTGCGAAGAACATCGACACAAGAGTCATGCTGTGTTCAGACTCCCTCATTGACTTTGGATAGCCTATCCCAGATAAGCTTAGTTGTGCCTAAAGCACTCACTCTGCCATACAAACCTTTGCTTAGATGGCCACAGATGATATTCTTCGCTTGCGAGTCAAGTTGCTTGAACATCTTCACATTAGCGGCATCAATAGTAGAAGTGATGGAGGGAATACCATTTTCCACAATATACTAGAGATCATTGTCAATTGCTCGAAGATGCATCTGCATCTCGGTCTTCTAGTAGGGGAAGTTCTTTCCTTCGAAGGTAGGACATCCTGTAGTAACCTTGATCATACCTACGGTCGACATAACTAAAACTCCACGTGGTTAAACCAACATCACAGAGAACAAGGAAGTACCTTGCTCTGATACCAATTGAAAGTGCGTTATATCGACTAGAGGGTGGGTGAATAGAAGATTTTTATAATTTCATCACTGAGGAAATTCCTAGTGAGGAAAGGCCTCAGTCATGAACTGAGTGCGGCAAAAATAGTACATGATGAGGTGTGCAAAAACGTCTACAACAAAGTACTCGATGAGAATTTAGAGATTCGGTTTCCACAGTTCGCAAATAGAGAGTAAGCAGGTGAAGATTAACTCAAGTGAGGAATTTGAGGTTGAGGAAATTCAGAGAAGGTCTTCAGGAAAATTCTTCAAACAATACAGATGAAAGTTTTCAACATACAATTTAGGAAATGAGAAGGTTGAAGAAATAGAACATGTAGCTTGATGAAGACAGTTGTTGATGACCTAGTTCCAACTGCTGTCACGGTTGTACATCTGGTTCGGAGCGGCTTGGTATTGAAACCAAAGGACACACAGTCCTGGGACATACAATCTGTACCATATTCTCCTTGAGCTAAGGACACAGAGTCCTCGCCCAACACTCGTGGTAAGTCTTCAGGGAAGACTTCCAAACCCTCACAAAATCGGTCACCCGGTGATCCACAATTAACTGCTAGATGCTCTAGACCATAACGCCTAACCGTCTGGAGGATACACAGTCCTCAAAGGTAACAAGCATCGGTTCCACACAGGAACAACTTCTTCAGTGATGCTCAATCACTTCTGTTTTTGGTTTGGGTTTGGTGTTTGGGGTATTTCCTCACTTGATGATTTTCTCTCAAAAGCTCTGAGGAATTTGGGTTTCTCTCAATGACTAGCGCCAGTTTCTCTTAGAGCAGCCAACCAGCAAGTGGTTGTGTGGGAGGGGGGATATTTATAGCCTGGGAGCATCCGGATATGATTTGACATAAATGCTCTTTAATAATATGACCGTTGGGTGGATAAGATCTGTGAGGTGGCGCGTGGCGCGGCAACGGTCGGAACTTTCAGTGGTGAAAGTCCCCATGTCTCTCATATTCCTCCCTTTGAGGCTTTGGTAGATTTAGGCTTGGGTTGTGCATCATGAGGAAAATCGTTTCGTACTTTTACCTCGACCACCTTTAATAGTATGGTGTTCCTATGACTCAAGTATAAAGAAAATGAAACGGAAAGAGTAAATATTCATGCTTCAAAGTCTTCAGAGTATTTTCTTCATGACACACCGAATTCCTCATCAATATCTTCATGAGGAATATCAATTTCTTCGCATTTTCTTCGTGATCAAAGTCTTCAAGGCATGACCAAAGTCTTCACCGAAGACATTCATTTTTAGGGGTCGATATTAATCGAGTAACCCAAACTCTTCAACGACTTATAGAGCCTATGTACACTCACAAACATATCAGTCTCTTAACCTATAAGTCTTCAAACCACCAAAATCACTAAGACGCACTAGATGCACTTACATGAAGTGTGAATGCTAGGATAGAGCATAAGTTTGATCAATGAGAATTTCAATCACTTTTCCTAGCATGATAACAACAACTCTTTCTTATAAAACTCATCAAGATAGGGTGGCAATTGAAAACGGATTTTTTCACGTGGAATGCTACCTATCATATTCATCGTATTCTTTTCTTTATAGCATGGGCATATGGACTTTTAGATGATTCAAAGTAATAGTCTATAATTTGACATGAAAACTTTAATACTAAACCATATCAAGTAGCAACCAAGTCTTTCAAAATATCAACCCTAAAGAACGCTATCCCTAACCATCACGCTCAATCACTGATCCATTCATGCAACACACCCAAATATTAGCTACATCCAATGCTCAAGAATGATAATAGTGTTTCGTAGTTGGTGCTTTATAACAGAAGATGGAGACTCAAATAAACAAATAAAAATTGCATAAAAGTAAATATATCGGTTCTTCAAAGAGAGAAGCAGAGATTTGAAGAGGTGCGAGAGCAAAAAGATTAAATTGAGAGATAAGATTATTTTGGGTGGCATGCTTTTCGTGTCAACGAAAATGACTAAGAGTTTCCAATATCTTTGATGCTAAACAAATCATAGGCGGTTCCCAAAAAAAAGTTTATTCCTTTTTCCACCATTCTTTCACACTCCACGGCTAGCCGCATCCACGAGTACCTTCCATATCAACACTTTCCAAGGAATTTATTTTGTGATAACATAAAATAAATTTTCTTTGCATTTCGGGACTAGGCATCCCTATTACCGCCATAATCTCATGCCATGATAAGTGAATAAACACCCATCTTGAGAATAACATATTTAACATGGAAGGTAGAGGCCACCCCTTGCCGCTTCATGAGCGGTACGGGCAGACAAAACAAAAATTTACTTTGAATATTAGAGTTGGCACTTGTAAATTTACTTAGAACAGAGTTGAAATACCGCATACAGATAGGTATGACGAACTCATTTGGTACAACCTTGGATTTAGGATTTGGATGCACAAGCAGTATTCCCTCTTAGTACAAGTGAATAATTGCAAATCGATTGAGAAGTGCCCAACCAAGGAACGAAAATCATCATAAGCGAACATTAAACATAACTAACACCGAATAATGCAACACAAGTAGGATGTAATTTCATAGCATAATTATTTGTCAGTGTTCTGGGAATGGGGGTACCCAAACTTGCCTGCCTGTGGCCTTGGGCGGACCCACTTCATCAAGCAAACACAATCGGGCGCGGCACCACTCAAGGCAAGGTCCTTGTGAGGGGCCAAGCCTCGCGAGGAGGAGGAACATCAAGACCTGCAGGAGGCCTCATCAGGACCTCTCCGGAGCGGCGGATATTCTGAGGCCAGACCCGGCCTCAGGAGTCAAGGATGACGCGGAGGATGGACAACCGAGTAGCAGACAGCAGGACAGAGCAGTTTCCCTTTAGTGCAAATGGGGCAAGAATGAACTAGGGTTCTCAACGCATCTTCCAAATGTTTCCTTTCTGGTGCAACAAGGCCATCACCGCCCGCCAGCAGGACATATGTCATCCCTGGACCCGTCCCTGCAGCGTTGGTAGCCACTTTGCAAGCGAAGACTACCTTTGGGCAGGGGAGCATGTTCCCTTGTTCCTCTTCAAAATTGGTCATGGAGGAATCCCTTCACGCCGAAACAATAAGGGAAGAGGACCGGGGCGCCACTATATATAGAGAGAGTAGGTTACTTCATAGAGGGGGATTCATTCATTCGCCCACTAGCACCACACAAAGGCCACCCAGCCTTCGGAGGCCCTCGAACACTGTACTAGTTCATCCACCAACCTCCACGAGAGGCAATCCAACAAAGCAGGAGTAGGGTATTACGCTTCTCAGCGGCCCAAACCTGGGTAAACTGTCGTGTTCTATGTCTTCCTCACCATCAAGTGAGTTCTCTGCCATCCCCAGCGAGTAGGGAGTTAGGTGAGGTGAGCCCGCAAGAGATCTTCGTACACGCCCTTGAGTTTGAATCTTTAGGGTTGTGCGGAGCCCGAAAATCGAACATTTGGCGCGCCAGGTAGGGGGCATGTCAAGGTTTACTACAAGCTCCACCTTCACCAAGCTTCGCCGCTCCAATGGCTGACACTCGCCGGTCTCGCGCCGAGTGCTACGCCACCCGCGTTGCTCAGACGGCGCCCGTGGGCCCCGCCGACACGCACCGGTCAGCATCGCCCATGGTGAACGCCGCCACTGGCCCCGACGCTCAAGAACAACAAGGTTCCTCCAAGTCGGTTACCGAGCAGCCCGATGACCGCACCGCTACTCCGTCGCTCGTCCGGGCTTGCGGGTTGGCCTCGCGCGCCCGACCGGAGATGCCGCGTGGCTGACGCCCGCTTGCCATGGCCACCAAGCTGCTTCGCTACCTTCCCACCCATGACCGCCACAACGACTGGCTCCAGCGCATAGAGGAGCTCGTCGCAGCTGCCGGTGATCGCGCGGCGCTCTCCTGCTCATTTCGACCGCAACCGTCCCTGGCGAACGATGAGGAGCAAGACGCGCCACCCCCACCTCCACGACATGATGCACGCCTCGAGCCGAGGCAGGAAGTGCGTCCCCGCGATCGTCCTTGTGAACCCAGGGCGAGGCCAGGAGATGAAGCAAGCTGTTAGGTGGTTCCTCGGCCGTGCGTCGATGCGGGCGTGCTCCCGACGCTGCAAATCCCGCGCCGCGAGCGTGGCCCGCTCGAAGCAGACCCATTGGAGCAATAGTACCAGGTCGCCCTCACGCGTGCTGCACCCGTCGGGATGGTGGGGTGCCTCGCCATCGCCCCTGAGCTCTACCTAGTCGAGTGGCCCTACAAGTTCAAGCCCGACCTACCCCCGCGCTATGATGGCACCCTGGACCCGACCGAGTTCCTGCAACTCTACACGCTTAGTATCAGGGCGGCAGGAGGGGGCGACAAGTTCATGGCATGTTGGTTCCCCATGGCGCTCAAGAGAGGCGCTCTCTCTTGGCTCCTCAACCTCCCAAGGGCGTCCATCACGTCCTGGGATGATCTACGCGAACGCTTCATTGCCAACTTCCAGGGAACCCGCGACCGCGCTCCCACCATGAACGACCTATGGTGCATCAAGCAGCATGAGGGGAGACCCTTCACAAGTTCATACATCGCTTCACCGCCATGCGCCTCAAGATCCACAAGGCGTCGGACGAGGCCGTCATCTCGGCCTTCTCCGATGGAGTCACCGCCCTCAAGATGAAGGAGGAGCTCGCATCGAGTGATGAAATGAGCACTACACTGGAGATGTTCAACCTGGCAAACAATTGCTCCAGGGCTGAAGAAAGTCGCCTGTCGCTCCTCGAGCCCTACGAGGCGGAACCAGAAGAGAAGAATAACAAGGGCAAGGAGACGAAGCGCAAGGCTCTGGCGGTGCTCGTAGCCGACCCTGGGGAAAAGCACGACCGAGAGGGAGAGCGTTCGTCAGGAGGGGGGCCAACAAGAATATTCCATGGCACCAGCGGCCATGATACCTCCGAGTGACACGAGCTCCGACTGGTCCGTGCCGAGCACTTTGGCTGGTGCCCCGCGCGTGGTGGTTGTCGTAGCTCGCCCTCATGAGGCTGGGCTACCTCCACCACCCAGAAGGAGGCATGAAGACAGGAAGAATGATGGGGCTGGGGGCTTCCATGAGGTCGGGGCGGTGGCCTCCATCCTGGGCGGCGCGCAGACCACAGACTCGAACCGCTCCTTCAAGCAGTTCGCTCGGGAGGTGAATGCCGCTCTCCCAAAAAGTGAAACGATGTGCCCCCTTAACTGGTCCCAGACCACCATCATCTTCGACCCAAGTGATCATCTTAGGTGCTCGTTCCTAGCCAGCAAGCTCCCCATGATGTGCACACCGACCATCAGCAATGTCCTCGTCACCAAGACCCTTATCGACAATAGAGCGGGGCTCAACGTCCTCTCGGTCGAGACCTAAGAGACATTCCAGCTGTTGTACGTACACCTCATGCCGACCAAGCCCTTCTCAGGAGTCATGAAAGGGTCCAGCATGCCCATCGGGCAGGTGTTTCTGCCAGTGAACTTCGGCGAGCGCAAGAACTACCACACTGAGATCATCGTCTTCAACGTCACGCACATCCACCTGCCGTACAACGCGAGCCTTGGGTACTCGGTTCTCGCCAAGTTCATAGCAGTGACCCAGCATGTCTACAATGTCCTAAAGATGCCATGGAGTGGGGGCGTCATCACCATCGACTGTCACTCCTCGGGCCCTAGGTGGCGGAACCAGAAGAGAAGAAGACCAAGGCCAAGGAGACGAAGCGGAAGGCTCCGGCGGTGCTCTGTGTGGAGCCTGAGGCGAAGCACGGCCGAGGGGGAGAGCCTTCGTCAGTAGGGGGCCAACGTGCATCTTCCACGGCACGAGCGGCCATGATACCTCCAAGTGACACGAGCTCCGACTGGTTCGTGCCGAGCACTTCGGCAGGCACCCCGGACGGGGAGACAGTGGCCCCGCGCGTGGCGGTTGTCATAGTGGAGGCCGCTCGGATGATCGGGAGCCGCGTCAGGGGTGGCATGAACATCCTCTTGAAGAGCGTTGGCGCGACTAGCCTCAGGAGGACC
The DNA here is from genome assembly GCF_904849725.1 of Hordeum vulgare subsp. vulgare. Taxonomy (NCBI): domain Eukaryota; kingdom Viridiplantae; phylum Streptophyta; class Magnoliopsida; order Poales; family Poaceae; genus Hordeum; species Hordeum vulgare. Next base: position 348,797,796 of record NC_058521.1, read on the forward strand.
ACTCGCGCGACCAGGCTCGGGATGACCGCTGGCGCAATGACCTTCAGGATTGGGAACGACGCGGCGAGCGTCGTGAGGCTCGCCCTCATGAGGCTAGGGTACCTCCCCCACCCAGAAGGATGTATGAAGACAGGAAGAATGATGGGGCTAGGGGCTTCCATGAGGTCAGGGCAGTGGCCTCCATTCTGGGCGGCGCACAGTCCCCGGCCTCGAACCGCGCCTTGAAGCAGTTCGCTTGGGAGGTGAATGCCGCTCTCCCGAAAACTGAAACGATGTGCCCCCTTAACTGGTCCCAAACCACCATCACCTTCGACCCAAGTGATCATCTCAGGTGCTCGTTCATGGCCAACTAGCTCCCCATGATGTGCACCCCTACCATAAGCAATGTACTCATCACCAAGACCCTTATCGACAGTGCAGCGGGGCTTAACGTCCTCTAAGTCGAGACCTTCGAGACACTCCAGCTACCGTACGAACAGCTCATGCCGACCAAGCCCTTCTCATGAGTCACGAAAGGGTCCACCATGCCCATCGGGAAGGTGCATCTGCCAGTCAACTTCAGCGAGCGCAAGAGATACCACACAGAGATCATCGTCTTCGACATCGTGCACATCCACCTGCCATACAACGCGATCCTTGGGTACTCGGTTCTCGCCAAGTTCATGGGAGTGAACCACCATTGCTACAATGTCGTAAAGATGCCACGGAGTGGCGGCGTCATCACCATCGCCTGTCGCTCCTCGGGCTCTAGGCGGCGGAACCAGAAGAGAAGAAGACCAAGGCCAAGGAGACGAAGCGCAAGGCTTCGGCGGTGCTCGTAGCCGAGCCTGAGGTGAAGCACGGCCGAGGGGGAGAGCGTTCGTCGGGAGGGGGGCCAACGTCCATCTTCCACGGCACCAGCGGCCATGATACCTCCGAGTGACACGAGCTCTGATTGGTCCATGCCGAGCACTTCGGCAGGCGCCTCAGACGGGGAGACTGAGGCCCCTCGCGCGGCGGTTGTCGTAGTGGAGGCCGCTGGGATGATCGGGAGCCGCGTCAGGGGTGGCATGAATAGCCTCATGAAGACCGTTGGCGCGACCAGCCTTAGGGGGACCACTCGCGCGACCAGGCTCGGGACGACCACTGGCGCGATGACCTTCAGGATTGGGAACGACGAGGCCAGCAACGTGAGGCTCGCCCTCCTGAGGCTGGGCAACATCCGCCACCCAGAAGGAGGGATGAAGACAGGAAGAATGATGGGGCTGGGGGATTCCATGAGGTCACGGTGGTGGCCTCCATCCTGGGCGGCGCCCAGACCCCGGCCTCGAACCGCGCCTTGAAGAAGTTCACCCGGGAGGTGAATGTCTCTCTCCTGAAGCTTGAAACGACGCGCCCCCTTAACTGGTCCCAGACCACCATCACCTTCGACCCAGGTGATCATCTCAGGTGCTCGTTCATGGCCAACAAGCTCCCCATGATGTGCATCCCAACCATCAAGAATATGCTCGTCACTAAGACCCTTATCGATAGTGGAGCGGGGCTCAACGTCCTCTCGGTCTATACCTTCGAGACACTCCAGCTGCCGTATGAATAGCTCATGCCGACCAAGCCCTTCTCAGGAGTCACGAAAGGGTCCACCATGCCCATCGGGCAGGTGCGTCTGCCAGTCAATTTTGGCGAGCGCAAGAACTACCACACTGAGATCATCGTCTTCAACGTCGCGCACATCCACCTACCCTAGAACGCGATCCTTGGGTACTCGGTTCTCGCCAAGTTCATGGCAGTGACCCACCATGGCTACAATGTTCTAAAGATGCCAGGGAGTGGCGGCGTCATCACCATCGCCTGTGACGAGAAGGATGCCATCTGTACACTCGAGCACGCCTACCGCGCGGCGGCGGCATAGCGCTCGGACGACAAAGAAGACGAGCCACCTTGCGAAGACGCACCCAAGAAGAACAAGCAGCTCCTCCCCACGGAGCGCCCTCGGGTCACTCGGAGCCGGGGGACGGGGCCATGCCTCCCATCGCATAGGAATGCACACTCGGCGCCCCCTTGGGTCAGGTCTGGGGGCTCAAACCGGGGAGGTTCCCGACCTGACCAGTGAGGCGAGGGTGGCGCTCAAGCACAACCTGATGGCGCACTATGGCGCGTGTCCACCCAGCTCCCATGAGTCGGTCATCAGAGCAATCCAAGAACTTCGAGAGGCCAAGGCCGTGCGAGGTGGGGACTGCTCTGCATCACCAATCGAAGTGGCCATCGTCGGCACGGTCGATCGGCCCCGCATGTGCATCAACGCGCTCGCAATCGACAGAGCCGTGGCTTAAGGCCCCTTTTGGCCCACGCGAACTGACCATCGGTGGGTGTGCCCGGGAGCCAGCACCCTCATGCCCTTCGGGCTGGGGAACGCAGCTGCTACATACCAACGGCTCGAGCAGGCCATGCTCATGCCTTGCATGTTGGGGCGTGATGAGGAAGAGGAGGAGATGCTCGGGCCAAGCGAAGGTCCTAAGCCTCGGGAGACGACGGACCCGTGAGGGTTGCGACCGTGGAAGCAGGATATCGGGCGACGACGGCACCCTCGGCCCTTCAGCGGCATGGTCGCCACGTGACTTTTTGTTGGGTGATGCGAGGTAGCTTTTTGGCTCACTCGGTCCGAGGGCGCCCACAAGGCCATGTGGCCTCCAGAAGTCCAGGGCACTCCCAAGCCGCCACTTTCATTTACGCATCCTTTAGTTGTTTCTGTCGCACCCACTTCGAACCCTGACTTTCTTTCTTGCTTGCATCTTTGGGAGGTCGGCCCCCCGCTTGGGGGCTCTGGACGAAGCTTATCCTTGCAGGCCTCCTGAGGCAGCACACACCCTCCCTCACTCCCGAAGAAGAAGCCAACAGGGTTTACCAATGACCCAAAAGGAATCAGGCGCCTATGCCTCGGGGGTAGGGACACTCGCAAGGCCAAAGCATCCTCGCGACCTCCCAAATACACCCCCCGTGACACTCTCACGTAATAACAAGTTGCGGTTGTATACGCCCGAGGCTCCCAGAGGACGCGGAGGGGTCCCACCCACGGCTAGTGGCAGCCCTACGCTCCGTGCCGGGGAGAAGACCATGACACTCTCACGTAATAACGAGCTGCGGCTGTATACGCTCGCCCCCCCCCCCCCCCGAGGACGTGGAGGGGTCCCTCCCACGCCTAGTGGCAGCCCTACGCGCCACCCTGGGGAGAAGACAGATGCAATCAACTCAGTCTGCCAATAACTATGCCCGCAGCTGGCAAGGAAATCAACATAGTCCACCAATGACTATGCCCGCAGCTGGCCAGGAAGTCAACCCAATCCACCTACGACTATGCCCACGCTTAGTGCCGGGGAAGGATAACTGGAGGTACGAAGCCGCTCGTACGTCCAGGGGGACCCCTGAGCATCTCGACTCACGGCCTAACTGCCCCTGTAGCCCCTTCCCTCTTGGGTCGTCCTCAATCCGGTCGGTTCAACGACGATGGAGGTATGCGCGGGATGGGTCCTGCTGACGCAGAGTCTAGTGCACTTAACAAGCCACTTAAAATCTCTTAGGGAGAACACTAGAATCACTCGTACGTCAAGGGCGACTCCTGAGCATCGCGACTCAGGAGCCTGAACTGCGCTCGTAGCCCCTTAACTCTTGGGCCTCCCAGGCGGTCCAACGGTGGCGGAGGTACATGCGAGGTGGGCCCTGCAGACGCAGTGTGCTGAAGGAGTTCGGGAGTCCCAATTTGTCAGTTTCTTAGGAGGGACATTGAAGTCGCTTGTACGTGAAGGGGGACATTGAAGTCGCTTGTACGTCAAGGGGGACGCCGAGGGTTCCGGTCCGGTAGAGGTGTCATCTGGCGACACCTCGGGTGAGGGCGATTCGTAGAAGACTGTCGACGACTGCCCAGCGAGTGCGCCTCTCCCGTCACAGTCCGTCCTTATGCGCGAGCTTGCAGCTGATGATGTCGTTGGTGATGTCTCCGTGGGGGTCCCCTCGTGCCCGGGGACCCGCGTCGACCCCGCGCGCTATGGGGTCTGCATTCGTGCCCTCCCCCCAGAAGTGTGAGGCAAGGTCATCCTTGAGGCATCCCGCCTTCGCTGGTGAGGAAGCTGAGGCACCGGGTTCGCCCCCCTCCGTGGGGGGTCCTGTTGCTCCCACCGGTGCGGGGGCGGTGAAGAGGAAGAGGTGGATCGACCCCAAAGAGTGAGTCATTTGTCTTGGCATGCTATGCGCTTTTGAAGCCCTCGCTCAGCTGATTCCCTATTTTGCCTGATGTCTAGGGACATCATCTTGCCGAGGGAGAAGAGGAAGAAGACGGGCTTAAAGCCAAAGGTGACTCCTGACGCACTGCCGGCTCTCCCCAACACATCGCCACCGGCCGATGGAGAGGGGAGGCTCGCAGGGCGACCTTCCAGGCCTTGATCATTGCACCCTCCGAGCCCCCGAAGCGCCCTGAGGCGGTCGTGGTGTCGCCGCCGCCCGAGGTGCAGGCTCCGGGAGGGCTTAGCCTGCTGATGCGCCATTGCTTGCGACCTCCACGCACCCTTCGGAGCCTCATATTCCTCATGATCCTGCCTCCCCGACGGCACCGCCCGCGACGCCATTAGATGCTCTTCGGGAGGATGTTCAGAGGACCTTGGTATTCACCCAGGGTGTCCTAAACGCGGCCTTCACTACCGCTGGGCAAGGTTGCGGTCGAGATGGGGAATGGAGAGAGGGAAGCCAAGGCCGACCGCGCTGCACGTAAGGATGGGCTGAATGAAGCCAAGGCGCCTGCCAAACGCTAGGAAGAGGTGTAGGCCCGCCTGCACACCCTCCAAGGGGAACAAGCCAAGCTAGCCGAGTAGCACCACCTGTAGGAGGAGGGACTCGAGGCCCGCAAGGCCAAGCTCGCCGCCCGGTAGGAGAGGCTGTCCCAGGAGGCGAACCTCCTGAGCATGAAGCAGGCGCGCTTGGAAGAGCGGGAGAAGTTTGCCACCTCGAGGAAGGTCCTTCTTGATGCCCAAGGGGAAGCCCTCACCGCGGCCCTTAGGGAGAAGGCCACGGAGCTGGCCCGCTTACCTGACGTTGAGCTCAAGCTTCGCACGGTGCTCCGCTCCCTCTGTCGGGGTGGGTTCAACAAGCCTCTGGTCACTCTAGAGGGCAGCTTTGCTGCGCTCGCGATGGAGCTCGCCATGGTGCTGGAGAACGCCATCGTGCAGGTGGACAAGATCTTGGACATTGAGTGTCGCGACCTCTTCTTCGCGGCCGCGACACTCGTCTTTAGGTACCTGCATCTTCGCGAGCCGGGACTTTACCTCAGCTCCGTGATCCTGCGGGTCCCTTTCGAGGCCCACGACCGCGCCACGGAGGTGGTGAAGGGCCCCATGGAGGCGGTGTAGGGCCACGTGGAGGCGTTGGTGCAGAGGTTCGCCCGTCTTGCAGCTCCTTTGTCTCCAAATGCTGCTGAAGCCGATGACGGGGAAGATGACACATCTCATGTCGACGATCATCCCCTTGCAGAGGGGGCGACCGGCGGCGGATCCTCCTGATTTCTTCTCCGTGTGTTTTCCCTGCAATGCACATCGTGCCTCATGGAGGCGTCAAACTCATTTGTGTTTTCCTCAACTTGTCATGGCTTGTAATAACTGAATGCCAAAATGTTTTCGTCGCCTCGTTCATGTCATGTTTGTTGTGTTACTCTGCGTCGGCAGGGCTGTCACACCCTGTTTCTACTACCACTCCTCTGTAATGCAAAAATCTGAGCTTGCTAAAACTTTTTCAAAACTAATGTTGTGTGTGCCATGATTGTCATTGTATGCTTGTGTGTTTGATCATGTGATGATAAAAACCCTATTTCACGATATTAATTTATTTCCAAAAACCTTTACTTGTTTCTGATCAAGGTAAACCCCTCCTTTGAGTTGGTGATCTGATTTTTACGTATTTTTATATTCCAAAACCACAAAAATAGTTATTTTGATAATTATTTTCCTAATTAAATTGCATGTCCATTTCTGAGGCAAGAATTGGTATTCCCACTTGGGAAATACTTTTCTGCCTTAGAAAAATCTGATTAAAATTGGAGATGATCAGAAGAACATATATTTTCCATACATAAGATTTTAAACCCCTATTTATATTATAATTATTTGAATAAAACCTTGGAAGCCATTTCTGTCTGTTTTGACCTTTTGAAATATTTCCAAAGGAAATATTCTCAATAAAATCCTAGAAACTTCCAGTAGTATCCCTAAGCCATATTTGGTGTCCACATAAAGTTTCACCTTGATGCAAGGTAATTAAGGGCCCAAATAACCCCAAAACCCCTTCTGTCCAGATTGAAGTTAGAGCAACTCTACAAAGAAAAGTTTATTCAATGATGCTAAAACTTTGCAGGAGTACCTAATACCTCAAATGAGGGCTTCACACCAAAAATGGGATTTGTGGGACTTAGTTTACCCACACTCTCTTTGGAAGAGACAAATCTGGTCAAATTGAAGTGTTTTCAAGTTAACAAAGCTAAACTTGTCCAATAGAGCTCAAACTTGGTGGAGCCCCATGTTGTAGCACCAAACCCAAACCTGTTAAGTTGCAACACCAGTGGTGGGGTGCAACCCCCTCAAACCACTGTCGAGCACCTTTTGACATATAGGGAAAAGCTACCTTAGCCACAGCTAAACCCAACCCCTTTCCTCCAAGTTCGTAGATTAAGTGGCGAGTATCCATATCTAACCCCAGTCAACTGGCCCCTCACTAGTTCAAAGTGGAAAGGCCAAAACCTCCAAGTTAGGATTCAGCTCAAGGCTGACGGCACTAGTAATTCTTGTCTCCCTTGACCAGTCGAAGCTCCCACGAGACCCAAATGGCTAGCCACACTCCCAGCCAGTGCCAGGACGTGCTAGACACGTCCAAAGTGCCCCAGAGCACACCAACATGTCGTGGCATGCCAAAACTACGCACTGGGCGTGCTACAGGAAGCCACCAAGGTGGGGGCTGATACGTCTCCAACGTATCTATAATTTTTGATGGTTTCATGCTATTATCTTGTCAAACTTTGGATATCTTGCCTGCCTTTTATTTATTTTCAGGGACTAACTTATTAAATCAGTGCCAAGTGCCAGTTCCTGTTTTTTCCATGTTTTTGACCCATTTCAGAGGAGATTTTGAAACGGAGTCCAAACGGAAGAAAATCCCCAAAAAGATTTTTTCTAGAACGGAAGTAGATCGGAGGACTTGGGAGCCAGGCCATAATTGCCCCAGGGGCCCCACAAGCCCCCACCCCGCGGCCAGGGGGGCCGCGCCATCCAGGCTTGTGACCCCCCTGGAGGTCCCTTCACCTAGATCTTACGCCTATATATTCCCAAATATTCCCAAAAAAATCAAGAGACGATCGCAATTACTTTTCCGCCGCCGCAAGCTTCTGTCTCCGCAAGATCCCATCTGGGGCACATCCTGGTGCCCTGCCGGAGGGGGGATTCGGACATGGAGGGCTTCTTCATCAAGACCATGACCTCTCCCATGATGCGTGAGTAGTTCACCATAGACCTACGGGTCCATAGCTAGTAACTAGATGGCTTCTTCACTCTCTTGGATCTTCAATACAAAGTTCTCCATCATCTTCATGGAGATCTATCCGATGTAATCTTCTTTTGCGGTGTGTTTGTCAAGATCCAATGAATTGTGGAGCTATGATCAGACTATCTATGAATCTTATTTTAGTTTCTTCTGATCTCTTTTATGCATGATTTCATATCCTTCTAATTCTCTTCGAGTTGTGGGTTTTGTTGGGCCAACTAGATCTATGATGCTTGCAATGAGAGAAGTGTTTGGTTTTGGGTTCATACCGTGTGGTGACCTCAACCACTGACAGAAGGGGTAGCGAGGCACGTATTGTGTTGTTTCCATCAAGGGTAAAAAGATGGGGTTTTCATCATTGGTTTGAGATTATCCCTCTACATCATGTCATCTTGCTTAAAGCGTTACTCTGTTCGTCATGAACTCAATACACTAGATGCATGTTGGATAGCGGTCGATGTGTGGAGTAATAGTAGTAGATGGAGAAAGTATCGGTCTACTTGTCTCGGACGTGATGCCTATATGCTAGATCATTGCCTTAGATATCGTCATGACTTTGCGCGGTTCTATCAATTGCTCGACAGGAATTTGTTCACCCATCGTGATATTTGCTATTATGAGAGAAGCCTCTAGTGAACACTATGGCCCCCAGGGTCTACTCCACACCATATTTTCAGCCGTACACTTCTTACTTCGTTGCACTTTCCGCCTTCAGGTCTCACTTTGCAAACAATCTTTAGGGATTGACAACCCCTTTGAAGCGTTGGGTGCAAGCTTGTTTGTGTTTGCGCAGGTACTTTGGACATGACGAGGCCCTCCTTCTGGATCGACACCTTGGTTCTCAAACTGAGGGAAATACTTACTGTTCCTATGCTGCATAACCCTTTCCTCTTCAAGGGATAAACCGATGCAAACTAGAGAAGTAACAACAAGAATTCCTACGGGCGAGGGAAGGACTTTTGTTGCCGCAGCCAGAAGAATTTCTAGCGCTGTTGTCGGGGGGGGGGGGGAAGATCAAGTCAAGAACTCATCCAAGTAGGTGTCACAAACTCTCATCTCTTGCATTTACTTTGGTTGCCAGTTGCCTCTCGTTTTCCTCTCCCCCACTTCACCAATTTGCCTTTTTCGTTCGCCTTTTCGTTTGCTTCTTCGTTCGCCCTTTTCTCTCGCTTGCTTTCTGCTCGTCTGTGTGGGATAGTCTATCCTGATGGCTATATGCACCACTTCGGGCGATACTCCCAAGAGCAAAGTTCTCAATTTCAAACAAATTGAGGGAGAAAACTTAAAGGACACTTGGTATAGGATTTGCAATGCTCAAAGTATTTCTACTCATAAGCAATCCACTACCGTCTTGCTTCGAAGATTTTATGTGGGTATTTCTCCTTGGAATAGGTATATTCTTGACACCATCGTAGGTGGAAATTTCTTGGGTAGCCATACCGTTGATTCTTTCGGAGCTGTGATAAATTTGGTAGGCTCACCCCCACACATGGTTAATGGAACTACCTTAAATCTGGAACATGTGATGCGTAGGCTGGACGCAATTGAAAAAAGTCGCTACGATTGAACTCATTGAGAATTTGGATAAAAGGATCCACAATCAAATTACTCAGTACGGATCCAAGGTGGGAATGGTTTTGAAATATTTAAAGGAGAAGGAACCCACAGCTAATGAAAAGGTAGGTCATGATTCCGCTAAGATTGGCAAACTAGAGGATGTTATAACCAACTTGGGTTCCGCTTTTGCCGTTGTGCAGAACACTCCAAATCTTGCCCACAATAAAATCACCAAGTCTGTCTTTGTTCCTAAAAGTAGTGGTGAATCATCTAGTAAGAAATATGAAAACCTCAAGATGATAAGTGATCAAGCTACTTATGGTTTGAGCACCAAAGACAACGATACGTGATTCTATTGCTCCTATGATTAGCTAAGGGCGTTAAACAATAGCGCTTGTTGGGAGGCAACCCAATGAACTTATCTTTTTATTTCTGTTCTGTTGCGTCCACACTTTCATAATTCTGTTGTGCTTGTGTTTTTTTGTGTTTATTTTTGTGTTTGAGCCAAGAAAAACCTTTATGACTAGTCTTGGTAATGGCTGTTTGATCCTCCTGGAAAAAGACGGAAACTTTTCGCTCACGAGATGATTTTTAGTTTTTATTGTGAAAGAGATTTTGAGTTTATTCTTTTTGCTGATGATTGATATGCCTTTTCCCCATACCGTCGTAAATTTTCAGATTTTGTGAGGTAACAGAAGTATACGAAGTATACAGATTACTACAGACTGGTCTGTTTTTGACAGATTCTGTTTTTCTTGAGTTGGTTGCTTGTTTTGATGAAACTATGGTTAGTATCGGGGGGTACTAGACATGGAAAAGTGAGAATACAGTAGCCCAACATCAATATAGGTAGAATTCAAGTTCTCTACAGTACAAAGAGAAGTGGTAGTTTGTTTTCTTGTGCTAATGTTATCACGAGTTTCTGTTTATGTTTTGTGTTGTGAAGTTTTCAAGTTGTGGGTGACTTTCTCATGGACAAAGACATAAGGAGTGGAAAGATCTCAAGATTGGCGATGCCCAAGCCATCCCAAGCCAAATTCAAGGACACCAAAAAATCCTAAGCTTGGGGCTGCCCCGAGAAGGCATCACCTCTTTCGTCTTCAATCCATCGGTAACATTACTTGGAGCTATATTTTTGTTCACCACATGATATGTGTTTTTCTTGGAGCGTCTTGTATCTTAGGAGTCTTTTATTTTTGTTGTGTCACAATCATCCTTGATGCACACCTTTTTGAGAGAGAGAGAGAGACATGCACTCATCGTTATTTTGCTAGAATGCTCATAGTGCTTCACTTATATCTTTTGAGCTAGATACTTTTGCTCTAGTGCTTCACTTATATCTTTTGAGCTAGATACTTTTGCTCTAGTGCTTCACTTATATCTTTAGAGCACGACGGTGCATGATTTGGTAGTTGTCTTATGCTATGAAAGTAGTCCCAAATGTGCTAGGTACCCAAAGAGGATGCAAAAACCTCCATCTTCATGTGTATTGAATAGAAAGAGAAGTTTTGATTCCTCTCAATTAGTTTTGAGACGTGGATTTGGTAATATTGAGAGTTATGTTAGCAGGGTGTTGTGAATCTAGATATACTTGTTTTGGAGTTAGTGATTCCCGTAGCATGCACGTAGGGTGAACCGCTATGTTAGGAAGTCGGAGCATAACTGATCTATTGATTGTCAACCTTTGTGTTGAGGTCGGGATCACGCGATTGTTTACACCTACCAACCCTTCCCCTCGGAGTATGCGTTTAGCACTTTGTTTCGATTACTAATAAAAACTTTTGCAATAAGTATATGAGTTCTTCATGACTAATGTGAGCCCATGGTATAGATGCACTTTCACCCTCCACCATTGCTAGCCTCTCTAGTGCCGCGCAATTCTCGCCGGTGCACAAACCCACCAAATTCCTTCCGCAAAACAGCCACCATACCTACCTACTATGGAATTTTCATAGCCATTCCGAGATATATTGCCATGCAATTCCTACCATTCCGTCTCATGACTTGTGCCGTCACTCTCATATTGCCATTTGCATGATCATACTAGATCGTTGCACATCCCGGTACACTGCCGGAGGCATTTCCTATGGAGTCATCATCATTGTGATCTTTGAGCTTTGAGTAACTAAAAAGTGTGATGATCATCATTATTAGAGCATTGTCCCATGTGAGGAAATAAAAAAAGAGGCCAAAGATCCCAAAAACAAAAAAAAGGGAGAAAAGAAAAAAGAGAGGCCTAAGAGACCAAATAAAAAAAATGAGAGAAAAAGAGAGAAGGGACAATGCTACTCTCTTTTTCCACACTTGTCCTTCATGTTAGCCCCATGTTCTTCATGATTGAGAGCTTCTTGCTTTGTCACTACCATATGCTAGTGGGAATCTTCGTTTTATAACTTGGCTTGTATATTCGAATGATGGGCTTCCTCAAAATTGCCCTAGGTCTTCGTGAGCAAGCAAGTTGGATGCACACCCACTAGTTTTCCTCTTGAGCTTTCACTTACTTATAGCTCTAGTGCATCTCTTGTATGGCAATCCCTACTCATTCACATTGATATCTATTAATGGGCATCTCCATAGCCTATTCATATGCCGAGTCAATGTGACCATCTCCTCCTTTTTGTCTCACAACCAACACCACACTCTATTCCACCTATAGTGCTATATCCATGGGTCGTGCTCATGTATTGCGTGATAGTTATAAAACGTTTGAGAAAGTAAGAGTGCGAAAACAATTACTTGGCCAATTCCGGGGTTGTGCATGATTTACATTAGTTGTGTGAGGATGATGGAGCATAGCCAGACTATATGATTTTGTAGGGATAAATTTCTTTGGCCTTATTATTTTGAAAGTTCATGATTACCTTGCTAGTTTGCTTGAAGTATTATTGTTTTCATGTCAATAGCAAACTATTGTTTTGAATCTTACAGATCTGAATGTTCATGCCACGTGAAAGAAGTTGCAAAGGACAACTATGCTAGGTAGCATTCCACATCAAAAATTCATTCTTTATCACTTCCCTACTCGAGGATGAGCAGGAGTTAAGCTTGGGGATGCTTGATACGTCTCCAACGTATCTATAATTTTTGATGGTTTCATGCTATTATCTTGTCAAACTTTGGATGTTTTGCATGCCTTTTATTTATTTTCTGGGAATAACTTTTAACTCAGTGCCAAGTGCCAGTTCCTATTTTTTCCATGTTTTTTACCCCTTTCAGAGGAGATTTTGAAACGGAGTCCTAACGGAAGAAAATCCACGAAAAGATTTATTCTGTAACGGAAGAAGATCAGAGGACTTGGGAGCCAAGCCAGAAGATCCCCAGGGGCCCCACAAGCCCCCACCGTGCGGCCAGGGGGGCCGCGCCATCCAGGCTTGTGGCCCCCCTGGAGGTCACCTAACCTAGATCTTGTGCCTATATATTCCCAAATATTCCCAAAAAATCAAGAGACGATTGCAATTACTTTTCCGCCGCCGCAAGCTTCTGTCTCTGCAAGATCCCATCTGGGGCACGTCCTGGTGCCCTACCGGAGGTGGGGACATGGAGGGCTTCTTCATCAACACCATGACCTCTCCGATGATGCTTGAGCAGGTCACCATAGACCTACGGGTCCATAGCTAGTAAGTAGATGGATTCTTCTCTCTCTTGGATCTTCAATACAAAGTTCTCCATGATCTTCATGGCGATCTATCCGATGTAATCTTCTTTTGCGGTGTGTTTGTTGAGATCCGATGTATTGTGGATTGATGATCAGATTATCTATGAATCTTATTTGAGTTTCTTCTGATCTCTCTTATGCATGATTTCATATCCTTGTAATTCTCTTCGAGTTGTGGGTTTTGTTTGGCCAACTAGATCTATGATTCTTGCAATGGGAGAAGTGCTTGGTTTTCGGTTCATACCGTGGGTGACCTCACCCAGTGACAGAAGGGGTAGCGAGGCACGTATCGTGTTTTTTCCATCAAGGGTAAAAAGATGGGGTGTTCATCACTGGTTTGAGATTATCCCTCTACATCATGTAATCTTGCATAAAGCGTTACTGTGTTCGTCATGAACTCAATACACTAGATGCATGCTGGATAACGGTCGATTTGTCGAGTAATAGTAGTAGATGCAGAAAGTATCAGTCTACTTGTCTCGGACGTGATGCCTATATGCTAGATCATTGCCTTAGATATCGTTATGACTTTGCGCGGTTCTATCAATTGCTCGATAGTAATTTGTTCACCCATCGTGATATTTGCTATTATGAGAGAAGCCTCTAGTGAAAACTATGGCCCCCAGGTTCTACTCCACACCATATTTTCAGCCTTACACTTTTTACTTCGTTGCACTTTCCGCCTTCAGATCTCACTTTGCAAATAATCTTGAAGGGATTGACAACCCCTTTGAAGCGTTGGGTGCAAGCTTGTTTGTGTTTGCGCAGGTACTTTGGACTTGACGAGGCCCTCCTTCTGGATCGATACCTTGGTTCTCAAACTGAGGGAAATACTTACTGCTCCTGTGTTGTATCACCCTTTCCTCTTCAAGGGAAAAACCGACGCAAATCAGAGAAGTAACAAGAAGAATTCCTACGCGCCAGGGTAGGACTTTTGTTGCCGCAGCAGGGCGACGCCCTTGGCCAGTTCCAGCTTCCCCCGAGGTGTCCAACCTGTTCCCCGACAACCCCTCTGCATCGAGCAACCCTCAGGGCCACTCCTCCCCAGCGTTAGAGCTTGTGCGACGCGTGCCCGCGCGCACCAGAACCGGCCAAGGTTGCGCGGCCATGGATGCTCGACTCCTCCCTCTCTCCCTCTACAATAGATGGTTCTGGTAGTCCAAAACCATGTCCTGAGACCGTGGTTTCAACCCCAGACCCTCTCTGCACCCCCATGCGCGCCATGGTGAGTCACCGGTGCTCCCGAATCGGCTCACCGTTGTGGGCCTATAAATAGCCCTTCCCCTCGCTCCTGCACCCCTCAGATAGCTTCACCACGACCACTGGCACCTCCCTAACCACCCGAGCAAACCAGCAGAGCCCCGGTGCTCGAGATCGACCGAGGTCCCTCCGCCTCGGAGCTCCCATCAATCTCCGGCTACAAGACGGCTCCTACGCCCCTCGACCCACCAAACTGATCCCCTCAACCCCAGGAAGCTTTCCCCGAATTCGCCCGAGCATTTCCGTGTCTCTTGCCACCTCCTCGACCACCTCCTGAAACTCCTCCGCCACGGCCTCCTCGTCGCCGGCGAACCCCTGCCTCTCCGACATTGTTCCGACCACCAGCAGGTAGGCGACGTCATGGCGAACCCATTCCAGTCCTTGTTGGGGCTTGAGAGCGTCGGCAGCCTCACCGGCGTGCTCCTCCTCCTCTCTGGCGAGAGGTAGGAGACGACCCCGACAGGTATGCCCCACCTGTCGGTGGCCCAGCCTCCTCCCCCGCGCTGTCCATAGCCACTGACCGTTGGGCCCCGCCCGTGAGGTTCAAACCTGATGGCGCGCGCGCCTGGGAAGGCTGTCGTCTGGCCTTGGGCCAACCTAGCTCTAGGCCGAGCCAGGCCAGGGGCTCAGCCCATTTTTCTTTATTTTTAAAAATCTGATTTCAAAGATTTTTATAAAAATACTTAGCTAGTGTAAAAATATAATTTTTCCACGGTTATTCTTCTAAAAATATGTAGTATTTAATAATATGATTGGGTGAATTTTTCTACAACTATTCTATTTTTCAATAATATAAAGGACTAAATTGGAATAGTTTTGCTTCTGTTTGGTTAATTTGAAAAATGTTCCTTCAAGAGAATTTGAGGCAAATATTTTTGAAAATGAAAACTTAGATTTATCATTAATAAATAATATTTGTAAAATGACTTTGTGATCTGTTTCTGTGTGAGCTATTTCTTATTTATTGTTTTATCGACGATAGAAAATCCGTGTGATGAGGGAATCGGAGCGGAAGACCTCGAAGACCCCGGATACCTAGCTAACCAAGGCAAGCAGCCCTTTGACCATTACTGAGCATATGTTATATTGCAAGTTCAAATAGCAAGTATTTCCGTGCATATGATCATAAGTGTCTGTAAATCATTCAATGTGATGTTACCGATGGCTCCTCCGGAGCACATGCATTGAGCTTGATCCCACCCCTTTGAGGATCATACTATCATCATGTTGACAAGTAATATTAGAATAATAGCATGAGCATGTTGTTGGTATAAGTCAAGAGTTTATGAAAACCCCGTTGGGTGCCACTAATGCCCGAGGGTGATGATGAGCAAGGTGGACACTACTACTTCTCAACAAAAGCGCCAGAAATTGACACGTTGACGGAGACTTTCTTGCGTTGGTTTTTCCCTTGAAGAGGAAAGGGTGATGCGGCATAGGAGCAGTAAGTATTTCCCTCAGTTTGAGAACCAAGGTATCAATCCAGTAGGAGAATCTCGTCAAGTCCAGATACCTGCGCAAACACAAACGAGCTTGCACCCAACGCTATAAAGGGGTTGTGAATCCCTTCAAGATTGATTGCAAAGTGAGATCTAAAGGCGGAAAGTGCAACGAAGTAAAAGAGTAAAGCTAAAAATATGGTGTGAAGTAGACCCGGGGGCCATAGTGTTCACTAGAGGCTTCTCTCAAAATAGCAAATATTACGGTGGGTGAACAAATTACTGTCGAGCAATTGATCTAACCGCGCAAAGTCATGAAGATATCTATGGCAATGATCATACATATAGGCATCACGTCTGAGACAAGTAGACCGATACTTTCTGCATCTACTACTATTACTCCACACATCGACCTCTATCCAGCATGCATCTAGTGTATTGAGTTCATGACGAACAGAGTAACGCCTTAAGCAAGATGACATGATGTCGAGGGATAAACTCAAACCAATGATGAAAACCCCATCTTTTTACCCTTGATGGCAACAACACGATGCGTGCCTCGCTACCCCTTATGTCACTGGGTGTGGTCACCCCACAGTATGAACCCAAAACCAAGCACTTCTCCCATTGCAAGAATCATAGATCAAGCTGGCCAAATAAAACCCACAACTCAAAGAGAATTGCAAGGATATGAAATCATGCCTATAAGAGATCAGAAGAAACTCAAATAAGATTCATAGATAATTTGATCATAAATCCACAATTCATCGGATCTCGACAAACACACCGCGAAAGAAGATTACATCGGATAGATCTCCATGAAGATCATGGAGAACTTTGTATTGAAGATCCAAGACAGAGAGAGAAAGCCATCTAGCTACTAGTGATGGACCCGTAGGTCTATGGTGAACTACTCACGCATCATCGGAGAGGTCATGGTGTTGATGAAGAAGCCCTCCGTATCCGAATCCCCTTCCGGCAGGGCACCAGAGCGTGCCCCAGATGGGATCTTGCGGAGACAGAAGCTTGCGGCGGCGGAAAAGTACTTTCGATGATCTCCTGATTTTTTCTGGAATTTTTGGGAATATATAGGCGCAAGACCTATGGTAGAGGTGGCCCAAGGAGCCCACAAGCCTGGGAGGCGCCGGCCCCCCTGGCCACGGCTAGGGGGCTTGTGGGGTACCTGGTGGACCCCTGCCTTGGTTCTCAAGTCCCCCGATCGTCTTCTGTTTCGGAAAAAATCTTTTTGGAAATTTTGTTCCGTTTGGACTCAGTTTAAAATCCTCCTCTGAAAAGAGTCAAAAACACAGAAAAAACAGGAACTGGCACTTGGCACTGAGTTAATAAGTTAGTCCCAAAAAATATATAAAAGGCATACAAAACATCCAAAGTTTGACAAGATAATAGCATGAAAACATCAAAACTTATAGATACGTTGGAGACGTATCAAGCATCCCCAAGCTTAACTCATGCTCGTCCTTGAGTAGGGATGTGATAAAGACTGAATTTTTGATGTGGAATGCTACCTAGCATAGTTGTCCTTTGTAACTTCTTTCGTATGACATGAATGTTCAGATCCGTAAGATTCAAAACAAAAGTTTGATATTGACATGAAAACAATAATACTTCAAGCAAACTAGCAAGGTAGTCATGAACTTTCAGAATAACAAGGCCAAAGGAGGTTATCCCTACAAAATCATATTGTCTGGCTATGCTCCATCATCCTCACACAACTAATTTAAATCACGCAAAACCCTGATATTGGCCAATTAATTGTTTTCGCACTCTTACTTGCTAAAACTTTTTATAACTATCACGCAATACATGAGCGTGTGCCATGGATATAGCACTATAGGTGGAATAGAGTGTGGTGGTGGTTGTGAGGCAAAAAGGGAGGAGATGGTCACATTGACTCGGCGTATCAAAGGGCTATGGAGATGCCCGTTAATGGATATCAATGTGAATGAGTAGGGATTGCCATACAAAGGATGCACTAGAGCTATAAGTATGTGAAAGCTCAAAAGGAGAACTAGTGGGTGTGCATCCAACTTGCTTGCTCACGAAGACCTAGGGCAATTTTGAGGAAGCCCATCATTGGAATATACAAGCCAAGTTATATAATAAAGATTCCCACTAGAATATGGTGGTGAAAAAATGAGAGACTCTCAATCATGAAGAACATGTTGCTATTATGAAGCACAAGTGTGGAAAAAGATAGTTGCATTGTCCCTTCTCTCTTCTTTTCTCTTTTTTTATTTGGGCTCTTGGGCCTCTTTTTTTCTATTTTTTTGTTTTTTTATTTGGGCTCTTTGGACTCTCTTTTTTATTTCCTCACATGGGACAATGCTCTAATAATGATGATCATCACACTTTTATTTATGCACAGCTCAAAGCTCAGAACGATGATGACTCTATAGAAAATGCCTCCGACAGTGTACCGGGATGTGCAACGATCTAGCTTGGCGTATGACATTGAAACATCTCGCTTGCTATCTTACGATCATGCAATGGCAATATGAGAGTGATGACACAAGTCATGAGACGAAACAGTGGGACTTGCATGGCAATGTATCTCGAAATGGCTATGAAAATGCCATAGTAGGTAGGTATGGTGGCTGTTTTGAGGAAGGCATATGGTGGGTTTGTGCACCGGCGAAAATTGTGCGGCACTAGAGAGGCTAGCAATGGTGGAATGTGAAAGTGAATATATACCATGGACTCACATTAGTCATGTAGAACTCATATACTTGTTGCGGAAGTTTTTACTAGTAATCAAAACAAAGTGCTAAGCGCATACTCCTAGGGGAAGGGTTGGTAGGTGTTAACCATCGCGCGATTCCGACCTCAATACAAAGGATTACAATCAATAGATCAATTATGCACCGACTTCCTAACATAGAGGTTCACCATACGTGCATGCTACGGGAATCACTAACTTCAACACAAATATTTCTAGATTCACAGCACCCTACTAACATAACTCTTAATATAACCAAATCCACGTCTCAAAACTAATTGAGAGGAATCAAAACTTCTCTTTCTACTCAATGCACATGAAGATGGAGATTTTTGTATCCTCTTTGGGTACCTATCACCTTTGGGACTACTTTCATAGCACAAGCCAACTACCAAGTCACGCACCGCCGTGCTCTAAAAGATCTAAGTGAAGCACATAGAGCAAAATGGTCTAGCTCAAAAGATATAAGTGAAGCACAATGAGCATTCTAGCAAAATCACGATGAGTGCTTGTCTCTCTCAAAAGGTGTGCATCAAGGATGATTGTACAGAACAAAAATAAAAGACACCTACGATACAAGACGCTCCAAGCAAAACACATATCATGTGGTGAATAAAAATATAGCTCCAAGTAATGTTACCAACGGATTGAAGACGAAAGAGGGGATGCCTTCCCGGGGCATCCCCAAGCTTAGGCTTTTTGGTGTCCTTGAATTTGGCTTGGGATGCCTTGGGAATACCCAAGCTTGAGCTCTTTCCACTCCTTATCTCTTTGTCCATGAGAACATCACCCAAAACTTGAAAACTTCACAACACAAAACTTAAACAGAAACTCGTGTTATCATTAGCACAAGAAAACAAACTACCTCCTCTTTATGTAGTGTAGCAATCTTGATTTCTATTTATATTGGTGTTAGATTACTGTATTCTCACTTTTCCGTGGCTAGTACCCCCGACACTATCCATAGTTTCATCAAAACAAGCAACCAACTCAACAAAAACAGAATCTGTCAAAAACAGACCAGTCTGTAGCAATCTGTATACTTCGTATACTTCTGGTACCTCACAAATTCTGAAAAATTACAACTACCTAGGAAAAACGCATACCAACCAGCAGCAAAAAGAATCAACTCAAAATCTCTCTCTGAATAAAAATGAAAAATAATCTCGTGAGCGAAACGTTTCTGTCTTTTTCCAGCAGGATCAAACAACCATCACCAAGACTAGTCATAAAGGTTTTGCTTGGCTCAAACACAAAAAGAAACACAAAAAACACAATCATAACATAATTATGATGGTTTGGACGCAACAAAAAAGAAATGAAAAGATAAATTCATTGGGTTGCCTCCCAACAAGCGCTATTGTTTAACGCCCTTAGCTAGGCATTGATAATTCAATGATGCTCACACAAAAGACAAGAATTGAAGCACAACGAGAGCATCATGAAGCATGTGAAAATCACATCTAAGTCTAACATAATTCCTATGCATAGGCATTTTATAGAAAACAAATTGTCAAGACAACCAATAGTTACCATATGCAGGGAAGAAGAAAGAGACAATATCAATCTCAACAAAACGAGAGGTAATTTGGTGACATGAAAGTTTCTATCACAATATTTTCCTCTCTCATTACATGTGGGATCATAATCAAATTCTACAGTATAACTATCACAAAGGATATTATTTTCATGATCCATATGCATGCAAAGTTGACGCTCTTCAAAAATAGTGGGATTATCATCAACTAAAGTCATGACTTCTCCAATCCCACTTTCAATATTGTTGCAAATATCATAATCATCATGAGGCTTAAAAAAAATTTCAAGATCATAAGAAAAATCATTACCCCAATCATGATCATTACAACAAGTAGTGAACATAGAAAAACTAGCATCCCCAAGCTTAGGGTTTTGCATATTTTTAGCATGATTGACACTAATATGATTTATAGTGAAACTATTGCAATCATGCTTTTCATTCAAGGAGCCCTCGTGAATCACTTCATGAATTTCTTCATCACGGTTTTCAGATTCACGCATCTCAACCAAACTTCATAAAGATAGTAAAGTGCACTCAACTCACTAGGAATTGGATCAACATAATTGGATCTCTTAAAGAGATTAGCAAGTGGATGAGGATCCATATCAATAGATTTTCAGCAAGCGAAGATGCAAGCATATTGAAGGCACATGGCAACACAAGCAAATAGAAAGCAAGCGAAACAAAAGGGTGAACGAAAAAGGCAAACGACAAAGGCCAGTATTTTTGTAATTTTTTATAGAATTGGGGGAGAGGAAAACGAGAGGCAAAAAAAGTAAATGCAAGAGATGAGTTTGCGACACTTACTTGGATGAGTTCTTGACTTGATCCTCCCCGGCAACGGTACCAAAAATCCTTCTGCTACTTCTCAAACAACAGCGCCAGAAATTGACACGTTGATGGAGACTTGCTTGCATTGGTTTTTCCCTTGAAGAGGAAAGGGTGATGTTGCACAGGAGAAGTAAGTATTTCCCTCAGTTTTAGAACCAAGGTATCAATCCAGTAGGAGAATCTCTTCAAGTCTAGAGTACCTGCGCAAACACAAACGACCTTGGACCCAACGCGATAAAGGGGTTGTGAATCCCTTCAAGATTGATTGCAAAGTGAGATCTGAAGGCGGAAAGTGCAACGAAGTAAAAGAGAAGGCTGAAAAAATGGTGTGAAGTAGACCCGGGGGCCATAGTGTTCACTAGAGGCGTCTGTGAGAATAGCAAATATTACGGTGGGTGAACAAATTACTATCGAGCAATTGATAGAACCGCGCAAAGTCATGACGATATCTAAGGCAATGATCATACATATAGGCATCACATCCGAGACAAGTAGACTGATACTTTCTGCATCTACTACTATTACTCCACACATCGACCGCTATCGAGCATGCATCTAGTGTAGTGAGTTCATGACGAACAGAGTAATGCCTTAACGCCTCAAACCAATGATGAAAAATCCATCTTTTTACCCTTGATGGCAACAACACGATGCGTGCCTCGCTACCCCTTCTGTCACTGGGTGAAGTCACCGCACGGTATGAACCCAAAACCAAGCACTTCTCCCATTGCAAGAATCAGAGATCAAGCTAGACAAACAAAACCCACAACTCGAAGAGAATTACAAGGATATGAAATCATGCATATAAGAGATCAGAAGAAACTCAAATAAGATCCATAGATAATTTGATCATAAATCCACAATTCATCGGATCTTGACAAACACACCGCAAAAAAGATTACATTGGATAGATCTCCATGAAGATCATGGAGAACTTTGTAGTGAAGATCCAAGAGAGAGTAGAAGCCATCTAGCTACTAGCTATGGACCCGTAGGTCTATGGTGAACTACTCACGCATCATAGGAGAGGTCATGGTGTTGATGAAGAAGCGCTCCGTATCCGAATCCCCCCTCCGGCAGGGCACCAGAACGTGCCCGAGATGGGATCTTGTGGAGACAGAAGCTTGCGGTGGCAGAAAAGTACTTTCGATGATCTCCTGATTTTTCTGGAATTTTTGGGAATATATAGGCGAAAGACCTTGGGCAGAGGTGGTCGAGGGAGCCCACAAGCCTGGGAGGCGTGGGCCCCCCTGGCCACGGCTAGGGGGCTTGTGGGCTCCCTCGTGGCCCCCTGCCTTGGTTCTCAAGTCCCCCGATCGTCTTCTGTTTCGGAAAAAATCTTTTTGGAAGTTTCGTTCCGTTTGAACTCCGTTTAAAATCGTCCTCTCAAAAGGGTCAAAAACATGGAAAAAACAGGAACTAGCACTTGGCACATAGTTAATAAGTTAGTACCAAAAAATATATAAAAGGCACACAAAACATCCAAAGTTTGACGAGATAATAGCATGAAACCATCAAAAATTATAGATACGTTGGAGACGTATCAGACACTTTTGGAGAACTGGTGCACCGGGTTTTTTGAGTGAGTATGGTTCCGGAAATGGGATTAGATTTATGATGTGTCGACCGTCCAAACCTTACCAGTACGACCACGTTACTCCTTATGGGACGGGGCAATGTTGATTGCTCTGGTCGGTGCTAGCAAAGAGCCACATTACCAGTGGCGGGAGTGATGTGTGGTCACTCTCGTGATGGGGTCGTGCCAGGTAGGACGACTATGCCATTTTCATGAGTTCTAGGGGCACTGTTGTTCCCCGCATGGTTGATACTGTCCAGAGTCGGTGCTCGAAAGACGTACAACATGTGGGTGGGGTACCAATCGAGTGGATCTCTTTGTCTAGTATCGTCAGGGGAAAGGCATTGATCGGGTACTTACCTCGGGTATGGTATGTACCGCGAGTCGTGGATGACATGGAAGTTTTCCGGATCTCATGGGTCCAACATACTACCTTTGTAGAGTGTAAAAATGTTCGAATAGCAATGTCCACGGTCAAGGGCAGTTGGGTAATCCTGCTTAAACTACGTCTAGTTATTTCCTCATAAACCAAGTGAGTGTGTGGTGTGTTAAAAAGGTGTTGTTATGGAAGTAATGATATGATCAAGTTTGGTGACTTGGCATATAGGGTGAGCCCGGATGGCTCAGCCCTCGACAGATATATTGACATCTGTAACCTGTTCTTCAAAAGTAATTCTTTAACTTAATGCATATTCATGATCATTCCATCCCGATGAATTCCACCAAAGATGCATGATACTGTTACCCTTCACTTTCATTGTTCATATCATGGGCTCTTTGGGAGTACATACAAAGTACTCCTTAGCTTGCCACTGGGTGTGTTATTGACCAGACATGGAGGGACCAGAGTTTGGAGATGAGTACGTCTTCGGAGACGCCCCTGCGAACTAGGACGCTTCCGAGTCAGAATGCCTGTCTGTGTAGGCTTGATGGCATGGGCCCGCTTATCCCGTATGATTTCCACTACTAGTTGTATGAGAGTGATTTGGCCTTAGGCCCTTCCTTGTGAACTTGACCATTCGTTCATGTGTTGTAATAATCGGTACTCGGATGTAAGACTCTTTTATTCGGTATCTGTGTTCGGTGAGCATTGATCTCTCGGATCACTGAGCACGACAATCTCGACCCGCAAGTTGGGGTCCCCACAGAGCTGGTATCAGAGCAATCCTGACTATAGGAAGCCTTAGGTAGCATGGACAGAAGCCGAGACGACTAGTGCACATAGAACTTAACCTGAGATTCTGCACACACTAAAAACTTTCTAACTCTCTCCTCTACATCTTGTAGATGGCCGCCGTATCTGAGATGCTTCTGGAGACAGGCTTTCCTCTGCTTTTGAGTGATAGACTCGAGAAGTGTCAAGTACGCCGCATGCCCATCTTCCTCTACCAGGAGCACTGGGTCAACGCCGACACTAAGGAATATCACGCGGACGTGATAGTGAAGGCTAATGACTCCCCAACTAGTTGGTTCTTTGAAGGGCCACAGATGGAAGATCTGATGTTGGCAGTGGAGACCGTAGCACGAGAGGCGCTCATGCGACTCTGCGACATCATTCCCGAGATGGCCGACGAGCCAGCTACTCGTCACCTACCTTTTGTTAAGGATGGGGTAGACGGGAGTTGGACACTCAACCCATATTGCGAGGACGGGACGCCACTAAGGTTTCAGACCAACGTCACTCTCTCCTCCGACACTTTGACACACCTTTTGATCAAGAAGTCAACTAGGATCCACTAAGAGCTACACCAAGTCAAGGATCTGCTTCGCACGGAGAAGATGAAGAACCGCAAGGTGAAGAAGGAAGGAGCACCCGTAGGACCACCAGGTTTTGCTTTCCGAGGAGGAATACCACCGCTTCAGGCCACTCATCTAAAAAGTCGTCGCTTGACCACGGAAGAGTACACCGAGCTCTTCGCTACCTTGCCAACCAAGAGACGTCTAGCTGGTCCGCTTCCTTCTCCTACTCCTTCAAAGAAGGGAAGCACTAATGAAGATGAAGATGAAGATGAATATGAAGGCCAAGATCCCATAGAACCTGCTTATGAGACCACGCAGTCGGCCGCTTTGCTTTAGCAGCGTAGGCAATTAGGATGTACCCCCGAGCGTAGGACTTCTTGTATCGGTTTTTATGAACCACGAGTCTTGTGTAAGCCTGTTGAATGCAAGTCGCATTCTGCCTTAGGCAGCTTGTGAGCGACTACATCGCTTGTTTTTAATCTAATGCAGTAGCTCTTTTCAAAACCATTGGCTTAAAATTTTCACACTAGCACGACACTAGACCCCCTCTTTACTAGAGCATCATCCCTTATGATTTCAGCCAGCTCGGCAAATTGACATGTCTACTCCCCTCACAGGATGGTGAATGCAACTCGCAACAGCACCTTCGGCAACCCCGGCTCTGCCTTTTCAGGTCAGCAGCAGGGAACCGGAGGGGAAGTTCAAGCTGGAGATCACCACGAGAAGCAAGACTATGTTCCATCGCCACCGCCTCCTCCTGAAAGCTTGACCATGGCTCAGTTCCTTCAAGCTCTTCGAGAAGAGCGTTAAGCCAACAATGCCGCTATTCAGCAGCTGGCTCAAACCTTGGTGAACAACCCACCGCAGAACGGGAATGGCCATGGTTGCTCAACTCTCTCTGAGTTCATGCGAACTACGCCACCCATATTCGCCGAGACGACTAAACCATTGGATGCCGATGATTGGATCCGTACTATCGAAGACCTCCTCGTGCTGGTCAAGTGCACTGATGATCATGAGAAAGTTCTCTATGCTTCTCACTGTCTCGGAGGCACAACCAGAGCTTGGTGGGATGGATTTCAAATCATGCGTGCAGGGCAAGTCGTCACTTGGGCTGTGTTCAAAGATGGATTTCGCGCTGCTCACATTCCTCCCGGAATGATGACCATTAAGAAGCGGTAATTCCGAGCCTTAAGGGAAGGCAGTGGATCCGTCAAGGAATATTTGCAGAAGTTCAACCTCCTGTCAAGGTACGCGCCTGAGGACATCAACACTACCGCCGCCAAAGTGGAACGCTTTATGGAAGGACTATAGCAGTCACTCCAGTATCATGTGGTTGTTTGTGAATGTCGGACCTTCAGCGATCTAGTTAATAAGGCCCTTATGTTGGAAGACAAGCGCCGTTCCATGGACGACACCCATAAGCGCAAGCTAATGGGTAGTGGAGGACCGAGTAACACGAAGCCACGACCATGGCAGTCATCTCCAGCAAGACCCAACTATCAGCAGCACTAGTACAAGTATCCAACATTTCGCCAGAACTACCAGCCTCAGTAGCAAGTCAACACCAAGCCAGCAAGAAATCCGCCGAACAAGGGTGGAATCAAGACCAATCTTCCAGCGCAAGTTACCTATTTCGGATGTGGACAAACAGGGCACTATTCCAGGCAGTGCCCCAACAAGAAACCGGATGCTCAGCGCCCCAATGCACCAAGTCCAGGCCAAGAAGCACCAGGCAGGAATCAGGCTCCCCGCAATCAACAGTGTCACAGCAAGGGGTGGATTAATCATATTTCCAGGAAGAGGCAGAGGAAGACTCGGACTGCATTCTGGGTACGTTCCTCGTCAACTCTACCCCAGCAACAGTATTGTTTGATTGTGGTGCTTCGCTTTCTTTTGTTACGCAAAAGTTTGCGGAAAAATGTGGAGAACCTACCTTGCTTCGTGGGCATATGGCAATTCAAAGCGCGGGAGAAGTTTTGAGGACTAACCTAGGGTGTAGGAAGGTCGGGATAGTTATCAATGGGACGAGCTTCCCAGCGGATCTCATTGTGTTAAGTCGCAAGGCCTAGAAGTAATTTTCGACATGGATTGGTTGGCCAAGCATGAAAGCATCTTGGACTGTGCCAACAGGGCCATTACCATGACAAGTGACCAAGGGGTCAAAGTCAAGTATGTCTCTGAGCCAGTACCCGCTCGAGTACCACGGGTTAACAGCCTGTCACAGGAAGAACTCGATCGAGTGCCAATAGTCTGTGAATACCCGGACGTCTTTCCACATGAGCTACCAGGGATGCATCCTGACCGAGACATCGAGTTCAACATTGAGCGCATGCCCGGATTTAGGCCTATCTATAAGAAGCCTTACATGATTGGATCCGAAGAGCTAGCGGAGTTGAAGAAGCAGCTAGATGAGCAACTCAGGAAAGGATTTATTCGTCCAAGTGTGTCACCTTGGGGATCACCTGTTCTTTTCGTGTCCAAGAAGGATGGGACTATCAGACTCTGTGTCGATTACCGTTCTCTCAATGAGGTCATAATTAAGAACAAGTACCCACTCCCCAACATTGAAGACTTGTTCGATCAGCTAAATGGAGGTAAGTTATTATCCAAGATCGACCTCCGGTCTGGATATTACAAACTGAAGATCCGACCCGAGGACATACCCAACACTACGTTCGTGACCCGGTACGGTCTATACGAATGCACTGTCATGTTTTTTGGGTTGACTAATGCCCCAGCTTACTTCATGTACCTCATGAATAAGGTCCTCATGGAATACGTGGACAAGTTTGTCGTCGTATTCATTGATGACATATTAATATTTTCCATGTCCAAAGAAGAGCATGAGCAACACTTGAGGTTAGTATTGGAGAAGCTCCGAGAGCACCAACTTTAGGCCAAGTTGAGCAAATGCCAATTTTGGTTGAACGAAGTTGGATTCATGGGTCATACCATGACAACAAGTGGATTGGCAGTTGATCCCTCCAAGATTACTACGGTAACCAACTGGGAATCGCCAATTGATGTGAAGGAACTCAGGAGTTCCCTCGGACTCGCGGGATATTACCGCAAGTTCGTAGAAGGATTATCCCGCACCGCTCGACCCATAACTCGGCTCTTGAAGAAAGGCAAGAAGTTCGAATGGACGCCGGAATGTGAAGCCAGCTTCCAAGAATTGAAGAAGAGATTAACCACCGCCCCGGTATTGGCCACTCCAGATATCCGCAAGGAGTTTGTGATATATTGTGATGCCTCGAGGACCGGACTCGGTGGGATTCTAATGCAGGATAGCAGAATCATGGCGTATCTGTCCCGACAACTGCGCTCGCATGAGGAGAAATATGCCACCCATGATCTCGAGTTGGTAGCCGTAGTGCATGCCCTGAAGACATGGCGACATTACCTTTTGGGGAAGCGATGTGAAATATACACAGACCACAAAAGTCTGAAGTATATCTTCACTCAAAGGGAATTGAATATGAGGCAACGAAGATGGTTGGAGTTAATCAAAGACTATGACCTCAGCATTCAATATCACCCCGGTAAGGCTAATGTAGTGGCTGATGCCTTAAGCCGAATACCAGCACCTTGAACGTCATGCTCAAGGAATGGCAACCCGCCTTATATGAAGAATTGGAGAACTTCGGGTTGGAACTAGTTGAATCAGGATTCCTAGATAACCTCGAAATCAAGCCAACGCTGGTGGACAACCTCAAGGAGGCCTAGAAGGGTCATAAGAGCATTGAAGGCATCAGGAAGAAGATTCAGGAAGGTAAGGCCCCAAGATTCTTGGTGGATGAACAAGGAGTAGTGTGGTTTGGGCAACGTTTATATGTACCCAACAAGGCTGAACTCAAGGACTTGATCCTACAGGAAGCACATGATACACCCTACTCTATTCACCTCGGTGGTATCAAGATGTATCAAGATCTCCGAGAAAGATTCTAGTGGCATGGCATGAAGAGGGAAATAGCGTCTTATGTTGCCAAGTGCGACGTGTGCCAACAAGTCAAGGCTGAGTATCAACGACCTGCAGGACTGCTACAACCTCTCAAAGTGCCAGAATGGAAGTGGGACAAGATAGGCATGGACTTTGTTACCGGCTTACCAAGGTCTAGCAGAGGCCATGA
Organism: Hordeum vulgare subsp. vulgare; assembly: GCF_904849725.1. NCBI lineage: Eukaryota > Viridiplantae > Streptophyta > Magnoliopsida > Poales > Poaceae > Hordeum > Hordeum vulgare. The sequence continues at coordinate 348,825,812 of NC_058521.1, forward strand.
CTCTATATGGGTTATTGTCGACCATTTGACCAAAGTGGCCCATTTCATTCCTGTCAACAGCACTTATGATGGGAACAAGTTGGGTAGTCTCTATATTGAGCGTATTGTAAGCCTTCATGGAGTTCCCAAGGAGATTGTATCTGACCGAGGCACGGAGTTCACCTCAAGATTTTGGAAAAAGTTCATAGAAGCCTTCGGTACCAAGCTCTCTTTCAGCACCGCTTTCCACCTGCAAACGGGCGGAAAAACGGAAAGAGTAAATCAGATACTCGAAGATATGCTCTGCGCATGCGTCTTGGAGCATGGAGCCAAATGGGAAGACTGTCTACCGTTCGCTGAGTTTTGATACAACAACAACTACCAGTCCAGTCTGCAGATGGCCCCGTTCGAAGTGTTCTACGGATGAAAGTGCCACACCCCGCTCAACTGGTCCGAAACCGGAGAAGGACTGATTTTCGGGCCGGAAGTTTTGCAAAAGGCAGAAGAGAAGGTGCAACTTGTCCGAGAAAATCTAAAGGTAGCTAAGTCGTGACAAAAGAGCTATGCGGATTCTTGCCACAGGGATGTGGAGTTCATTCTTGGAGACCTGGTGTACCTCTATGTCACACCTCTCAAGGGAACCAAGTGTTTCCACGTTAAAGGGAAACTCGCTCCAAGGTTCATTGGACCTTTTAGGATCACGGCAAGGCGTGGAGAAGTTGCTTATCAATTGGGGCTACCTCCGGAACTTTCGGGTGTACACAACGTCTTCCATGTGTCACAACTTCGGAAGTGTCTTAAAGCGCCAAATCATCTCGATCTTTTCAAGGACATTGACCGTCGGGCCATTGACCATCAGCCTGACCTCACCTGCCCCGAGAAGCCGATCCACATTCTGGATGAAGCTCGGCGTTGCACCAGAAGCCACACCATCAAGTATTTCAAGGTTCAGTGGAGCAACCACACCAAAGTCGAAGCAACTTGAGAGCGTGAAGACTATCTCCGATCTGAGTTTTCGGACCTTTTAGCACCTAGCTTAGGAATCTCGGGGACGAGATTCTTGTAAGGGGGATAGGTCTGTCACACCCTGTTTTTACTACCACTCCTGTGTAATGCAAAAATCTTAGCTTGTTAAAATGTTTTCAAAAGTAATGTTGTGAGTGCCATGATTGTCATTGTATGCTTGTGTGTTTGATCATGTGATGATAAAAACCCTATTTCACAATATTGATTTATTTCCAAAAACCTTTACTTGTTTGTGATCAAGGTAAAACTCTACTTTGAGTTGCACTACATGCCCTTGATGGCAAGAAGTGTTTCTACTCAAAGTTGGTGATATGATTTTTACGTATCATTATATTCCAAAACCACAAAAATAATTATTTTATAATTATTTTAATAATTAAATTGCATGTCCATTTCTGAGGCCAGAATTGGTATTGCCACTTGGGAAAATACTTTTCTGCCTTAGAAAAAAGTGATTAAATTTGGAGGTGATCAGAAAGACATATATTTTCCATACATAAGATTTTAAACCCCTATTTATATTATAATTATTTGAATAAAACCCTAGAAGACATTTATGTCTATTTTCACCTTTTGAAATATTTTCAAAGGAAATATTCTCAATAAAATCCTAGAATATTCCACTAGTATCCCTAAGCCCTATTTGGTGTTCATGTAAAGTTTCACCTTGATCCAAGGTGATTAAGGACCCCAAATAACCCCAAAACCCCTTTTGTCTAGATTGAAGTTAGAGCAACTCTACATACCAAAGTTTATCCAATGATGTTGAAACTTTGCACGAGTGCCTAATACCTCAAATGAGGGCTCCATACCAAAAATGGGATTTCTAGGACTTAGTTTACCCACACTCTCTTTGGAAGGGACAGATCTGGTCAAATTGAAGTGTTCTCAAGTTTAGAAAGCAAAACTTGTCCAATGGAGCTCAAACTTGGTGAAACCCCATATTTTAGCACCAAACCCAAACTTGTTAAGTTGCAGCACTAGTGGTGGGGTGCAACCCCCTCAAACCACGGTCGAGCACCTTCTAACAGATAGGGAAAAGCCACCTTAGCCACAGCTAAACCTAACCCCTTTGCTCCAAACTCATAGATTAATTGGCCAATATCCATATCTAACCCCAGCCAACTGGGCCCTCACTGGTTCAAAGTGGAAAGGCCAAAAACTCCAATTTAGGCTTTAGCTCAAGGCTGACATCACCAGTATTTCTTGTCTCCCTTCACCAGCCGAAGCTCCCACGAGACCCAAACGGCTAGCCACACTCCCAGCCAGTGCCAGGACATGCTAGACATGTCCAAAGTGCCTCAAAGCCCACCATCATGCTAGACACGTCGAGCAACCCTCAAGGCCCCTCCTCCCACGCGTTAGAGCTCGTGCGACGCGTGCCCGCACACACCAGAACCGGCCAAGGTTGCACGACCACGGATGCTCGACTCCTCCCTCTCTCCCTCTGCAGCAGATGGTTCTAGTAGTCCAAAACCATGTCCTGAGACCGTGGTTTCAACCCCAGCCCCTCCCTGCACCCCCATGCGCGCCACGGTGATTCACCGACGCTCTCGAATTGGCTCACCATCGTGGGCCTATAAATAGTCATCCCCCTCGCTCCCGCACCCCTCAAATAGCTTCACCACGACCACTAGCACCTCCCTAACCACCCGAGAAAACCAGCAGAGCCCCGGTGCTCGAGATCGACCGAGGCCCCTCCTCATCGGAGCTCCGATCGATCTCCGGCTACACGACGGCTCCTGCGCCCCTCGACCCACCAAACTGATCCCCTCAACCCCAGGAAGCTTTCCCCCAACTCGCCCGACTATTTCCGTGTCTCTAGCCACCTCCTCCACCAACTCCCGAAACTCCTCCACCACGGCCTCCTCATCGCCGGCGAACCCCTGCCTCTCCGACGTTGTTCCGACCACTAGAAGGTAGGAGACGTCATGGCAAACACATTCTAGTCCTTGTTGGGGCTTGAGAGCGTCGGCAGCCTCGCCGGCGTGCTCCTCCTCCTCTCTGGCCAGAGGTAGGAGACGACCCCGACAGGTGTGACCCACCTATCGGTGGCCCATCCTCCTCCCCCACGCTGTCCACAGCCACTGACAGCAGGGCCCTGCACGTCAGGTTCAAACATGACGGCGCGCGCGCCTGGGCAGGCTGTCGGCTGGCTTTGGGCCAGCCCAGCTCCAGGGCGAGCCAGGCTAGGGGCTTAGCCCATTTTTCTTTATTTTTAAAAATCTGATATCAAAGATTTTTATCAAAATATTTAGCGAGTGTAAAAATATAATTTTTCCACTATTATTCCTCTAAAAATATGTAGTATTTAATAATATGATTGGATGAATTTTTCTACAACTATTCTGTTTTTCAATAATATAAAGGAATAAATTGGAATAGTTTTGCTTCTGTTTGGTTAATAGAAAAAATGTTCCTTCAAGAGAATTTGAGGCAAATATTTTTCAAAATGACAACTTAGATTTTTCTGTAGTAAAGAACATTTTTAAAATGACTTTGTGAACTTTTTCTGTGTGAGCTATTTCTTATTTATTGTTTTATCGATGATAGAAAATCCGTGTGACGAGGGAATTAGAGCGGAAGACATCGAAGACCACGGATACCTAGCTGACCAAGGCAAGCAGCGCTTTGACCATGACTGAGCATATGTTATATTTCAAGTTAAAATAGCAAGTATTTCCATGGATATGATCATAAGTGCCTGTAAATCATTCGATGTGATGTTACCGATGGCTCCTCCAGAGTACATGCATTGAGCTTGATCCTACCCCTTTTGAGGATCATGCTATCATCATGTTGAGCATGTTGTTCGTATAAGTCAAGAGTTTATGAAAACCCCGTCGGGTGCCACTAATGCCCAAGGGTGATAATGAGCAAGGTGGCCACTTTTGTTGAAGTGGTCCACCGGGTATTTTGAGTGAGTATGGTTTCGAAATGGGATTAGATTTATGATGTGTCGACCGTCCCAACCTTACCGGTACGACCACGTTACTACTTATGGGACGGGCTATGTTGATTACACTGATCGGTGCTAGCAAAGAGCCACATTACTAGTGGCAGGAGTGATGTATGGTCACTCTCGTGATGGGGTCGTGCCAGGTAGGACGACTATGCCATTTTTATGAGTTCCAGGCACACTTTTGGTCCCGGCATGGCTGATACTATCTAGATTCGGCGCTCGTAAGACGTACAACATGTGGGATGGGTACCACCTGAGTGGACCTCTTTGTATAGTATCGTCGGAGGGCAGAAATTATTCTGCTACTGTTGCGGCAACAAAAGTCCTTCCCGGGCGCGTAGGAATTCTTCTTGTTACTTCTCTTATTTGCATCGGGTTTTCCCTTTAAAAGCAAAGGGTGATGCAGCACAGGAGCAGTAAGTATTTCCCTCAGTTTGAGAACCAAGGTATCGATCCAGAAGGAGGGCCTCGTCAAGTCCAAAGTACCTGTGAAAACACAAACAACCTTGCACCCAACGCCTGAAATGGGTTATCAATGCCTTCAAGATTGTTTGCAAAGTGAGATCTGAAGGAGGAAAGTGCAACGAAGTAAAAAGTGTAAGGCTGAAAATATGGTGTAGAGTAGACCCTCGGGGCCATAGTGTTCACTAGAGGTTTCTCTCATAATACCAAATATCACGGTGGGTGAACAAATTACCGTCGAGCAATTGATAGAACCGCGCAAAGTCATGACGATATCTAAGGCAATGATCTAGCATATAGGCATCACGTCCGAGACAAGTAGACCGATACTTTCTGCATCTACTACTATTACTCCACACATCGACCGCTATCCAGCATGCATCTAGTGTATGGAGTTCTTGACGAACAGAGTAACGCTTTAAGCAAGATGACATGATGTAGAGAGATAATCTCAAACCAATGATGAAAACCCCATCTTTTTACCCTTGATGGCAACAACACGATACGTGCCTCGCTACCCCTTCTATCACTGGGTGAGGTCACCGCACGGTATGAACCCAAAACCAAGCAGTTCTCCCATTGCAAGAATCATAGATCTAGTTGGCCAAATGAAACCCACAACTCAAAGAGAATTACAAGGATATGAAATCATGCATAAGAGAGATCAGAAGAAACTCAAATAAGATTCATAGATAATTTGATCATAAATCCACAATTCATCGGATCTCGACAAACACATCGCAAAAGAAGATTACATCGAATAGATCTCCATGAAGAACATGCAGAACTTTGTATTGAAGATCCAAGAGAGAGAAGATGCCATCTAGTTACTAGCTATGGACCCGTAGGTCTATGGTGAACTACTCACGTATCATCAGAGAGGTCATGGTGTTGATGAAGAAGCCCTCCGTGTCCGAAAACCCCTCCGGCAGGGCACCAGTTCGTGCCCCAGATGGGATCTTGCGGAGACAGAAGCTTGCGGCGGCGGAAAAGTAATTGTGATCGTCTCTTGATTTTTTGGAAATATTTGGGAATATATAGGTGCAAGACCTAGGTCAGGTGACCTCCAGGGGACCAGCAAGCCTGGATGGGGCGGCCCCCCTGGCCGCGGGGTGGGGGCTTGTGGGGCCCCTGGGGCTCTCCTGGCTTGGCTCCCAAGTCCTCCGATCTTCTTCCGTTCCACAAAAAGTCTTTCTAGGGATTTTCTTCCGTTTGGACTCCGTTTCAAAATCTCCTCTGAAAGGGGTCAAAAATGGAAAAAAACAGGAACTCGCACTTGGCACTGAGTTAATAAGTTAGTCCCAGAAAATAAATAAAAGGCATGCAAAACATCCAAAGTTTTACAAGATAATAGCATGAAACCATCAAAAATTATAGATACGTTGGAGACGTATCAAGTACTTACCTCGGGTATGGTATATACCGCGAGTCGTGGATGACACGGAAGTTTCCCGGATCTCGTGGGTCCAGCGAACTACCTCTATAGAGTGTAAAACTATTCGAATAGCCGTGTCCATTTTGAAGGACAGTTGGGTAATCCTGCTTAAACTACGTCTAGTTATTTCCGCATAAACCAAGTGTGTGTGTGTGTTGTGTTAAAAAGGTGTTGTTATGCAAGTAATGATATGATCAAGTTTGGTGACTTAGCATATAAGTGAGCCCGGATGACTCAGCCCTCGACAGATATATTGACATTTGTAACCTGTTCTTCAAAAGTAATTCTTTAACTTAATGCATATTCATGATCATTGCATCTCGATGAAATCCACCAAAGATGATGATATTGCTATCCTTCACTTTCACAGTTCATATCATGGGCTGTTTCCGAGTACATTCAAAGTACTCATTGGCTTGCCATTGCTTATGTTATTGACCAGACATGAAGGGACCAGAGTTTGGAGATGAGTACGTCTTCGGATACGACCCTGCAAACTAGGACGCTTCCGAGTCAGAATGCTTGTCGGTGTAGGCTTGATGGCATGGGCACCCGCTTAGCCCCTATGATTTCCGCCACTAGTTGTATCAGAGTGATTTGGCCTTAGGCCCTGCCTTGTGAACTTGACCATTCGGTCATGTGTTGTAATAATAGGTACTCGGATGTAAGACTCTTTTATTCGTTATCTGTGTTCGGTGAGCATTGATATCTGGGATCACTGAGCACGGCGATCTCGACCCATAAGTCGGGGTCCCCACAAGGGCCCGCCCCGTGTGTATCTTCCTGCGATTGGACCGACAGGAAACCAACGATGACCCAAAGGGGGAAGGGGCTACAAGCGCAGTTAGGCCCCTGAGTCGCGATGCTCAGGAGTCCCCCTTGACACGCGAGCTGCCCTCATGAGGAGAACTCGATGAGGATTTTGAAGCTTCGGAAGACTTTCAGCACTCTGTGTTGGCAGGGCCCACCCCGTGCGTACCTCCTTCGATTGCACCGACAAGAAACCAAGGACAGCCCAAAAGGGGAAGGGGCTACGAGCACAGTTCAGGCTCCTGAGTCGCGATGCTTAGGAGTCCCCCTTGACGTACGAGTGACTCCCATATACTTCATAAGAAGCTGACGGTTTGAGGCTACTAAACTCCTTCAGCACTCTGCGTCTGCAGGGCCCACCCCGCACGTACCTCTGACGCAATTGGACCGACCGGAAACCAAGGATGACCCAAAAGGGGAAGTGGCTACGGGCGCAGTTCAGGCTCCCGAGTCGCGATGCTTAGGAGTCCCCCTTGACATACGAGTGACTCTAGCATTCTTCCCAAGAGATTTGGAATGGCTTGTCGAGCGCACTAAGCTCTGCATCGCGAGGGCCCACCCCGTGCGTACCTTCCCGCGATTGGACCGACCGGAAACCAAGGACGGCCCAATGGGGGAAGGCTACGGGTGTAATTAGGCCCTTGAGTCACAATGCTCAGGGGTCCCATTTGACGTACGAGCGGCTCCGTACCTTTAGTTTTCTATCCCATGCACTGGGCATGGGCGTAGTCGTGGGTGGACTGTGTTGATATCCTTGCCAGCTGCGGGCGTAGCCATTGGCAGGTTGTGTTGATTTTCTGGCCAGCTGCGGGCATAGTCATTGGCGGACTATATTGTTTGCCACCATCTGTACCCAGCGCGGAGCGTAGATCTTCCACAAGGCGTGGGGTGGACCCCGCGGCGTCCTCGGGGGGGCCCTGGGCCTATACAGCCTCGGCTCGTTACAACGTGAGAGTGTCCCGGTGGGGGTGAATCTAGTAGGTCGTAAGGACGCTTTGGCATCGCGAGTGTCCCTACCCCCGAGTCATTGGTGGACTAAGCTTCTCCCCAGCACGGAGAAAAGGTCTGCCACTAAGCGTGGGACGGACCCCTCCGTGTCCTCGGGGGGCCTTGGGCGTATACAGCCTCAGGTCATTATTACGTGGAAGTGTCACAATGGGGGTGTATCTGGGAGGTTGCGGGGACGCTTTCGCCTCGTGAGTGTCCCTACCCCCGAGTCATTGGTGGACTCAGCTTCTTTTGGGTCATTGATAAACCTTGTTGACTTCTTCTTCGAGGGTGAGATTGGGTGTATGATACTTCAGGCGGCCTGCAAGGATAAAATTTGACCAGAGCCCCCAAGCGGGGGTCGACCGCCCAAATACGCAAGCAAAGTAGAATATGAGAGTTTGAAGTGGGTGAGGTAGAAAAAACTGAAAGATGCATAAATGAAAGTAGCGACTAGGAGTGCCCTAAGCTCCTGGAGGCCGCATGGCCCTGTGGGCGCCCTCGGATGGGGTGAGCCAAAAAGTTACCTGGCAGCAGCCAACAAAAAGTCATCTGGCGGCAATGCCGCTGAAGTGCTGAAAGCACCATCATCACTCGAACTCCTGCTTCCACGTTCACGACCCTCAGGGGTCCGTCGTCTCCCGAGGCTCGGGGCCTTCACTCGCACCAAGCATTTCCTTCTCTTCCTCACCACGCCCCAGCAGGCTAGGCATGGGCATGGTCCGCTGGAGCCGCTAGTAAGTCGCAGTCGTGTTCCCTAGCCCGAATGGCATGAGGCTGCGGGCGCGCGGGTACACCCACCGATGGTCGGGTTGCGTGGGCCAGAAAGGGCCTTGAACCGCGGCTCTGTCGGTTACGAGCGTGTTTGTCAGATTTAGGGCTCCGAAAAACCCTAGGGATTCGAACTCGGGGGCGCGCGTAGAGAACACTCAACAGGTTCGGTTTCCTGGACTAGCTACATGTTGGACAAGGCTAGAACTCGCGCGACGATGAGGAGAAATCGGGACACGGTAGTTTACCCAGGTTCGGGCCGCTGCGAAGCGTAAAACCCTACTCCTGCTTTGGTGGATTGCCTCTCATGGAGGTTTATGAACGAGATTATACAATGCTTGCGAGCCTTTGGAGGCCAAGTGGCTCGGAGTGTTGCTCTAGCATTATAATGATCCAATCCCTCTCTCAGGTATCCTACCCTCTCTATTTATAGCGGAGGCCAGGGTCCTCTTCCCTTATTGTAGGCGGGAAGGAAACCCATAACAACCAGCTTCGGTGGGAGACAAGGGAACATGCTTCCCCTGTCAAAAGTGGCCTTCTCCTGCAAACTAAGTGTCCGCGCTGCTGGGAAAATCCCGCTGTGACATCTGTTCTACTGACGGGCGGCAGCGGCTTGGTTGCACGGGAAGGGAAACCTTTGGAAGATGCCTTTGGGGACCACGTACGCTTTTGCCCTCTTTGCACCAAAGGGGGACTGCACTGCTCTGCCATCTGCGGGTCGCATGTCCACCTTCTGTGTCATCCTTGACTCGTGAATCCAATCCTTGCCTCGGAATGTTGATACATCCCAAACGTATCTATAATTTATGCTTGTTCCATGATCTTTTGGGTGATATTGTTATATGTTTTGCTACACTTTTATATCATTTTACACATATTTGGACTAACCTACTAACTCAGTGCACCCAGTGCCCGTTTCTGTGTGCCGATGTCTATTTTGTAGGGGCTTTTACCCAATTTTCCGAAGCCCGAAAAATTCCAGAAAAAATATATAAAAAATCAGTGAAACAGAAGCTTCCAGATCACCGAACATGGGCCAGAGGGGGGCCAGGGGCCTCCTAGGCGGCCTGCTGGTGCCACCAAGCCCTAGGCCACGCCAGGAGGTCGCCTGGGTGGGTCCCACCTCCTCATGTGCCCTCCTTTGGCCTATATTTAGAGTCCCGAGAGGAAACCCTCGTAGACTTTCTAGAATCGTGAATTTCTCCATCGTTCTATCGCCGCAGCGCTTTCGAGATCGGGAGCGTCAGGAGACCTCTTCCCGGCACCCTGTCGGAGGGAGGATTAACCTGTGGGAGCTTCTCCACCGCCATGGATGCTTCTTGGACGTGTCGTGACTAGTCCTTCTTGGACCATGAGTCCACGGCCAGTAGCTATGTGATGACTTCTCTCCAATCGTGTGCTTCAATGGTTAGTCCTTGTGAGCCGCCCTACATGATCAAGGCATCTATGTAATTCTCTTGCTATTGATATGCTCGGTTTGTGGGCTCCGATGGATTATGAGATTATGTTCGGATTGTTACGAGTTATATATTTGACTATCATTTTATATTATCTTCCTTAGTGATTCATGCATGTTCCCCGTTGCTATTTATTGCTTTGGCCAAGTAGTAGATTGTAAATCCATGAGGAAGTGTTATGCATGATTGTGGGTTCATGCCCCTCGATGTCTAGCTTGAGTGACAGAAACATGAGACAAGGGGATGTGCTTGTTGCCACCAGGGAGAAAACAACGGTGCTTGTGACCACGGTTGCAAGGATTGTTTACCTTACGCATAGTTCGTTAATGCAGTTGTCCATTGCTTTGAGTTTGTACTTTGGGTGGGGCTCGCAACTTTATACCGGAGAGATGTTCTGGATAGATATCTCAAGGTGGGTGATTAGTAAGTAGATGCTGGTGAATAAACGGTCTACTTGTCTAGGCATACAACCCATTACTATTGAATCTCTAACTATCAAGTAGCATAATTAGCATTGCGGTGCGATCATAATTCTCTCAATTGCCCAACTGCGATTTGTTTACCCAAGCATAGTTGTTTATCGTCTTTTGGGAGAGAGACATCAGTAGTGAACATCATGTCACTCTGGTCCATATCACCATCATTGTTTACACCTCCATCATTTACCACTTTCATTTACTTTTCTGTTGCAATCACTATTGCCTTCCTGCTTATGTTTTGATCCTTTGCAAACTACAAGGCCGGAGAGATTGACAACCTCTTTGTACTCGTTGGGAGCAAAGTTATTATTTGTGTGTGAAGGTCCACGTCTTCTGCTAGCGCCAGGGTGGAAGACACCTACTTGTTGAGCCTAGGAGTCCTCCTGGTTCGATAAACCTTACAGTATCCATGTAAGGGAAATCTGCTGCTGACTACATCTCCACCTTCCACTTGGGGTATCCAACGAGGGGTGAGAAGTATATCCATCAACTAGTCACCAAGCAAATTTCTGGCGCCATTGCCGGGGACTCCAGTCTTCAAGATACGGGAGTTGCACACTATCTTTTACCTTTGCTTTTTAGTCTCGTTAGTTTGCCTTTTAGTCTTTGCTTTAGAATCTTATACCGAAAACCACAAAAAAATAGTTGCTTTGTTCTTGCTTGTTGTCGCTGTCATGGGTTCAACTGAAAGCACCAAGTTGTGTGACTTCACTACCCACAACAACAATGACTTATCGGCACTCATATTGCCGCTCCCGCCACTGGAGCCACATCCTATGAGATTAAACCTGCTTTACTGCACCTAGTTATGAAAGATCAATTCTCCGGTGCTGGAGATGATGCTGCCTTGCACTTGAACAATTTTGTTGAGCTCTGTGATATGAAAAAATATAAAGTAGATGGTGATATTGTTAAACTTAAGTTTTTTCCTTTCTCCTTGAGAGGAGGAGCTAAAGTGTGGCTTCAATCTTTCCCTAGGAATAGCATAGATTCTTGGGATAAGTGCAAAGATTCTTTTATTGGGAAGTATTACTCACCTGCTAAGATTATCTAGTTGAGGAGTAACATTATGAATTTATGCAATTGGATAATGAATATTTTGCTCAAGCTTGGGAATGTATGAAATATCTTGTTAAGAATTTTCCCGACACATGGTTTGACTACTTGGATGGTTATCGAAACTTTCTTTGCAGGATTGAACTTTACCTCGCGGAATCTATTAGACTTGGCCGTGGGACGAACCTTTATGTCAGCTACACTTGGTGCTGCCACAAAGCTACTGGATGAGATGATGACAAATTATTCGCAATGGCATACCGAGAGAGCTCCAACAGGTAGGAAGGTAAACTCTGTTGAGCAGATATCCTCCCTTAATGATAAGGTTGACATGATCTTGACTCTACTTACTAAGCAAGCTCCTATTGATCCTCATGATGTTCCTTTAAATTCTTAGGTTTCTCAAGAAAGAGAGCAAGTGGATGTTAATTTTATTTCATGGAACAACTTCAATAACATTCCTTATAGGAGTAATTTGGGTAGCAATCCTAGACTGTTCCCATCCAACAACTATGGGAACAATAACAATTATCCTAGCACCAAAAACTCAACTTATGTATTAGAGAGCATGCTTAAGGATTTTATCACTTCTCAAAAATACTTCAACAAGAGTGTAGAAGAGAAACTAGAAAAATTAGATAGTCTCTCTTTGAAGGTGGACAACATAGCTCATGATGTATAGATGCTTGAAATTAGAACTTCACCCCTTGAGCAGAGGAACACCACACCCATGAATGCTATCCAACTCCAAATTAATGAGAACATAAGAATGCTAGCCTAACTTAAAGATAGATGGGCTAGAGAAAAGGAATAGGAAGAGAGAATTAAAAGCCTTCCTACACACACTACCATTGCTACTATACAAGTTGTTGAGGATCTCAAAACTTTTAGCACCCATCGCACTCCTGGTCCCAATGGGCTTATTAATGGTGATGCTAATACCTCAACTATAGGAAAAGAAGGTCCTTTGAATTTGGAGACTACCAAAAGAATGAGCTTAGATGACATTGCTACCACTTCAATTAATGGTAGTAACCTTGATTTTGACAATTGTAGTCTCTCTGAAGTTATCACCTTTTTGCAAAGAATGGCTAAAGACCCCCATACTAGTACACTCAATATTGCCTTCACCGAGCATATTACCAGTTCTCTTATCAAAGCTAGGGAGGAGAAGCTCAAGCTAAAGAATTCTATTCCTAGGAAACTAGAAGATGGTTGGGATCCTATGGTCAAAATAAAATTTAATAATACCTCTTGCTTTCCTTTGTGTGATGTTGGAGCTAGTGCTTGTGTTATGCCCAAAAGAATGTATGATATGCTTGATTGGAAACCTTATGAATCATGTTATTTTGGTATTCATCTTGTTGATTCTTCCATAAGGAAGCCCTTTGGTAGAATTGATGATGTTCTTAATATTTTCAATGATAATTATGTGCCCGTTGATTTTCTTATTATGAACATTGAATGTGGTCCTTCATGTCCAATTATTTTGGGACGTCCTTTTCTCTGCAACGTTCGTGCTATTATTGACATGAAGGAGAGAATTATTCAATTCCAATTTCCTCTTAAAAAGGGAATGGAACACTTACCTAGAAAGAAGATTAAGTTACCTTATGAGTCCATTACTCGGGCAAGTTATTCTTTTGACATTGATAACACTTGATCTTCTTGCATTATGCCTAGCTCAACGGCATTGAAGGAAGCGCTTGTTGGGTGGTAACCCAATTTGTTTTTACTTTCTATTTTAGTGGTCTTGATGCTTGTTACTACTGTAGCAGCATCATTGTATATTTATTTTTAAGCTTTGTGCCAAGTTATAGCCTCCGATTGCAAGAAAGTTCAAAAATTGTGACATGCTGTCGAGAAACAGATTCTGTCTGCTTGACGGAACAATTCGCCAAAAATCACCAGATCATATTTTTGATATGAATTTGTTTCACAGAATTATCTATATAATTTCCTTTCTGTCATATGTTTTGAGTTTTTTTATTTGAGTTGCAGAAGTGCCCCGAAAAAATTATTTACTACCTGTTATTCTGTTTTTACAGATTATGCCATGTTTTGCGTTTTCATTGTTTTGCAAATCCTAAGATTACATTTTATTTGCATAAACCTTTTGGAACTCATAAGAAGCAGTATATTTTCATGAAAATGTTTATTTCCGGCAGGTAATGAATTATTTTATTAAGGGAACTAACCACTCTAATCAGCTTATGATGAGTTTCGTATGAAGGGAGTTTTGAAGTATGCGATGGGAAATGATCAAAGAAGATACAGGAGTGTCAAGCCCTCAAGCTTGGGGATGCCCCCATGCACCCCAAGAAATATTCAAAGGACACTCAAGCGTCTAAGCTTGGGGATGCCCTCGTGCATCCCCTTCTCTATCGACAATCATCGGTTCGTCCATCTCCATTGTATATTTTTATCACTTCATATGATATGCGCTATGCTTGAAGCATTCCGTTGTTTGCTTTTTATTTTGTTTTAGTTTTTCTTTCTGTTCATAACAAGTTGAAACCGAGCCTACCTTGTTTGGGAGAGAGACACGCTCCATTCCACTCTAGAACACAACATAGGTTTTCATGCTTATCATTTTTGTGTGTTCTTCATCTTTTTGTAGCTACTGTCATGCTTAGCTCTTAGTTTTCATGCTTATCTTTTTAAGAGCTATTATTTAGGTTGCTTCTGGAACTTTCTTGAGTTATGATGCTTATCTTGTTTAGAGAGTTGGCGTGTTGCACTAAGTTGTGTGTCTTGCATGAGTAGGTAATTGAGGTTGCTATTTAAGTATAGTAGTAACTTGCAATAGTTTTGAGGTATTGATTTGAGTAATGTTTGGAATATTGGTGACAAGAGCTTGAGCCTATTAGTGATAGGTGTCGTATTTTGGGAAATCCGTGTGTTTTTCAAAAACTAAAAATTAGTTGAGAACTCTAGCTACTAAATTGATCGTTAACCTCTGGAGGGGTTGGAATATATAGAGTACCCTCACGTTACCATGAGTCGAGGATGTGCAAGGATAACCAAACCCCCAAACACTAATGCTCTGGGTACTTGTCTCTTTGTGAATTTCCTAACTAGATAGATAGTTACTGATAATAAGTGTATGAGTTCTTCGGACTAATGTGAGTAATCGATTGTTGGCACTTCCACCATCCATATCTTGCTAGCCTCTTCTGTACTGTGCATTTCCCTTTCTCACATTGAGAGTTGGTGCAAACTCCACCAGTGCATCCAAACCCATGACATGATACGCTCTGTCATACATAAGCCTCATTATATCTTTCCTCAAAACAGCCACCATACCTACCTATTAAGGCATTTCCATAGCCTTTCCGAGATACATTGCCATGCCACATTCACCATCTCATGACTTGATCTTCATGTCATACATGATTTTGCTTGATCATAGAGTCGCATGATAGTTGCGCCTTGCCCTTATTACTGTTACAAGACGCGCTAGTATTATTGCATATCCTGCTACACTGGCACATGCATACATTTGCATACATCATGATAGTTTTCACTTGTCTTTATGTTGAGTACTTCTTATAAAGTGTGATGATTTTTATTTTTATTCATGTAAAACATAGAGTGTCGCCCTTAAGTGAGGAAAAGATCCCAAAGAGGACAAAACAAAAGATCCCAAAGAGGACAAATGAGAGATAAAAAGAAAGAGCCAAAGAGGCCACACAAAAAATAAAAAGAAGAAATAAAAAGAGAGAAGGGGGCAACACTACTATTCCTTTTTAAAGATCCACACTCGTACTCCATTGCTATATTGGTAATACATAGAGATTATCATTCATGCATAACTATGTGGGGACCCTTACAATATAGAATTTGGTTTGCATATTCCAATGACGAGCCTCCTCAAATGAGCTCTAGGTCTTCATAAGCAAACAAGTTGGATGCACCCCCACTAGTTCCATTAGAGAGATTATCTTAGCTCATATGTGCATCCGTTACATGGCAATCCCTACTCCTCACATCATATCTATCATTTGGCTTTCTCTCGCCTATGGTTGTCCTCATTGATGTGAGCTTTTCACACCTTTTTTGTCTTCCTTCCCCATCATTATTCTATTTGCCATCTAAGAGCCAACATATCTAGATTACGCTCATCCATTGCATGAGTGCTCAAAGTCGAAAGGGAGAGGATCATTTTGACTTATGCCTGACTAGTGGTCTGGGGATGAGTCAAAATAAGATTCCGAAGGAGACTAAGTGTGAGGTTTAGTAGATTGAGTTCTCAATTAAAAAATATTGTATGATCTCAACCCATCTCCCACTTCTTGCACGCAAACACCATTTGGAGACATTCGAGTCACGGATAGCGAGAGCGCTTGCACCTTTATGTCCTTACTTTGCTAAACTCAATAACAGATATAGAGTCTTGTTTGTTATTGTCTTGACTTGAATTGCATATCTTACTTCCTTTACTTTGATGTTATTATATGTGTGTTAGCATCTCACCATAGAAATTATTGCGTTAACATTTATCTACTCGAGGACGAGCAGAAATTAAGCTTGGGGATGTTGATACGTCCCAAACATATCTATAATTTCTCCTTGTTCCATGATCTTTTGGGTGACATTGTTATATGTTTTGCTACACTTTTATATCATTTTACACATATTTAGACTAACCTACTAACTCAGTGCACCCAGTGCCAGTTTCTGTCAGCTGATGTCTATTTTGCAGGGGCTTTTACCCAATTTTCCGACGCCCGAAAAATTCCAGGAAAAATATATAAAAAATTAGCGAAACAGAAGCTTATGGATCACCGAAGATGGGCCACAGGGGGGCGAGTGGCCTCCCAGGCGGCCTACTGGCACGGCCAGGCCCTACCCCGCGCCAGGAGGTCGCCTGGGTGGGTCCCACCTCTTTCGGTGCCCTTCTTTGGCCTATATTTAGAGTCTTGAGAGGAAACCCTCGCACACTTTCTGGAATCGCGAATTTCTCCATCGTTCTGCCCACGCAGCGCTTTCGAGATCGGGAGCGTCAGGACACCTCTTCCCAGTACCCCGTCGGAGGGAGGATTAACCTCTGAGAGCTTCTCCACCACCATGGATGCTTCCCTAATGTGCCGTGAGTAGTCCTCCTTGGACCATGAGTCCATGACCAGTAGCTATGTGATGTCTTCTCTCCAATCTTGTGCCTCAATGGTTAGTCCTTGTGAGCTGCCCTACATGATCAAGGCATCTATGTAATTCTCTTGCTATTGATATGCTTTGTTTGTTGGCATCCGATGGATTATGACATTATGTTCAGATTGTTATGAGCTACATATTTGATTATCCTTTTATATTATGTTACTTGGTGATTCATGCATGTTCTCCGTTGCTATGTATAGCTTTGGCAAGTAGTAGATTGTAACTCCAAGAGGGAGCATTATGCATGATTGTTGGTGCATGCCCCTCGATGTCTAGCTTGAATGACAGAAACATGAGACTAGGGGATGTGCTTGTTGCCACCAGGGAGAAAACAACGATGCTTGTGACCACAGTTGCAAGGATTGTTTACCTTACGCATAGTTTGTTAATGCAGTTCTCCGTTGCTTCGAGTTTACACTTTGGTTGGGGCTCACAACTTAATACCAGAGAAATGTTCTGGATAGATATCTCAAGGTGGATTATTAGTAAGTAGATGCTGATGAATAAACGGTCTACTTGTCTTGGCATACTACCCATTACTATTGAGTCTCTAACTATCAAGTGGCATAATTAGCATTGCGGTGCGATCATAATTCTCTCAATTGCCCAAATGTGATTTCTTTACCCAAGCATAGTTGTTTATCGTCTTTTGGGAGAGAGACATCACTAGTGAACATCACGTGACTCCGGTCCATATCACCATCATTGTTTACACCTCCATCATTTACCGCTTTCATTTACTTTTCCGTTGCAATCACTATGACCTTCCTGCTTGTGTTTTGATCCTTTGGAAACTCCAAGGACGTAGAGATTGACAACCTCTCTTTACTCGTTGGGAGTAAAGTTATTTTTTGTGTGTGCAGGTCCACGTCCTCTGCTAGCGCCAGGGTGGAAGACACCTACTTGTTGAGCCTAGGAGTCCTCTTGGTTCGATAAACCTTAAAGTCTCCATGTAAGGGAAATCTGCTACTGACTACATCTCCACCTTCAACTTGGGGTATCCAACAAGGGGCGAGAAGTATATCCATCAACTCGTCATCAAGAAAATTTCTGGCGCCGTTGTCGGGGACTCCAGTCTTCAAGATAGGGGAGTTGCACACTATCTGTTACCTTTGCTTTTTAGTCTCGTTAGTTCGTCTTTTAGTGCTTGCTTTAGAGTCTTATGCCAAAAACCACAAAAAAGTAGTTGCTTTGTTCTTTCTTGTTGCCGCTGCCATGGGTTCCACTGAAAATACGAGGTTGTGTGACTTTACTAGCCACAACACCAATGACTTTATCTGCACTCCTATTGCTGCTCCCGCCACTGTAACCACGTCCTATGAGATTAAACCTTCTTTATTGAACCTAGTTATGAAAGATCAATTTTTTGGTGCTGGAGATGATGCTGCCTTGCACTTGAACAATTTTGTTGAGCTCTGTGATTTGAAAAAATATAAAGAAGAAGATGGTCATATTGTTAAACTTCAGTTTTTTCCTTTCTCCTTGAGAGGAGGAGCTAAAGTGTGGCTTCAATCTTTCCCTAGGAATAGCATAGATTCTTGGGATAAGTGCAAAGATGCTTTTATTGGGAAGTATTACCCGCCTGCTAAGATTATCTAGTTGAGGGGTAACATTATGAATTTATGCAATTGGATAATGAACATGTTGCTCATGCTTGGGAACGTATGAAATCTCTTGTTAAGAATTTAACTACACATGGTTTGCCTACTTGGATGGTTATCCAAACTTTCTATGCAGGATTGAACTTACCTCGTGGAATCTGTTAGACTCGGCCACGGGAGGAACCTTTATGTCAGCTACACTTGATGCTGCCACAAAGCTATTGGATGAGATGATGACAAATTATTCTCAATGGCACACCGAGAGAGCTCCAACAGGTAGGAAGGTAAACTCCGTTGAGGAGATCTCCTCCCTTAATGATAAGGTTGACATGATCATGACTCTACTTACTAAGTAGGATCCTATTGATCCTCATGATGTTCCTTTAAATTCTTAGGTTGCTCAAGAAGGAGAGCAAATGGATGTCAATTTGATTTCTAGGAGCAACTTCAATAACAATGCTTATAGGAGTAATTTTGGTAGCAATCCTAGACCGTTCCGATCCAACAACTATGGGAACAATAACAATTATCCTAGCACCAAAAACTCCACTTATAAATTAGAGAGCACCAACTGTGATTTGTTTACCCAAGCATAGTTTTTATCGTCTTTTGGGAGAGTGACATCACTAGTGAACGTCATGTGACTCCGGTCCATATCACCATCATTGTTTACACCTCCATCATTTACTGCTTTCATTTACTATTCCGTTGCAATCACTATTTCCTTCTTGCTTGTGTTTGGATCCTTTGCAAACTACAAGGCCGGAGAGATTGACAACATCTCTCTACAAGTTGGGAGCAAAGTTATTTGTTGTCCGTGGAGGTCCACGTCTTCTGCTAGCGCCAGGGTGGAAGACACCTACTTGTTGAGCCTAGGAGTCCTACTGGTTCGGTAGACCTTACAGTCTTCGTGAAAGGGAAATCTATTGCTGACGACATCTCCACCTTCCACTTGGGGTATCCAACGAGGGGCGAGAAGTATATCCATCAACTCATCATCAAATGTTCACCGCTCCGGAGGGGCCGTCAGGAGGCCCCTGCGGGTCTTGATTCCATTCGTCCTCATGAGGCCTTGCCCCTCAAAAGAGCCTTGCCATGTCAGCTAGTGCTTCATCAATTGAGTGGGCTAGCCCTAGGCCATAGACAAGCAAGTCTGGGTACCCCCGTTGCTAGAATGCCGACAATAGCCCCCGGGCCAAAGGCGCGCTCGGGTTGGCTTCCTGACGAAGCCTTGGAGGCAGCCTGAAGCGTCATGGGTCCTAAATTATTGCGGCTAGGCTTCACACGTCACGTGCAGCACGACACCATTCCAGTTCCCGAAGCGCCCGGAGACGTGCCTGGTCAAATTGATGTGATGCATGGATATTGCACTGGCCATCATTGCTCTCTAGGGGTGGCGCATGTACACTCGCCACGCGGTTGCGTCACCTCATGGGTTGTGTGGGCCCAGGAACATGAAGGGATGCCCGCCTTCTCTGGGCTACCTATTTAACCCGGCAAGGGCGATAAGGCTTGCATCGCCTCAGTCTTCTTCGCCTTCCACCTTCATCCCTCCACTCTCACAGCATGGCGCCGGTGAGGAGATTCTCTGCTGCCGACAAGGGGAAGGCCCCTGGAGAAGGTCGTGCCGCTCCAAATGCCAAGAGCGGGCGAGGCCTCCCTTGGAAGTATGCGGCGATGTCGACAGCAGCCACCGCTAGGCGCGGCCATGGTTCCGCCTACCCGGGGATCGCCATCGGCAGCCATGGCGAGGCGTCGATAGGCACGGGTGCCCATGGCGGCCGAAATGGGAGGTCGGTGATGCCCCCCGGCCGCCTCGCCCATGGCTCCACTCGACTGATACGGCGAAGGAGTTCATGACGTGGGCGTACATGCCGGAGATCACCTGGCTCTAGCTCCCAAGCTTTTTCGTGAAGGCGCTGTCGGCCGGCGGGCTCTCGGGTCATAGGCTGCAGGCCGACGGCTGCTGCGGCGAGGCGTCCTGGGTCGAGTTCGAGGTCACCCCCCGCGGCTACGTGTACCTGAACCGTGGGTGGAACACGTTCGCCCGCGCCCGAGGCTTGAAGGGGAGGTGCTACCTCCACTTCAAGTTCGACGGGGAGGCAACGCTCTTCGTCAAGATCTTTGATGTCGAGGGCGATCGTCTAGGTTGCTTCCCGGAGGACGCCTGCCGTGGCGGTCCCTTTGATGAGCCTGTTTCTGGCGGTGGGCGCCACGCCTCCAGCGGCAGTGACACCCCCTCCGGGAGGAGCCCGAGCGACAACAGCGACATCAGCTAAGACAAGCTGCCTCGCCGCCGTGCCCGAGCCTCGGGGGGAAGCCCCCAAGCGTGGCGGCACCCGTCTTCTCCTGCGGTGCCTGTGAAGGAGGAGGATGGCACACACTGAGTGTTGGTGTGTAAGTGTCGAGCCCTCCTCCGGGATCTCCATCATTAGTTGTCTTCTCCTTGATCTCGACCCTGCATCCTTAGGAACAGGAGCAGACTCTTTGGGCTTGTAATGGCTTTTGGCGGCCGCCCCCTTTTCTTAGTGATGTTGTTTCTCTACTGGTTTAGATGCTTTGCTTGGTATGCTTGCAGCGGACATCTTTGTTGTGATGCATGAGTGTGGTGTTCAGGGGGGGCTCGTAGGTTGGTTGGTATTTCCCTTGCTGCAGGTGAAGTGGGTCGATGCTCTATGTCAGCTGGCCCCGGTCCCGCACATTTCCCTGCCGCCGTAGAGTGCGACCCGTTACCAAGGTCTTTCCTCACGAGGCAAGGCCTTGGCACCGGAGTGCCAAGTGGCTTTGTGACCGGTAAGGCTCCTGAGGCACTGTGCTCAGAAGCCCCCTTAGACATTCAAGCGGCTCTACATCGACATGCCCCAGTCCCGCACATTTCCCTACCGCGAGGGGCGACTTGAAGGTCGCCCCCCGTGGAACAAGGCCCTGGCACCCGGGTACCAGGTGGCTTTGTGACTGGTAGGGTTCCTGACGCGCGATGCTCAGGACCCCCCTTACACATTCAAGAGGCCCTCGTGAGTTCTGTTTTTGGAGGTCCCTAATCTACATTCAGGAAGCTCTGCGTCCGTAGGTCCCAGTCCCGCACATTTCCCCGCCATCGTGAGGCGCAACCCGTTACCAAGGAGGTTCCTCACGGGGTCGTGCCCTGGAACCGGGGTGCGAGGTGGCTTTGTTACTGGTAAAGCTCGTGAGGCATTATGTTCAGGAGCCCCCTTAGGTCCTCAAACTGCCCCAAGATAAAGAACTGTTGTGAGGAAAAACCAGATGTTGTTCCCTCTCCAAGGTGGTGCACTGAGCCCCGATTAGGTCTCGTGAGTGAGTGCTAGTTGGCATGAGTCTGCCGACTCGTCAGCGTGTACCACATGTGTATTCGGGCGCCAACACCTTGGCGAGGTGTCGGCACCGTGCCCCCAGCCCCTGCACGCGGGGTACGAGTGGGGGAGGGCAAACGGATGCACGACTTAGAGGAAAAGAGCATGCTGCGAAGAATATGGGGAAAATAAGTTTTTGCGGAAAGCTTCATTTAGAAAGGCCCCGAGTCTTGATTTCATAAATATCATTAAATCCAAGTCAGAAGAAAGAAAATGCAAGCCAAATCCGACACCTAATCTATTCTCCGCCTCCATCGCCACCCAGCGCAGAGCTAAGGTCTTCCAGTAGGAGTGGGGTGGACCCCTTCCACGTCCTCGGGGGGCCCTGGGCGTATACAGCCTCGCTCGTTGTTACATGAGAGTGTCACGGTGGGGGTGTATCTAGGAGGTCGCGAGGACGCTTTGTCCTCGCGAGTGTCCCTACCCCCAAGGCATTAGGCGCCTGATTCCGGAAGTCATTGGTGGACTGTTTTGATTTCCTTCGTCTTCCCCACCAGCGTGGGATGGACCCCTTCCGCGTCCTCGGGTGCCCCTGGGCGTATACAGCCTCGGCTCGTTATTACGTGAGAGTCGGGATGCAGTAGGTTCCGGAAGAATTGAAGGACGGTGCAGGGTTGATGCAGAGGCGGCGCGGAGGCAGTGTAGGGACGATGCAGAGTCATCATGGGTAGAACTTGCGGAGGTGTTGGATGTTCCAGGCATTCTGGACGGGGACTCCATCTTGAGTCTCTAGACAAACAGAGCCAGGCCTAGAGATGTGGATGACCTTGAAAGGGCCTTCCCACATAGGCGAGAGCTTGTTCAAGCCTTCCCTCGATTGGACCCGCCTCAGGACGAGGTCGCCGACTTCAGGGGTCCTGGAGCGGATGTTGCGGCAGCGGTAGCACCGTAAGTCTTGCTGGTACCTCCGGCTCGGAGAGAGGCCCGACGGTGCACCTCCTCTTTGAGTATGAGGTACGTCCCCTATGCGGCCTCCTGACCCTCCTCATCGAATGCAAGGACCCGTAGGGAGCGGTGCTTGATTTCGTGGGGAAGAACCGCCTCCGCTCAGTAGACGAGGAAGAATGGGGTCTCGCCGGTGGGCTTGGTTGCAGTGGTGCAGATAGACCATAGTACCGACGGGAGCTCATCGACCCAACCTCGGCCGCAAGCCTCAAGCTTCTTCTTGAAACTCCTTACTATGAGACCCCGCAGGAACTCCGCGTTGGCGCGCTCTACCTGGCCGTTGCTTCGTGGACGGGCCGCCGATGCGTAGCATATCAGTGTACCGAGGTCAGCACAATAAATCTTGAAGAGCTGACTAGTGAACTACGAACTGTTATCCGTGATGATGCGGTTGGGGACGCCGAAGCGCCTCACGAGGCCCTTGATGAACTTGACGGCGCACCCGGCCGGGATGGTGCACACGGGCTCCACCTCCGCCCACTTGGCCAATTTGCCGATGGCGACGTAGAGCTAGCGGGAGCCCCCGTGGCCCGGGGGAAAGGCCCCAAAATGTCCAGCTCCCAGACCGCAAAGGGCCAGGTGAGCGGGATGGTGTGGAGGCCCTCCGTGGGCTGGTGGATCTTCTTGGCATGGAACTGGGAAGCCTCGCAAGACCTGACCGGCTCGGTAGCATCGTCCAGAGCTGTGTGCCAGTAAAAACCTGACCTGAATGCCTGAAACGTCTCCGTCGTATCTACTTTTCCGAACTCTTTTCCCTTGTTTTGGACTCTAATTTGCATGATTTGAATGGAACTAACCCGGACTGACGTTGTTTTCAGCAGAATTGCCATGGTGTTGTTTTTCTGCAGAAATGGAAGTTCTCGGAACATCCTGAAAATTTACGGAGATTGTTTCTGGAATAAAAGAAAAATACATGCGCAAAGATCCACGGGAGGGGCGTGCCAGTCGGCCACAAGCCCACAGGTCGTGGCCACCCCCTATGGCCGCGCCGTGAGCGCTTGTGGGGCCCACGTGGCACCACCGCCCCAATCTCAGTTCTATATCTTCCATTTCGCCTGGAAAAAAAATCAAAGAGAAGGTTTCATCGCGTTTTGCGATACGGAGGCGCCGCCACATCCTGTTCTTCATCCGGAGGGCACATCTGGAGTCCGTTTCGGGCTCCGAAGAGGAGAAATTGTCGCCATCGTCATCATCACCTTTCTCCATCGACAATTCCATGATGCTCTTCACCGTTCATGAGTAATCTCATCGTAGGCTTACTGGACGCTGATGAGTTGGATGAGATCTATCATGTAATCGAGTTAGTTCTTGACGAGGATTGATCCCTAGTATCCACTATGTTTTAGATTGATGTTGCTACTACTTGGCCATGCCTAATGCTTGTCACTAGGGCCCGAGTGCCATGATTTCAGATCTGAACCTATTATGTTGTCGCCAATATATGTTTGTTTTAGATCCTATCTTGCAAGTTGTACTCACCTACTATGTGTTATGACCCGGCAACCCGAGAGTGACAATAGCCGGAACCACTCCCGGAGATGACCATAGTATGAGGAGTTCATGTATTCACCGCGTCTTAATGCGTTGGTCCGGTTCTTTACTAAAAGGAGAACCTTAATATCGCGTAGTTTCCATTAGGACCCCGCTGCCACGGGAGGGATAGACAATAGATGTCATGCAAGCTCTTTTCCCTAAGCACGTATGACTACATATGGAATACATGCCTACATTATATTGATGAACGGGAGCTAGCCACATATCTCTCCGTGTTATAGTTGTTACATGATGAATCACATCCGTAACACTCATCCATCACCGATCAACTGCCTACGAGTCTTTTACTACTGGTTCTCGCTACGTAACTTTGCCTAGGCTTGTCCCTTGCTACAAGAGGGATTGGGCTACTTTGCTACTGCTACTGTCACTACTGCTGTTACTTGTTACTTTGCTGCTGCTGCTACTATTGTTCCTTGCTACTCCGCTGTTACTTGTTGCAAGACTTTGTTGGCACCGACATCCCGTCAACAAGGCTTTTACTGGCGCCATTGATACAACAGTTATGAATAGTCTGACTTGTCAAAAGGTCGTTTCTCGCTCCATTGCTGTCATACTACTTTGCTACTGATACTTTGCTTGTAGACACTAATCTTTCAGGTGTGGTTGAATCTGACACTTTCAGCTGCTAAAACATGAGAATATTCTTTCGCTTCCCTTCGTGCGAACCAACAAATTTTGGTTGAATACTCTACCCTCGAAAACTGATGCGATCCCATACGCTTGTGGGACATCAAGGCTTTTTTCTGGCGCCGTTGCCGGGGAGGCACAACTTCATTCTCTGAGTCACTTGGGATTTTCGTCTGCTGATCACTATGAGGAATCTGAAAGATCCAAGAACTAAAATCTTGCCTTCCACTACGAGGAGAGGTAAGGAATTGTCATCTAGCTCTGCACTTGATTCACCTTCAGTTTTGATTAAGTTTGCCACTTCGCCTCCTGCTAGAAATCTTGATATGTCGCCTGTGCTTGATGATGCTACTTCTGTTGTCCATGATGCTATGCTTGATACTATGCCTGATGATGATATGCTTGATACTATGCCTGCTATGCCTGATACTGCTTTGCCACTTGGTACCCCTGATGCACATATTGCTAGAGTTGCTGCTAGATGTGATGATGCTTCTGAAACTGCTGATACTATTGAAGTAGAACCTGCTACTATGCCTGAATTGCCTGTTATGCCTGATACGCGCTATGTTATGGAGGGAGAGATAGCTGAGGATTTTCTTGCGTGTAAGGATAGCTATGATGTTGAGAAACTTCTGCGCAAGAGGAAACAAAAATCTCTGAACGCTAGGATGAAATACGACCCGAAGTTTGCTACTTCGCCTATCTTTGTGACCGATAAGGATTATGAATTCTCTGTCGACCCTGAGTTAATCACTCTGGTCGAATCTGATCCTTTTCACGGTTATGAGTCTGAAACGGTTGTAGCCCATCTTACCAAACTGCACGATATAGCCACCCTATTCACTAGTGAGGAAAAGATCTGCCACTACTATATCCTCAAGTTGTTTCCTTTCTCATTAAAGGATGATGCTAAGACCTGGTTCACTTCTCTTGCTCCTGGTTGTGTGCGTAGCCCCCAGGATATGGTCTACTACTTCTCTGAAAAATATTTCCCTGCCCATAAGAAGCAAGCTGCCTTGTAGGAAATAAACAACTTTGCTCAGGCTGAATAAGAGAGTCTCCCACAAGCTTGGAGTAGCCTCATCCAGCTACTGAATGCTTTGCCTGATCACCCTCTTGAGAAGAATGAGATACTTGATATCTTCTATAATGGACTTACCGATGTTTCTAAAGACCACCTAGATAGTTGTGCGAGTAGTTTTTTTAGGGAACGAACCGTAGAACAAGCTGAGATTCTGTTGAATAACATCTTGTGCAATGAGAATGCTTGGACTATTCCCGAAACACCTCCTATGCCAACTCCGTAGAAAAGAGGTATTCTATTCCTCAGTCCCGAAGATATGCAAGAAGCCAAGAAATCTATGCGAGAGAAAGGCATTAAATCTGAAGATGTCAAAAATCTACCACCTATCGAAGAGATCCATGGCCTCGATAACCTGATACAGGTAGTAGAAGTAAATTCTCTGCGTAGGTTTGATGAGAGTGATATTCCTTTTGATAAACCTCCTAGCCTATGCATGGATGCATTTGATAACTTTGTTGCCAAACAATAGAGCTTCAATGATTATGTTAGCAGACAATTGGAAAAGAATGCTCGTAGGCTTAGTCATTTAAGTGCTTGTGTGGACAGAAATGTCAATGATCTTAAGCTTTTGAGTAAACATGCCTCTATGGTTACTACTCAGGTAGAACAAGTACTTAAAGCTCAGAATGACTTGCTCAACGAGTTGAATGACAATTATGTCAGAGTCGTCACTAGATGCGGTAGAATGACCCAGGAACCTTTGTATCCCGAGGGTCATCCAAGGAGAATTGAACAAGATTCTCAAGGAGTTAGCACTGATGCACCTAGTCATCCTAGAAAGAAGAAAGATGATAGGAACCTGCACGCTAGCAACCCTGTTGCTGCTACACCTGAGAGTCCAAACGGTGCCTCTGTCTCTGTGCTGAAACACAGTCTGGTGATGAACATAAGCCTAATGATGATATCAATAGTGATGTTCATGAAGATGCTCAGCCTAGCAATGAAAAGGATGTGGAGATTGAACCTGTTGATCTTGAAAAACCACAGCGTAAGAATAGAAGATACGATAAGAATGACTTCACTACTAGGAAGCACGGTAAAGAAAGGGAACAATGGGTTCAGAAACCTATGCCCTTTCCTCCCAAACTATCCAATAAAAAGGATGACGAGGATTTTGAGCGCTTCGTTGAGATGATCAGACCTGTCTTTCTACACATCCGTTTGATGGATATGCTCAAGATGTCTCTGTATGCTAAGTAAATGACGGATATTGTGACTAATAAGAGGAGGATACCTGATCTTGAGATCTCCGCCATGCTTGCCAATTACACTTTCAAGGGTGGAACTCCTAAGAAACTAGGTGATCCCGGTGTGCCCACTATACCTTGCTCCATTAAAGGCAACTACGTTAGAACTGCGTTATGCGACCTTGGAGCCGGTGTTAGTGTTATCCCTCTCTCTCTTTATCATAGACTTGAGCTGGATAAGTTGACACCCACTGAAATCTCTCTGCAAATGGCCGACAAATCAACTGCTTTCCCTATCGGCATTTGCGAGGATGTGCCTGTTGTGGTTGCTAACACCACTATCTTAACAGACTTTGTTATCTTGGATATTCCCGAGGACGATGCCATGACTGTCATCCTCGGAAGACCCTTTTTAAACACTGCAGGGGCTGTTATAGATTGCAACAAAGGCAATGTCACTTTCCATGTCAACGGTAGTGAGCATATGGTGCACTTTCCGAAGAAACAATATCGAGTACATTGCATCAATGGTATCGAAAAAACTTCATAGATTCTTATCGGGAGCTTTGAATACCCTATTCCTCGTGTCAAGATGAAGTATGATTTGCTTGTCGGGGAGATACATATCCCCATTGAGGTGGCCTAGTGACTATTCGAAAATTCTCCGTTCTCTTTTGCGATTCAAGAAAGTTTTGTCAAGGGGATTTGATAAACCCCATTGACAGATTTCTTTCGATGACCATGAGACGGATGAATCGAGGAGTCACAAACCTATGTTCCAAGCTTTCGATTTAATTTAGTTTTCTGTTTTAGCGTCTGGTAGCAAAGTACCCCGAAAATAAAAGTTCTTCGAACGCTGTGAAAATCAAGTATGATTTTTTTCTAGAATATTTGAAAAATACTGGGACAAAGAGTCTGTTTGGGGGCCACACCAGTGGGCCACAAGCCCTAGGGGTGCGGGCACCCCCCTGGCCGTGCAACCCAGGCTTGTGGGGGCCACAGGCACCCCCTCCACTCATTCTTTCTCCCACCTGCTTCTCCTACCTCCAGAAAATATCGTTTCGCAGCTCAAACCCGTGTTCTTGCTCCTCTTGCTGGGATTTTCGATCTCTTTGCTCAAATCACCGTTCTCTGAACTGTTTTGGGGAAATTACTCCTTGGTAAGTGACTCCTCCATTGGTCCAATTAGTTTTTGCTCTAGTGCCTTATACTCCGCGTATTTTTGCTGCCTTGGTGACCATGTTCTTGAGCTTTGCATGCTGATTCTAGCTGGTCCCAAGTAGTTTTGATGCGTAATATGGTCTTTAGGCACTTGTGGGAGTAGTTGCTACGAGTTTCGTTGAGCCTTATTCAGTTTTTCTTAGAATCATTAAAAATTTCAGAAATTTTCAGAGATAGAAAAGGGAAAAGATGAGGACGTTCTTGAGAGGCTCTTCAAGCCGTGACCCCAAGGATGATGGGAGTGAGAAGAAGGACAAGTATCTGGTCCCTCGAGTCGCAGAAGTTCGCGTGTGCGAATGGCCAAGCGACGCGTTCTTACGCGCTGCTGGAATTTATGAGGACTTTTATCACTTGGTGGAGAACGCAGGCCTTACCGCCTTCGTTGAAGATAAGTGTTCGCAATACCTCCTCCTCACTAATATCTTCGTACAAAGCTTTAACTTCTATCCGAGGAAGAATCCTCCTATGGTTGAGTTTAAACTTTATGATGTCCCCCAGCGCATGTCACTGCAGGATTTTTGGAACGTTTGCAAATTACCTTACGTTGGGTATATTCATGAACCTCGTCCACGGGACTTGGAAGCTTTTATCTGTACAATTGTTGTTGGAGAGGGGAGAGGAGTGTCTTGTGCTAGAGCTGCTAGCATTCATTTTCCCGTGCTTCGGTACTTCTCACTATTCGTGGGAAAATGTTTGATTGGCCGTGGGAAAGCTGGGCCACTTAGTTCCCTAGATCTTGCGGTAATGCACGAAGCCCTTTATAACGATAAAACTTATAGCTTGGGCGCTATAGTAGCTCAATGGTTGAACCTTAACCGTTCTAAAGGTGTTGTCTATGGAGGTATCTATGCTACCCGTCTTGCTAGACACTTTGAGATACCCATTAGACTGGAGGAGGAAGAAGAGATGCTTCTTCCCGAGAGATATCTAGATTACGATAGCATGGTTCGCCATGACTTTCTTGATAGAGATATAGGTGGAAGGATGATTGATAACCTGGTATTTAGTTATGGTACTCGTGAGACTATTACTTTGCCTGCTCCTTCTTTGTTCAATCTTCATGCAGGCAGGAACACTATTATGCCCTTGGATATCTACGCATATTGGGGCTTGGCCCAACCACAGGTGCCCGTGCCCGAGCCGCCAGTCGAGTACCAGGCGCCACTTTATCAGTGGGAGCCAGAGGAGCTCACACAGCAGTGGCATCCCCAGTCCACTCCGGAGTACCCAGGAGCTGGTTATTTCCCTCCTTGGGAGTAGACCAAGTTAGGCCAAAAGCCTAAGCTTGGGGGAGTACGTGTTCTCACCAACTTTACATTCTTGCTTATGCTTTCACTTTGTTAGCCGGTGTTCACACTTTGCCACCGTATCATCCATGCTAGTTTATTTTCTTTTTATTGTTTTCTTTTCGTGTGTCTCTCTAGTTTGAGAAAACACAAAAAGAATTTCTTTTTCTTCTTTTGCTTGTTGGGAGCTTTCCCGTGTACATAGTTTTCTTTTTCTTTGGGTCAAGGTAGAAGACCATGGTTACAATGTTTAGTGGCTCTTGGACGCATACCTGT
Source organism: Hordeum vulgare subsp. vulgare (assembly GCF_904849725.1). Classification (NCBI taxonomy): domain Eukaryota; kingdom Viridiplantae; phylum Streptophyta; class Magnoliopsida; order Poales; family Poaceae; genus Hordeum; species Hordeum vulgare. Next base: position 348,855,551 of record NC_058521.1, read on the forward strand.
TTAGCTTTCAAAGAGACATCTTACTTTGTCTTCTCCTTTGTGTTTGCCTGCAGATTCCAGCGTAGTCCAATGCACGAGCACCCTTATTATTGTTCAAATCGTTCGGTCGTGCAAGTGAAAGGCAATAATGACGATATATGATGAAGTGACTGAGCGTGGCAAAGCTGGTATGAACTCGATCTATTTTGTTTTTGTAAATATGACTAGCTCATCATGCCTGATTCAGCTTTGTTGTGAGAGAAACATGTTTGCAATGACACCGTAGAGATCATAGTTGCGTATGCCATGCTTATTTAGCTAGGAGCTTATAATGGTTTGTCTTGGTTGCCCACATGTATGTTGAGATGACTATGATGTAGTATGATAGGATGGTATCCTCCTTTGAATGATTCAAGTGGCTTGACTTGGCGCATGTTCACGCATGTAGTTGAAACAAAATCAACATAGCCTCTATGATGTTCATGTTCATGGTGGTTTATGTCCTACTCATGCTTGCACTCAATGTTAGTTAATCTCAATGCATTTTGATGACTATTGTCGCTCTCTAGTTGGTCGCTTCCCAGTCTTTTAATAGCCTTCACTTGTACTAAGCGAGAATACTGCTTGGGCATCCACTTTTATAAACACAAAATTGTGCCATATGAGTCCACCGTACCTACCTATGTGCGGTATCTACCTTCCGTTCCAAGTAAATTTGCATGTGCCACTCTTTAAACCTTCAAGAAATAATCTGTTTTGCATGCCCGAACTGCTCATGTGGTGACAGGGGGCTATTGGTATCTTCCATGCTAGGCGTGTTATCCTCGATATGTGTTTATTCACTATCATTCACGAGAAAGGGGCCGGTAATTGGAATTCCCAGTTCCACACTCAAATCAAAAAGATAATTGCAAACAAAACTCCCCCAGGATTGATGTTGGTTTGGACGGTACCCGAGGATTCGGCTAGCCGTGGAGTGTGATTGATTGGTGGTGGGGGAGTCAAAACTTTACTTTTCTATTTGGGAACCGCCTATTGCAGGTGTAGCGTGGAAGATGTTGAGAACTCTAAGTCATTGCATTGACAATGAAAGCATGCCACCCAAAAGCATTAGCTCTGTATTCAAAGTTTGAGCTCTGGCACCACTACAAATCACTGCTTCCCTCTGCGAAGGACCTGTCTATTTATGTTCCTGTTGAGTCATCCTCCTCTTACAAAAGCACCTATTAGAGAGCAACTCTGTCATTTTTATGCTTTTCTTTTAACTCTGTTGAGTGTGACTATGATTGGATCTTCATTGCCATGAATTACAATGTTTAGTCAGCCCTTGGTGTTTTAAGGTGCTCTGCATTTATGTTTTGCGGTCTCAGAAAGAGCTAGCGAGATACCATCTATTCGTACTGCTTCATGTTGTTTTCATTGAAGTGTTCACATTTGAGGCTTGTTATTATTTGCTCGCTAGTTTATTATGCCATTGATATGAGTTTACTGTGAGACCTAGATGTCATTTGCTTATGTGGTTTGCTTGTGATGTTGCTGAAATTCTGGTTGTGAGTTAGACATAGTTGCAACAACAAGATCAAACAGAGTTCGTCAAAGTTTTTCTTTTGTCTCTCTCAGTTTGTCAACTGAGTTGCTTGAGGACAAGCAAGACTTTAAGCTTGGGGGAGTTGATACGTCTCCGTCGTATCTACTTTTCCGAACTCTTTTGCCCTTGTTTTGGACTCTAATTTGCATGATTTGAATGGAACTAACCCGGACTGACGCTGTTTTCAGCAAAATTGCCATGGTGTTGTTTTTGTACAGAAATGAAAGTTCTCGGAACGTCCTGAAAATTTACGGAGATTTTTTCTGGAATAAAAGAAAAATACCTACGCAAAGATCCACCGGAGGGGGCGTGCCAGTGGGCCACAAGGCCACAGGCCGCGGCCATCCCCTATGGCCGCGCCGTGAGGGCTTGTGGGGCCCACGTGGCACCACCGCCCCCAATATCAGTTCTATATCTTCCGTTTCGCCTAGAAAAAACAGGGAGAAGGTTTCATCGCGTTTTGCGATACGGAGGCGCCGCCACCTCCTGTTCTTCATCTGCAGGGCAGATTTGGAGTCTGTTTCGGGCTCCGGAGAGGGGAAATCGTCGCCATCGTCATCATCAACCTTTCTCCATCGACAATTCCATGATGCTCTTCATCGTTCGTGAGTAATCTCATCGTAGGCTTGCTGGACGGTGATGAGTTGGATGAGATCTATCATGTAATCGAGTTAGTTCTTGACGGGGATTGATCCCTAGTATCCACTATGTTTTAGATTGATGTTGCTACTACTTGGCTATGCTTAATTCTTGTCACTAGGGCCTGAGTGCCATGATTTCAGATCGGAACCTATTATGTTTCGCCAATATATGTGTGTTTTAGATCCTATCTTGCAAGTTTTAGTCACCTACTATGTGTTATGACCCGGCAACCCCGGAGTGACAATAGCCGGAACCACTCCCGGAGATGACCATAGTATGAGGAGTTCATGTATTCACCGCGTGTTAATGCGTTGGTCCGGTTCTTTATTAAAAGGAGAACCTTAATATCCCGTAGTTTCCATTAGGACCCCGCTGCCACAGGAGGGATGGACAATAGATGTCAAGCAAGTTCTTTTCCCTAAGCACGTATAAATACATACAGAATACATGCCTACATTAGATTGATGAACGGGAGCTAACCACATATCTCTCCGTGTTATAGTTGTTACATGATGAATCACATCCATCACACTCATCCATCACCGATCCACTACCTACGAGTCTTTTACTACTAGTTCTTGCTACGTTACTTTGCCTAGGCTTGTCCCTTGCTACAAGAGGGATTGGGCCACTTTGTTGCGACCACTTTGCTGCTACTGTCACTACTGCTGTTACTTGTTACTTTGCTGCTGCTACTACTACTGTTCCTTGCTACCCCATTGTTACTTGTTGCAAGACTTTGTTGGCACCGACATCCCGTCAACAAGGCTTTTACTTGCACCATTGATACAACAGTTAGGAATAGTCTGCCTTGTCAACAGATCGTTTCTGGCTCCGTTGCTATCATACTACTTTGCTGCTGATACTTTGCTTGCACACACTAATCTTTCAGGTGTGGTTGAATCTCACACATTCAGCTGCTAATACTGGAGAATATTCTTTCTCTTCCCGTCATGCGAACCAAAAAATTTGGGTTGAATACTCTACCCTCGAAAACTGCTGCGATCCCATACGCTTGAGGGACATCAACGCCTTACCTTCTAGCATGCGCGAGGAAGAGTGATGTCCGCAATCCCCTCCGTGAATGTCGGCCAGTAACTCGCGCCCCTGGTCCCAGGAAATGCACCGCAGCGCGACGTCGTTCCGACGCCTACGGTACGAGGCGTCGTCTCGTTGGCACTAAGCCGAGGCTTGTCGTACTACGGCAATGCTCCAGGGAGCAGATATGCCCCGAGTTCCTGCATCCAATCGTCGTCTTGAGCCTCCAGGGCCAGGAGCAGTCGAGCCCCCGTGGCTTGACCGCAGTCCAGAGCCCCCGAGGGTGGTGCACGCGAGAACTTCTTTCCGTGCGGTGTCGGGTCTTCGGGTGACAGCTTTGTAGAGGGCTTAGAGAACCGGTCCTCAAAGACGCTTGGCTCCCGAGCCTCGCGACGCGAAGCTCTCTTGGCGATGTCGTGCGCCTCCTTGCTTTCGACTCGCGGGACATGCTACAACTCCAGGCCTTGAAATCGTTTCTCGATCTTACGCACCTCTTGCAGGTATGCCTCCATATGCTCATCTTTGGACGTGTAGTCCTTGTTAGAAAAGTAGACGAGGAGCTGAGAGTCGCCCATCACAGTGAGGCGCTGGACCCCCAAGGCCGTCGCTACCTTGAGGCTAGCGATGAGGCCCTCGTACTCCTCTATGTTGGTGGAGACCTTCTCCCCCTCTGGAAGTAGAGCTGCATGGCCTAGCGAAGCTTGTCTCCCATCAGGGAAGTGAGGAGGATGCCATCCCCTGCTCCCATTCGCGCGAAGGCACCACCGAAATGCATTGTCCATCCCTTGGGCGCCTCCACTCCGGGGCAAGGGATTGGTTCCCTTCCAGCCCCCAGTCAGGCGCGTCCGTCCATTCTGCCACGAAGTCGGCCAAGGCGGCTCCTTTGATGACCCTGGTCGTGCTGAATTCGACGTTGAAGGCCTGAAGCTCGATGTTCCACTCAGCAACTCTTCCTGCCACGTCAGATACTGAATAACAAGAGTCTTACATCCGAATTCATTGTTTGATACAATAAAGGACTATCACGGTCAAGTCTTACATAGATAGGGCCAAGATGGCCAATCACACCAACACAACTACTAGCGGAATAATTGGTAGAAAACGGGAACCCATGCCATCAGCATTAACCAACTGGTATTCTGACAGGGAAACGTCCTAGTTCGTGTGTCCATCTCCGATGACGAATACTTCTCCATACTCTGGTCCCTCCATGTCTGGTCAATAAAATAACCAGTGGCAAGCCAATGAGTACATTGAATGTACTCGCAAACAGTCCAGGATATGGATAATGCAGTTGGTATGATAATAAAGTAATATGCAGCCTTTGCGGAAAGCAATTTTTAAATTAAAATGCGCAACTACTTGTATGGATATGCATGGTCAATTACTTGTATGGATATGCATCATAAGCAAGACGGCAATCATGATTACGGGTCACAGATAACATCATATTTGTGGAGGGATGAACGCCACAGGTTCACCCTGTATGCTAATAGGGTGTCTGGTTGGGCTTCCAGCCATCTTCCGTCTACCGGCTTCTAAGCCAAAAGCTCCTATTTAGGGGCTTCGGGCTGCAGCTGTGGCTTTCGGCCTTGTCAAAGCCGGAGCCGAAAGCCACAGCTGAAACTGGAAGCCCCTAAATAGGAGCTTTTGGCTTCGAAGTAGGAAGCCGGAAGCTGGGTGGAAGCCCAAGCAAACACCCCCTAAGTCTCCAGACTTGTCATATCATGTTCCTCAGATAACACCTTAATACACTCACACACACATAACTGGTTTTATTCGGAAACGACTAGACATAGTTTAAGAAGGATTACCCAACTGTCCTTGACCGTGGACACGACTATTCGAATAGTTCTACACTATGTAGAGGTTGTACGTTGTACCCACAAGATCTGGGGAACTTCCGTGTCATCCATGACTCGCGGTATATAACATACCAGAGGTAAGTACCCGATCAATGTCTTTCCCCTGATGACAATAGACAAAGAGTCCACTCAATTTCTACCCAACCCACATGATGTACGTCTTACGAGCACCAACTCTAGACCGTATCATCCATGCAGGGACCAACAGCATGCACGAAACACGTAAGAACGGCATAGTCGACCTACCTGGTACGACCACATCACGAGAGTCAACATATCACTCTCGCCACTAGTAATACGAACTCTTTGCTAGCACCGACCAAAGTAATCAACAAAGCCCGTGCCATAAAAGGGTATCATGGTCGCACATGTAAAGTTGGGACGATCGACACATCATAAATCTAATCCCATTTTCGAAACCACTCGCACAAAACCTTTCCGGTACACCACTTCTTTCTCAAGTGGTCATACAGTTCAACACCATCACCCTGGGGCATTAGTGGCACCCGACAAGGTTTTCGTAAAACCTTTGATATCACATATGTGTTACCATTACCATGCATATGCTCATCCTATGCGTAGCACTACTACTACTTGTCAACTTTTATCAGCGTGACCCTCGTAGATGGTAAGGTCATGCTCAATGCAAGTGCTCCGGAGGAGCCGTCGGTAACACCATGTCGGGGTGTACCAATTAATCTTGACTATATGCATCGGAATAAAATAATCAACATGTCATGCATCAAACATTTTGTCACACATGGTCCACGGACCTCTTGCCTTGATCAGCTAGGTATCCAGGGTCTTCGAGGTCTTCGGTTCCAAGTCCTTCATCAAACGCGTGATCTATCTTGTCATAATAATAAGAAGAACCACACTCAAAAAGAGAGCACAAACTCATTTTAAAAATGTTAACCTATTCTAAGAAATTATATCTTTTGTTTTAAAAATGTTTTTTCTGTTTTTGAAGTAAAATGGTATTTATAAAGTCTTATTAACACAAGCTAAAAATACCCAAACTAGGCACTTAATTAAAGTTGTGCATAAAAGTCTTTGTAAACATTTGCACAACAACACTAATATATTCTACATATTTTTAGAACAATTATGGCGGAAACATTTTTAAAATTTATTAAATAATTTATCTCGTATAAATATTCTAAAAATAAGTTTTATAAGAAAAAGAAAAAGGGCTTAGCCCCTAGCCTGGCTCGGCCAGGAGCTGGGCGGGCCCAACTGGCCAACCGGCTAGTCAGCCAACCACTATTCATGGCATGCGCGCGATGAAGTTTAAACCTGATGCGAGGGCCCCTGCGGTCAGGCACAAAGAGGGCAGAGGCTGGCTTCCGACAGGTGGGTCCCTCCTGTCGGGGTTGTCTTCCACCTCTAGACAGAGAGGAGGGGAGGCACGCCGGCGGCGGCTCTGACGTCCTCGTGGCCAACTGAGCATAGAAACGGGCTCGTTGCGTCTCCGCCTACCTGGTATGGGTTGAGGGACCGATGGGGAGGTCCTGTGTCACCGGCGACGACGAGGTCGTGGAAGAGAAGCTTCGGGTTGTGGTGGAGAGGGGTGTTCTGAGTGAGGAGAAGCTCGGGGGAGTGGTGGAGAAAGATCCTGAGCTCACTGTGGTCACGGGGAAAGTGAGAGGAGCTCGAGAGCAAGCATGTAGCCCGACATTGACGGAGCTCTGACGTGGTGGTGCCTCGGTCGATCTCGAGCACTGGGTCTCTCCTTGCTCTAGTGGGGATGCTAGGGACTCGATTGGAGGTTGGGAGGAGAGGTGTGATGTGCAAGAACAACGGGGGAAGCCTATTTATAGGCTGGCAACGGGGCACCGAGCGGGGGAGCGTCGGTGGTTTTTGCCACGGCTACAAGAGAGGGAGATAGGGCTCGGGTCAAAACCACTATTTGCGGACGTGGTTTAGGAGTTCCGCGGATGCAACGGGAGGAGCGGGGGCGGCTGTGCAGCAGTGCTGCGGGACCGCGTCCTCCTCACACAATCAGGCGAGCGCAGGCACGCGTCGTGTAATTCAGTGGTGAGCAGGAGAAAGGGGCCCTGAGGTTTCCCTGAGTCGGGTTGTTGCCGGGGGCGAGGAGAGATATCGAGGGGAGGTGAGAACTGGTCAGGGCTGGCTTTCCTAGCCTCAGGTATTCTCTCTAGCGTGTCTAGAGCGCATCTTTGGCATGCCATGGCATGGTGGCACGCTCTGGCCTCCTTTGGCATGGTCTGGCGTGTTTCTGGGGTTGGTTAGATGCCCTTCGGTTGCTAGGAACCGACAGGATTAGTGCTGGTCAAATGGAGGTGCTTAAAGAGGTTCTGCCAGCATTGAACCAGGAGCTAAATTGGGGTTTTTGTCTCACTCAGTTTGAACAATGGAGGGGCCACTATTCAGCAATTGAGGAGTGGTGCTGGCAGTTTGTGCTACGAGTTTGGAGTGAAGGGTGTGGGTGTAGAGAGTGTTATATGATTTTTGACCAATATGGCTGAAAGTGTGTGATCTGGGTTTTGGGCAGGTAACCTTCACCAATGATGTTGAAAGTTAACAGGATTGTGTTTTAGGCAAGATTAGTATGCTCTACCAAATTTGAGCTCCATTGGGCAAGTTTGGCAATGTAAACATGAAAACACCCCCAAATAGACAATTCTACCTTTTTAAGAGGAAATGTGAGAAAATTAATCCCCACAATCCAATTCTTGGCAGGGTCTCCTCATTTGATGAATTGAGCACTCCTGCAAAGTTTTAGACCATTTGGACAAACTTTGCAATGTAGAGTTCCTTCAACTTGAATCTGGACAGGAAAGGTTTTAGGATTATTTGGTGAACCAAACCACCTTGGAATGAAGTGAAACTTGGCATCATCACCAAATACAGTTTGGTAATATGATAGAATTTTCTAGGAATTTATTGAGAATACTTCCTTCGGAAATATTTCAAAAGGTCAAAACAGACATAATAGGTTTTCAAAGGTTTGCTCAAATATTTTGAACAGAAATAGGGGTTGAAAATCATATGTATGGATAATATATTTCTTTTGAGTATCTCCAACTTTTCTTAGATTTTCTAAGGTAGAAAAATAATTTTCCACTCAAAAATATCATTTCTGGTCTAAAAAAAGATGCAAATAAAATAGGAAAATATTTTATAAATTAATTATTTTATTATTTTGGAGAGTTATAATAGTGCTAGAATCAGAATACAATCTTTGGGTGAAGGCACCCCCTTGAAATGACGGACTTGTAGTGCAAACTCCAAAGCAAGGTTTCGAATTAACAAAATTGAGAAAATGGATTATTATGGAAATATTATGTTATAAAAATTATTTTAGATTCACACACTCAAGCATACATACAATCAATGACAATCATGGCACTCATAGCATTTTCTTAAAAAAATTTAGTTAAATCCAAATTTGAAAAGATTACAGTTGAGGCAAAGTGAAAACAGGGTGTGATAGACATGTCCCCCTTACAAGAATCTCGTCCCCGAGGTTGCTAAGTTAGGTGCTAAAAAGTTATGGAAATTTGGATCTGATATAGTATTCACGCTCCCATGTTGCTTCTTCTTCGGTGTGGTTGCTCCACTGGACCTTGAAGTACTTGATGGTGTGGCTTCTGGTACAACGCGGCTTCGTCTAGGATGTGGATCAGCTCTCGCGATAAGTGAGGTCAGGCTGAAGGTCAATGGCTTGATGGTCGATGTCCTTATAAAGATCTGGGCGGTTCGGTGCTTGAAGGCACTTCCGAAGTTGTGACACGTGGAAGACGTTTTACACACCCGAAAGTTCCTAAGGTAGCTCCAACTGGTAAGCAACTTCTCCACGCCTTGCCGCGATCTTAAAAGGTCCAATGAAGATTGGAGCAAGTTTCCCCTTGACATGGAAACGCTTAGTCCCCTTGATAGGTGCGACACGGAGGTACACCTGGTCTCCGGGGTTGAGCTCCACTTCCTTGCGGTGGGAATCCGCATAGCTCTTTTTCCACGACTTGGCCACCTTTAGGTGCTCCCTGACAAGTTGCACCTTGTCTTCAGCTTCATGAAGAACGTCTGCCCGAAAGTCAACCCTTCACCAGTTTTGGACCAGTTGAGCCAAGTGCGGGACTTACGTTTGTATAACACTTCGAATGGGGCCATCTAGAGACTGGACTAATAGGTTTTGTTGTATGAGAACTCGGCGAACGGTAGACAGTCTTCCCATTCGATCACATGTGCCAAGACACAAGTGCAGCGCATATCCTCAAGTATATGATTTACTCGCGTTGTATGTCCCCCGTCTACGGGTGGAAGGCGGTGCTGAAGGAGAGCTTAGTTCCGACAGTTTCTTGGAACTTCTTCCAGAATCTTGAGGTGAACTGCGTGCCTCGGTCGGACACAATATCCTTGGGAACTCCTTGGAGGCTCACAATATGCTCAAGGTAGAGACTGGCCAGCTTGTCGCCACCATAAGTGGTAATGACAGGAATGAAGTGTGAGACCTTGGTCAGGTGATCGACAATGACCCATATGGAGTCATGGTCTCTATTGGATCTGGGTAGACTAGTAATGAAGTCCATACCGACTTTATCTCACTTTCATTCAGGCACCTATAGAGATTGTAGCAGTCCGGTGGGTCGATGGTGCTCAGTATTGACACGCTGGCATACGTCGCACTTGGCGATATATGAAGCTATTTCCCGCTTCATGCCATGCCACCACAATCTTTCTCTGAGGTCTTGATACATCTTGGTCCCACCAGGGTGGATTGAGTAGGGAGTGTCATGAGCCTCTTGCAAGATAAAGTTCTTGAGTTCAGCCTTGTTGGGTATGCATAAATGTTTCCCAAACCACACAACTCCTTGTTCATCCACTAAGAATCCTGGGGTCTTGGCTTCCTTGACCTTCTTCTTGATGCCTTTATGCTCTCGTGTCCCTTCTAGGCCTGTTTAATGTCGTCTACCAGAGTGGGTATGACTTCGAGGTTAGCCAGGAATACTTGTTCAACCAGCTCTAACCTGAAGCTCTCCAGCTCATCATACATGGCGGGTAGCCTTTCCTTGAACATAGCATTCAAAGTGCAAGCCTTACGGCTCAAGGCATCGGCGACAACATTCGCCTTACTTGGGTGGTATTGAATGCTGAGGTAGTAGTCTTTAATCAATTCGAACCACCTTCGCTGCCTCATATTCAACTCCTTTTGGGTAAAGATATACTTCTGACTCTTGTGGTCGGTGTATATTTCGCATTGCTTCCCAAGGAGATAATACCGTCATGTCTGCAAGGCATGAACCACCGTTGCCAACTTGAGGTCATGAGTGGCGTAGTTCTCTTTGTGCGGGCGCAGTTGCCGTGACAGATATGCCACGACTCTATCGTCTTGCATCAGAACTCCATCAAGACCGATTCTTGAGGCATCACAATATATCACAAACTCCTTGTTGATATCTGGAGTGGCCAGTACCGGGGCGGTGGTCAATATCTTCTTTAGTCCCTGGAAGCTTTCTTCACTCTCCGGCGTCCATTCAAACTTTTTGCCCCCTCTTCAAGAGCTGAGTCATTGGCCGAGCAATGCGGGAGAACCCTTCTACGAACTTGTGGTAGTATCCCGCGAGTCCGAGGAAGCTTCTAACTTCCTTCACATCGATCGATGACTCCCAGTTGGTTACCATAGTAATCGTGGCGGGATCGACTGCCAATTCGTCTACCATCATGGTATGACCCAAGAATCCAACTTCGTTCAGCGATAATTCACATTTGCTAAACTTGGCATAAAGTTGGTGCTCTCGAAGTTTTTCCAACACAAGCATCAAGTGTTGCTCATGTTCTTCTTCGGATTTGGAGAAGATTAATATGTCATCGATGAAGACGACAACGAACTTATCCAGGTATTCCATGAAGACTTTGTTCATGAGGTACATGAAGTATGTTCAGGCATTGGTCAACCCAAACGACATGACCATGCACTCGTATAGACTGTACCTGGTGACAAATGCCGTCTTAGGTATGTCCCCGGGCCGAATCTTCAGCTGGTAATACCGAGATCTTAGATCGATCTTGGAGAATACCTTGGCACCATTTAATTGGTCGAATAGGTCTTCATTCTTGGGGAGTGGATACTTGTTGTTTATTTTGTCTTCATTGAGGGAACGGTAATCGACGCAAAGCATGATAGTCCCATCCTTATTGGACACGAATAGAACACGTGATCCCAAGGTGAGGCACTTGGACGGATGAATCCCTTTCTGAGCTTCTCGGCCAATTGCTTCTTCAACTCTACTAGCTCCTCAAATCCCATCTTATAGGGCTTCTTATAGATAGGCCATGACCTGGGCATGCGCTCAATGACGAACTCGATGTCTCGGTTAGGAGGCATCCGAGGCAGCCCATTAAGAAAGACGTCCGGGTATTCACATACCACTGGTACTCAGTCCAACTCTCTTTTCGAAAGGCAATTAACCTGAGGGGCTTGAGTGGAGGTAGGTTCAGAGACGTATTTGACTTTAAAACCTTGGTCACTTATCATGGTAATAGCCCTCTTGGTGTAGTCCAGAATGCTTTGGTGTCTGGCCAACCAAGCCATACCAAGTATCACGTCCAAGCCTTGCGACTTAAGGATGATGAGATATGTTATGAAGTCTATCACGTTAATGGTGATCCCAACTCCTCTACATCCTAGCTTGGTCCTTAGCACTTCTCCCGGGGTGTGTACTGCCATTTTCCCATTAAGGAGGGTAGGCTTCAAACCACACTTTGCAGCAAACTTTTGGGTGACATAAGAATGTGAAGCACCACAATCAAACAATACTGTTGCTGGGGTAGAGTTGACAAGGAACGTACCCAGAATGCAGTCCGGGTCCTCCTAGGCTTCCTCAGTGGAGATGTGATTCACGCGACCCCTGCTGTGGTAATGCTGGTTGCGGGGAGCCTCATTCCTGTTTGGTGCTCCATGGCCTTGTCCTAGATTTGGTGCATTGGGGCACAGTGCATCGGGCTTCTTGTTGGGGCATTGCCTGGAGTAATGTCCAGGCTGACCACATCCAAAGTAGGTGACCTTCCCCGGGATGTTGGGCTTGCCCCCACTGTTGTTGGGCGGATTGATTGTCGGCTTGGGGTTGGCATGCTGCTGAGGCTCGTAGTTTTGGCGAAATGCATGAGTATTGTACTACTGCTGCTGATAGTTAGGCCTTGTCGGGGCGGATTGCCATGGACGAGCCTTCTGGTTGCTGGAACCACCATTTCCCATCAGCTTACGCCTGTGACTATCATCCATATCACGACGCTTGTCTTCTAGCATGAGAGTATTGTTTAACAGATCACAAAAGGTCCGGCAGTCACAAACAACAAGCTGTTATTGCAGTGCATGCTGGAGTCCTTCCATGAAGCATTCCACCTTAGCAGCCTCAGTGCTGACATCTTTTGGCGCATACCTCGACAAGAAGTTGAACTTGTGCAGGTATTCTTTCATTGTGCTGCCACCTTGCTTCAGAGCACGGAACTCCCGCTCCTTCATACTCATCATTCCAGAGGGAATGTGAGCAGCGCGGAACCCATTTTTGAAGACAGCCCAAGTGATAGCATGAGCGTGTTGCATAATCTGGAACCCATCCCACCTAGCCCTGGTTGTGCCTCTGAGATAGTGAGAAGCATAAAGGACCTTCTCATGATCGTCCATGTAATTAACCAGCACGAGGAGGTCTTCAATAGTGCGGATCCAGTCATCGGAATCCAGGGGATGAGTTGTCTTAGTGAATATTTGGGGCGTAGTGCTCATGAACTCACACTGAGTGGAGCGACCATTGCCATTTCCGCCCTATGACGGGTTGTTCACTAGGGCCTGAGCTATCTGCTAGATGGCAGCGTTGTTGGCTTGGCGTTCCTCTCGGAGAGCTTGGAGGAACCGAGCCACAGTCATGTTCTCCGGAGGAGGCTGTGGCGGGGGAATGTCACCTTGCTGCTACTCCGGGTGATCTCCAGCTTGGGCAAACCCACCGTCTCCTGGCTGCTGGCTAGAGTTGCCAGTGTTGGGGTTGCCGAAGGTACTAGTGCGAGTAGCAGTCACCATCCTGTTTGGAGCAGACATGTCAATACTCCGAAGTGGTCGAGAGGAGAGCATAAAGGGATGACTTGCCTATATAAGGGGGCTTTGGTATAGTGCGAGTGTGTCAAACAAGGGGGGTCGAAGAACCCTATGCAAATATATTAATTAAGATAGGCGATGCAATCGCTTACAAGTTGCCTAAGGCAAAATCGCGGCTTTTATCGAGACACAAATGGAAAGCACACACACTACAAGCATTCATGGTTTCATATGGACCATTACACGGACTCGACTTTGCATGGGGACTCCTACTTGTCCTAAGACATCCATCCTAAGCAATGTATTGCTCGGTGTCGTACACAGGCTCTTCAGGGTCTTCCTCCTCGTCCTCATCTATGCGGTTATATTCTTCGTTCATGGGTGTGGGGGAAGGAAGAGGTCCATCGTGATGACATTTCGTCGGTGAAGCGGTAAGGAGCTCAATGTATTCCTCGGCGGTCAGGAGTCGACTCTATACGAGTATCCTTAAGTGGTGGAATTCCTACTCGGAAGTCGATGGCAGATTGCCCTCCAGGTGCTCCTTCTTTATTAACCTTGCACGTCTTCATATTCTCTAGGCGGAGTAGGTCCTTGACTTGATGAAGTTCTTGGTGAAGCGTCACGGACTCCTTCATTAGAAGGTGAGCTAGAGTGTTGGCAGAGAGGCTGAAGTAGGTCTAAAACCTGAGTGGCGTTCCTTCCTCCGGGGATGGGTTGAGTGTCCAGCTCCCATCAAGTCTGTCCTTAACAAAAGGCAGTTGACGAGTAGCCAGCTCATTGGCCATCTCGGAAGGATATCTCAGAGATGCACGAGTTCCTCTCGTGATGCCGTCTCCACTGCCAATACCAGAGTCTCCATCCGTGGTCCTTCAAAGAACCAACTATATGGGGAGTCGTTTGCCTTCACAATCACATCCACGTGATATTCCTTTGTGCTAGCATTGACCCAGGGCTCGTGGTAGAGAAAACGGGCGTGCAGATTACTTGAGACTTCTCCAAGGTATCTCCCAAGAATAGGGGAAAGTCAGTTTCCAAAATCGTCTCAGGTACTACGGCCACTTACAAGGTTTTTAGGAGAGGGTAAGAAATTTGTGGGTGTTATGAAAAGATAGTAGGGTGGAGAAAATCTCAAGTGTAAGGGTTGAGAGTGTCATTCGCCTCGGCTATCGTCCATGCTACCTAAGGCTTCCTATAGTGAGGATGGTTGTGATACCAGCTTTGTGGGGACCACGACTTACGCGTCGAGAAAGTCGAATGCATGTGTACAGTGATCCCAGAGATCAATGCTCACTGAACACAAAGATACAGAATAACGAGAGTCTTACATCCAAATTCAACGTCTGATACTATAAAGGACCATCACGGTCAAGTCTTACATAGATAGGACCAAGAAGGCCAATCACACCAACACAACTACTAGCAGAATACTTGGTAGAAAACGGGAACCCAGGCCATAGCCTTAACCAACAGGAATTCTGACTGGGAAGTGTCCTAGTTCGTGTGTCCATCTCTAAAAACAAATTTTTATTCATACTCTGGTCCCTCCATGTCTGGTTAATAAAATGACCAGTGGCAAGCCTTTGAGTAAATTGAATGTACTCGCAAACAGCCCTTTATACGGATAATGCAGTTGGTACAATAATAAAGTAATATGCAGCCTTTGTGGAAAGCAAGTTTTAATTGAAAATGAGCATGGTTAATTACTTGTATGTATATGCATCATAAGCTAGACGGCAATCATGATTGCGGGTCACAGATATCATCATATCTACGGAGGGCTAAACGCCACGGGTTCACCCTGTATGCCAAGTCTCCAGACTTGTCGTACCATCTTACTTAGATTACACCTTAATACTCACACAAACAACTGGTTTATGCAGAAACAACTGGACATAGTTTAAGCAAGATTACCCAACTGTCCTTGACCGTGGACACGACTATTAGAATAGTTTTACACTCTGCGGAGGTTGTACGATGTACCCACGAGATCCAGGGAACTTCCGTGTCATCCACGACTCGTGGTATATAACCTACCCGACGTATGTACCCAATCAATGCCTTTCCCCTGACGACACTAGAGAAAGATTCCACTCGATTGGTACCCAGCCCACATCATGTACGTCGTACGAGCACCAACTCAGGACCGTATCGTCCATGCAGGGACCAACGGTGTGCCCAGAACACGTAAAAACGGCATAGTCGACCTACCTGGTAGGACCCCGTCACGAGAGTGAACATATCACTCCCGCCACTAGTAATGCGGGCTCTTTGCTAGCACCACAAAAGTAATCAACAAAGACTCATCCCATAAAGGGGTATCGTGGTCGCACATGTAAAGTTGGGATGGACGACACATCATAAATCTAATCCCATTTCCGAAACCACTCACACAAAACCTTGTCGATACACCACTTCTTTCTCAAGTGGTCGACCAGTTCAACACCATCACCCTCGGGCATTAGTGGCACCCGACGGGGTTTTCGTAACACCTTTTATATCACATATGTGTTACCATTACCATGCATCTGCTCATCCTATGCGTAGCACTACTACTACTTGATAACTTTTATTACCGTGACCCTCATAGATGGTAAGGTCATGCTCAAGGCAAGTGCTCCAGAGGAGCCGTCGGTAACACCATGCCGGGTTTTACCGATTAATCTTGACTATATGCATCAGAATAAAATAATCAACATGTCATGCATAAAACATTTTCTCAGACATGGTCAAAGGACTGCTTACCTTGATCCGCTAGGTATCTCGGGTCTTCGAGGTCTTCGGGTCCAAGTCCTTCGTCAAAGACATGATCTATCGTCGTCATAATAATAATAAGAAGCACACTAAAAAAACAGAGCACAAACTCTTTTTAAAAATGTTAACCTATTCTGAGAAATTCTATCTTTCGTTTTAAAAATATTAGTTTCTGTTTTTGAAGTAAAGAAGGTATTTTTAAAGTCTTATTAACACAAGCTAAAAATACGCAAAAAAGTCTTTGTAAAAATTTGCACAACAACACTAATAAATTTTACATATTTTTAGAAGAATTATGGTGGAAAAGTATTTACATTTAATTAAATAATTTATCCTGTAGAAAAAATCGAAAAATCAGGATGAAAAGAAAAAGGAAAAGGGCTCGGCCCCTCGCTTGGCTCGGCCAGCAGCTGGGGCGCCCCAACTGGCCGACCGACCAGTCAGCCAACCATCCAGCACATGCGCGCGCGCCGTGAGGTTTAAAACTAACGCGCGGGCCCCTGCGGTCAGTGACAGAGAGGGGAGAGAGGGGGAGAGACTAGCCACCGATAGGTGGGTACATCCTATCGGGGTTGTCTTCCACCTCCAGACAGAGAGGAGGGGTGGCACGTCGGTGGTGGCTCCGACGTCCTCGTGGCCAACTGAGCACACAAATGGGTTCGTGGCGTCTTCGCCTTCCTCGTAAGGATCCATGGACCGACAGGGAGGTCCTGTGTCACCGGGGACGATGAGGTCACGGCGGAGAAGCTTCAGGTTGTGGTGGAGAGGGGTGTTCCGAGCGAGGAGAAGCTCGGGGGAGTGGTGGAGAAGGATCCTGAGCTAACTATGGTCATGGGGAACGTGTGAGGAGCTCGAGAGTGAGCCTGTAGCCTGAGACCGACGGAGCACCGACGCGGCAACGCCTAGGTCGATCTCGAGCACCGGGGCACTCCTTGCTAAAGTAGGGATGCTAGGGGATCGATTGGAGATTGGGAGGAGAGGTGTGGTGTGCTAGAACGATGGGGGAAGCCTATTTAATGGCAAGCGATGGGGCACCGAGCGGGGGAGCGCCGGTGGTTTTTGCCACGCCTGCAGGACAGGGAGAGAGGGCTCGGTGCTGAAATCACGGTTTGCGGATGTGGTTTAGGACTTAGACGGATGTAACGGGAGGAGCGTGGGTAGCTGTGCAGCCGTGCTGCGGGACCGCATCCTCTTGACCGACTCGGGCGCACGCGGACATGCGTCGCCTGAGTCAGTGGAGAGGGGTGAAAGGGGCCCTAAGGCTGCCTTGAGTCGGGTTGTTGTCGTGGGCGAGGAGAGACATCGAGGGGAGGTGAGAACCGGCCAGGGCTGGCCCCCTAGCCTCGGGTGTGCTCTGTAGCGCGTCCAGAGCATGGCTTTGTCCTGCCACAGCATGCTAGCGCGCTCTGGCGTGCTTTGGCCTTGTCTGGCGTGTATGTGGGGTGGGTTAGATGCCCTTCGATTGCTAGGAACTGAGAGGATCAGTGATGGTCAAATGGAGGTGCATAAAGAGGTTTGGCCAACATTGAACCAGGAGCTAAATTGGGATTTTTGGCTCACTCACTTTGAACCAAGGAGGGGCCACTCGTGTGTAGTTGAGGAGTGGTGCTGGCAGTCTGTGCTAGGAGTTTGGAGTGAAGGGTGTGGTTGTAGAGAGTGCTAGATCTTGT
Organism: Hordeum vulgare subsp. vulgare; assembly: GCF_904849725.1. NCBI lineage: Eukaryota > Viridiplantae > Streptophyta > Magnoliopsida > Poales > Poaceae > Hordeum > Hordeum vulgare. Next base: position 348,873,137 of record NC_058521.1, read on the forward strand.
TTGACCAATCTAGTTGAAGGTGTTTGATCTGGTTTTGGGGCACCTTGTTGGATTTTGGGCTCCGCAGAACCCTCAAGGTTCGAACACATGGGCGTGTAGGAAGATCTCTCTCGGCTCTACCTCAGTCAGCTCGCTACTCGATGGACAACATAGGAAACTCACTCGATGGTGAGGGAGACACATAACACAGCAGTTTACCCAGGTTCGGGCCGCTGTGAAGCGTAAGAGCCCACTCCTCCTTTGGTGGATTGCCTCTCGAGGAAGTTGGTTGATGAACTAGTAAAGTGCTTAGGCGGCTCCTGAGGCTGGGTGACCTTGCGTGCTCCTAGCGGGTGAATGAATGATTCCCCCCTTCTACGAAGCAACCTATCCTCTATATACAGTGGTGGCCCGGGTCCTCTTCCCTTATAGTTTCGGCGGGAATGGATCCCACAATATGCAATTTTGACGGGGAACACGGGAACATGCCCCCTCTGGCCAAAGGTGGTCTTCGCCTGCAAATTGGCTTCCCGCGCTGCAGGGCCGGGCCAGGAGTTGACGTTTGTCCTGCTGGCGGGCCGCGACGGCCTTGTTGCACCAGAAGGGAAAACATTGGAAGATGCCTTGGGAACCCCAGTACGTCCTTGCCCCCTTTGCACTAAAGGGGAAACTGCACCGCCCTCCTACCTGATGCTCGTCTGTCCTTCCCTTGCGTCACCCTTGACACGTGAGGCCGGGCCTCGCCTCGGAATATCCACCGCCCCGGAGGGGTCCTGAGGGGGCCCCCGCGGGTCTTGATGTCGCTCCTCCTCGCGAGGCTTGGCCCCTCGCAAGGGCCTTGCCTTGAGCGACGACGAACCTGGGGCGTTTAGTTGATGAAGTGGGCCAGCCCTGGGCCGCAAACAGACAGGTCTGGTACCCCCATTCCCAGAACGCGAACACAGCTAACCCTCACCAATGATGTTGAAAGTTAACAGGATTGTGTTTTAGGCAAGATTAGGATGCTCTACCAAATTTGAGATCCATTGGGCAAGGTTGGCAATGTAAACTTGAAAACACCCCAAATAGACAGTTCGGCCTTTTAAAAAGGAAATGTGAGCAACTTAATCCCCACAAATCCAATTCTTGAGATGGTCTCCTCATTTGGGGTATTCAGCACTCCTACAAAGTTTTAGACCATTTGGACAAACTTTGCAATGTATAGTTGCTTGAACTTGAATCGGGACACGAAAGGTTTTAGGATTATTTGGTGAACCAAACCAACTTGGAATGAGGTGAAACTTGGCATGATCACCAAATATAGCTTGGTAATATGATAGAATTTTCTGGGAATTTATTGAGAATACTTCCTTTGGAAATATTGCAAAAGGTCAAAACAGACATAATAGGTTTTCAAAGGTTTGCTCAAATATTTTGAACATAAATAGGGGTTGAAAATCATATGTATGGAAAATATATGTCTTGTGAGTATCTCCAATTTTCTCATATTTTTCTAAGGTAGAAAAATATATATCATTTCTAGTCTTCGAAAAGGACATGCAAATAAAATAGGAAAATAATTTACAAAATAAGTATTTTATGATTTTGAAGAGTTATAGTAGTGCTAGAATCAAAATACAATCTTTGGGTGAAGGCACCCCCTTGCAATGAGGGACTTGTAGTGCAAACTCCAAAGCAAGGTTTTGAATTAACAAAAATGAGAAAATGGATTTTTATGGAAATATTATGTTATAAAAATTATTTTTACATCCACACACTCAAGCGTACATACAATCAATAACAATCGTGGCACTCATAGCATTTTCTTAAAAGAATTTAGTTAAATCCAAATTTGAAAAGATTACAGGTGAGGCAAAGTGAAAAGAGGGTGTGACACTCTCTCCCCCCCCCTCTCTATCCCCCTCTGTCTCCACCCTCTACCCCCTTCTCTTCCAACCTCCCCCGCCCCCTATCTCCCCCTCTCTCTGCCCCCTCTCTCCCCTCCCTCTCTCCCCCTCTCTCTCTCTCATGTCTCCCTCTCCCTCCCTCTCTCCCCCTCTCCCCTCTCTCTTCCACTCTCTCTCCCTCACTCCCCTTATCTCTCTCCCCCCATCTCTCTCCCTCGTCTCCCTCTCTCTCCCTCTCCCCCTCTTTCTATCTCTCTCTCCTTTCTCTCCATCTCTCACTCCATCTCCCTCTCCCCCCTCTTTGTCTCCCCCTCTCTCTCCCTCCATCTCTCCATACCTATCTCTCTCCCTCTCTCTCTCTACCTCCATCCCCTCTCTCACTAATCCATCTCTCTCCCTCTCCCTCCCTCATCTCTCTCTCCATATTCCTCTCCCCCCTGTGTCTCCCTCTCTCTCCCCCTCCCTCTCTCCCTCTGCCACCCTCCATCCGTCTCTCCCCCTCCCCCTCCCTCTCTCCCTCCCTCCCTCTCCCCATCTCTCTCTCCCTCTCTCTCCCCTCCATCTCCCCCTCTCCACCTCTCTCCCACTCTCTCCCCTCTCTCCAACCTCTCTCGACCTCCCTCTCTATCTCCCTCTGTCTATTACTCTCTCTTCCCCCCCCCCTCTCTCCATCTCTCTCCCTCTACCTCACTCTCCCTCTCCCACCCTCTCCCTCTCTCTCTCTCTCTTCACTCTCTCTCTCTATCCCCATCTCTCACTCGCTCTCACTCTCCCTCTCCGCCCTCTCCCTCTCCGCCCTCTCCCTGTCCCTCTCTCTCCCTCTGTCTCTCCCTCTCTCTCCCCCTCTCCTCCCTCTATCTCACCTATACCTCTCCCCTATCCTCTCTCCCTCTCCATTCCTCTCTCTATCCCTCTCTCCCTCTATCTCTCCTCCCCACTATATCTCCCCTATCTCTCTCCCCTATCCTTTCTCTCTTCGTCTCTCTATCCCTCTCTCCCTCTAACCCTCTCTCCCTCTAACCCTCTCTCTCTCTCTCCATCTCTCCTCTCTCACTCCCTCTCCCCATGTCCCTATCCTCCCTCTCTCTCCCTCTGTCCCTATCATCCCTCTCTCTGTCCCTGTTCCCCCTCACTCTCTCTCCCACTCTTCCTCCCTCCCTCTCCATCCCTCTACCTCACCCCTATCCCTCCCCTCTACCTCATCCCTCTCTCTCCCTCTCCCTCACCCCTCTCTCCCTCTCACTCTCTCCCACATATGTCCCTCTACCTCTCCCCCATCTCTATCTCTCCTTGTCTCTCTCCCCTCTCCTCTCTCTCCCCCCTCTCTCTCCCTCTCCCTCCCTCTCTCTCCCTATCTGTCTCCCTTTCTCCTTCTATATCTCTTCCTCTCTCCTCTCTCTCCCCTCCCTCTCTCCCTCTCTCCTCTCTCTCCTCCCTCACCTCACTCTCTATCTCTCTCCATCTCTCACTCCCCCCTCTCTCACTCTCTCTCTCCCTCTCCCTATATCTCCCTCTCTCTCCCTCCCTCTCTATCACCCTCTCTCTCCCTCTCTCCATCCCTCTCCCTCCCTCTCCCTACCTCTCTCTCCCTCTCCCTCTCCCTCTCTCCCTCTCTCCCTTTCCCTCCTCCCTCTCTCTCCATCTTTCTCTCCCCCTCTCTCCCTGTCTCTCCCCCTCTCTCTCCCTATCTCTCCCTATCTCTCCCCCTCTCTTTCCCTTTGTCTCTCCCTCTCTATATCTCCCTCTCTTCCCCTCTCCCCCCTCTCTATCTCCATCTCCCTCTCCCTCTCTCTCCCTCTCTATCTCTCTATTCCTCTCTCTCTCCCTCTCTATTGTCTACTTTTGTTCCACAAGTTAAACCTAACAACACTAGTAACAAAGGGAACAAAGTTTCTTCTTATAATAACAACAATGCTAAAGCTAAACAAATGATGTTGTTGCTAGTAGCTCTCTTGATTCCACTAATGATTTTCTTAGCCAAGTTACACTTGAGCAACAACACGATTTATTTAAAGGGATTATAGAGATAGGTGTCTTTAAGAGTCTTGTCGGAAGTAAGTTGTTTGAGGAAATTGTGCACAAGCAACGAGGACATCGGAAGAAGCAAGGTGCTGGCTACTTCAACATCAACGAAGATGTTTGGGAAGAAGGCCCATATCACATTCTCAAGTTTATTCTTCAAGAGGAGAACTATGATCCTACTCTTCCCAAGGGAACAATCTCACAAGATGGCCTTCTACCAAAAGACAACAAGGGCAAGGGAAAGCTTCAAGAGGACATTGCCTCATTTGAAGAAAAGCCCCAAGCCAAGGTTGAGTGGGTTCTCAAGGACACCTCTAGTACAACCTCATCTAGTGCTACCACAACTCGAAGGATTCCCATCAAAGTGATGTGGGTCCCCAAGTGGAAGAACTAGGAAGTTCTTGAGGGGTGACTCCGCCAATGAAATTCACTCCCATTCATTTTGGCAAGAACTATATGCAATCAACCTCAACCATATGCATTGGTTCAAGGAGCCACATATTCCCTCAAAGTTGAGGAAGGGACAAGGTAATTCAAGAATCATTGGACATCAACTCCAATGAATTTCACTCCATGTACATATATATATTTGTGTTTGTTACTTTTTCTTTGGGACTAACCCATGTAGGTGTGAAGAGTAAGGAACAACAAGGTTTGCTCCCAACTCAACATGATCTTCATCAACATTGAGCATCCACCACTACTTCACCTACTTGAAGTCTTCTATGAAAAAACCCAAGGTTAGTTTGTCCCTCTTAGGGCGGATGTCATATCAAGGGGGAGCTTCACTATAAAATCTTGAGTATAAGCATCTCCTAAAGATATGAACACATTAATGCTTTATGTAAAAGTAGTAACCCCACTTGTGCTTAAATGATGAGTATGACCTATGATCAAGTAGTCCTACTTGACTCCTAAGTCAATATACTCATATATAGATGACTTCGTCATCGCCCAAGTGCTTGATAGATGCTAGGATGTTTGTGCATGTTCATCATGATTATATTTGACATCTTATTGTGTGAGCATGTTGGTCTATACATCCTCTCTCGTTTGAGGATATCGAATTATTGTTATGTGGCTTTTGATTTATCTTTTGCCATTGGATAGACAAGAATGCCTACAACCCTTCTCTAGCTATCTATTATTTCTCGTCTCAAGTTCTATACATGCTTCATCACAAGACTTGAACAAGAACTTCTCGATCCCTCTGTGTGAAGGAGCACTCGGAGTTCCGTATCGACAAAGGCTGCAGACCAAAACCTCTTTGTGAATATCAGTGTAGCCAATCCGAGAATCTCGGTTCCACCGAATTCCAAAGTTCATCTGGGTTTTCAATCTCAGTACCATCAAAACCACCATCTCGGCTTCACCGAGTTTCCATGTCAACTAACAACAGCGAAACTCGGTGGCCTGATATCTTAGTCTCAGTGACACCAACAGTGATGAGTATATATCCTGGCGGATCCAATGTTTTGAAATTACTTGTCAATTTTTTTCTCCCCAACCCTATGTTGTCGTCACAAGGACCCCTCGTCATCTCCTATGCATCCCCGAGTGCCTCCGTCATTGGGATTCACCGCTGCTAATGGAATCCTGTCCACCGTCGTCGTCTAGTGGGTTCATCACATAATTAGGGTTTGAATTCGAACCCTCTTTTTCTCCTTAATCCTAATCTCGCGCATTTGGTCTTTCCCATCCACAATACCGAATATGCAATCTTCTTATACCACAAGAGAATGAAGGAATCTTGGATCTGATTTTCCGCAGCATGCATCTCGGTGATACCGAGTTGGAAAATCGGTTCCAGCAATTTATGTTTTAGGGTTACTGAGAACCGCTTCCGTGAGACCGAGTAGCTCTATTCGGTTACACCGAAAAGACTTCCCAAGTTTCTATTTAGCAAGTGGTCAGTCTCGGTGACTCCGAAAAACTCAACCCGGTGCTATTGACATTCATTCTGCACTAGATCAAACCGAAAGTTTTTGAATTCAAATGTTGAAAAAAATTATGTTTTGTGATGCTCAATCGTTCTGCTCCTCTACATCTATTTCACACGGTTGCTTGTCTGCTGATTTGTTGGTCTGCCTGGTATACAAGATGTCAGGATCTGATGATAGCCAAAACAACTTCACTCAGGATAGTGTTGAGATGGACTCAGGCACAAGTCCTGAGAGGTCCCCTTCTGATCCAGGCACCCCCAGTTCTCATGGATTGCACAAGGCTGCTAAAACGATAAGAAGGAAACTAAATTCTGATGAAGAAAACTCGGACTTTATTCCTGTTGAGTCTGCTCTCCAAAAGCAGAAAGAGAAGCATGTTGTCAATATAACTGTCCGAAAGGAGTACTCAAAACCTTCTGACATGAGAGCTCTAGAGTTTGCAAGGCAAGGGATGCCACTTTCCCTTGACAATCCTCCTAAGAAGGCTGGTGTGAGGAGAGGTAGGAAAAGGACTATTCATGTCTCTGATAGAAAATTTTCCATGTATGTAGACCGAGCTGAAACTGCTGCTGCTGAGGAAGAGAAAGTACTAGCTAAGGCTCCTCCTGCAAATCAGAAAAATAAGCTTATGGTAGATGCTATGAAGCCTTCAGCTCCAAAGCCTTCAGCTCCAAAGAAACTTGTAGCTCCCAAGAGGGCCACAAAGGACATATGTGTAGCTGCTAAAGATAAATTCACTGCTTCAAGAGCCTTTGGTGCAGAGGAAGATGTTGAGAATGCACCAATTCTCATGAAGTTAAGGCCTCACTTGCCACTTCACTATGAGTCTCATCCAATAGTTGAAGACATGAATAAGAGAAGAGATGTCAGGCTGAGCAAATGGAGAGCTATTGATCCATATGCTACAAGGAGAAGAACTACAGTTGATCCCAGATTTCATACAAAAGAACAACAAGACTTTTATGAGATAGTTTTGTATGAAAAATGTCCAACAGTTAGTGATATGAGATATGTTGACTAGAATTATATCAAAGTCAATGAAGATTTCTTTCCTCGTGTGAGAGAGAACTTCAATCTTGTTGACATTGAAGAGTTTGTTGGCAGAGAGATGACTGCATGGAATGACAAAATGATTATGCAATTCTATTGAACACTTCATTTCTATTCAGATGGCACAATTGTCTGGATGACTGATGGCCATAGATACGAAGCCACAATTGAAGAATGGGCTAATATCATTGGTGCTCCAAAGTCACGAGAAGAGAACTTGGATGTGTATTCACAACCAAAGAAGAATCACAGCTTCATGGCCAATATGAACAAAACAATGTCAAATGACTTCCTGCCATCTCACAAGCTTGGGTGTGTCTATTTCTTGCAAGCTGGAATAACCACTACCAACACTATTTTGAGGCATACCTTGATGGCCAAATCAGGTGATGAAAAGATGATTAGAGGCTATTCCATCAATATGCTGATTCATTTAGACACTCACACTCGCTTTGAAGTCATGCATTTGATTGCTGAGACTATGAGGAGAACATCTACAGATCATAAGAGATGTTGCAGATATGCACCATATATTCAGATGCTCATCAATGCCAAGATTGGCAAGCATGCATATCAGCTGGTTCATCCTTATTTTCCACTACATCCAGAGTTCGAGGATAATGAAGTTGTGATGTATGACACTCATACATATTCAGCTACAGGAAGAGAGGTTGCAAAGGTAGTTGCTGCAGAGATCACTAAGAATGCTCCAGCTCCACCACCACAGCTCAAAACCAGAGAGCAACATATGTCGTTCTTGGTCAGCGCCATCCAAGGGATGGAGAAGAATATTTCTGAGATCATGCTGAATCAGAAGAGCCTAGAGAGGATTGTGGAAACAAACTTCCATGACGTGGATGTGAAGGTTACGGAGTTGACCACTACAGTCAAATAGCTTCAACATAAAGTTGAATCAATGCAGATTCCATGCTCACATGAAGATGATGATGATGACGACGATGATTATGATTCACCTCTTTGTACTATCACACTAGTTCTCGACCCAAATCAGGTCAGGAGTCGTGCCAGTACCAGAAGATAGACCATCTTCATCAGCTCAAGCTTCAGCTCCTGCTCCACCACCTCGAGTGTCTACACCTCCAGCTCCTGCTCCAGCAACATCAACCGCCTTTGTCGATGCTATATTGTGTACTCCAACATGTGCTACCGGAGGAGATCATGCCCAAAGAGACGCTTAGATCGGACCTTTGAAATTTTTGGTACTTGTTGCGAAAGGGGGGTGTCTACAGATCATAGGGCTTCGAGAGAGGGAGAGCTTTTTACTTTATTTGCTCTCGTTTGGTTTTCAAAACTTTATTTGGTCTTTTCTATGACATTATCTTCTTAGATGTGTGTTTGATCATATGCTTTGGTTGTTTGATGCTACCATATTATTATCTTTGAGCTATCTACTCCCTCTGTCACGGTTTAGAAGGCACGTTTGGAAAATCTCTAGGACCAAGGTAGTCACTGATTGGTTGTGAGATGTAGCAAGTGTAAATGCTAATGCGCCTAATCAACTGAGAAAATACTAGTACTAATGTGTGAGCAGCAAATTGGGAGGGCGCATGCATGAGTAATACTAGTACTAATTAATAGGAGTAATTGCTTTCGCGCCTTAAACCTTGTTTATTTGGGAAACGCACGCAAGTTTAACTATGCCTTCTAAAACGTGACGGAGGGAGTACATAATGATCATTCACTTATTTTTGGTGCTATGTGCATTGCTATTCATTCTTATCTTTTATGCTCACTACCAAGTTGTATGTGACATCGAAGAGTAACACATAATCCTAATAAATTGTGCATTTACATTCAAATGCAAATTTAAAATAATGCACAAATTTAGGAGGAGCTCTTGCTTTTCAGATACCTCTCAAAGTGTCGATCCTAATCATTGATTATACCTTTTGTCGAAGCTTTGATCTATATGTTTTCATAAATTACCAAAAAGGATGAGATTGAAAGCACAATTGCTCCCTAATGTGATTTTGACAATTAAGCACAACATATGCATCATAGAACTAATGAGTTTTTACAAGTATATTTCAGAAAAGTTCAAAACATGATTTGGCTATAGGATTGAGTGGAGATGCCCGTGATGAAGGAAGAAATAAGATTGGCAATAGCTTCAAGCAAGAAGACTCTTCATTTTACACTTCGTTAGAAATCACATTTGAGTCCATATGATGAATTGGTTGCTCAAGTGCTTAGAGTTAGCCACCAAAAATTACTCAGCCACTCTTTCACAAAATATATTTGTCCCAAGCCAAATGTGCACAATCGGAGCCACCAACAAGTTATACTCGGCCCTACCGATTTCAGAGTTAGCCATATCCTAGCCAAACCCTACCACTTTGGTGCAATCGAAACTGCATCGGTGCTACCGAGTTCATGTGACCAACTTTCTATTGCCTCGGTACACAAAATCGGAATTTCTGAGTTTGAGTATCGGGGTCACCGATCTGTGTCATCTGTCCGTTTGTCACCTTTTCGGTGCCACCGAGTTGTGTATATCGGTTCCACCGAGATTTAACGTTACTACCTTTTGTGCAAGTCGGTACCATCGAGTTTGTCCCTTCGGTGTCATCGAGTTGGTCAATCATGGTGTAACGGTTGGATTTTGTGTGTTGACTATATATACCCCTCCACCTACCTCTCATTTGCAGAGGAAGCGCTTAGAACACACACTTCATTGCTAGATTCATTTTTCTGAGAGCGAGCCACCTACTCATGTGTTGAGATCAAGAGATTCCACTCCAACTATTTGAACCTTGATTTCCACCCTCCCCAAGTTGCTTTCCACAACACCAATCTCTCCTACCCATGCCAAATATGAGAGAGAGTGATTCAGTGTTGAGGAGACTATCTTTAGAATCACAAGAGCAAGGAGTTCATCGTTCTACCACATATATTACCTTTCGGAGTGTGGTGCCTCCTAGATTGGTTAGGTGTCGTTTCGGAGCCTCGTACTTCATGTTGTGGAGTTCATCCCTCTCTCTCCCTTTCCCTTTCCCTCTCACTCCCTCTCTCTCACCCTCCCACTCACTCTCTCTCTCCCTCTCCCCCTCTCTCTCTCCTCTCTCCTCTCTCTCCCCTCTCTCCCCCTCTCTCTCCCTCTCCCTCCCCGTCTCTCCTCATCTCTTTCCCTCTTCCTCTATCTCTCTCCCTCTCCCTCTATATATCTCTCCCCCCTCCCTATCTTCATCTCCCTCCCTCCATCCCTCCATCCCTCTCTCTGCCTATCTTTCTCTATATCTGTCTCCCCACTCTCTCCATTTCTCTCCCTCTCCCCCCCTCTCTACCCCATCTCCCCCCTTTATCTCCCTCTCTCTTCCCCTCTATCCCTCTATCTCCCCCTCTCCTCTCTCTCTCCCTGCCTATCTTCCTTTCGCTTCCACTCTCTCTCCCTCTCTCTTCGTCCCTCACATGTCTCTCACTCCCCCTCTCTCCTCTCTCCCTCTATCATTCCCTCTCTCTCCCCTCTCTCTCCCCCCATCTCTCTATCTCTCGCCCTATCTCATTCCCCCCATCTCTCTCTCTCACCCTCCCCCCCTCTGTGTCTCCCTCTCTTTCTCCCTCCCTCTCTACAAACCTCCATCTCCCTCCCTCTCCCTCATACCTCTCTCTCCCTCTCCCTCCTCTCTCTCTCCATCTTTATCTCCCCCTCTCTCCCTCTCTCTCTCACCCTCCCTCTCCGTCCCTACCTCTCCCCCCTCACATCCTTCTCCCTCCAACCATATGTCTCTCTCCATCTCCCTTCCTCTCTCCCTCCCTCTCTCTCTCGCCCATCTCTCTCTCCATCACTCTCCCTCCTCTCTCACTCCCTCTCTCTCTCTCTTTATCTCCCTATCTCTCCCCCTCTCTCCCTCATCTCTCTCCCTCTCTTTGTCTCATCTCTCCCTCTCTCTCCCATCTATCTCTCCCTCTATCCCACCCTCTCTCCCCCTCTCTCTCCCTCTCTCTCTCTCCCTCTCCTCTCTCTCCCTCTCCCTCTCTATCCCTTCCTCTCTCCCTCTCTCTACCTCTCCCTCCTTATCTATCTATCTCTCTATCTTCAATCTCTCTCCCTCTCTCGCTCCTGCTCTCCCCCTCTCCCACTCCTCTCTCTTCCCCTATCTCTCTCCCCCTCTCCTCTCTATCCCCCTCTAACTCTGCATCTCTCTTCGCATGCATGAACATTTCAATCGAGCATTTACATGCTCAAATTTGTCCAGTTCCTAGTTCGCATAGTAATTTACCAAAAATTAGCTCGCTAATTTACATCAATATAATATATATATATATATGAACTGCACTCACATGAAAGTGTTACTAGCCCTAACGCCGACATAGCACTCTGAGTTGCTATCGTCCGCCATGTCGTCCCTTGGCTTTGGAAGACACGAGGTCGCCAAGTCGACGAGCTACACCCGTTTCGATCGAGTTTGAGTCAGCCTCGACATTAGTGATTGCAAGTACTACCTCGGACACAGCTCTCACCAGGACCGCCACGGTTGTCTGGTCTTTGTACATACCTGGCTATCGCTAGTGCTGCAGATACGGCCGCCAGGCCTCCCCCGGTGTCCGGAGCTGCATTTTCCTCCATCTAGTACATAAGCCTACACCTCGTGCAACGTCCACTACTCTAGTTGTCCTTGCGAAATCATGGTTCCTCCTTCACAGCCTGCACCATCCGGCGCACTTGTGTCCAGCTCGCAATATCGCCGGCTCGAGATCCCTAGCTACTTTCAAGATGGTACTAGCTAACCTACTGGCTTGTTCGTGGCATGATTCCTGCCTCCTCTGGATGTCGTCCAGAGAGGTGGCAGCATGGTCGTCGACCCTCAAGCCGACCATAGCGTCGGCAACCTCGATTCCCCTGTCACCCAAGTCCATCATGTTATACATTGGGGGTTCCACAATGTGTGTGTTAACTAGTCAAGGGATTAGTTAGTCGCCACTGCCACCATCGATGTGCTTATTTATAGCTAGGTGCTACCAATGGGGATTGGGTATTTTACAATTTACCACTATGGTTGGCACTTGCGCTTGCGCGGGAAGCCCTCATTGGAGGGCGGGAAGAATAAATGGAGACCATGAGGGACGACCAGCCACCAATGGTGAGGGTATAGGCGGCGATGGGCAACGAGTTGTTGCAAACAGTTGTTACTTTACACCCGTGTGTAGTTGTGTGACTCACCTGAGGTGCTTCGTATTTTACACATGGGTGTGATATATATATATATATATATATATATATATATATATATATATATTATGCATGGCACATGGTTTGTGAGACATTAATATATGCACCGGGGCATTGGGGCTGGTTTGTGGGTAGCACACGTCTTGTTCCATCAACAGTGCACCCTCTTTTATTACTATCGCCGATGCTTCTTTTACTTACACTATGTACCAGTTATATCACACAACACCCAACATTTTAAACAATTTTTGAATTCTTTTCGATCCACTTGTAACCCCACATGGAAAAAATGTAGCAATTGTATGCAATTGTGTATAGGGACAAAAATAAATATCACCACTCGTCGCTCTCCATCGTCTCTTTCCGCTCTCACAACCCCCAAATCGAGCCTTCTTCTCCCCATTGTCCTCGCCTCCACGAAATCTTCAACATTACTCCTGTCATCGGAATATAGAACTAACCTCTCCATCGCGGAAGGCACGGTGTTGACCCAACTCATACTCACGCAGGAGCCTGCGGCGGCAGTGGCGGTATGCGCTGATGAGCTTGCGCATGCCTTGGCGGCAAGCACAGAAAAGATGGAGTTTGCATCATATTTGTTGCGGGCAAGCGTGGTTCTGTATGCAAAACACGCAGGTTTGGCCTTCACAACGGCAGCATGCACCGATGAGGTCGTCATTGCCTTGGCGGCTCCCATGGATTTTGCCATGGTATGGGCAACAGCCTCGCTAGAGTCTGCTACCCCTCTATAAGAGCATGCATCTTAAGGCTATGTTTCTTATGGCCGCTTGGAAAATATCCCTCTTGGGAGGATCATACGCCCGCCTTTGCCCTTGGACTGGATTTTCCAGGAGACCAGAGCTATTGTGATAAAGCAGGAGCATATAAATGGCCAGGCCTATGAAGTGTTCAATAACATGATCCTCGCCAACCCAAATTTGGATCCTTCCTGGTGAGAGACGTTGTTGCGTCAGTTCAGACAATATTTCAACATCGTCGAACCAACAAGCCAGCCCTGCAACAACACCGACGACTAGGTGTGTCTATTTCGTTGTTTTCTGAACCTTGCTGATATGTAATGTCGCTATTTTGTTATTGAGTTGGTTATGTACGAGTACGAACTATAATTTGTGAAATCATTTTCTTAATCATGTGGTTATTACCAAGAATCATCTATGTTATCATCTGTTTATCTTATTTTTAGTCTTTCCATACAATTTAGATTACTCACGTATTTGCTGGGTATCACACACATCTTGTTACGGTGAATTGTTTGTGTTATTTTGGCTCACCACGCATAGTTCATCCGAGCACACGGTATGTCAACTGTCCCACACATCTTGATTTGTGCAACCGTTTGTGCTATTTTGTCTCATAGCAAATAGTTCACTCGAGTGACCTGTATGCACTCCATTGCATACATCTTCATCTTGGTAACCGTATGTGTTAATTTTTCTCATCGCAAATAATTCATCAGAGTGACATATATGCATTCTATCGAACACGTGTTGATCTAGGTAACAACTTGTATTATTTTATCTCATCACAAATAGTTGATCCGAGTGACCTATATGTCATATATCGCACACATAATGATCTCGGAAGCATTTATGCTATTTTGAATCATCACAGATAGTTTATATGGGAAGCATTTGTCGTATATCGCACACATAATGTTGTACATCGCAAACAATTGTATTTTATTAACCATTTGCGTTATTTTGGCCCATCACAGGTAGTTTATCTGGGTCAACTGTTTGTCATAAAATGCACACACAACTATTTTCTATATCGTATTTGATGTAGCCGCCATCGCAAACAGTTCGTGTTATTGGTGATGGGGCTTGAACTATACCATTTGCAGATCGCACAATGTTTAGTCGAAGTCTCTCTCATTGATGTGTCATCTTAGTACCTTCCTGCAATAGAGAACCCCCATGGAAGCTAGGTAATTAAGGATGACGCACATACCTAGGTTGTCGGCCCACCACCACTTCGAGTACGTGGGAGGGAATTAATCATGAGAACGTGTGAACTCAAACTTGGCTCTAACATGTCACCATGACCCATTGTAACATGAACATAGATGAATACATTCATGTTCAAACCCCTCTAGTTGTCGGTCAAAGGGGTGATATATAGACCGACGAGCCCACCGATTGGAATGCCGTCAAAAAAAGCACACAGGCAGAAGGGTTTGATCACAAGACCAGCACCACAAGCATGCCGCCCAAATATATGTATGCAAGGGCAACGGGATGTGTTGAAATATCCAATGCACAACTTTGGCGTGGCACCAACTAGCTGCCTCACAAACCGAACTACCCTTGGGAAGCCAATTTCAAGACATGGGGTGTTCGTTCCCCCACGTTGAGACGGCAGGAGGCAATCGAATGCATGTGCTCAAACTTTGGTGTGACATGCATGCCACTATTCATGATCTATTGTAACATAACCAAGAGGAGTCAATCATGCTCAACCATTCTCACGTTGTCCGTCAAAAGTATAGACCATATGAGTTAATTCCATTTAAAATTAGATAATTTTATAGTGTGACTCTAATATCAATAATTCAACAAACCTCCTTGAAATAAAATACATTCACATGTGCTCAAAATAAAAGATATGTACATTATATGTTGAAACACAACTCTTATTGAAGTCAATAAAAAGGCACACCATATGTTGAAATTCCAAATTTTCAACCCTTCTCATTGTGGGTCAAAGTGATAAACCATACCACTTAATTACATTCGTACTTAGATCATTTTCACATGAATCCAAAAGTTTGTCAAGAATGCAACAAACCACTCTGAAATAAAATACATGCACATATGCTCCAAAAAAATACATACACATTACATGTTGAAACAACAACTCTTATTTAAATCAATAAAAAGGCACACCATATGTTGAAACAACAAATTTTAAAAATAACAAATAACAAAAAATCAATCACGATTTTGACAAAACAAGGACCTCAAGATTTATTTAACTGGCCTGACAAATCAATTGTAGGATCCATATTATGTTTAGATGGGGTTGATTAGACTACTTGACCAAATAAAAACTTATCATTTTCCCAAAAAAAATAGTTGTGGACCATTTTTAGCAATTACGACTAGTCAAGTTCATCCCACATGTGATGTAAAGACATGTGAATGTAATGTAGAGGGTAGGGAAGGAAGATGAAATGCAAAGGTTGACACGACAACTTTTGGCGTGGTTCCAATAGGTAGCGCTATCATACGTCCACGTTAGAGGAGACTTCAACCCACGGAGGGTAATGGCTGCGAGGGTCTACGGAGGGCTCCACCCACAAGGGGTCCACAAAGAAGTGGCCTTGTCTATTCAACCATGGCTTACGTCCACACACGACTAGCCTCATTCATGGTAGATCTTCACGAAGTAGGCGATCTCCTTGTCCGTACAAACTTTTCGGTTCAACTCCACAACATGAAGTAGGAGGCTCCCAAGCGACACCTAAACAATCTAGGAGGCACCACCCTCGAAAAGGTAACAGATGCGGTAGAATGATGCACTCCCTGCTCTTTTCCTTCAAAAGATAGTCTCCTCAACACTCAATCACTCTCTCCCAGATTTAGCATGGGTAGGAGATATTGATTTTGTTGAAAGCAACTTGGGGAGGCTACATATCAACTTTCTAATTGATGGATTTGAATCTCCTCATGTCAACACATGAGTAAGTGGCTCTCTCTCACAAAAACAGATATGGCAAGTGTGTGTGTGTGTGTGTGTTTTGAGTGCTTCCTCTTTGAATGAGGGAGGTGGAGGGGTATATATAGACATCTCCCAATGTCGGGGGGATAACCCCGGGGTAGGCTCATCAAGCTTGTTCCTTCATTTCCGGCCCAATGGATATGAACGCATGAAGATTCCCAATGCCCAAGTCTTCTGACCGGCTAGGCATCACCTGCCGGCTGGAAGACGAGGCGGTGACCTTTCTGGCCGGCCGGGCAACCCCTGCCGGCTAGAATCTAGGCGGCCTCCCCTTCAGAGTCGGCCTGGTCCCGCCAACCGGACTGAGGAGGAGCCGGCCACACTCAAGCCGGCTGACCAAGCAGGCTAGCCGGCCGAGGATCACAAGTCACATCAGATCGTAGGTCAGGAAGAGACCTCTCGATTAAAGGTAGCTACACGTCAGCAAAGGTAGAGGATCAGGGCGCCCGGCAGGTACGAGCGTCGGCGGCCACGCCGCTGACCTACCCCGGCTCTGATCCATAACCTAGCATAGTGTTGGTCTGTCACACTCCCACTCCATTACTGCACTCGGCGTGGGGAACAGTGGAGGCGGTCGTACTACTTGCCCATGAAGAATCTCGCGGGGCGACGCTGGACGTACAACTCGTGCTCAGCGTCAGCCTTACGCGAGAGTCCCATTGGCTAGCCGGCGGGTCCCACAGGCAATCGAGACCATGCAGTTGGCGGGCCCCTCATCGACAAGACAAGACCCTTGTGGGCCCCTGGCCAGCCGGCGAAGCAGCCAGCCGGGTCCCACGCTTGTACCCTTTACCATATTGTAGGCCGGCGGGTTTGTCTATACAACCCCCCGGTCGCCCCCCAATGCAGAGGGGCCGATCATTCACCAGTCATCCAACACTACACACTCACCAACCACCGAGAGAGGTAGAGACGAGTCGGCTGCTCCCCTCTTCCTCCTCCCAACACAGCTTCAGGAGCGACATTGTACACTGTTCCTATACATCAAACACACCACCAGGATTAGGGGTGTTATCTCTACGGAGAGCCCTGAACCTGGGTACATCGTGTGTCCCATGCGTGTGCCAACCTCGTTCCCAGCGCCCACCTTTGTCCCTTCGGTTCTCACCGACTTTAGCCTACCTATGGCATATGTTGTGAGTATTCACCGACATTTGGCACCCACCGTGGGGCCGATCGCGGCATCGGTTGGCTTTACGCGCCGGGCGGGGCCCCGCACCTACACCACCGGATGCATCACGCCTGGATCAGTTTGCATGCCCGTGGAGCCCGCCTTCGACGAGGCGACACCCATGATGATCGACGTCCCCGTCCGCCATGCGGATTCGGAGGAAGATTCTGATGACGAGGCGCTCCCTAGCGTCGTTGTCGCTGCTATGGAAAACCTCAGCGTTCTCTTCAGCGACCTTCGCCTCAACGACGGCCCGCGCTAGTTTGGCGAGGACTACGACGTTGAGGCGCTCTGCGCCAGCTTCAGCAGGCTCTCTATCGCTGAGATGCCTGCACACGACGTTTACCCCAGTAACGTCATCATCTTCGACGGCCCTCCGCCGTTGGTGGGGTTCTTCACCCCATACCACGTTGCTGCCGTCTCCAACACCGTGGAGGTGATGGTTATCGGCGCTGGCACCAGCACGGCTCCCGGCAAGGCCTCCGCAGGCGCCAGCGAGCCCGCTGCGGCCGCCGCTGATACTCTTCGGGACGCCATCACCGGCCTGATGACACCTGTCACCACTTCCGACGACCCTGCTGACTCTCGGGCCTCGCTGGAGGACGCTCGCAAGCGCATCTTGGAGGAGGGCATCGCCGTAGCATCGGCGAAACGCCGGTTGGAGGCTATGCGGCGCGAGTATAACTCCGCATACGGTCTCACTCCGATTTCCGAGGCCCCCAGCCGGCTTGGACCGGTCCGCAGCTGCGGCCGGTTCGTCGCCGAAGTTCTAGGCGGTGATCTGTCCACCTACGAAACTCCTGCGACCAACATGCGAGTGGCGCACGCGGCCATGGAGGAGATGGCAAGCCTGGAAGGCGAGGAGCGCGCCTTCCAGGAGAAGCGTGTGAAGGATCTCCTTGACGCCGCCAACCAGCAACACGCTCGGTTTGACCCTGGTCAGGCTCAGTCGGAGTCCCCGGGACCGAACTCGGGGGCTCGCCGCAACCCTAGCGGCCATCACCACGCAAAAGGATCTTCCTCGCATCGCCGTTCCGGCTCGAGGGGCGAGGGAAGCCAAGACCGGCGCTCTCAGCGCCAGAGCGAGCACAATTCGGGCTTACGTCGCGGAGGCGACAAGGGCGATTCGGAGTATGGGGATCTTCCCCCGCGAAGAACTCACGCCTCCGGCTCCCGAGGCGCCTCCCCTCTCGCCACCGGGGCTGGCGCCCCCGCCTCCCAGGATGAGCGGGACGCTCGCCGGCGTATCATCGCCCTGGCCCAGTCGGCCCTCCTAGAGGAAGACGGACCCGTCGGTCCGGCATTCTTCGGCCCCCGGATCCGAGGGGAGCCGTTCCCCCGAGGTTTCACCTTGCCTCGGGATATGCCAAAATACAACGGCTCGGCCAAGCCAGAAGACTGGTTGATCGACTACACCACGGCCGTAGGCATCGCCAGGGGCAACAAGCGTGTAGCGGTTCACTACGTGCCACTCATGTTGGCCGGCTCGGCCCGGACATGGCTTAACAGCCTCCCGGCCGGTAGTGTCAACTCCTGGGTAGACTTCGAGGAGGCATTCGTCCGCAACTTCACTGGCACCTACAAGCGCCCTGGCCGGCCCCGCGAGCTGGCCATGTGCGTCCAGAAGGCCGACGAACCCCTCCGCGACTATGTCACCCGGTGGAGCGAGCTCCGCAACTCCGGCGAGGGGGTGCATGAGGTACAAGCCATCCAGTACTTCATTGACGGATGCTGAGACGGCACCCTCCTCAAGCACAAGCTCAAGCACGCCGACCCCACCTCTTTGGCGGTGCTCATGGCCAAGGCGGACAAGTACGCCACGGCCGACTCCGCAATGCGCATCAAGGTGACCGCCTTGGACAAGGTTGTGCCTGCGCCGGCTACTCCCAAGCCGGCTGGGGACAACCAGGCGGCCAGAATAACTACAAGAGCAAGGCGGAACAGATGGATCCCCGCTCCAACAACAAGCTGGTGGCCAATGTGGAGGGCGAGGCGTCGGCTTCTCAAGCCGGCCCTCCACGAAAGCGTCCCAATCGGGGCAACCCCATCTGGCTGCCCAAGCAGTCCCTCGAGCAGCTGCTCGACGCCCCCTGCAAGATACATTCTGGGGCGATGCCGTCTACCCATACCCTTCGATAGTGCAGCATCGCACGCCGTCTCTCGCAAGGGGATGGCCTGCCGGCTCCTCCAGGTGCGCAGGCGGCGCCCCTTGCACCGGCTCCCCATCACACTCCGCTTCCGCCACCACCGCCTCGCGATGACGGTCCTCAGCCTAACGACTATCCTCATCAAGACGGAGCGTTCGTCGTCTTCACCAGCGAAGGCGCCGACAAACACAACCTGCACCAAAGACGGCGCGAGGTAAACGCCACTGTCCCCCTGGTTCCCCAGTACATGCATTGGTCTGACAAACCAGTCACATGAAGTCGGGTGGACCATCCTGCGGTGATGCCCAATCCGGGGTCATACGCACTCGTCCTCGACCCCACCTTCGCCTCCAAAAGGCTCACCTGCAAATTCTCCCGGGTGCTGGTCGATTGCGGAAGCAGCATCAACATCCTCTACCTCGACACTCTCCTCAAGCTCGAACTCAAGGAGACGGACGTCCTGCCATCCAGCATTGTCTTCCATGGCATCGTGCCTGGGCAGTCATGCTCGCCCATCGGCAAGATCCAGATGGACGTCCTCTTCGGCGACAAGGCCCACTTCCGCCGAGAGTCCATATGGTTCAAGGTAGTGGACCTCAGTAGCCCGTATCACGCGCTGCTGGGAAGACCGGCTCTGGCCAAGTTCATGGCTGTTCCACATTACGCCTACCTGAAAATGAAGATGCCGGGTCCCAAGGACATCATCACTGTTGTTGGCGACTACAAGAAGTCGCTTGAGTGTGCCCAAGATAGCAGCCGCCTCGCCGACGCCTGGGTGATTGCTGAGGAGAAGCGGCAGATCGATCGGCTCGTGGCCCAGGCTACCGAGCAGCCGGCGGTTCCTTCTCCTCCGTCCCAATCGGCCGGCGAGGGCTCTTTCAAGCCGGCTAAAGAGACCAAGAAGGTCCCACTCGACCCTGCCAAACCGAAGCAGTGCGTCACCATCGGGGCTGGCCTCAGCCCCAAATAGGAAGGCGAGCTCGTCGACTTCCTCCGTGAGAATCAGGACATCTTTGCGTGGTCCCCCAAGGACATGCCGGGTGTTCCGAGGAAGTACGCCGAGCACAAACTTCACGTGCGACCGGATGCAAAGCCGGTGAAACAACCTTTGCGCCGCTTCGCCGAGGGGAAGCGGCGCACAATCAGAGAAGAGATCACCCGGCTCCTTGCAGCCGGCTTCGTCATGGAGGTTTTCCACCCGGACTGGCTGGCGAACCCACTCCTGGTGCTGAAGAAGAACAACACATGGAGAATGTGTATCGACTATACTAGCCTGAATAAGGCCTGTCCGAAAGACCCTTTCGCGTTGCCTAGGATAGATCAAGTGATCGACTCCACTGCAGGCTGCGAACTACTATCGTTTCTCGATGCTTATTCGGGCTACCATCAAATCAAGCTGGATCCAGCTGATCGGCTGAAGACCTCCTTCATCGCGCCCTTCGGGGCCTACTACTACACCACCATCACGTTCGGTCTGAAGAACGCAGGTGCAACATTCCAACGCTGCATGCAGCAGTGCCTACTGCCACAGATTGGCAGGAACATCCACGTCTATGTGGATGACATCGTCGTCAAGACGAAGCAGCACTTCAGCCTCCTCGACGACCTGCGAGAGACATTCGCCAATCTGCGCGAATACAAGATCCGGCTCAACCCTGAGAAGTGCGTCTTCGGGGTCCTAGGCGGCAAACTCTTGGGGTTCTTCGTGTCCGCCCGCGGCATCAAGGCGAACCCTGAGAAGATCAGCACCATCGAGTGGATGGTGTGGCCGGCTCGGATCCTCTACGTCCAGAAGTTCGCCGGCTGCTTGGCATCCCTCAGCCGGTTCGTCAGCCGGCTTGGCGAGAAGGCCCTTCCACTCTACCAGCTCATGAAGAAGAAGATGAAGTTCGAGTGGAACGACCAGGCGGACGAAGCATTCCGCGACCTCAAGCGGGTAATCTCGAACCTGCCAATCTTGGCAGCCCCATCTGAAAGGGAACCCATACGCATATACATCGCGGCGACCACTCGCGTGGACAGCGTAGTGCTGGTAGTTCAGCGTAAAGAGGAAGGCAAGGCCCTGCCAGTGCAGTGCCCTGTCTACTACCTTAGCGAGGTCTTGTCCGCCTCTAAGAAGAACTACCATCATTATCAGAAAATGTGTTATGGTGTTTACCTTGCTGCAAAGAAATTGAAGCAATACTTCCAAGAGCATGCCATCACTGTGGTGAGCACTGCTCCTCTTTCAGAGATCATGGGTAACCGTGATGCCATGGGCAGAATTGCCAAATGGTCCATCGCCACGGCGGACCATGATATCCGGTACGAGCCTCACACCGCCATCAAATCACAGGTGGTGGCCGACTTCTTAGTCGACTGGGCCGAGACCCAGTTCGAGCCACCACCTCCAGACTCCACGCATTAGCGGATGCACTTCGACGGCTCGAAGATGCGGACAGGGCTGGGAGCCGGCATCATCTTGACGTCTCCGAAAGGGGACCAGCTCAAGTACGCTCTCCAGATCCATTTCGCCGCCTCCAACATCGTCGCCGAGTACGAAGCACTAGCTCATGGCCTCCGGCTTGCCAAGGAGATCGGCATCCGGTGGCTCATATGCTTCGGCGATTCAGACTTGGTGGTACAGCAGGTCTCTGGCGAATGGGACGCTAGGGACGGCAACATGGCGAGCTACCGCTTCCTCATCCAGTAGCTCAGCGTCCCCTTCGAGGGTTGTGAGTTCCATCATGTTCCCAGGGCGGAAAATGAGGCGGCCGATACACTGGCGAAAATCGGCTCCACGAGACAGGCCATCCCAGCCGGCGTCTCCCTCGAGCAACTCCACAAGCCGTGTATCAAGCCGTCTCCTGAGTCGGCGTCAATCTTCGTACCAGCCGACTCAATGATACAAGCGCCGCTGGCTCCACCAGTTACGCCGGCTATGGACCCCACGCCGGCTGCACTGACGGCACCAGCTCCAAATGCGGCATCGACTGAGTCTACGGTGCAAGTGCCGTCGGCTCCATCAACTACGCCGGCTTCGGATCCTATTCCGGCTCCATTGGTCCAACCGACTCCAATAGCGGCACCAGCTACAATGACAACCCCGGCTCTATCCAAGCTCGAATCCTCCAAGTGGGTGGACGTCATGGAGATAGACGGTGAGCCAGCTGCAGTAATAACACCATCAAGCTTGGGGGCTGCAGAAGCCCCCAACAGCCAAGACAAAGCAGAGGCGACCCTTGTGTCGGCTCCATCATGGGCTCAGGCCATTCTGGCCTTCCTTCTTCGTGGCGAACTTCCTCAGAATGAGGCGGAGGCGAGACAGACCTAGCGCAGGTCCACCGCCTACGCCATCATCAATCGCGAACTTGTGCGACGCAGCACAACCGGTGTGTTCCAGCGCTGCGTCGAATCAGAAAAAGGGCAGAAGATCCTCAGAGACATACACCAAGGGGAGTGTGGGCATCATGCCGCCTCTAGAACCCTGGTGGCCAAAGCATTCCGCCAAGGATTCTACTGGCCCACGGCCCTAGAGGAGGCCGTGGATCTGGTGGACAAATGCAAAGGCTGCCAACGCTTCAGTGCACAAAGCCACGTGCCGCCTTCAGCGCTGAAAACCATTCCCTTATCATGGCCATTCACCGTCTGGGGACTGGACATGGTTGGGCCCTTCAAGATGGCTCGCGGAGGGATGACACACCTTTTGGTAGCCGTCGACAAGTTCACCAAGTGGATCAAAGCCAGACCTATCAAGAAGCTTGACGGCCCCACTGCTGTTAGGTTCATCACAAACATCTCTGTCCGATATGGCGTTCCCCACAGCATCATCACCGACAATGGCACCAACTTCGCCAAGGGCGCCTTAGCACTCTACTATTCCAAGGTAGGCATCCGGCTCGACTTGGCCTCAGTGCACACCCGAGTCAAACGACCAAGCAGAGAGGGCCAACGGCCTGATCCTGGTCGGCATCAAGCCAAGGCTGGTGGCACCACTGGTCAGGTCAGCTGGCTGCAGGATTGAAGAACTGCCGGCTGTGCTATGGAGCCTCCGCACCACGCCCAACCGGTCAACCGGCTTCACTCCATTCTTTATGGTATATGGGTCTGAGGCTATTATCCCCACGGATGTCGAGTTCGACTCACCTCGGGTCACCCTATACACAGAAACGGAGGCGAAGGAGGCCAGAGAAGACGGTGTGGATCTCCTCGAAGAAGCAAGGGACTTGGCTTTGAGCCGGACGGCCATCTACCAATAGAAGCTGAGATACTACCACAGCAAAAAGATCAGGCCTCTCTCTTTCAGGGAGGGAGACTTGGTTCTTAGAAGAATCCAGCGCACTGCCGGCCAACACAAGCTCTCATCCCCCTGGGAGGGACCCTTCATCATCAGTAGGGCGCTGCACAACAATGCTTACTACCTGATTGACGCCCAAAAACCAAGGAAGCGCAAGAGGGACGACTCCGGCCAAGAAACGGAGCGCCCATGGAACACGGCGTTGCTTCGCTCGTTCTATTGCTAAAAGGAAGAAGTCAAGCAAAGGAAAGAGCATGCACATGTATCTTCCTCCCTCTTCAGGGAACAACGAAGGCAATAAAAAGAACATGCTCCATGTTTCTTTTTGTTAAGAGTTTTCACTCAGTGTACGGGCTACACAACGTACCACCTCTTGCCAGCTTAATCAAGCTCGGAGGCTACACAGCGCGGCCCCATGCTAGCTTTAAACAAGCTTGGGGGCTTGCCAGCCGCCTGAGCGGTCCACCCTTATAGACGGACACATAGTGTACCGGCTGACTCCTGGTCCCTCGCTCGAGCCTCCAGGCTGGCTCCGATCGCTCGGTTCGCGAGGTGACGCCAGGTCAGGTCGAATACATGCAAAGTCCGGCTATACTTGGGACGACCTGCTCGGGCTGGCTCGATCGTATATACGATTTCCTTCAAGACTCAAGAGGGCCTCCGATTGTCGGGAACAACAAAAGCGATAAAAAGAGTTTTCACTCTGTGTACGGGCTACACCGCGTACCACCTGTTGCAGGCTTATTCAAGCTCAGAGGCTACGCCACGCAGCCCCTTGCTAGCTTTAAACAAGCTCGGGGGCTCGCCGGTCGCTTGGACGGTCCACCCTTGTAGACGGACACATAGTGTACCGGCTGACTCCTGGTCCTTCGTACGAGCTTGCGGGCTGGCTCCGGTTGCCTGGCTTGCGAGGTGACGCCAGGTCAGGTCGAATACATGCAAAGTCGGGCTATACTTGGGACGACCGGCTCGAGTTGGCTCATTCCAGCCAGCCTCTGATTGGCTTATGTCTTGTTCTTTATGTCTTGATGGCTTCGGATAAGAGAAGTCAGCCAGGAATCAAAAGACGAGATCATAAGACAACACGCTTGGTGACAAATATAATGCTGAATATATACATTCACAAAAGCATTGGCCCACGGCCCACGTTCGTTACATCCCTACGGGGGTAGAACCAAAAACACAGAAGGACACCGGTTACGGCACAGCGGCCTCAGTGGTCGTCTCGGCCACTACTCCTGATGTGGTAGCATCACCGCCTCCGGCTCCTCCCGAGGTGGTTCCGCCATCTCCCCCGCTGAGGCCCCCGGCTCCGCCAATCCCGAAGTCGGCAAACGCCGACCGCTAGAGGCGGCAGCAGATTTCGCAGCCCGAACCGCTTCGTCGGAGCTGCCGTCGGCGTCATAGGGCTGAAGGTCGTGCAGATCTTCAGCGATCACACCACCGTCTTCACCCCGCTCCAAGAAGAAGTCATCCCAGGCTGCGTACTCGGTGACAGCGCTGGCTCTCACACGGAGCTCCTCCTCCACGCTTTGTAGCTCCGCCTCTGAGCCGTCGAGCTGGCCAGCCAGCTTGCCCAAGTTCAGGTTTCGATACCATGACTTGGCCAAGCGTAGGGCCATATAAGCCCCAGACCATGCTACGGAGGCACGCCAGGCGTCCAGGCGCTCTCCTCCCACTGCAAGCCAGCGGGCAAGCTGGGTCATGGATGCCGGCTCCACGCCCTCCGGCCACAGGGCCGCCACCATCGACGAACCTACAACCTGGAGCTGAGCCACAGACTCGCCGAGGGCATGCAGGCGGGCCCGAAGGCCCACCCCGATCTCCTCCACGCTCCAGCCAGAGGTAGTGTCTACCTCCTGCCCGGTCGCGCGGCGCTCCTCACGGCACACCTCAACAGCGGTGTCGGCTGCGACCTGGGTCTCGGGGAAGAGATCTGGAGTAACGGCAACCAGGACGTAAGAACACAGCAAGAGGAGGAGACGGCAAAAAGACCAAACACAAAACAAGGAAAAGAGACCCACGCTGGAAGGCGCCGTTGGTATCATGAGAGACCTCGAGGACCTCGCACTCCCACACCTTACTCGCATGAGTAAGGCGGCCGATTTCCTCGTGGAGGGTTGCGGCAGACTCCAGAGCCTTGGCCAGCTGCGTCTGCTTCTGGGCAAGGGCTTCATCCTTCTCCCTCAAGGCGGTGTCCTTGAGGTCCACCTCCTTGAGGTGAAGGGACGCGAGGCGGTCCACGTCGGCAGAGTAGGAGGCCTCCTTATCCTGCTGCGTGGCCCGTAGCCGCTCCAACTCGACCCGGCCAGCCGCCTCGAGCTCCTTCTTCTCCGCCTGAAGAAGGTGCAGTTGCTCGTCCCGGCTATCAGCCCCCAGGTGCTGGTCCCGTAGCTCGTTGTACGCATGTACCTGAGCATCGTAAAGCGCCTGCCAAAGGGGAGAGAAAGGGAATAGGATTAAGATTCGACCTGGTTAAAAACCTAACCAACCCGATTCTCGGGGGCTACACCCAGTGGGTGCGCTTGCGCGCCCCCACTGAAGAGAACCGTGCAGGAAAAAGTCCAAGAGATTCAGACCGGTTGGCAATCAACCTGCCCGATTCTCGGGGGCTACACCCAGTGGGTGCGCTGTCCCGCCCCCACTGACGCCAAGAGAAGAGAAAAAAGTACAAAGAAAAACCAAAGAAGGCAAGGCCTACCTGGGTGCGGGCTTCTAGGCGCTCCATGTCGCCGCACACCACGCGGGCCGCCTGCTCCACCTTCGACCGGCTGCTGGAAAACAGTGTCACCAGCTCCGGTACGCCGGAAAGAACGGTGTGGACGGGCAGTCAAAGGCGGGCCAAGTTCGCCGCCCGCCATGTCTTCATGCGCCGGCTCCTAGCCCGGCCCCCGGCCCTTGGCGCAACAAGGCCGTGCTGGGGAATGACGATGGCACTGGCTCCTGGTGCCGGCTCGATAGCCGGCTCGGGCGCCGTCCCGACCGGCACGACCTCCCCCGCAGGAGGCGGATGAGCCGCGTCCGGCGCATCCATGGTCGCCCCTAGGGTGTTAGGGGGCGCGTCCGGTGCTGTCAGGTCCAGCACCGGCGCGTCAGGAGCCGCTTCGGCCCTGGGAGACACAAGGATCGTCTCGAGGTCCACCTGCTCCGAGGCTGCCGGTTCAGATGGCTGGGCCCCTTCGGTCCTTGGGGCCGGCCTGGAGGCAGCCTCGCTAGCTGGCTCCTCCACATGGGCATGTGTGGAGGGGTCCTGTCTGGCCTTCGCACGCTTCTCCGCCAGCCTCTCGACCCGGCTGGGGCGAGGCTGACCCACGGCGGCCTTCCCTGCAGCCGTGTCCCACTGGCGCTTGGACTCTATCTCAAGCTCCCTTTCGGCAGCATCAACTGCTGCTCAGCCGGCCCGCTCGGCTGCGGAGGCGGTGTCTTCATCCGCATCCTCCGCCTCCCTGTCAAGCCAAGCTTCTCAAGAACAAAGCTCATCTCAAGATGGAGAAGGGAAAGAGGAGGAAACCATACCCTGCAACTACCGGGACCTGCCTCCGGCCACCGCCACGGCGCCTCTTGGCGCCGTCTACTCGCTGCCTGGCTCGTGGACCCAGCGCCGGTCGCTTAGAGGCCGGCCGGGAAGCTGTGGCACCCTTGCCCTTCTTCCCGGCTGCCTCGTCAGCGGCGGTCGCTCCGCCACCTTGATGCTGGCCACGCGTCAGTAGTTGGCTGGTGACCTCCTCCACCTCGTCGGAGTCTTCTTCGAAGGCTGCATCAGAAAAGAATGAGGCTTCCTCATCGTCGTCCGTCCAGTCTGCTACGGGGTGCCACGGGTACTCACCAGACGGCTCGGTCCCTTCCGACTCCAGGGGATCTTCCGAGCCGGCGGAGGAGTCTGAGAGGGGCTCCATCGCACCCTCGTCCTCCATCTCGGAGGCGTCGGACACCTCCACGCCAGGAGCAGGCTGACGGAGGGACCCCTGCAGGGTCTTGAACATCTACAAAAAAGGAATTCAACCAGGCTCAGCAATGCCACCGGCTTCGAGACAAAACAACAGAGAAGAATGCAGTAAGGCTATCATCGGAGGCGGGAGAGCCCGGTTGAACGGGGACATCCCCCATGTCATTCCCCGCCCTCATCCATGCGGGCGGTGGAGATCAGGTTCACCCTTCGCGCTACAGCGCCCGGGGTGAACCTCTTGGTGGACAGCCGGCATGGATCAAACCGGCCGCTCATCTGGCAGACCAGATGCGGCCGCCTCTACAGAGGCAGAATCCGGCGGACCACCATGGTGGTGAGAAGGTCGTGGCCGAGGAGGCCGCTCTTCCCCAAGATGTCGAGGTGGGCGCAGGTAAGCGCCACCTCAGGATACGGCCTAGGAGTCTTCGCATCCTAGTTCCGCCGCGTCGGAGGAGCGATGGCGAACGGGGGCATGTTCAGGGCATCCTGGGCCGGGTCGGCGCTCTTCACGTAGAAGAAACCCTTCTGCCAATGCTTGCTGGAGTCTTGCAGAGGCATCTGGGGGAAGCCGGACTTCAGGCGGTGATGCACCAACGCGGCCCCACACGGCATCATGGGGCGCGGCCCCTTGAGCTTCTCCACCTCGGATTTCTCCATGGCGATGGATTGCTGCTTGAAGAAGAATAGGCTGCACCACAGATCGACGCGAGGCTCGATCCCCACGAAGCCCTCGCACAGGACCACGAAGGCGGCCAGCTGCAGTATGGCGTTCGGCGCCAGATGATGCGGCTGCAGGCCGAAGAACTAGAGCCATTCGGCGAAGAAGGACCTAGCTGGGAGCCCGAAGCCCCGGTAGAAGTGCTCGACGAAGACCACAACCTCTCCTGCGGCGGGTACGGGAGAGGTCTCGGAGCTAGGAAGGCGCACCGATACTTGGGAGGCCGGGGGCAGCAATCGATGGTGACGAAGCGCGTCGATGTGCCCCTCGTCGAAGTCGCTGCCCAGCCAGGCCCCCTGCAAGGATGCCTGCTGCTCCGACGACTTCTTCGAGGAAGATCCGCCGGCCATGGCTGCGGGTGGCGAGAGCTCGAAGCGGTCGACGGAGGTCTCGACGGCAGAGATGAAGAAGATGAAGGGCGCGAGCTCTTCTTCTCAGGACACAAGGAGGAAGAAAGCATGGAGTAGGGCGAGAAGAGGGGGCAAATGGCCTCCTCGAAACCCTCGCATCCCACTTAAACCCCCACGAAGCATCGTGGGGAGGGGATCCGGTGCGCGTCGGGCCCCATTAATTCCGTGTATAACAGGCGGTAACGCTCCCCTAAGCCCAACTGTTGCGGAGTAAATCCGCACAGGATCTCCCGCGCAGAGGCCGGGGGGGCGTCATGGCGGGACCCAGGGCCGAGGCCCGGTCCCGTCAGCAGTAATCGCCATCATTACGCCAGGCGGTGCCTGGCACGTGGCGTTCTTCGGGCGAGTTACGACTGGACCGAGGCGTCGCTTCGAAGCCATCCGGTCCGAAGCCGGCGTCCTTCGCCGCGAACAAGAGCCAAAATATCAAGAAAAATCGACAAGCCGGTGAGGCCGCCCGCCCGCAGGGGGCAGACCTCGCCAGCTTCGGGGACTACTGTCGGGGGGATAACCCCGGGGTACTCTCATCAAGCCTGTTCCTTCATTTCCGGCCCAATGGATATGAACGCATGAAGATTCCCAAGGCCCAAGTCTTTTGACCGGCTAGGCATCACCTGCCGGCTGGAAGACGAGGCGGCCACCTTTCTGGCCGGCTAGGCAACCCCTGCCGGCTAGAATCCAGGCGGCCTCCCCTTTAGAGTCGGCCTTGTCCCGCCAGCCTGACTGAGGAGGAGCCGACCACACTCAAGCCGGCTGGCCAAGCAGGCTAGCCGGCCGAGGATCACAAGTCACATCAGATCGTAGGTCTGGAAGAGACCTCTCGATAAAAGGTAGCTACGCGTCAGCAAAGGTACAAGATCAGGGTGCCCGGCAGGTACGAGCGTCGGCGACCACGCCCCCTGACCTACCCCGGCTCTGATCCATCACCTAGGATAGTGTTGGACCGTCACACTCCCACTCCATTACTGCACTCGGCGTGAGGAACAGTGGAGGCGGTCGTACTACCTTGCCATGAAGAATCTCGCGGGGCGACGCTGGACGTACAGCGCATGCTCAGTGTCAGCCTTACGCGAGAGTCCCATTGGCCAGTCGGCGGGTCCCACAAGTAATCGAGACCATGCAGCCGGCGGGCCCCTCATCGACAAGACAAGACCCTTGTAAGCCCCCGGCCAGCCGGCGAAGCAGCCAGTCGGGTCCCACGCTTGTACCCTTTATCCATATTGTAGGCCGGCGGGTTCGTCTATAAAACCCCCCGGTCGCCCCCCATGCAGAGGGGCCGATCATTCACCAGTCATCCAACACTACAAACTCACCAACCACCGAGAGAGGTAGAGACAAGCCGGCTGCTCCCCTCTTCCTCCTCCCAACACAGCTCTAGGAGCGACATTGTACTCTGTTCCTATACATCAAACACACCAGCAGGATTAGGTGTGTTATCTCTACGGAGAGCCCTGAACCTGGGTACGTCGTGCGTCCCATGCGTGTACCAACCTCGTTCCCAGCGCCCACCTTTCTCCCTTCGGTTCTCACCGACTTTAGCCTACCTATGGCATATGTTGTGAGTATTCACCGACACCCAAAATCCAACCGTTACAACATTATTCCCCAACTCGGTGGTACCGTGTTGCATTAAATGTGGTAGCTTTTAAATTCTCTGTGATACCAACATATGAATCTCGATGGTACCGATTCGGTGACCTAGGACAGTTTCCAATTCTCGGTGGTACCGATTTCAATCTCGGAAATGCCAACTCTTTAAATAGAGATACCAGAAAGTTGGTCACTTTCTTTCGGTGGTACCAATATGAAAGTTGGTAGTGCCGAGAGATTAGTGTTTGCAAAGGATATGTCTCTAGGAAAATAGGTAGAGACGAATGGGAAAACTTGGTGGCATCGATTTTGTTGTTTGGGCTTGGGACACAGATTTTTTAAGAGAACTCGTGAGTCTTTGTGGTGCTACCACTAGACGAACCAATTCATCATAATATGTCACCCCATTTTAATAGTATTGGCTTTCCTATGGGCTCAAAAGTGATTTCTCACAAATGTAAAATATAGAGTCCTCTTGCTTGAAGCTTGAGCCAATCCTATTCCTTTCCTTGCATCAAGGGGTGTCTCCTCACAATACTTTAGCAAATGCATCTTTGAACTTTTCTGAAATATACTTGGATAAGATCATTAGATCAATGATACATATGTTGTTATTAATTACCAAAACCACCTTAGGGAGCAATTGTGCTTTCTATTTTCCCCTTTTTAGTAATTGATGACAACATATAGATCAAAGCATCGACAAAAGATACAATCAATAATTAGCATCGTCTCTTTGAGAAATATGTGAAAAGCAAGAGTTCCCCTAAATTTGTGCATTATTTTAATTTGCGTTTGAATGAAAATGCACATTAGATTTGGATCATGGGTCACTCTTCCATGTCACATACATCTTAGTGGTGCGCATAAATGATATGAATGAATTGTAATGCACATAACACCAAACAAATAAGTGAATGATCATCATGTAAATAGCTCAAACGTATAATGTAGTAGCATCAACGGTCAAAGCGTATGATCGAACACGAAAGTTTAGGTCATCAAAAAGACCAAAAGTTTTGTAAAACCAAATGAGAGAAAATAGAAGGCAAAGCTCTCTCTCTAGAATCCATAATTGATATATACACTTCACCCCCTTTGGCAACAAGCTCCAAAAAAGTTCAAAGGTCTAGATCTAATCGTCTCTTTGCGCTCGATCTCCTCCTGTAGTAGTCGATGTTGTGTGCAAAAGAGCGTCGGCAAAGGCTTCTGCGGATGTCCCTGGAGCTGGAGATGTAGACATTGGACGTGTAGGAGCTGGAGCTAGAGCTTAAGGCCTTGATGCTTGAGCTGATGAAGTAGGTCTTGCTTTTGTCACTAGCACAGCTGCAGACCTAGATTCGGTCCTGAACTGAGTAGTCGTAGGAAGAGGTGACTCTTCATCATCACTGTTGTAATGGGATATATGCACTGCCTCAACCTCATCCTTGAGCTCCTCAACAGTGGTAGTCAACTCCATCACTTTGACATCCAGGTCATGGAATTTAGTCTCCACGATCCTCTCAAGGCTCTTCTGGTTCAGCAAAATCTCTGAAATATTCTTTTCCATCCACTGGATGGTGCTGACAAGAAACGACATTTGCTCCTCTCTAGTTTTGAGCTATGGAGCTGGAGCATCTCGGGCTGCCTATATCTCTGGTGCGTGACCGGCTATAGCTAAGCTGGGATGGTCGGGTCCATCACAACTACATAATCCTTGATGTAATTCCAGTCAACATATCTCATGTCATTGACTGCGGGACTCTTGTCTAACAACAATGTATGCAAAAAACTTGCTCCTCCTTAGTGTTGAAATGAGGATCAATAGCAGTTCTTCTCCTAATAGCATATGGATCTGTAGTTCTCCACTACCTCAATCCTTGATCCCTTCTCTTCTTCATGGCCTCAGCAACATGATGGGCATCGTTGTGCAATGGAAAGTGAGCTCTCAACTTTCTCAACACAGATGCATCTTCTTCCTCCTGTACAACAGCCTCTCTGGATGTGGATCATTTGTTCTTCTCTGCTACAGGTGTGTCCTTAGTAGTCTTCTTGGGAGTTGGTGTCATCTTAGGTTTAGGTGTAGAAGTTTTGGGTCCGGTCTTTTTAGGCATAGCATCAGACATGAGCTTCTTCTTCTTAGCAGGAGGTTTCTCAGCTGGATTTTCTTCCTCCTCTTCATCAGCAGCTTCTGCTGGATCTTCGTAGATAGATGTTGGCCTTCCAACAACATGCACTACTCTCTTCCTGGCTCTTTTCTTCCACGGCTTGTTAGCTTGCCTGGAAGAAGGGCCTTCAAGGGTCATCTTCATCCCTCTCTGAGAAGCCTGTGGAATTCTCACTGAATCTAGTCTGGCATACTCTTTTCTCATAGTCTTTCTGACAATGACTATTTCTTTTTGCTTCTGGGAAATGCTCTCATTTGGGATAAAGTCAGCATCCTCATCATCAGAATTGAGCTTCTTCCTAGACATGGTAGCTACCTTCGGTATATCATAGAAACTAGGAGTACCTCAGTCAAAAGTTGTCCTCTCACGACTAGTGCATGAATCCATCTCAGCAATGGGCTCTCTGGAAACATTCTAACTATCTTTTGAACCGGACATACTGACAATATCCAAGAAAACAAGCTGACCGTATGGAAAGAATAAGAAGAGCTAGAGTAGATGAGCATCACAAAAATTCAGAAGTCTCTGCAAGTTTGAACTTTGAAAATTTAAATCTAACTTTCTGCAAAAAGGGATATTGCTTCCATTGAGACAAAAAAATTCTAAGCCACCGAGACTGACAACCTCTTTAACAAAAACTTGGCAACCATTTCGGTTTCATCGAAAAGGAAACCGTTTCACCGAGACTGTTCTCAGTAGCCCAGAACCAAAATCTAGGACCGATTTTTCTGACTCGGTGACATTGAGATTCGGTTTTGTGGACTTTTAACCCTAAATTTTCCTTCATTCTCTAATCTATTCAAAGTTGCTTCTAGATAGAAAGATTTGAATCTTGGACTAAAGACGGGATAACCTATTTGAGCATGATTTGGATTTTGCAGTGCAAAGAGGGCCAAAACCTTACCGTAATGTGGTGAAGGTTCCGCTACGTGACGACGGCGGCAATGATACTCGACGGCGGCGAGGAATCCACTGTAGAGGGCACATAGGAGAAACACGGCGGTGTGCGAGGGACTTGGGCACAGTAGCGAGTAGGTGCGGGTAGGCGAGGTTTGAAGATGTGATTTCAAATGTCGGGTCCGCAAAATATATACCCCCTGGTTCTCGGTGGCACCGAGTTGGCGTTTTCGGTGACACCAAGTTCCATAACTATCAGTTGATAGTGAAACTTGATGAGGGCAAAAAGATCATATCGGTGGTACCGACAATGAAAACCATATCAACCCTAGGCTTCGTTGTGACCGGGTTTTTTGGGGTTAGTCACACCAAGATGCTTTTGGGACGTTTTGGAAGCTAGCCCTTGTCAAGACGGATCCCCGGGTGCTCCTCACATAGAGTGTTCCTAAAGTGCTTGCTCAGTATTTTTGTGATGTAGCATAAATAGAATTTGAGACAAGAAAGCATAGAAAGCTAGAGAGAGGTGCTTAGGCACTTGTATATCCAATTGGCCAAATAAAATAGAAAGAAAAATAAAAAAATGGATATCCTTGGATGAGAAAAATATGCATACCAACATGCTCGCACAATAAGATGTCAAATAAAACATGTTGAGCATGCACAAACATTCTAGTATCTACCAAGCACTTTGGCGATGACGAAGTCATCTATATATGAGTATATTGACATAGGATCCAAGCAAGAATACTTGATCATAGGTCATACTGGTCGTTTAAGCACAAGTGGGGTTTCCACTTTTATATAAAGCTTTCAATGTGTTTGCATCTTAAGAGATGCTTATACTCAAGTCTTAGAGTAAAGCCCCCCTCCCCCGTGATGTGACATCCCCCCAAGAGGGATAAACCAACCTTGGGTTTTGTTCTAGAAGACTTCATGTTGGTGTAGTAGTGGTAGAAGCTCATTGTTTATGAAGATCATCTTGAGTTGGGAGCAATCCTTGTTGTTTCTTTCTCTTCACACCTACATGGGTTAGTCCCAAATCACAAGGAACAAATTCAAGGATATCTATGGACATGGAATGAAATGCATGTGAGATGATGTCCAAAGGTACATAAATTACCTTGTCCCTTGCTTACCTTTGAGGGAATTTCTGACTCCTTGAACTAATGCATATGGTTGAAGTCGGTAGCATATAGTTCTTGTCAAAATGAATAAGGGTGAATTTCATTGGCGGAGTCACCCCTCAAGAACTTCTCTAGTTCTTCTTCTTGGAGACCCACATCAACTTGATGGGGATCTTTGGAGTTGCGGTAACACTAGATGAAGTAGAACTAGTAGTGTGACTGGGAATCCACTTGACCTTGGCTTGGGGTTCTTCCTCAAATGAGTCATTCTCCACTTGAAGCTTGCCCTTGACCTTGTGGTGTTGTGGTAGAAGTTCATCTTGAGAGCTTGTCCCCTTGGGGATAGTAGGATCACACTTCTCCTTTTGAGGAACAAACTTCGGGATGGGATATTGACCTTCTTCCCATTCAACTCCGTTGGCATTGAAGTAGAAAAACCTTGCTTCTTATGATGTCCTCCTTTCTTGTGCACAATTTCCACGAATTTCTTACTTTCGGCAAGACTCTTGAAGACACCTATCTATATAATTACTTTCAATAAATCGATTTATTTCACAAGTGTAACTTGGATAAGAGAATCATTACTGGAATCAACAGAGCTACTAGCAACAACATCATTTGATTTAACTTTAGAATTGTTGTTACTAGATCAAGAAACTTTCTTGTCTTTGTTACTAGTGTTCTTAGGTTTAATTTGTGGAATAAAAGTAAACAAGACTAATCGTTTGTCTAGATAAGAAGAACTCTTCCTTAGAAGATCATCATTGACTGGTCTTAGAAACTCAAGCTCTTGCTCTAAATTTAGCTGCTAGAAACGTAGCTTCTCGTGAGTTCTTGCAAGTTCTCTATGAACTTCTAGAGTATTTTCATGAGCTAAATTAAGAGTGTTTAATTATTATTTTAGTTGTTCAATCTCTTTCTTATAATCATCATTCGACTTCTCTTGACTAGAATGATTATTATCAAGTTCATTTTCAATGTTATCACTAGTCTTATCAAATAGAAACTCATCTTCTCCTAACAAGTCATCCTCATCATTATCAAATTCAAAGTACTTGTGGTGTGATACCTTGGGGCCTTTTTCCATGAAGAAACTTCCAATTCCTTCATTTGGTCAATCAAATATGTCGTAGGAGTTTGAGGAAGCGAGTGCAAGACCCGCTACACCTTCATCTTGACTATAGTCGGAGTTGGAGTGGTAGCTTCTCTCGGATTGGTTGTGAGACTCGGAGCAGGATACCCATAAACTAACATGAGCTTGATGTCTTCCTCTTGAGATTCTCTAGGGGTACTTGTCCTTCTTGTCTGATTCCTTATTTCTCCAGGAGTGTCTTCGTTCATAACGATCTTCTCTACTCCTCACTCTGTGAGGTGACTCTTCTCTTGATCTTCATCTTCTAGGTGACTCTTCTCTTTGTTTGTGGGGAGCCGAGTACTCATTGGAATAGTGTCTGGCCTTTCCACAATTGTAGCAGTTTTGGTCACGACTAGATGAACGCTTTCTTCATATCTTGAGCATGAGCTTCTCTCTTTGCCTCTACTCTTGTAGAACTTATTGAATTTTCTGACCATGACGTTTATCTATTCATTGATAAAAAGGTTTTCATTCGAAGTAGCGGGAGTATCACTTGAAGCTTTGTAAGCACCGCTTGACTTGTTGTGCAACTCATCTTTGTCCTTGAGTGACATTTCATGAGCGATAATCCTTCCAAAGACTTCTTTTGGCTTGATATCCTTGTAGTTTGGCATCATCTTGACTAATGTGCACACGGTGCCATATCTTCCATCCAAGGCTCTAAGTATCTTATTGATGATAAATTTGGCGGTCATCTCTTCGCTTCCTAAGCAGGCAATTTCATTTGTGATGAGAGCTAGCACAGAGTACATCTCAGCGATTCCTTCATCGCCCTCAATCTTGAACTTATCAAGCTGACTTTGTAGCACATCCAACTTAGATTCCCTGATAGATTCGGTACCTTCATGCATATCAACCAAAGTATACCAAAATTCCTTTGCATTCTCGAAGCAGCTAATTTTATTGAATTCTTCGAGGCACAAGTAGTTGAATAGAATGTTGCGGGCATGAGGATTGCATTGCAACATCTTCAATTCTTCCATTTTCGCATCGCGATCCAGTTCTATTCCTTCTCCGAAGAAATCACCTTGCGCACCAACATGAACAACATCCGAAACAGTAGGATTATGACCAAGAATATGCATTTTCGTCTTATGCTTCGAACTCGCAAAGTTTGTACCATCAAACTATGAACCTCTAAGGTGGTAATTTCCCTCGCTAGACGCCATACTCTCCTAGGTTGTGAAGCCAATGCAACGGAGTCCAAATCCATGATACCACTTGTAGGATCCGAAGTATGTCTACAGGGGGGTGATTAGACTACTTGACGAAATAAAAACTTAGCCTTTACCAATTTTAGTTGTGGGCTAGTTTTAGCAATTATGATTTGTCAAGTGCACCCTACACATGCATATCTAAGAGTATAGCAGTGGAATGTAAACACATGCAAATGTCATGTAGAGGGTAGGGAAGGAAGATCAAACACAAAGGTTGACATAGCAATTTTTGGCATGGTTCGAATAGCTGGCGCTATCGTATGTCCACGTTAGTGAAGACTTCAACCCACGGAGGGTAACGGATGCGAGAGTCCGTGGAGGGCTCCACCCACAAGGTGTCCATGAAGAAGCAGCCTTGTCTATTCCACCATGGCTTACGTCCACACAAGACTAGCCTCACTCATGGTACATCTTAACAAAGTAGGCGATCTCCTTACCCGTACAAACTTCTTGGTTCAACTCCACAACATGAATTAGGAGGCTCCCATGTGGCGCCTAACCAATCTCAGAGGCACCACCTCAAAAAGTTAATAGATGTAGAAAAATGATCACCTCCTTGCTCTTGTGCTTCGAAAGATATCCCCCTCAACACTCAATCACTCTATCATGGATTTGGCATGGGTAGGAGAGATTGATTTTGTGGAAAGCAACTTGGGGAGGCTAGAGATCAAGTTTCTAATGGATGGATTGGAATCTCTTGGTCTCAATACATGAGTAGGTGGATCTCTCTCAGAAAAATGGATATGGCAAATGTCTGTGTGTGTTCTGAGTGCTTCCTTTGTGAATGAGAGGAGGTGGAGGGGTATATATAGGCATCTCCCAAAATCCAATCATTACAGCATAATTTCCTAACTCAGTGAGACTGAAATTAATCTCAGTGGTACCGGGTTGCACTAAATTTGGCAACTTTTAGAATTCTTGGTGAGGCCGATATATGAATCTCGGTGGTATCGATTTGATGACCTAGGGCAGTTTCCAATTCTCGGTGGTACCGATTACAATCTCAGAAATTCCAATTCTTGAAATAGAGATACCAGAAAGTTGGTCACTATCTTTTGATGGCACCAATATGAAAGTTGGTGGTACCGAGAGATTAGGGTTTGGCAAAGGATATGTTTGTGGGAGAATCGACACGGCCGAATGGGAAAACTTGGTGGTGCCAATTTTATTGTTTTGGCTTGGGACACAGATTTTGTGAGAGAAATGCTGAGTATTTTTGGTGGATATCTCTAAGAACTTGAGCAAACAATTCATCATAATACCTCATCCCCTTTTAATAGTATTGGTTTTCATATGGATTCAAAAGTGATTTCTCATAAATATAAAATGTAGAGTCCTCTTGCGTGAATCTTGAGACAATCTTATTCCTTTCCTTGCATCAAGGGGTTTCTCCTCGCAATCCTTTAGCCATCTTTGAATTTTTCTGAAATATACTTGGATAAGGTCATTAGTTCAATGATACACATGTTGTTATTAATTACCAAAACCACCTTAGGGAGCAATTGTGCTTTCATCAATACACACATTCAATGCCATGCCCGTAATGACCATATCATATCGCCTAAATGAACCGTGAGGTCTAGCAACTTCCCACCCAGACACCCATCCTTGGACTCCTATAGCCATAGCACACTTAACTTGTGTGTTTCATTCGAATAGGCTAGCGGGTGGGAAGCTGCACTTGTTGATAAGGGTTGCCTCCTCGTGTTTATGAAGTGTGCCCCGATGGTCACCGGTGTGGTACTATCTACATATCATAGACATTTGTGAATTTAGAAACCGTGTGTCACCAACATCGATTGGTGGATCTAGAGCCAAGATGGTAGCATGGTGGTGCGGCCAATGTGTGCAGAGACTAATGCAAACGTATCGCTCTTGCTCTCTAAAACCACAATTGCTCCCTAATGTGGTTTTGGT
The DNA here is from genome assembly GCF_904849725.1 of Hordeum vulgare subsp. vulgare. Lineage (NCBI taxonomy): Eukaryota > Viridiplantae > Streptophyta > Magnoliopsida > Poales > Poaceae > Hordeum > Hordeum vulgare. The sequence goes on from NC_058521.1 coordinate 348,911,644, forward strand.
AACTAATCACAACATATGCATCATTGTGCTAAGGAGTTTATCCAAGTGCATTTCAGAAAAGTTCAAAGATGCTTTGGTTACACGATTGAGTGGAGATGCCCCTTTGATGAAGGATGGAATAGGGTTGGCTAAAGCTTCAAGCAAGAAGACTCTTCATTTTACACTTTGTGAGAAATCACATTTGAGTCCATAGGAAAGCTTTGAATTAGCTTCCTATATGTGTGAGATAATATAGTTTCATAGATGTCTCTTGTATGGTCTGTGATCTTCATCCCTCAAGGTACCCATGATCTTGGAGAGCAAGCCACGGTGAGGCTAGGAGCAAGGAGAACATGAAAGTTATTCTGAACACTAGTGAAAGAAGGGTTTAGTACGACAACATGGATCCAATCATTGCGGATTCAAGAGGTGCAGTCATTAAAACCCAAAGCTTTTGTATGATTATTATAATCTTAATTATTGTGGAAACCTTGCGCGATGGATAGGGCCTACAGTAGGAAAACTGATTCTTGATGCAGGACTCATGTCGATCAAGATGTCATTTGGACACATCCCCCACTTCAATTCGTAACAAGCTCACCTCAATGGGTCACTTCCAGCACGAAAATTAATACAATATATAGTCCCAATACAAATACATGGTTGTAAGCCTTAAGACCTCAATACACGTACCTTCTTTTTATCATAAGTGTTACATCACTACTAGCTTGATTGGCCTGATCAAAGGCTAGAATTGATCCTTTAACAACTTATTCCTCGAGACCATTACTTCAAGGGAACCCTCCTCTCATTGGTTCGGTAAACAAGGTCACATCTTGGGGAAATAGGTGTGGGGTACTTTGTCATTCATTACCGGATCATACAGAAAGGAAGTATCAAATGGTCTCAACAAGCATGACCTTCTAAATGGAGAAGTCTAGTGAGATAACCATCTTGCCAAGACCCAAAATCTTAGCCATTGATGCATCACCTAATCAGGCATGGGTGGGCATAGATAAAGTTTCTCGGATGTCCACCAACAAAGCCTTGCTTTCGCGCATATGATCTGTTGCTCCGCTATCAAGAAATCATGATTCTCAACCAGAAGCAAACTCCTACATAAGACCAATACTTGGTTTTAGGTACCCATTCTCAAATGGGTCCTTTGATGTTAGTAACAACGATCTTGGGAACCCAAATAGACGATTCAACGTAATAATAAGGAGAAGCAACAAATTTGGCATAAACATGCCCATCACTAACACGACATAAGATATAATCAGGATTGAAATCGTTGGCATTGTTGGGATGATTGGTTTTGCCCCTTTTGGCATAACCACCCACCACATTGTTCTTCTTCTCCTTAGGAGCACTTTCTCCCTCCTTGAAAAATATTTTGTTGCTTGGTCTTGCTTTTCTTCTTCTTATTTGGCTTGGGTGAAAATCCAAGTTCCTCCTTGGCCACAACTTACTTTTGATTTCCCAAAAGTTTGCTAATTTTATTCTCACCATGTATGCACGGGACAAGGCCTTTCTCAAGTTGTTCCTTCAACTTAGCATTCTCCTCAACAAGATGAGCATGCTCACAACAAGGGTTAGTGGCATGAACAAAGCAGAAGGAGGACACTTAGATATTTCTTTAGTTAGATTGGCTAGGAGTTGATCATGAGACTCCTTAAGAGTAGCATGAGCACTTTTCAAGGCCTTGTGAGCCTTGTCGAGTAACTCAAACTCTTCCTTTGAGTGGAAAACTATTTGAATAACCAGAATTTAATATTTATGACATTCTAAACTCTATTTCTTTTGGAGGAGACGTATTACCTTCTCTCAATTGTTTTTGAGTTGGAATTTTTAAAATAGAAAAATCCAAATAATATTTGATTAAATATCTAAAATGAATATTTGGGAAGGTCATTTCATTCCCTCTCATTTAATGTTGATTCAAACATACCAAAAGTTTTGAATTCAACTCAAACTCAATAAAAATCACAAAAAACAATCATTATTACTTAATTTACATAACATTCCTAAATTTAGAATTTTGGGATGTTACACCATGGCCGCGGGAATTTCCTCCTCCCTATCCCGTCGTTAACCATATTCTTTAGGCGGTAAATCCCTTAATAAAGAGATGAAGCTCTAATACCAATTGAAAAGGATCGATACGGTCGACTAGAGGGTGCGGTGAATAGGCAACTCAAAATATTCAACTACTTAAAAAAAACAGGTTTAACAAGAACATAGGTTGTCCAGATATGCAACTAGGTGGATAACCTATATGATGAGCTCAACAACAACAACAATAGCAAGAAATGATAGGAACACAATATAAGCTTGCAACAAGTAAAGGTAGTATGTAACCACATGTGAATTCTATGGAGACAAGGATGTGCTACCTAAGTTCCCTCCTTTTTGGAGACATACGTCTCCTTTGAGAGGTGTGGAGGCACAACGCTCCCCAATAAGCCACTAGGGCCACCGTATTCTCCTCACGCCCTCACACAATGCGAGATGTCGTGATTCCACCAGCGGTGCACTTGAGGGCGGCAACTGAACCTTTACAACTCAATTGGAGGCTCCCAACAGCACCATGAAGCTTCCCACAATGGAATGTGGCTCCGACATAACCTCTTCTCTCTATGGTGCCCAAACACTAAAGAGTAACGAGATCCGCAAGTCATTAGTTGGGAGGAATCAAATTTCTCTTGGTGAAGTGTAGATCGGGGCCTTTTCCTCCAAACCCTAGACAATCAACAAATTTGATTGCGAGGGAAGGAGATCGGGCACATTTGAGCTTTGGCCAATAACGGAGCAATGGGGGAAAAGAGGTAGGTCTTCTTGGGGAAGAAGACCTCGTTTACATAGTGGAGGCTTAAATCCAACCATTATGCTCACAGATCATGGTCACGCCGTACTACCGCTCAGGGAGGCGTAGTTCCAGTGCTAGCTAGTGTGTACTGCAGAGTACAAGCAGAGTAGTTTGGTCGGAGCGACACTATCGACTATAGTGAGTTGCACTATCGGTAATTGTCACTAGATATAGAGCGACCATCAACAGTGGAGCGGCACCAGAGAAGAAGTACCACGTAAAGAGGTACTACCATATAACTACCGTGAGAGCATAACAGTCACCATAAGCTTGCATACCCCTCGAACACAAGTGGATGTAGCTGCGGTAGTAATAAATGGAAGTACCGCACAAGCGGTACTACCGTGCCACTACCGCAAGAGCAGAATGGGCAAAGAAACTTGCACATTGCCAAACTGCATGCGGTAGTAGCTGCGGTAGCTCACTGCGGAAGTACCGCCTAAGTGGTACTACTATGGAGTTGAGCGGTACTACCATCTGGGTACTACAAAAGTGCCTAAGAAAAACAGATGGGTACTCCATGTTGCGGGAAGGGTATGTGTGCGCATATAGGGTGGTGTACGTGTTGATTAAACCCATACCTTTTCAAAGAGGGCCATGTCTTAACAGTGTGAATTTCTTACGACTCAAATCAACTAGAAAGAAATGCCAAAAAATAGTCTTTGCTCTTTCTTTCACTCATGGGAATAAAACCATATTGTGCCATATATGAGAATATCTTAAATGCTCAATGCACATGGTTAGTGTGCAAAGAGCATAGTCATCAATCACCAAAACAATTAGAGAGAAACATGCCCTAACAGCTACAGTTGCCACCTCTGGCGGTAGCACATATAAGGCTACCGCCATCATCTGCAGTTTCTAGATACTGACACACGAACACATCACGTGTACCCTCGATGCCGGGGTGATGCACCGCAACTTACGCCGAAGGAGATCCGACCGACAGCGCGATGCGCAAGACAGTGGATTGTTGCATTTGAAAACCCGAAGCCCCACATGCCCGGGAGAGACTCCGTTAGGGAGTGCAGCGGCTATGGGCTTCCAAAGGTTGATTCGCTTGCCCCTAGATCCTCGAGATTTGCAGCTCACGAACTCTAGAACAGCGAAGAACGAAAGATAAAACGATGGAGAGATAAAACGTAGATGAAAAAGTAGTATATTGATGTTTCTATTGTGTGTTGTTTCAATCGGCCATCACCTCCAATATATATAAGAGGCGGCTGGACTTCCCATACAAGAAAAGGATTCATCTAGGCTTTCCTTACAAGAAACATTACACCAAATCACGTCCTAGAGTCCCAATTCCACACTAACTTGGATTCAACCCGAAACTGGCCCAAATTCATGTCTTGCTCCTTGCGCAGGCCATAAAATCTGCATACGATCTCCGTTTGAGATGATTTATATATCAAAAGCAATCGTCTCGACGAGATGAACAATTATTCTATTGATCATTTTCCCAAGTAAGGCCATCTTGAATACTCCATGAGGTCATGTTCAGCTCCCAGTCAGATTCGGCCACTCGGCTAACTCTACTGTCCCAATCTCGTATCGTTTCTGCAGGTTGTATACCATCTCAGAAGATGATGACTTGAAGAGAAAAGTTAACTGCCTCGATGATACTCATAACTTTCATATTAAACACTTTTCGATATAAAGACATATAGACAACCTTTTGCGCCTATCTTTCGGCTTCCGATTGGATATTGGCCAACGTCACACGGATTCAAGCCTTTTTAATCGGATATTAGGATTCTTCACTCAGATCACATGATCATATCTCTTCATCCTAATAATAGGATTTCACGTGGACAACATGCTTTACATTTGTGAGATGTCTTTCACTCGGCAATCTTCACTCGACCGACAATCTTCATACGACGTCCTTTCACTCGGCCGGCAATCTTTACTCGGCCGACAATCATCAATCGGCTGGCAATCTTCACTCGGTCGGCAATCTTCACTCAGATTCAAACTTTTCACTCGGATTCCCGACTGAAACTTCATCCTAATCTTGTTTTGTCCCTCCACGTCACACACAAAATCAATTTGTTCGATGAGACGAAGACAATCCATGTAGAAACATTCATCCGAGGTCATCTTGGAGGTGTAATTAGCCGAACATCACTCGAGAAGTTAAATTCTGGCATTTCGAATACCTTTTCGGCCCCTAAGATGAGATTCGACAATTATAGCCTAGACATCAAAATTGTTCCATTCGGCATTATAAAATATTTTCATTTTTAACACCTTTTAATTCGAGGCTATCTTGATTGTATTTCGTACCGTGCCAAAATCAGGTGTCAACACCAGTTCTTCCAGTTATCTATACTTGCAAGTCATGGGTTCGATTCTTGTCCTAGACATTTTTTTTCCGACTCCAACACGGGAGGAGCGATGACGGCGATGCGTCTTTGGCTTGTTTTAGTGCTTGTAGTCGCTGCTAGGTGATCTATAGACCTGGATGTAATTTTTTACTTCTGGTATTCCTTGTACTAACTTGATAGGTGATGAATAGATTGAGAGTTTTCCCGCAGGAAAAAACCCCGAAGGTAATAGAAACCATATCAATCTGGTCATTTGGGTGCCGAAATAAGTAAGTAAAATAAAATTTTGACAATAACCCATGCCTAGTATTAGTAGGGAAACTGCTTTTTCCATAGGGCGATATATAGTAAACAAAAAATAAGCTTTGACAAGACTCGAACCCAGATGTGCTAGTTGATATTTATAGCATAACCTATGGTAAATGGTCCAACGCAACCATACTACCGTCGAGCATGGCGGTAAGCTTGGCCATGGAAACATTGTAGGTTGTGGCGGTACCTTTATATGGGCAATCATCGAAGGTGGTGGTAGTAGCCTTTTGCTCTGTAGGCGTACCCAGCAGGCGTAGACCGGGATCTACTGCCATTAACCATGGCGATAGCCTGTATACCCAACCGCAGGAGTCTATAATGGTAGTAAAACATGTTCGATCGAGTTAAACTTTCAAAAAAAATGACATCATATTAAACTTTAGTCAAAGAGTTAAGACAGTGATTTTGGCCTCAAGTGATAGCCTATTTACTCAACACCTAGCTCGTGTGACACAGGGATAAAAGGGGTGTGCTTGTACGTATTTTGGCCTCATGTGATACGCACAACTTTCGTATTGAACACTTTTCCATATAAAGACATATAGACAACCTTTTGCACCTATCTTTCAGCTTCCGATTGGATATTGGCCAACGTCACTCGGATTCAAGCCTTTTCAATCAGATATTAGGATTCTTCACTCGGATCACATGATCATATCTCTTCATCCTAATAATAGTATTTCACCTGAACAACAAGCTTTATATTTGTGAGATGTCTTTCACTCGGCAATCTTCACTTGACCGGCAATCTTCATTCGATGTCCTTTCACTCGGCCGGCAATCTTTACTTGGCCGGTAATCTTCACTCAGTCACTTGGATTCAAACTTTGCACTCGGATTCCCGACTCAAACTTCAGCTTGATCTTGTTTTGTCCCTCCATGCCACACACAAACTCGGATTGAGAGAAAATATATATCAAAATCGATGAGACGAAGACAAACGATGTAGAAACAGTACTCACCCGAGGTCATCTTGGAGGTGTAATTAGCTGAACATCACTCGAGAAGTTAAATTCTGACATTTCGAATACCCTTTAGGCCCTTAAGATGAGATTGGACAATGATGTCCTAGACATCAAAATTGTTGTGTTCGGCATTGTAAAATCTTTTCATTTTTAACACCTTTTCATTTGAGACTATCTTGATCGTATTTCGCACCGTGCCAAAATCAGGTGTCAACACATGCCCCCCTGTTTTTCAGCAAAACTTGTATGCCGAAAAATAATCTGTAGTATATTTGTTCTAAGGATGATGTCAACACTCCATTGTCCATTTATTTGTTCCAGGGCGATAATCATATATCAGTCATGTTTCATACTAAGGACGATAATCATATATATCAGCCATTGCTTACCTAAGCTTCTTGCCACACACTCGGATGGTATTTTTCAGATACTTGCCATTGAGGGCTCGAGGTAGCATTGTCCCTTGAATTGATCCACCAAATATGAATTTCCAAGAACTACTCTTGCAATCTTAAAAGACCTTCCTAGTTTCGAGACCACTTCCCAAATTTTCTATCTCTTGAACCAAGCGGCAGGATCACTTTCCACACGAGATCTTCAACTTGAAAATTCTTCAGTTTGACCTTTTTATTATAAGCTCTTGTCACTCTTAACTTGTCTATTTCTACAGCATTTAAAGCAGCCAAACGTTTATTGGCAACTTCATGAATATTTCCATCATTAAGTTATAAAAGTCCACAGCTGATAAGTCATCTTTGTTTGGCTATTCGCAAAGTATTCAAATTTACCTCCGGCAAAATGGCCTCTTGGCCATATACTAGCAAAACGGCCTCGCCATATACTAACTCATAAGGTGTTACTTTTGTAGCACCGTGCTTTGAGATTCTATGTGCCCACAACGTGCACACAACATCTCATGCCATCTCCTTGGATTATCCTCAATCTTATTTTTGATGAGCTTGATTAATATTTTATTGCTAGACTCATCTTGTCCATTATCTTGGGCCTAATACGGAGAGGAATTGAGCAACTTTATCTTATAATACTCGGCAAATTCTTTAACTTGATGTGACATAAAACATGAACCTTGATCCATAGTTAATGTTTGCGGAATGCCGAATCTATGAATAGTGTGCTCAGTTATGAATTTAATTACCTTTGTATGTCTCATGTTCTTGAGAGGTACCGCTTCAGACCATTTAGTGAAGTAATCAGTTGCCACCAATATGAACCGACGCCCCTTTGAACAAGAAGGATGAATTTCTCCAATGAAATCTAAACCCCATCCTCTAAAAGGCCACGATTTGATAATAGGATGTAACATAGCAGTAGGAGCCAATTGAATATCACCAAACTTTTGACAAGATTCACATCCTTTATAATATTTGAAGCAACCATTAACAATCGTCGGCCAATAAAACCTAGCACGTTGCAACAACCGCTTCATCTTGGGAGCCGACTGATGAGTTCCAAAAATACCTTCATGTACCTATCTCATAGCAATTCTAGCTTGTTCTTCATCCAAGCATTTCAAAAGAATATCATCAATTTATCAGCGATATAGATGATCATCCCTCATCACATATTTGAAAGCCATACGCAGAATAGCCCTCACCACCCTTTCACTCGGATCGAGCAAGTAATCAACAATTGACTTCCTCCAATCTAGATTTTCACCTGTACTAGACTTTTTGCTAGTGGCCGAAGTTGTATGTTCAAGTTCGGCCTCTCTTATATTGGCAAAGCTAGACATCGGCTTTTGAGAAATACGAAACATACCATGATAAACATGATAGTCGGATGCTTGTTGTGCCAAATCATTCGCTCTCCAATTGTCATGTCTAGATATATGAGCAATGCCAAAACAATCCAAAGCAGAAAATATATCTAGACATTTATCAAGATAAATATTATGTGATTCGTCAAAACATTAAAAAACTCTGGATATTTGTTGTACCACCAATAACGAATCACCAAAAGCCTACACATATGTAGCACCTATAGCTAGTAACATATCTAGGCCGAATAACAATGCTTCATATTCGGCTTGATTATTGGTGCAAAAATATTCTAAGCAACATGAGGCTTCAAAAACAGGACCATTAGGAGATATATAAACAATATCAACACCTTGGCCATTCCAACAAACTGAACCATGAAAATATAATCTCCACGGTACTACCGAGACAATGTTTATATCAACATCGTGCTTGTCATTAATTCGATGCTCAACAATGAAATTAGCAACTATTTGGCCTTTCATGGATTTCAAAGATTCATAGGCCAAATCATATTCAATCAAACCATAAGCCCACTTGCCAATTCTACCACTAAGAATTGGTCTATGCAACATATACTTAATGACATCAGTTTGACAAGCTATTATGCAAGCATTCGGCACTAAATAATGTCTCGGTTTCGTACAAGCATAATAGAAACAAAGGCATAATTTTTTAATAAATGTGTACCTCGTCTCGGCGTACAATAAACGTCGGCTCAAATATGTAGCAGCATGCTCTCTTCCTTCGGTCTCTTGAGTCAAAACAACACCAATAACACCTTCATCTGCTGCATTGTAAAGCTTAAATGGCTCTCTATGCTTGGGTGCTTTCATCACGAGAGGAGTGCACAAATAATTCTTGATCATATCAAATGCTTCTTGCTGCTTTGCCCCCCAAGTAAAATTGGCATCATTTTAACTGAAGGATGTGAGTGAATGCATCAACTTTCCCTAATAAGTTTGCTATGAATCTTCTTAAATAGTTGACTTTGCCAAGGAATTTTTGCATATCTTTCTTGCATGTTGGATCCTCCACTTTTTGTATAGCATCTATCTTTTTGGGATCAATCTCTACACCATTTTCAAGAATAATGAAACCCAAAAACTTTCCAGCTGACAAGCCGAATGCACATTTTAAAGGATTCATCTTCAATCCATATTTTTTTCATTCTTTCAAAGGCTAAACGCAAATTGGCTAGATGAGATTCAAAAGCATCCGATTTGACAACAGTATCATCAATATACACCTCAAGTATAACACTGAGTAAATCATGAAAAAATAAATTCATAGATCTTTGATACGTGGCGCCAGCGTTCTTTAATCCAAAGGTCATCACCGTCCACTCAAATAAACCAAGGAAACCGGGGCAACGGAAAGCCGTTTTGGACATATCATCTTCAGCCATAAAAATATGGTTATGACTGCTACCTCTTGAGCTTGCGTTGGTTTTCCCTTCAAGAGGAAAGGGTGATGCAGCGAAGTAGATAAGTATTTCCCTCGGTTTGTTGAGAACCAAGGTATTAATCCAGTAGGAGGAACAAGCAAGGCTTCAATAGTAGTACCTACACAAATTGTCAAACAGTTGCACCAAACGCTATAAAGGGGTCGTCAATCCCTTCAGAGTTATTTGCAAGGATGAGACCTGATAGATATAGATATAAAATATTGATAGATCTGAAAGTAAAACTAAAGTAAATAAATTGCAGCAAGGTATTTTTGGTTTATAGATCTGAAAATATAATATGGAAAATAGACCCGGGAGGCATAGGTTTCACTAGAAGCTTCTCTCATAAAGGAAAATAATACGGTGGGTGAACAAATTACTATCGAGCAACTGATAGAGAAGCAAATAATTATGAAGATATACAAGGCAATGATTATGCATATAGGCATCACGTTCGTATCAAGTAGACCGAAACGATTCTGCATCTACTACTATTACTCCACATATCGACCGACTCCTGCCTACATCTAGAGTATTAAGTTCATGAAGAACAGAGTAACGCATTAAGTAAGATGACATGATGTAGAGGGATAAACTCAAGCAATATGATGAAAACCCCATATTTTTACCCGTGATGGCAACAATACAATACATTCCTCGCTACCCCTACAGTCATTGGGTGAGGACCCCGCAAGATTGAACCCAAAACTAAGCACTTTTCACATTACAAGAATTATCAATCTAGTTGGCCAAACTAAACAAATAGTTCGAAGAGACTCGCAAAGATATGAAATCATGCATATAATAATTGAGAAGAGACTCAAATAATATTCATAGATAATCTAAACATAAACTCACAATTCATCGGATCTCGACAAACACACCGCAAAAGAGTATTACATCGGATAGATCTCCATGAAGATCATCAAGAACATGGTATTGAAGATTAAAGAGAGAGAGGAAGTCATCTAGCAACTAGCTATGGACCCATAGGTCTGTGGTGAACTACACACACATCATCGGAGGGGCAATATAGTTGATGTAGATGCCCTCTGTGATTAATTCCCTCTCCGGCAGATTACCGGAAAAGGCCCCCAGATTGGATCTCTCGGGAACATAGGCTCCTGGCGGCGTAAAAGTATTGTTCGTGTCTCAATTTGGCGATATGGGAATATTTGGGAATTTATAGGCCAAGAATTAGGGTTAGGATACCTACAGGGGGACCACATGCTAGGGGGCAAGGCCACCCCCATGGCGCGCCCTGCAGGCTTGTGGTCTCCCGGCAATTGCCTTGCCCCCTACTCCAAGTATGTTGCGTGTCTTCTGGTCCAAGAAAAAAAATTCCAGAGATTTTATTCCGTTTGGACTCCGTTTAATATTCCTTATCTGCAATATTAAAAAACATGGAAAAAAAACAAAAACGGCACTAGGCTCTAGATTAATAGGTTAGTCCCAAAAATAATATAAAACAACATATAAATGCATATAAAACATCCAAAACATATAATATAATCGCATGGAACAATCAAAAACTATAGATACGTTCGAGATGTATCAAGCATCCCCAAACTTAATTCATCCTCGTCCTCGAGTCGGTAAATGAAAAAAATAGAATTTTTTATGTGGGATGCTACCTAACATATTTATCCATGTAATATTCTCTATTGTGGAATGATGGGGATATGTACGTAGGGTAGGGTCACAGTCCTGACCTAAGTGTCCTACCAAAGGGTACCTCATTATTAGCTAGGAGGTCACAAAGAAGATTCCGACTCGATAGCCATGGCATCTGAAAGTCACTCGGTAAGAAGTCACTTGGAAGATATTCCCCTTCACTCGACAACCAACTTCCACTCGGAAGACACCAGTTGACGAAGAAGACCAGAAGCCACCTCAAGGGAGGCCAACGGGTGAGCGTTCGGCTGATGACCATGAATAGCATTAATTAGATACATATGTTATCAGTAACGTACACTTTTAAACCCTATTGATTGAACCCTTAGATGTTGGGGCCTTGATGAGGGGTAGCGCACTCTATATAAGCCACCCTCCCCTCTGGCATAAGGGTTCACACCCCCTATAACACACATTCCACACTGCAAGAGCTCCCGAGCACTAAGACGTAGGGTTGTTACCTCTACAAGAGAGGCCTGAACTCATACATCTTGCGTACAAGATTGCTGTAGCTAGGAATCTTCCCTCTCCATTCGTACCCTACACCTCTACTATCAGGTTTATTCCCACGACAGTTTGCGCCCACCGTGGGGCAGGCGTCTAAGCGACTTCCGGCAAGTTTGCAATCTTCACTCTCTTTCATGTCTTCCGGCTGCGATTCGTTCTTAGTCGGCGAGATCCGTTTCGTCGACATCGAGGCGCTCCCGATCCGCGGAGCGATGCACTTTCGTGCAAGCTCCTTCAGCGTACTCCTTCGGCAGCCGTCGACTCCGTTGTCGACCGTTCACTTCGCTATTTGTTGTCAGAAGCGATCCGGTCGCTCATGACTCCATCGATGGGTGAAGCACACAGTGGGTCGCCACGCGTCATCTCCGTCGTCTCCGTAGGTTGCTGCCATTGAGCCTGCTGAACCTCTTCGGAACCCAATCCACTCGGCATCAGATTAGTTTGATGTTCCTTCCGAGTGCAAGAGATGCAATCCAGCAGCGGAGGTCTTCATGGTGGGTTCTGTGGAGAGCCCACCCGGGTTCGGTCACGGCGAGCATGAGGTCGGCGAACCATCGACTGGACACGGTCGTCGTCGTCCTCCAACTTCCAGTCGGCGTCAGCGACAACTCTTCTCGAGTGGTCGACGGGACAACATTGAGGTATATTGTACTCCCGTACTAAATGTTGCAAACATCGCAAAGATAGCAGATTCTATTCAGCCATCAGATTCAGAGGATGGTAGAGGCTTAGAGCAAATTCGCACTTTGCTTCAAGCAACGTAGCAACAAAACTCAGTTGTATCATAGTCGCTCAATAGGTTGCACAACGATTCACCCAGAGCAGATACAGTCCGTTTAGTTTACAATCCAGGGACACCTCAGCGTCGCCGAGATGGGGGTTGCCGAGAGAATCAACACAGAGACCAATGGCGAAATCAGTTTGTTCCCCGTTATCACCGTGATGACCGTCGTCGGGTGTATTCTCCTCCGAGGAGTGGTACGTATGTGTCCCGGCACTACGACGACACGATTCCGTTCGGTGATGAGCGGAATCCTGGTTTTGATGCAAGAAATGTACTCACCCAGAGGAGGATTGACACGGGCAGAGCTCACAGAGATGGTTTCGACGGAGAACGTCCGAGTGGAAGTAGTACTACAATTTTTGGTCCCAAGTGCTTCAGTAAAGCAATCCGTTCACGTGATATTCCCCCCAACTTCAGGTTGGCGACTAGAATTAGTATGTTCACGGGAGAATCCAAGCCTGAAACATGGCTTGACGACTACCGAGTGGCCATACAGAATGGTGGAGGCAATAAGAGCGTCGCCATGAAGTATTTGCCTCTAATTTTGGATGGTTCGGCCAGGGCGTGGCTGAATCAGTTGGTTCCTTCTAGCATCTACTACTGGTAGGATCTCGCCCGAGTGTTAATCAAAACATTCGAAGGCACGTGCAAGCGTCCAGTCGGTCTGTCCAAGCTGCAGCTTTGCATGCAGAAGTCAAACGAATCTTGGAGAGATTACATTCAGCGGTGGACCAACCTTCATCACACGAAGGAGAATGTTTCTGAGCACCACGCAGTCTGTGCCTTCAAAGCTGCCATCAGATACAGAGAGTTGTACTTGAAGTTTGGTCGTACAGGTGACACGTCCATGAGCAAGATGATGGAGATTGCTGCTCGGTACGCCAACGGCGAAGAGGAAGACCGCGTCTGCAACGGTAAAGGGAAAGCAGTCGACAACGATGCTGGCGGCAATTCCAATCGGAAACAAAAGCGCAAGGCTGATGGTTCCACTCCAGCAGAAGTAGCCGCCCTCGAGGCACAAGGAAAATTCAACGGAAACTCCAAAGGACAGTTTCCCCCCAAGAAGTCCAAGGGTCAGTCGGATGTTCTGGATCAGCCGTGTGTACTCCACACGAAGAAAGACGAAGATGGCAATCTAATATTGCCTAAATACACCACTTGTTAGTGCAGACTGTTGATCCAATAGTTTAAAGAGGATTAGTCGAGTGGAAAAGATCCCGAAAAGGAGAACGACAAAGAAAAAGATGATTTCCCTGAAGTCCAAGCAACTGTGATGATTTTTGCTGATATAGAGAGCAGGAGTCGACTGAAGGTCATCAACAGAGAAGTCAACACGGCAGTACCCTCCACCACCACATACCTCAAGTGGTCACGGACTGTAACGCCCAAGATGCAATCCTATCCTTATTTAGGCATGAGGGCCTCGACAGGGATAGAAGCGCATCCCATCGATCACGAAGCTCGCGATCTCGTCGGACTGCTTACTGGAACACCTCTACTCTGAGATTACCCAAAGCATCACCGGAATCCCGATGCACAAGATATCTCATAAAATATAAAGCTAATCCAGCAAGGCCACCCGGTGTGTCGACGAACCCGATAGGAGCCGCGTATCTCGTTCTCAGGACACACCGTCTATGCATAGTGGAGGGTAGCCAAATGCTCGAGTTGCCCCGAGGTGGCACCGCCGACTGCTAGATGGGTGGACCAACACTCATGCGAAGCACTGGCCCGGGGGTTGATTAATTATCCTCAGGGTCCGGAAAGTCCCTATGCAATTTTATTAGGTTATTAGGCAAATGTAAAACCAATGTTGGGCCTTGCGAGACCAGCTTTAATCTAAAACGAATTATTAAGGGGGTCCCCATAACAACCTCGATCGTGTTAGGAGCGCTCAATTATGGAACATAACACCGGTAGCCGAAACTAAGGGGGCCAAAGGTGGAACAAAACACCAGGCTAGAAAGGCCGAGCCTTCCACCTTTTACCAAGTATATAGGTGCATTAAATTAATTAGAATTTAATAGGGTGGTATAAAAAGGAACCCATGTTATCACATGGAAGCAACTGCACCTGCAACTAGCAATGCTAACACATGGTTAAGCAACTGGTAACATAGCTAATCAGTGGTTTGCTAGGTTATGAACAGGTTGAAGGTTTTTATGGCAATGTTGAGAGGCTGATATTTAACATGTGGTAGGCCACGAGACATAACGATAGAAACGGTAAAACTAGCATGGCAATGATAGTAATGGTATCTGGGGAAATGGTCATCTTTCCTGAGACCCCACTTGGAAGAAGAATGACTCCGTGAAGCAGAAGAACCGATGTAGTCGAACGGATCCTCACTCTCCGAAGCGGTCGGAACTCTATCGAGACGAAGCAAACCGGAAACAGGAATCAACTCATGATATACACCACACAATTCACAACACAATTGATGCATGAGCGGTGAATATATCCGAGACATGGCATGTCAACTCACAACAATCAAACACTACACATTAAGTGAAGTTCAATATGCAACGAGGTGCATATTGACGAAACTCCACATACGGATTATTTAGTTCTACCCCGATTAGGTACACGGCAATATTTAAATGTGGTTAAACATGGCAAGAGGTGAAGCAAAATTAATCTACCTATCTAGGCATATTAAATGAGGTCGGAAATGACATATAGCATCTCCGAGGTGACCCCATATATTAATTTATAATTCTGTCCAGATCTGAACTAACACGTTTAAATGTTTGTTAAACAGCAAAATAAATAGGTTCACATGATTCTATGCGTCGTTACAATCAATTTACACATAAAGAACAACTCCAACGGAGCTACGGTTCAAAAGATACGAACACTACAAGATATGATGGCATGAATGCAATATGTGCGCAAATGGCAGCCACAACATTTCAAAACATACAACCAGCAAGATAATATGAAACTACACGAGATTCTAAGCAAGTTTCATATAGGACACGAGCAAAATGGAGCAACGGTTCAACAACTACGTGCTAAACAAGAAATCAGTACAATCTGCCAAAATCAGCCACATAGCATTTCAACGCCCTCGAACAACTAGCTACACAAATCCAAATTGCTCAAACAAGGCATGAGGCAATAGAGGGCAAGATTCACTACAACATACTACTAACAACCTCTATCATGGAAGCATGGATCACTAGGAAAAGAAGTCACAAAATGGTTGCTCACACGCAGTTTCAGACTTAGTGAAAATATCAGTTTATGACAGTGCAGTTTTCGATCTGAAGGCATATTTACAGCCACAAGACTAGTGCTACAAGTCTCCGAATGGCATGAAAATTGACAGAATGCTAGATAATCTTAAGGACTACAACTAACTCCATTTTACCTACCTCAAAAGAGCTACAGATCACCAGATAAAATCATGACAAGACAACAACAAAATATAACAGATTTTAGACTTAGAAATATTTCAACATCTCCAAATCAGCACTATTTTCTAGCATGTTGAGAACAAGCAAACAACACCTAAACATGGATTTCTATTGCAACCAAAATTACCAAAGGCTAGCCTACACATCCAAGGGCATATCTCTAGTTAACAACTCCTTCATATCATGCATGGATTAAATCCCACAAAATAA
The DNA here is from genome assembly GCF_904849725.1 of Hordeum vulgare subsp. vulgare. NCBI lineage: Eukaryota > Viridiplantae > Streptophyta > Magnoliopsida > Poales > Poaceae > Hordeum > Hordeum vulgare. The sequence goes on from NC_058521.1 coordinate 348,927,918, forward strand.
ACAAAAGGGCATCATGGAAAAATATCACGTGCCCTAACTTTCTCAAATGCTAAAAATAAATGCACAGTTAAATTCTAGGGATTTTTCTACCCCGAAAACATATATAACATGAGGAGTTGCAAAATAAAAATAACGCCTCGCGAATATGCGGGAATATGTCCTAAGCATGATATAGCAAACTAGCGACGGAATCCTACATGCAAAAATACAAACAACTACTCTAAAATACATGGCAAAATGTCCCTAAAACTATGAGCATTTCATCTATGGGATTGAGCAATCCGGACACGCACGAAAATAAATACGGGATAATTAACATATTAGGACAGCACGTAAAACTAGGCACATAGCAAGTCAAATCACTTCAAACATGCATGCAAGTTGCAAATTATGAATCTACGCGAAAATCTACACAAGTTCCATATATAATTCGTTCCAATCCGACATAGGGATAATAAACTACGGGCGTTTGAAAAACATGCAATTTTCTGGAATGGAATTAAATCTTCGGAAAATCCAAAAATCTAAATGGGCCAAAACAGAGCACGGCGCTACTTAGTTATCCTACGCGCGGGCGACGAATATGGGGAAAAGGGGGGGTGTGCTCACCCTGGGCTTGGGCCATCTAAAGAGGAGGAGACGGCCTAGCTTGCGGCGGTTTCTGGGCCTCGCATGGCTCCTGGGCCGAGGCGGTTGAGGCGAGGAGGGTGGGTCGGGGCGCGCGGCCCAAGCGATGGCGCTGGCGCTGGCCTGGCCTCGTTGTGCACCTCCCGCGGGAGCGGGGGCAGGTGGGCACGGCGGCGCTCCAGCAAGGCAGAGGGCCGGCGAGCTCGGGCGAAGGCGCAGGCGGGCGCAGGCGACCGGATCCAGCGGCAGCTTGTCGGATCTGACCTTGCGGCTCCGTTCCCGGCGGCGGCGACGCATGAGCAGGCCACGGCGAGCTCCTGCCCATAAATGAGAGAGGGAGAGGGAGGTTAGATAAAGAGCACGGGGAGGAGGAGAGGGAGGTGCGAGGCAAGGGGGACCTGGTCGCCGGCGATAACCGGTGGCCGGCGAGGCGACGGCTCCGGCTGTGTGGCGACGCGGCGGCTCGCAGAGGAGCTGCGGGGGGCTCGGCACAGGGGGGCGCCGGCGGCCTCGGGCCAGGGGCATGCGGCGCGATGGGCTCGGCGGGCCTCGCGCAGGCTCGTAGTCCCGACGACAGCGAAGAGGAGGGAGGGAGGAGAGAGATTGCGCTAGGGTTTGGTGGGGGCACGGTTTTTGAGGCACAGGGAGAGAGAGGCTGTCTAAAAATGGCATCGGGGCTATTTATAACAATGGGGGGCTAGGTTTAGCAGAATTTTGCCCCGGTTTCAACCCCGTGATCTAAATCGGACGGTTTCGAACGGGGGAAAGGCTAAGTGGCCGTGTAGAGTGGCTATCCGGAGACAAGAGGGAAAACGGGCGACCCGGCAACGAGATTTTTAAAACACCAAAAAACGTCTGACGATAGACCGAAGACGGTGCCGCTACGGTCGACCGTTCGGGTACCACACGGATTTCGATTGCGATGAAAATTGGCAGGCGGCCTACCTATATTATAAATAAGACCGCACGTCAAGTTTCAACCCAATCAGAGAAAGTTTTATACACACTTTTAGAAACAAGATTTAAACGATGTCGCGGGCGCGTGCGTGTTTGGTTGGGCTCAACACGGGCAACGACGAACACGGAGTGAACCGGCAACTAATAACGGATGCAAGTTTGAAAACTAGCAGCAACGGAATGTGGATGCAATGCGGATGATGCGCATGATGCGATGATGATGCGACAAATAAAAATAAACACACGACGAAAACGGAATAGAAGGGGAATCTTCTGGAACGTCGGTCTCGGGCTGTCACACACCCCCATATTGTTTGATCAGTCAGATCACCCATCTCATGTCCCTACTCCTGGTCGAGAGGCCCTCGTGGTTGATCCAGTTGTGGAAGGTGTTCGGCTTCGCAAGGTCTTGATGGATGGAGGAAGCGGGCTGAATATATTGCATGCAGATACTCTCAAGGGGATGGGCATTCCGATGTCCTGACTCAGCGAGAGCAACATGCAGTTTCATGGAGTTATTCCTGGAAAGAAGGCCAAGTCACTCTGCCAGATTGCATTGGATGGTGTTTTCTGCTCTGATAAAAACTTTCGCAAGGAGAAGCTGATGTTCGAGGTGGTGGATTTCCACAGTGCATATCATGCCATTCTGGGTCGTCCAGCCAATGCTCGTTTCATGGCCCGACGATGTTACATGTATTTGAAGATGAAGATGCCAGGACCCAAGGGAGTCATCACAGTCACAGGTAATTGACAGAGAGCCGAAGAGTGCTTGCAACAAGGCTCTAAAATCGCTGATCAACAGATGGCTGTGGTTGAACTAGAGGAATATCGGAAGAACGTCGACCCTGTCGATCTGATGCGCTCCAAGAAGCCCGCTTCTGAGTCCTCTTTTCAGTTGGCAGGCAAGGTCAAACCAGTGAACATCCACCTGACGGAACCCAATGCTGCTCCGACCAACATATCCACAACACTCGACAGCAAATAGGAAGCCAAGCTCATCCAGTTCCTCAATGAGAACTCGGACATCTTTGCATGGAAGCCTGCTAGGATGCCGGGTGTACCTAGGGAACTGGCTGAGCACCGACTGAGAGTGGATCCGAAGGCAAAGCCTATCACAGAACATTTGCGTCGGTCCACAGCAGAAAAGTGAAAAGCAATCGGCTAGGAGGTGTCGCGACTCTTGGAGGCGAAGTTCATACGTGAGGTCGACCACTTCGAGTGGCTCGCGAATGTCATCATGGTCCCCAAGAAGGGAAAGTCCCTTTGTATGTGTATCGATTTCAAGAACATCAACAAGTTGTGCCCAAAAGATCACTTTCCGCTCCCCCGCATTGATAAAATTGTCGATTCGACTGCGAGGTGTGAGCGACTATCTTTTGTTGATGCTTATTCTGGTTACCATCAGATCTCTCTGTTTGGCCCAAATGAAATAAAACGGCCTTCATCACCCCTTTCGGGTGTTTCTCTTATATCACTACGCCTTTTGGACAGAAGAATGTCGGCGCCACTTTCATGCATATGATCCAGAAGTGCCTGCTCGATCAGATTAGTCAGAACGTCGCAGCATACATGGATGATATTGTGGTCAAGTCACGCAAAGGTTCCGACCTGTTGACTGACCTAGCAGAGACATTCGCCAACCTGAGGAAGTATGACATCAAGCTGAACCCAGCTAAGTGCACTTTCGGAGTCCCTGGCAGCAAGTTACTCGGTTTCCCAGTTTCCAAACGTGGGATCGATGTTAACCCCGAGAAGATTGGTGGCGGCGTCCGGATGCAAAGCCCTGTGCGAGTTCACAATGTCCAGAAACTCATAGGATGTCTCGCAGCGTTGAGTCGGTTGATCTCTTGCCTCGGTGAGAAGGCATTTCCTTTATACCGACTGGTGAAAAAATCTGATGTGTTCGAGTGGAATGACGAGGCACAAGCAGCGTTTGTCGAGCTCAAAGCTCTGCTTTCCACCCAGCCGGTGCTTGCTGCTCCGCACGACAAAGAACCTCTGCTCTTGTGCATCGCAGCTACCAATCAGGCCGTCAGCACGGTTGTGACCATCGAGCAAGAAGAAGAAGGCAAATCCTACAAGGTCCAGCGCCCAGTCTATTACATCTCTGAAGTATTGACCCCTTCGAAGCAAAGGTATCCTCATTACCAGAAGCCCCTTTATGGAATATACTTGTCAGCCAAGAAGGTGGCGTATTACTTCCAAGATCATTTTATATCAGTCGTCAACGATGCCCCACTATCAGAGATTCTTCACAATCGGGACGCTTCGGGTCGTGTGGCTAAATGGGCCATTGAGCTGTTATATTTTGAAATCAAATTTGAGGCAAAGAAAGCTATCAAGTCTAAGGCCCTTGCTGATTTCATGGCTGAGTGGGTGGAACAACAGCAACCAGCTCAAGTTCACTCGACACACTGGACTATGTTCTTCGATGGCTCCAAAATGTTAAATGGGCCCGGTGCGGTGCGGTATTGGTATCCCCAAAAGGTGACAAGCTCAATTCACTACTGGAATCCAGAAATTTGCCGTCAGCCAGTTCTTTACCGTCTGTTGGCTGACGGCAAAAAACCTCTTTGCCATCAGTTGACATAATACAGACGGCAAAGAACTGACACATGGCAAAAATACTATTTGCCATGTGTGGGTCCTTTGCCGTCTGCCAGCAGACGGCAAAGAGCCCCAGGGCAGACGGCAAAGGGGACACGTGGGTCCCATGCCTGCCGTGTCCGAAATCCGGGGGCCTTTGCCGTCTGCCATACGGCCCTTTGCCGTCTGCCATACGGCCCTTTGCCGTCGGGGGGCGGACGGCAAAGGGGCAGCACTATAACGGCCGTTACCCCCCCTCGCTCACTGTCTCTCTGTCTCTCTCACCCCGACCACTCTCTCTCCACGGCGGCGACCCCCTTCCCGCGAGATCCCCTCCCCGCGGCGAGCCCACCCCCCCCCCCCCCCCCCCGGCGAGCCCACCCCCCCCCCCCCCCCCCGGCGACCCCCTCCCCGTGGGATCCCCTCCCCGAGAGGGCACCTCCCCTGCGGCGCGCCCCCTGCCGCGCGCCCGCGCCACCAGCATTGCACCCCCTGCCGTCGCCGCCCCCTGCTGCCGCCGCCCCTGCTGCGCGCCACCTGCATTGCGCCCCCTGCCGTCGCCGCCCCCTGCCGCCGACGCCCCCTGCGGCGAGCCCCCAGCCGCGCGCCCCCTGCCGCCGCCGCCCCCTGCCGGTGAGTTTTTCCTGTTTTTCTTTTTAAAAAAGTTAATTACTTTAGTTAGTTTATTAGGTTGGTTTTTTATTATATATAGGGTAATTTAGTTAGTTTATTTGGTTAGATTATTAGGCTAATTAGGTTAGTTAGTTAGGTTAGAAGAAAAAAAGCAGAAGGAAAAAAAGCAGGAGAAGAAGAAGAAGAAGAAGAAGAAGAAGAGGAGGAGGAGGAGGAGGAGAAAAAAGAAGAAGAAGAAGAAGAAGAAGAAGAAGAAGAAGAAGAAGAAGAAGAAGAAGAAGAAGAAGAGGAGAGGAGGAGGAGGAGAAAGAGGAGGAGAAAGAAGAAGAAGAAGAAGAAGAAGAAGAAGAAGAAGAAGAAGAAAAAGAATAGAAGGAGAAAAAGAGGAGGGGGAGTAGGAGGAGAAAAAAGAAGAAGAAGAAGAAGAAGAAAAAGAGGAGAGAGGAGAAGAAGAAAGAAGAGGAAAAGGGAACCCCGGCACCCCGAAACTGACCCTCGACCCCCGACCCCTCATGCCCGACGCCACTGACCCCCGACCATCGACCTCCTACGCCACTGACCCCCGACCCCCGACCCCCGACGCCACTGACCCCCGACGCCACTAACCCTCGACCCCCGACGCTAGTGCCCCCGACCCAGACCCTCGGCCCACGACTCCCGACCCCCGACGCTCGACGCCACCAACCCCCGACCCCCGACGCCACTGACACCCGACGTCACTGACCCTGGACCCCCGACGCCACTGACCCCCCACAACCGACGCCACTAACCCCCCCGACCCCCGATGCCACCGACCCTCGACGGCACTGACTCCCGACGCCACTAAGCCCCGACCCCCGACACCTCTTCTGCCTTCTTTTGAACGAGAAGGTGCTTTTCGACCTTCCAGAGGCCCACGGGGTCATAGTTTTGTAAATTATGAGTTAGGTCACATATTTTCCGATCATGTTAATTATAAAAACATCGTATTTGTGTTGATCGGGTGAATTTCAATGTGTAGTTGTTCGACGACCTCCACGTGCGTTGGACGAGCTCCGCCCTTGCGTTTGTTGGTGAGCACAAATGACTTCTCCTCCTACCCCCTTAATTTGCTCTGTCCCGGTCTTCGTGCCGATGAAACTTGCTAGCTATAGGTTTCTTCAATCATGAGTATGCGTGACCAGTATGCGTCTCCCGTTCGAAAGGGCGACATCTATAAATATGCATTTCTTTGCATATTTATAACCGCCATCCTTTCGAATTGTCCAACATTATCCATGGACAGCCTGAGTATGTTTAGATTGGGTTTGTTTTCCCGTATGCTGTGCTCCGGATCCGATGCGGAATTTCGTCAGTGCCTCCCCTGTTGTTCTCTGGGTACACATCCTCTCTACTTATTGCCGAGACGTGTATCAGGAGAACAGCGGGGAGGTGCTGCCGAAATTCTGCGTCACATCTGGAGCAGAGCATGGGAAAACGAACACAGTCTACACATACTCGGGTGGGATTAGGACCTATCTTTACCTATTAGCGTGTAGGTTGCATGGACGTAATAAAACTGACAAACTTGATTAGCGTATGAATATAGATGATGAATTATGTATTTATTTCTTGTGCCCCCATAGGTAGCTAGGCAACATGAGTGATCGTGCTTGGATGTACACTGGTCACCCTAGTCAGAAAGACATGACCCATGAATGGTTAACAAAAACCAGGGGGTTTGTGAGAGCCGCATTTGCAAATGGCCAGCAAAAAACATGGTGCCCCTGTCCCAACTGCGACAACTTGAAAAAGCAGACAGAGTTTGAAATGGGTAAACACTTGCAGAAGTGGGGTTTTACGCCTAATTATACGGTGTCGACTTTTCATGGTGAGTCTGACCAACGTGCCAGAGCTGAGGTGATTCGTCGTCGCACCGACGAGCATGGTACCGGGATTGAAGACATGGTGCAAGACTTTGATGATGCTCGGGATTTGGACGATGAGATGGAGGAATCTGCAAAGGCCTTCTATGAAATGCTAGAGTCTTCAAAACGTCCTCTCGACGAGCAGACTGAGCTTTGTCAGCTGGATGCCATCGCGCAAGTAATGGCTCTGAAGGCTTAATTCAACCTAGGCAGAGAATGCTACGACGCGATGATGACGATATTTGGACGCTTTCTACCCAAAGGCCATGTACTGCCTGCAAACCTGTACTAGTCAAAGAAAATCCTCCGTGTACTTAAGATGCCCTATGAGAAGATACATGCCTGTGAGAATGGATGTGCCTTATTTAGGCTTGAGTATGCGGCCTTGAACTATTGCCCCATTTGCAATTCTTCCAGGTATATTGTGGTAGACAACGGCATGGGTGAGAAGAATCAGACCAAAATCCCCATTAGTGTTCTTCGATATCTGCCAATCGTACCAAGACTTCAATGTCTTTTCATGGTCGAAGAGATGGCCAGACAGATGACATGGCACAAATTGGGCAAAAGAACCGAACTAGATGCGGATGGGAACAAGATGCTGGTACACACTTCAGATGGTTTTGCGTGGAGGCACTTCGATGCATTACATAAGGATAAATCGGAAGATCCAAGGCAACCTAGAGTTGCCATCAGCACGGATGGGTTCAATGTGTATGGTATGACGGCAGCACAATACAGTTGTTGGCCTGTATTTTTCATTCCACTAAATTTGCCACCCGGAGAGATTATGAAAAGAAAGAACATTTTCCTGACGTTGATAATTCCAGGGCCCAACTATCCGGGGAAGAATATGAATGTGTACATGCAGCTGCTTAAGGATGAGTTGCAAGAAGCCTGGGATAATGGGATCAAGACCTACGACGCGGCTACCAAAACAAATTTCAAAATGCATGTGTGGTACATGTACTCGACGCATGATTGTCCGGCGTTTGCGCTATTCGCTGGCTGGTGTGTGCATGGAAGGTTCCCGTGCACCACATGCAAGGCAGCTCTTCAGTTCCGTTGGCTGCAGGCTGGTCGCAAGTATTCTTGCTTCGACATGCATAGACAATTCCTGGATCCTGACCATAAGTTCAGAAAAGACAAGAAGAATTTCATCAAAGGTAGAGTTGTCAAAAACACTGCACCAGCTGCGTTGATAGGCCAACAGACCCTTGATCAGTTAAACGCTCTCGAGCCCGATCCTTTGCGTCCAGGATACTTCAAAGGGTATAATACGGAACACGCCTGGACTCACAAGTCATGCTTATGGGATCTCCCTTACTTCAAAGACCTCCTTTGCCCACACAACATTGACGTGATGCACACTGAAAAGAATATTGCGGAGGCCATTTTTGGTACATTGTTCGGCATAGAGGGGAAGTCAAAAGATAATCCTAAGGCTAGAATCGACCTGGAGGCTCTATGTGATAGATCGTTGCAAAACTTGCAACAACGGAAAGGAAAGAAAAGCATAGCGAAGCCAAAGGCATGGTTCAATCTTGAAAGGCCAGCTATGAGGGAAATGCTATTGTGGGTGAAAATGCGGTTGATGTTCCCCGATGGGTATGCTGCGAATCTAAAGAGGGGAGCGAGTCTTGAGAAATTGAAAATATTTGGGCTCAAGAGTCATGATTGGCACATATGGATTGAGCGGGTAATGCTGGTGATGTTGCGTGGCTTTATCCCTGAGGATGAATGGCTAGTACTGGCAGAGCTGAGCTATTTCTTCCGATCTCTTTGTGCGAAAGAACTATCGCCTGGCATGCTAGATGAAATGGAAGAGTTGGCGCCGGAGTTGGTCTGCAAATTAGAAAAGATCTTTCCACTGGGCTTCTTTAATCCAATGCAACATTTGATTTTGCATCTCCCGACCGAGGCAAGAATGGGGGGGCCCGTTCAAAATCGATGGTGCTACTCAACTGAGAGGATGCAGAAGGTGCTTCGAGCTAAGTGTAAAAATAAACGTAGAATTGAAGCATCGATGGCCGAGGCATTCATTACTAAGGAGGCGGCAAACTTCGTGACAGCACATTACGAAGCCAAAAATTATCATTTGCATAACCCGAAGCCTCGGTACAATGATGGCGATCGAGAAAAAGTTCGATCCAACCTCAGCCTATTCAAAGGTAAGCTCGCACCATCCGTTGCTTCGAAAGGGAAATCGTTGGATGTCGAAGAATGGCGGACCATTTCATTGTATATCCTCACCAACCTAACAGAAGTGCGGCCGTACATCGAGTAAGTTCTCGGTAATTTATTGTTCCGCAACTTCTAATTACTTTGAACCACTCTTATTCCCGAATATTTGATATAGTCGATACGTCGCCGAATTCTCGGATGGAGCAGTCATCGAAAAGGATTCCATCGAAGAGTATGAGCTTCTCGCAAAGCATGGAGGCGACTATCCTGGTTTCATCTCTTGGTTCAAACAAAGGGTAATTAATTACCATTAAGGGCCCATTTGACTTATTGGTCTAATTTGCGGCTAATGCATCCATTCTTTCGTATTAAACTTGTAGGCTGATGCAGAGTCTATGGACGCCGAGTTGAGACAAGTCGCTAATGGTTTTGACTATAAGGTCCGTTCATTTGACAAATACAACATCAACGGGTATCACTTTCGTACCTTTGGCAAAGAGCTATCTATGCCCGACCTAAAGACTACAAATTGTTCTGTCTCTGCTATCGGCGAAGGAGACACCGAGTATTATGGAAGGGTTGAAGCAATTTATGAACTTCTATTCTATGGTGAAAACCCACCGACCGTCGTAGTCTTCAAATGTTATTGGTTTGATCCGAGGGAGACTAGAAGGACTCATGAACATATAGGACTAGTCGAAATCAACCAAAACACCCACTTAGATGTTCCCGATGTCTATATTACGGCTCAACAGGCGACACAAGTTTTCTATCTACCGTGGGCCTGCCAAACTGATCCAAATCTCAAAGGTTGGGATGTCGTTTATGAAGTGCCACCACATTTTAGACCACCTACCCTCAATGAAGAGGATTACGAACCTCACATTAACCCAGACACATATGAAGGAGAATTCTTCCAAGAAACACGTATGTCCAAGAAACGTTTCAAGAACCGCTCTACTTCACCCCAGAACATTGAAGTAGACAGCGACAGTGAATCCGTCTTAACCCCTGAGCCCGAAGAGGAAGAGCTGGAAGAAGAAGAGGTTACTGCTGCGGATGACCTGTCACTTCTTGACCGATTACATAATGGTGGCCTTCCACATGTTCTTCTAGATAGTGATGATGATGATGCATTTATTGATGATAGTGATGATCATGATGCATTTATTGACCCCGAAGCATATATAGACGAGGACGATTGTTATTAGTTCATGTCAGGTATTCAACTATTATACTATATATAAATTTTGAGTTCATGTTAGGTATTCAATTTTTATTAGTCATGTTGGTATTTATGTTGTACTAATTTCATTTACTCTTTGTCATGACAGGTGTTGAAAGATGGTGGGAAAGGGTCGAAAGCATGTCGCGGCTGCTTCTTCGTCGGCGGGTGATTGGATGGGTACTTCCATTCCTGCCTCGCCTCTTCGGAGAGTGTTGCTCTCGACTATGCAAGGAGCGGCCCCCGTGAGAGGAGGTCGACCACCCGCGAAGCCGAGAGGCACTAAAGGTACACGTTGTATTCATGTTGGTATTAATGTTGTACTCATGTTGTATGCATATTGGTATTTATATACATTTTATTACTCATGTTGGTATTTATGTTGTACTAAAGGTACACGTGGCCGCGAGAGAGGTAGGGCTACACGGTCTCCGCCACCACCCCAAGCTGATTCACCTGAGCACAGGAGGACTTCTAGGGTGGATTCGTCTGAGGTGGAGGCTACACGGTCTCTGGTTCACGAGCCTCGGGTCGACGAGCCTCAGGTCGACGAGCCTTTGACCCACGAGACTCGTGTCCCAGAGGCTTCCTTCCACACGACTGCGGAGCACAGCAGGGATGAGGGTACGTCCCAAGAGACCCAGTGGGATCCCTGGCCAGAGCCAACTGGCCATGCTGGTAGCGACGAGGAGCTGGGTGAGGGGAATACCGTCTACCAGCGTGGTAGTTCGGGGCTCCCGCTCATGCCAGCGACCCCCGAGCAGAGGTGCTCGATTAGGCCAAATGGGGACAAGTAAGTTAATTTACTCTTATTTAACCTTTTGCCTTCGCGTTTTCTCAAATATCTAATGTTTTGGCTTTAATTGGTCATACTGTAGGGGTTGGATTGTTGCCAAGGGTGTCTGCAAGCCCAACAGCGTCCTCGGTGTTCTTTGCCGTCAAAACTTCCCAGGGTTTGTGACGTTGCCCGGTCGGGAGCGAGAGGTAGGGATGACCTGGGAGCACTACTTGGGTGCTCCGGCCCCGCCGGAGGTGGAGATCGACGGTGTTTTGTGTGACACGAGGGCGGACATGGTGATCCGAAAGTTCTGGGTAATTTCTCTTTCACACAATTATAAATTAACCATAGCTATTTATTGTACTAATCGGTGTTGTCTCGTTTGCAGACCTTCTACAGGTGTGAGGAGGGATACGAGGACGACGCGGCAAAGGTTATCGAAACCGAATGTCGCCGCCTACTTCAAAACTTTCGGCACGAGGCTCGGTTGCAGGCTGTTCGAGACTACTATGCCACGCGGCGTATTAGGATTGATAAGGCAAAGTGCCATGATGCTAAGATGGAGAAGGAGCATTACATGAAGGTAATTACATATTATTAAGGCTTTGTAGTTAGTTTCCTTGATTTGGTTCTTACGCACTCAAATTTCTCTTTATTAACTTCGGTGCCCCCTAGATGGTGTGTGGATAAGATGGATTGTTGGGAGGCCTTGGTGGACCAGTGGTGCTCCGAAACGTGGGAGACCAGCCACAACAACGCCAAGGAGAGGCGTGGCAAAATGGTTGGCGTGCCACACCATCAAGGGAGCGTCAACTTAATCCAATTTGGCGAGAACTGGGTATGTGGTTTGCTTCATGCCTCATGCAATTCATTCTTAATGCTATCTTGAGCCCTTTACCAATACAATTTTCTGCTCTCTCTCTTTTAGGCGCGTCACAATAAGACGGAGGCGCCATAGATGTACGACCTGTATGCGATGGCCCATACTGCCTCGTACAAGAAGGTCAAGGCATTCTGTGAGTCTGACCTCGAGCATCCAGAAAACTTCACCAACATCTCCTCCCACGACAAGCTCGTGAAGTACAGAGATCACGGGAAGGCGAGGAAAGGGGAGGACTTTAACCCGAGCGAGGGGCCTATTGATCCAGAGCTGGTGATGATAGCTGGCAACGGGAGGCCCCATGGCTCGATCGCCATTGGAGACGGCCTTATACGTTGTCCTAGCACTCTCCGGCAGATAAAGGCACGCCAAACGAGCTCTTGTCCGGAGATAACACGTCGTCCACGGCCAGTCGAGCTCGCCATCGAGGTTAGTTTAATGGACTCAACTATCTTTCTGCATTATGTTGTGCGTTGGAACCAATATGATTACATTGCTAACAATGAGTTGTGTTGCAGGCTGCTATTCAGTAAGAGAGAGCGGCAATGCAGGCGGCTATGGCGGAGAAGGATAAGGAAATTAGGGAGCTGGAGGAGAGGACGACTGCATTGGTGGAGGCGGTGAGGGCACGGAATGAAGCGTCTACTAGGGCCATATACGAGCTCTTCGTGGTAAGTTTCTTCTTCATGTTATTTCAAATCTTGCATTTGAATGTCCGTTTCATTAATAAATAAAAAGTTTGACTTGTCGAAACCAAATGTATAGTCTATGTGCGAGAAGAACGGCCAAGTCCCTCCGCCGATGCCAATCATTAAAGTGGCGGGGACGGTGAGTTTCATTTCAGTGGAGTGATCTTAAGAGTGTCCTCATGCTAACTACACATTGCAAACGATGTTTGGTGCAGAATATGTCCCGAAACGCATCGCACGACCCTTCTACAGTCGAGCCTTCTCCAGGGCAGCCTTCTCCAGGTGAAACAAGCCAGAGCCACCGTGCTTCACCCTAACTTAGGTATGTTATTTCTAGTGTTTTAATAAAAAATAGCTAGACTTCCATCTAATGACATAATTAGCTTAGTTAGCTCCAAAATAGCTAGACTTCCATCTAATGACATAATTAGCTTAGTTAGCTCCAAAATGGCCTATTTAATAAAAAATGACCTATACTTAGCTAATTATCCTCGAAATGACATAATTAGCTCCAAAAAGGCATTCTTAGCCAATTTAGCCCGAAGAAGGGGACAAGAAGAGAAAAAGAGCAAAAATGAAAGGAGGGAAGAGGAAAAATTAGGAGAAGAAGGAGGAGAGGGAGGAGGAGAAGAAGAAGGAGAAGAAGGAGAAGAAGGAGGAGAAGGAGGAGAGGGAGGAGGAGAAGAAGAAGGAGAAGAAGGAGAAGAAGGAGGAGAAGGAGAAGGAGCAACTCCTACTCCTTCTTCTTCCTCCTTCTCCTTCTCCTTCTTCTTCTCCTTCTCCTTCTTCTTTTCTTCTTCTTCTCCTCTTCCTTCTTCTTCTCCTCCTCCTCCTCCTCCTCCTCCTCCTTATTTTACTTCTTCTTCTCTATCTCTTCTTCTACGTAGCTTAGACTCATCCAAGAAAGGCTAAATTAGCCAATTGTCCTACGAAATGACATAATTAGCTTAGTTAGCTCCAAAATGTCCTATTTAATAAAAAATGACCTATACTTAGCTAATTATCCTCGAAATGACATAATTAGCTCCAAAAAGGCATTCTTAGCCAATTTAGCCCGAAGAAGGGGACCAGAAGAGAAAAAGAGGAAAAATGAAAGGAAGGAAGAGGAAAAATGAGGAGAAGAAGGAGGAGAGGGAGGAGGAGAAGAAGAAGGAGAAGAAGGAGGAGAAGGAGAAGGAGCTCCTCCTTCCCCTTCTTCTTCCTCCTTCTTCCTCCTTCTCCTTCTCCTTCTTCTTCTCCTTCTCCTTCTTCTTTTCTTCTTCTTCTCCTCTTCCTTCTTCTTCTCCTCCTCCTCCTCCTCCTCCTTATTTTACTTCTTCTTCTCTATCTCTTCTTCTACGTAGCTTAGACTTATCCAAGAAAGGCTAAATTGGCTAATTATCCTACGAAATGACATAATTAGCTTAGTTAGCTCCAAAATGTCCTATTTAATAAAAAATGACCTATACTTAGCTAATTATCCTCGAAATGACATAATTAGCTCCAAAAAGGCATTCTTAGCCAATTTAGCCCGAAGAAGGGGACAAGAAGAGAAAAAGAGGAAAATGAAAGGAAGGAAGAGGAAAAAGGAGAAGAAGAAGGAGGAGAGGGAGGAGGAGAAGAAGAAGGAGAAGAAGGAGGAGAAGGAGAAGGAGCTCCTCCTTCCCCTTCTTCTTCCTCCTTCTTCCTCCTTATCCTTCTCCTTCTTCTTCTCCTTATCCTTCTTCTTTTCTTCTTCTTCTCCTCTTCCTTCTTCTTCTCCTCCTCCTCCTGCTCCTCCTGATTTTACTTCTTCTTCTCTATCTCTTCTTCTACGTAGCTTAGACTTATCCAAGAAAGGCTAAATTGGCTAATTATCCTACGAAATGACATAATTTGCTTAGTTAGCTCCAAAATGTCCTATTTAATAAAAAATGACCTATACTTAGCTAATTATCCTCGAAATGACATAATTAGCTCCAAAAAGGCATTCTTAGCCAATTTAGCCCGAAGAAGGGGACAAGAAGAGAAAAAGAGGAAAATGAAAGGAAGGAAGAGGAAAAAGGAAAAGAAGAAGGAGGAGAGGGAGGAGGAGAAGAAGAAGGAGAAGAAGGAGGAGAAGGAGAAGGAGCTCCTCCTTCCCCTTCTTCTTCCTCCTTCTCCTTCTCCTTCTTCTTCGCCTTCTCCTTCTTCTTTTCTTATTCTTCTCCTATTCCTTCTTCTTCTCCTCCTCCTCCTCCTCCTCCTCCTTATTTTACTTCTTCTTCTCTATCTCTTCTTCTACGTAGCTTAGACTTATCCAAGAAAGGCTAAATTGGCTAATTATCCTACGAAATGACATAATTAGCTTAGTTAGCTCCAAAATGGCCTATTTAATAAAATATGACCTATACTTAGCTAATTATCTTCGAAATGACATAATTAGCTCCAAAAAGGCATTCTTAGCCAATTTAGCCCGAAGAAGGGGACCAGAAGAGAAAAAGAGGAAAAAGAAAGGAAGGAAGAGGAAAAAGGAGAAGAAGAAGGAGGAGAGGGAGGAGGAGAAGAAGAAGGAGAAGAAGGAGGAGAAGGAGAAGGAGCTCCTCCTTCCCCTTCTTCTTCCTCCTTCTTCCTCCTTCTCCTTCTCCTTCTTCTTCTCCTTCTCCTTCTTCTTTTCTTCTTCTTCTCCTCTTCCTTCTTCTTCTCCTCCTCCTCTCCTCCTCCTCCTTATTTTACTTCTTCTTCTCTATCTCTTCTTCTACGTAGCTTAGACTTATCCAAGAAAGGCTAAATTGGCTAATTATCCTACGAAATGACATAATTAGCTTAGTTAGCTCCAAAATGGCCTATTTAATAAAAAATAACCTATACTTAGCTAATTATCCTAGAAATGACATAATTAGCTCCAAAAAGGCATTCTTAGCCAATTTAGCCCGAAGAAGGGGACAAGAAGAGAAAAAGAGGAAAATGAAAGGAAGGAAGAGGAAAAAGGAGAAGAAGAAGGAGGAGAGGGAGGAGGAGAAGAAGAAGGAGAAGAAGGAGGAGAAGGAGAAGGAGCTCCTCCTTCCCCTTCTTCTTCCTCCTTCTTCCTCCTTCTCCTTCTCCTTCTTCTTCTCCTTCTCCTTCTTCTTTTCTTCTTCTTCTCCTCTTCCTTCTTCTTCTCCTCCTCCTCCTCCTCCTCCTCCTTATTTTACTTCTTCTTCTCTATCTCTTCTTCTACGTAGCTTAGACTTATCCAAGAAAGGCTAAATTGGCTAATTATCCTACGAAATGACATAATTAGCTTAGTTAGCTCCAAAATGGCCTATTTAATAAAAAATGACCTATACTTAGCTAATTATCCTCGAAATGACATAATTAGCTCCAAAAAGGCATTCTTAGCCAATTTGGCCCGAAGAAGGGGACAAGAAGAGAAAAAGAGGAAAATGAAAGGAAGGAAGAGGAAAAAAGAGAAGAAGAAGGAGGAGAGGGAGGAGGAGAAGAAGAAGGAGAAGAAGGAGGAGAAGGAGAAGGAGCTCCTCCTTCCCCTTCTTCTTCCTCCTTCTTCCTCCTTCTCCTTCTCCTTCTTCTTCTCCTTCGCCTTCTTCTTCTCCTCTTCCTTCTTCTTCTGCTCCTCCTCCTCCTCCTTATTTTACTTCTTCTTCTCTATCTCTTCTTCTAAGTAGCTTAGACTTATCCAAGAAAGGCTAAATTGGCTAATTATCCTACGAAATGACATAATTAGCTTAGTTAGCTCCAAAATGGCCTATTTAATAAAAAATGACCTATACTTAGCTAATTATCCTCGAAATGACATAATTAGCTCCAAAAAGGCATTCTTAGCCAATTTAGCCCGAAGAAGGGGACAAGAAGAGAAAAAGAGGAAAATGAAAGGAAGGAAGAGGAAAAAGGAGAAGAAGAAGGAGGAGAGGGAGGAGGAGAAGAAGAAGGGGACAAAAGGAGAAGAAGAAGAAGGAGAAGAAGGAGAAGAAGAAGGAGAAGAAGGAGAAGGAGCTCCCGCTCCTTCTCCTTCTTCTTCTCCTTCTTCTCCTTCTTCTTCTCCTTCTTCTCCTTCTTCTTCTTCTCCTCTTCCTTCTCCTTCTCCTCCTCCTCCTCCTCCTCCTTTTTCTTCTTCTTCTCCTCTTCCTTCTCCTTCTCCTCCTCCTCCTCCTTCTTTTACTTCTTCTTCTCTTTCTCTTCTCCTATAGTTAGCTAGGGTTCCACCTAAATGACATAATTAGCTTAGTTAGCTCCTAAATGGTCTATACTTAGCTAATTTCTCTCCGAAATAACCTATATATACACTACTTCATCTAGTATTATTTTTCTAACTTTCTTATTTGTCATTTTGCAGATTACCTTCACTTCACGGGAAGCTTGGTTGATGGAATGCTTGAAGATGATTTCTTGTAGCATGGGTTGTATTGAAACTATTGTAGTATATGAATATATGAAACTTTGTATGCACGTGGATGAAACTGGTGTAACATATGGTTTGGTACGGATGTAACTTCCATAATATGTATGCACTATGGATGAGAGTTATTTTAATATGGTTATGAGTACGGAAAGAAATTTATTTATGTCAAATATATATATATATCCTGATTATTGTTAAAAATGCTGGATATAACAAAAAATTAATAAAAAAGGGGCTGGTTCCCCTCTTTGCCGTCTGCCAACACATGGCAAAGGGGTGGAGGCAGACGGCAAAGGGGGAATCTGCCCCCTCTCTCTCCCCTCTTTGTCGTGTGCCCCCACATGGCAAAGGGGGGAGGCAGACGGCAAAGGGGGAATCTGCCCCCTCTCTCTCCCCTCTTTGCCGTCTGCCCCCACATGGCAAAGGGGGGGGAGGCAGACGGCAAAGAGAGAATCTGCCCCCTCTCTCTCCCCTCTTTGCCATCTGCCCCCACATGGCAAAGGGGGGAGGCAGACGGCAAAGAGAGAATCTGCCCCCTCTCTCTCCCCTCTTTGCCGTCTGCCCCCACATGGCAAAGGGGGGAGGCAGACGGCAAAGAGAGGAGGCCTGCTGTTAACACTTAACGGGGACGTTGCAATATATGCCGTCCCACTTATTTTGCCGTCTGCCCCCTCATGGCAAAGATTCTTTGCCGTCCGCTTTGTGAAAGCAGACGGCAAAGAGCCTCTTCATCGGATTTTTTTTTACCGTCTACTTTGCCATGAGGGGGCAGACGGCAATGCCTTTGCCGTCCGTGGTTGCCCCCTTTGCCGTCCGCCTTGGCAGACGGCAAATTTCTGAATTTCAGTAGTGATTATGTTCTCCAGATTCACTTCGATTCCTCCAACAATGAGGCCGAATATGAAGCCCTCCTCTACGAGTTGTGTATGGCCATCTCACTCGGTGTCCGACACTTGATGGTATACGACAACTCAGATTTGGTGGTCAATCAAGTGATGAAGGAATGTGATATCAGGAACCCCGCCATGACTGGATACTACAATGCAGTAAGGAAATTTGAGAAGAAGTTTGAAGGTCTCGAGCTTCATCATGTTCCTCGACTAAAAAACCAGGCAGCTGATGAACTGGCCAAGATTGGATCCACTCGGAAACTTGTCCCCGGCAATGTGTTCCTGGAGCATTTGCATACTCCTTCGGTGCAAGAGGATCCTTTCGCTGAAGAACCCCACAACCGGTGAGCACCTCAATTCCGACTGAAATTGACGTCCCAGCAGTGGTTGATCTAGTTATGGAAATCCTGGTGATCACACCGGAGTGGACAGTACCATACATTGCATACATCCTAAGAAGAGAACTCCATGAAGACGAAGCTGAAGCTAAGCAGATTGTCCGTAGATCGAAGGCTTTTACTATGATGGGCGATCAGCTGTACAAAGAAAGTGTTACCGGCATAGCTCAACGGTGCATCTCCCTTGAGGAGGGCCGATTGATCCTGGAAGAAATCCACTCGGGACCTGTGGCCATCATGCGCCCTCTTGAACAATTGTTGCCAAAGCATACCGAGCTGAATTCTTCTTGCCGCATGCAAATGATATGGACAAAGATATCGTTGATCACTGCGAAGGTTTTCAGCTCTATTCTAACCTGTCTCACAAGCCTGCGTCTGCCTTGAAGACCATCCCTCTCGTCTGGCCATTTGCTGTTTGGGGTTTGGATATGGTCGGCCCCTTTTGAACAGCTTAGAGTGGATTTACACACTTGCTTGTTGCAGTCGACAAGTTTACTAAATGGATTGAAGCCAAGCCGATAAAGAAGTTAGACTCGCGCACCGCCATCAAGTTCATGAGAGAAATAACATTTCGGTACGGAGTTCCTGTGACAGCCCGAGACCGATGCTCCAGAAGATTCCTCTTTTATTCAGTTACAGATTGTTTGTCGCATTCATCATCGCACTATGCGGATCATATGCATTGCATCGGCACTCTGTTGCCGTCTATTTTCAAAACTTGCATCCGTTGTTAGTTGTTGGTTCTCTCCGTTTTCGTCGATGGCCGTTGAGACCAACTACACACGCACGCGCCCGCGGCATCGATAAAATAATGTTTTTTAAATGTCCAGAATATATTCTCGGATTGGGTTGAAACTCGGCGTGCGGTCTTATTTTAGTATAGGTAGGCCGCCTGCCAAATTTTCTCCCAATTAGAGTTCGTTTGATACGCGAACGGGCGACCGTAGCGGTACCGTTATCGGGTTATCACCGATCGTTTTTGGTTTATAAAACCTTGTCGCCGGGTTGCTCGTTTTCCCTCTCGTCCCTGCCTAGCCCCTCTACACAGTGCACGGGTCCGTACGCCACCTAGTTTGAAAACTTCTCCCGAGCCCGAAACACACGATCGTGACCGTTGGATCCAGATATACCCCTTTTTACTACAAACCATCATAGGTTTGTCCACTGGACTCCCTAACCTAATTATCTCGACCACCCGATCTAAATCGGAAGGTCCAGATACCCCTCAAACCTAACCATCTATGTATAAGTTCACTATCCCTAGTGCAATCAGACCAAACCCTAAAATTTAGGAGGTTTGTCCCGCCGTCGCCGCGAGCCACATCTCCCTCGGGATCTCCTCCCGATCCAGCCGCCGCCCACCTCGTTTTCTCTGCCAGCCAACTAGAGCCCAGTTGATCCATCTGCAGTAGCCGCCGATCCATCCGCAGCTCCACCAAGCCCCTGGGTCTGTCTGCTCGCCCACAGCCTCTTGCTTCGCGAGGAAATCCCGAGGGGACGATCCCCGAGCTCGAGATCGACCAGGGCCAAAGTCGCTCGCCCTGGAACTGCCTCACGCTATGGCGCCTGAGCAGGGGTCTCCTCGAGCTCGAGCGGGAGCCTCCTCCTCCTGTAACCCATGCTCGCTCTCCCCGCGAATCACCACCACGGCGAGCTCGCCGGAGCTCCATCGGAGCACTACTCGCCGGAGACCTGCAGGGAACCCCTTGTTCCTTCCTCCTTCTCTCTCCCTCTCTCTGATTCTCACCCTCTCTATCTCTCCCTGTTCCGCTTGCAGGAGACCAACCTTGGCTACCTGTGGAGAAATCCATGTCCCCATGGAGCTCGTATGTCACCGTTCTCTGCCATCCCCAAGTCACATGCCCCGCTATGGCTGCCTTCGAGACCGAGCAGACCTCCTCCTCCCCGTCTCAAATCATAGTTCCCCACCTCTAGGAATGGGTGCCCTACCTCCGGATGTGGTGGATCCCCCTCTTCCCATCTGCGCCACCTGACGGCATCGCCTCCGCCTTCAAGTTCGTCACCGGTGAGGAGCACAGCGCCATGGCGAAAGCCTTTTATTTGGCTTAGATCGGTTCTGGAATATGCATAATATCTAGTCGTACCGCTGTGTTCAGTGACAAATGGCCTGTTAGCTGAATTTGTTACCGCTACGTGCTGTAAACCGAGGGGACTGGGGTTCGAATCCCAGCCGCCCCACATTTGTTTTGCCATCTCTTTTCTGTTTACATTTGTGTCAGTTAGCGATAGCTTTTGTCCATCTAGTTTTACTCCACTGCTTCTAAAACTCCGCTATTAGCCAACTAGCAGGAGGTCTCAAGTTCGAGACGAGGGCTGCCCTATTATTATTATTTTGCCTTGTGTAGATTTTGGGCATTTTCCAGCACATGCATATTTCAGAAAATTGCTTTGTTTTGAAATGCTTGTAACTTTTAAATCGTGCGTCGGATCGAAATAAGTTAGATATGTAAAACGTGTACAATTTCACATAGAATGATATTTTTCAACTCTCATACATATTTGAAACTGTTATTTGTGATGTTTGCATTAGTTTTGCATGACAACGGATTAAAACGGTTTAGTTCGTAGTTATTTAACCGTAGGTCCATTGGAGATGAGCCATATATGTAAATGGACTAGAACGACGAGTAAAATCACGAGATCCACTTTGTTTTGCCTTTTAAAAAACATAAAATGTGACTAGGACAAATCTGGACAGATTTAGAATTTAACGAGTGGGGTCGTTTCGGACATGCTATATGTCATTTCCGGACTCATTTAAAATGCCTAAGTAGGTAGTTTAATTTGTGATTCACCCCTTGCCATGTTTACCAACATTTAATATTGTCGTGGAAGTAAACGGGAGTGAACTAAATAATTACACATGGAGTTTCGTCAATATGCAACTCGTTGCATATTGAGCTTCACTTAACGTGTAGTGTTTGATTGTTGTGAATTGCCATGCCATGCCTTGCATAATTTAAAATTGACATGCATCATATTAGGGTGTGCATCATCTCATGCATGTGCCATGGTGAATATCGTGTGTTGATTCTTATTTCCGATTAGCTTCGTCTCGATAGAGTTCCGCAAGCGTGTCGGGATGTGAGAACCCGTTCGACTACATCGGTTCATCTGCTTCACAGATTCGTTCTTCTTCCAAGCAGGATCTCAGGCAAGATGATCATTCCCCTAGATACCATTACTATCATTGCCATGCTAGTTGTTTCGTTTATATCGTTATGTCTTGCTGCCTACCACCTGTTAAATATCAGTATCCCAACATTGCCATGAAAACCTTCAATGTTTCTACAACCTAGAAAACCACTCATTGGCTATCTTACAACTTGCTTAACCATGTGTTAGCGTTGCTAGTTGCAGGTGCAGTTGCTTCCATGTGTTAACATGGGTTCCTTGTTATATCACCATATTATTGCTAATTGATTTAATGCACCTATATACTTGGTAAAAGGTGGAAGGCTTGGCTTTCTAGCCTGGTGTTTTGTTCCACCTTTGCCGCCTTAGTTTCGGCTACCGGTGTTATGTTCCATAATTGAGTGCTCCTAACATGTTTGCGGTTGTTATGGGGACCCCCTAGATTCTCGTTTTGGGATAGAGCTCGTCCGGCAAGGCCCAACATTGGTACTATATTTGCCCAACATAATAATTCTGCTAATACTGAAAAACATAGGGTGTCATGAACCCGAGGAGTAATTCAACATAATATAGTGAGGGCCATTGGTGATGGTTCTGGTCCAAAACAGAGCCACTTGCGGGGCCACCCGGGGCAACTCGGGGGATTTCTATCCGGCCACCGTACGTATTGCTCATCTGTCGTGTCCTGAGAACGAGATATGCGGCTCCTATCGGGATTGTTGACACGCCGGGCGGCCTTGCTGGACTTGTTTCACCTTTCTCGCGGGTCTTGTGAGAGGGCTTCCGAGGATGCTTTGGGTTATCTCGAGGTTGAGGTTTTCCAATAGGAACCCGAGGATATCACGGGTTTCCCTAATCGAGGTCATTCCGTCGTAGCGTGTGGTAGTTTGTGATGGACTAGTTGGAGCACCCGTGCAGGGATAAATCTTTCGGAAAGTCATGCCCGCGGTTATGTGGTAACGTGGAAAATTTGTTTAACATCCGGTTCTAGATGACTTGAAGTTAATTAAATTAAAACTTGCCAACTGAGTGTGTAACCGTGACTGTCTCTTTCGTGAGCTCCTTCTCCGATCGAGGACACTGTGGTGTTATGTCTGACATAAGTAGGTGTTCAGGATCATTCATTTGATCATCAGTAGTTCACGTCCGTTATGCGTAGATCATCCCCCTACTATTCTTGTACTTGTGAGTAAGCCACATCAAATAAATGCTTAGTCGCTTGCTGCAGCCTCACCAATTAACCGTACCTCACCCATTAAGCTTTACTAGTCTTAATACCTTTCGAAATGAGATTGTTGAGTCCCATGTGGCTCATATTTACAAAACACCAGTTGGAGGTATAGGTAAAGGGTTACATGAAACGAGCGCGTTGATTGTTCATTTCGAGTTACTTCTTCTTCTTCTTCTTCGATCTAGGATGGGTTCCAGGCTGGCAGCCTGGGATAGCAAGTATGGAGGTCGTTATTTTATCATTTGTTTTCGTTCGTAGTCGACCCTCCTCTTCTTCATGATGAATGCATTTATTGTACTGATGTGACTCTAATGTAGCTTGTGACGAGTGTAAGCCAACTCTTTATACTCATCTTTTCAGTACATGTACTTGTAACGATATACATTCTTGCGAAACGACGAGATGTGTTTCTATCCCTATCGAGGCCCTCGCGCCAAAATAAGGATAGGACCGCATCTTGGGCATTACAAATTGGTATCAGAGCAGTACCGACCTAGGAGCCCCCTTTATTAATCAAACTTGGCCGAGTCGAGTCTAGTGAAAAACTGCTTTGAGTCTAGTTATATATCGGAGAGTAGGATTCTTTTTTCTCCTCTTCTATGCTCTAATGAGGAATCTTGACGTAATAATTTTAATTCTACTCCTCTTCTCACTCAAAAAATAGAATCACGCGGGTATTTTTGGAATCTATATGATGTCGATGTGACGGAGTTCTGACTTGGTTCCTTTCGCTGAGATTATTTCATTCCGGGGAGTTGAGCTCCAGGGGATTCTTGACCACATCGTTATCATTCAGATTTCTTAGTATCTCAGGACGAAGGATGTTCGAAATTGCTTCAATACTAGTAGTGGCGAGATAACCCCGGCATCCCCAGTACTGGTGCGGAGAGTTTGGGGGTACTGCCGTACTTAGTATCATTGTGTTTTCGAGGATCTGAGATAAATGAGTTTCTGAGGTCTCGGGTTATGTGTTGACGGATGTGATACACTGGACGGGTAGTGTTATTGCTAGGAGTTCAGTGATGGATTTTACTCCTTGTATCCGTGGACCTGATTGCATCACCAGAAATTTCGGAAGTTCTTAGGTGGGAATTCAAGTAATTACTTATATGATAATCTTCCAACAGATGCATGATGTGAGGTTGGGGTTCGACATCTAGTGGATTCATTTGTTCACGTCGTCTTACAGCGGTTCTCGTTGTGTCTTACAGAGTCCTTGTAGCTTTCTACGACTCAGGGACACTTCGTATGTCGTGTGCACTGCCTTGTACATGATGTCTAATGTAGGATCGAGCTTGTGCGATCATATCCACGAAAATATCGAGTGAAATCTCTGTCATGAATTTGTTCTGGCTTGTTTCGTAACCCTCATCCTTTGTTTTGTTGGAGTATGGTAATTTGAGTTGCTACGATGTCAGGTGGTGATTTCATATCTTTCCAAGAGGTGTTCTCAAATTTTATGGTTGTCTTTTCAATTCTTCTCAACCGGAGTCGTCATATCAATTCCTTTCAACCGATGTGCTTCTCTTCAAGTGAATTCAATCCTCTCCAATACTTGCAAGATCAATCTCTCATTTCCTTCCGGAGTTCATATCATTTGTCCCAAGTTGTCTTTGTTTTTCCCGCCCTCCCACCCTTTTTCTCCAGTGATTTAATTGTCATCCAAGTTTATTTCATTTCATTGTTGCTTCATCTATCTTTTCTTTCTCTCTTATCCGGTGATTCTTTGTGAAGATTCTCATGAGTTACGAATTCATCATTCTTCATTCTCGCTTTCTTCTCCGTGGATTCAATTCAATCTTTCGATGTTCATCATATCCTTTTCATTCGTTCAATGGTTCATGTGTTGCAATTCTCATCAAGCCTCTCTTATCTATCCTCAGGGCTAAAGGTATCTCAGAAGTTTCTTTTTTAATCCTTTCAATTATTTTGAGGTTCCCAACCTCATCAAATTTTCAGTTATACCGGTGCAGTATCTCTTTTTCTTAGCAATCTTTTCAACGGTGGTTTCTTTGAGTGGGCCCATAACCCATAGGTTTTTCCTAGGATCTTATCTGGCTCTTCTAATCTTTTCCCTAAGTTCTCTAATTCTTTTCAATTACGACGTAAGTATGCATTCCACCAGTCATATTTCTTGCTCAAAGTCAATCTGAATTATTTCATCATTGGCTCAACTTTTCATTTTCTTATTCTGGAGTGTCTTAGTTATTCTTGGGGGTGTTCTCCGCATCATTTTCAGCTTGGAAGATCGAAGGAGTGTTTCTGTCAATTCTTGTACATTCTTTTGAAGATTGCCATATCAGCTTCGTGGTATCCTCTCATTTGTTTTCGACCATGAGTATTCCTTCCATATCTATCCGGTGCATTTCAGATTTGTTTTCATTCTCGATTTCAGAAGATTTCTTCTTTCTCAGCCTTCAGCTTTCATTCTCAATTTTTGTCTCTTCGTTCGTCGCTCAATTATTCCGGTGCCTTGTTCAAGTTTCTTCTAGGTGGATCATGATCTATTCAGTCTCAATGTGTTCTTCAAGACTCTTGTTGGAGAACCTCAAATTCTTAGTCTTGCATTTCAAACTGCGATTCTTCCTCCTTTATCCTTTGAGGTGGTGTTATAGCGTTCTTGTTAGTGGAGGAGTTTCGAAGATAAGTTGTTTCAAGAATGACATATTTAAACCCACCAATTTTTTTATCATGAGATATTTTCAACCCATGATTTCTACATTGAGCTATCTTGGTTTAAATTTCACCTAAAGCTTTTTCCAAGGATTGTTGCTTATATGGTGATTATTGTTGATCCAAGTCGTCTATGTATCCTCTTGGTGTAAGAAGTTTTGCCTTTCTTGTTGCTCCCAGGCAATCAATCCTTGTTTTGTTAGTGGCTGGTTGTCACCACATAATTGTTGAGATGGTTTTCATAAGTCCACTGCAGCTTGTTCTTTCCGTTGTTGGTTTGCCAACAACTCCGTTAAATTCTTCTTGCAAGGCTGCTTGTCTAATTCAATTGTGGCACAGTGTGTCAACTTATTCTACATTCTCTTCTTTTCAATGATCTAGTTTCTACTCTCTTTTTCCAGAGTTGTTCTGATGTTGCTCTCTTGAGTCTATCATCTTGTCATTAGTTGGTTTGTTGTGAATCTTGTCTAGATCTTTCCGTTGTATCGAATTTTTGTCCCCTTTTCCTATCGAAGTGCTGCCGAAATTTTGTTTGAATTCTTGCTTGTTTCTCATGTCATTCTTCATCTCTTTGCAACCTTCAAGGATCGGTGGTTTCACTCGTTTTTCAAAGAAGCGACTAAGTTTTACCTCTGCCTTTCTCTTCCTCTTCCCCTTTCATTCCAAATCTCGGGGTGAGATCTCTTGTTAGTGTAGGAGAGTTGTGACAGCCCGAGATCGACGCTCCAGAAGATTCCCCGTTTATTCAGTTACCGCAGTGCGATTAGATTGTTTGTCGCATTCATTATTGCATCATGCGCATCATCTGCATTGCTTCGGCACTCTGTTACCATCTGTTTTCAAAACTTGTATCCGTTGTTAGTTGCTAGTTCTCTCCATTTTCGCCGATGGCCGTTGAGACCAATCACATACGCACGCTCCCACGACATCGATAAAATAATGTTTTTAAAAATGTGAGGAAAATATTCTCGGATTGGGTTGAAATTTGGCGTGCGGTCTTATTTTATTATAGGTAGGCCGCTTGCAAAATTTTGTCGCAATCGGAGTTCGTTTGATACCCGAACGGTCGACCGTAGTGGTACTGTTATCGGGTTATCGTCGGTCGTTTTTGGTTTATAAAACTCTGTCGCCGGGTTGCCCGTTTTCCCTCTCGTCCCTTCCTAGCCCCTCTACATAGTGCACGGGTCCGTTCGCCACCTAGTTCGAAAACCTCTCCCGAACCCGAAACACACTGTCGTGACTCTTGGATCCAGATCAACCACGTTTTACTACAAACCGTCATAGGTTTGTCCAGTGGACTCCCTAACCTAATTATCTCAACCACCCGATCTAACTCGAAGGGTCCACATACCCCTTAAACCTAACCCACTAGCTATAAGTAGACTATCCCTAGTGCAATCACACCAAACCCTAAAATTTAGGATGTTTGTCCCGTCGTCGCCGCGAACGCCATCTCCCTGGGATCTCCTCCCAATCCAGCCGCTGCCCACCTTGTTTTCTCCGCCAGCCTACTAGAACCCAGCTGATCCATCTACAGTAGTCGTCAATCCATCTCCAGCTCTGCCAAGCCCCTGGGCATGTATGCTTGCCCGCAACCTCTTGTTTCGCAAGGAAAGCCCGAGGGCTCGACCAGGGCCAAAGGCGCTCGCCCTCGAGCTGCCTCACGCTGCGGCGCCTGAGCAGGGGTCTCCTCGAGCTCGAGCGGGAGCCTCCTCCTCCTGCAACCCATGCTCGCTCGCCTCGCGCATCACCACCATGGCGAGCTCGACGGAGCTCCGTCGGAGCACCACTCGCTGGTGACCTGCAGGGAACCCCTTCTTCCTTCCTCCTCCTCTCTCCCTTCCTCTCATTCTCACCCTCTTTCTCTCTCTCTCCCTGTTCCACGTGTAGGAGACGAACCTTGGCTGCCCGTGGAGCAAGCCATGTCCCCATGGAGCTCGCCAGTCTAGGGCGCGACCTCGACCTACTGCGCTGCCAAGGACCGGAGCCACTGTTCTCTGCCATCCCCAAGTCACATGCCCCGCCATGGCTGCCTTCGAGACCGAGCAGGGCTCCTCCTCCCCGCCTCAAATCGGAGTTGCCCACCTCTAGGAATGGTTCCCTACCTCCGAATGTGGTGGATCCCCCTCTTCCCGGCTGCGCCACCCGACGGCATCGCCTCCGCCTTCCAGTTCATCACCGGTGAGGAGCACAGCGCCATGGCGAAAGCCTTTTATTTCGCTCAGATCTGTTCTGGAATATCCATAATATCTAGTCGTACCGCTCTGTTCAATCACAAATGGCCTGTTAGCTGAACTAGTTACCACTGCGTGCTCTAAACCGAGGGGACTGGGGTTCGAATCCCAGCCGCCCCACGTTTGTTTTGCCATCTCTTTTCTGTTTACATTTGTGTCGGTTAGTGATAGCTTTTGTAAATGTAGTTTTATTCCACTGTTCATCAAACCCCGCTAGTAGCCGACAAGTAGGAGGTCTCAAGTTCGAGATGAGGGCTGCCCTATTATTATTATTTTTGCCTTGTGTAGATTTTGGGCATTTCCCAACACATGCATATTTCAGAAAATTGCTTTGTTTTGAAATGCCTGTAACTTTTAAACGGTGCGTCGGACCAAAATAAGTTACATATGTAAAACGTGTACGATTTCGTATCGAATAATATTTTTCAACTCTCATACATATTTAAAACTGTTAGTTGTGTTTTTTCCATTGGTTTTACGTGACAACGGGTTAAAACGGATTAGTTCGTAGTTATTTAACCGTAGGTCCGTTGGAGATGATCCATATATGTAAATGGACTAGAACCACGAGTAGAATCAAGTGAACCACTTTGTTTTTCCGTTTAACAAGCATAAAATGTGATTAGGACAAATCTGGACAGATTTAGAATTTAACGCGTGGGGTCGTTTCGGAGATGCTATATATCGTTTCCGGCCTCATTTAAAATGCCTAGATAGGTAGTTTAATTTGTGCTTCACCCCTTGCCATGTTTAACAACATTTAATATTGTCATGGAAATAAACGGGAAAGAACTAAATAATTAAACTTGGAGTTTCATCAATATGCAACTCGTTGCATATTGAGCTTCACTTAACATGTAGTGTTTGATTGTTGTGAATTTCCATGCCTTGCATAATTTAAACTCGACATGTATCATATTAGGGTGTGCATCATGTCGTGCATGTGCCGTGGTGAATATCGTGTGTCGATTCTTGTTTTTGGTTTGCTTCGACTTGATAGAGTTCCGCAAGCGTGTCGGAATGTGAGGATCCTTTCGACTACATCGGTTCGTCTGCTTCACGGAGTTGTTCTTCTTCCAAGCAGGATCTCAGGCAAGATGATCATTCCCCTAGATACCATTACTATCACTGCCATGCTAGTTGTTTCGTTTCTATCGTTATGTCTCGTTGCCTACCATCTTTTAAATATCAGCCTTCTAACATTGCCATGAAAACCTTCAACCTTTCTACAACCTAGCAAACCACTGATTGGCTATGTTACCGCTTGCTTAACCATGTATTACCGTTGCTAGTTGCAGGTGCAGTTGCTTCCATGTGTTAACATGGGTTCCTTGTTATATCACCATATTATTGCTAATTAATTTAATGCACCCATATACTTGGTAAAAGGTGGAAGGCTTGGCTTTCTAGCCTGGTGTTTTGTTCCACCTTTGCCGCCTTAGTTTCGGCTACCGGTGTTATGTTCCATAATTGAGCGCTCCTAACATGCTTGGGGTTGTTATGGGGACCGCCTAGATTCTCGTTCTGGGATAAAGCTCGTCTGGCAAGGCCCAACATTGGTACTATATTTTTCCAACATAATAATTCTGCGAATACTGAAAAACATAGGGCGTCATGAACCCGAGGAGTAATTCAACATAATACAGGGAGGGCTAGTGCCGATGGTGCTGGTCCAAAATAGAGCCACTTGCGGGGCCACCCGGGGCAAGTCGGGGGATTTCTATCCGGCCATTGTACGTATTGCTCAGCCGCCGTGTCCTGAGAACGAGATACGCGGCTCCTATCGGGATTGTCGACACGCGGGGCGGCCTTGCTCGTCTTTTTTACCTTTCTCGAGCGTCTTGTGCGAGGGATTCTGAGGATGCTTTCGGTTATCTCGAGGTTGAGCTTTTCCAGTAGGAACCCGAGGAGATCACAGGATTCCGTCATAGCGTGTGGTTGTTTGTGATGGTCTAGTTGAAGCACCCCTGCAGGGTTAAATCTTTCGGAAAGTCATGCCCGCGGTTATGTGGTAACGTTTTAACTTTGTATAACATCCGGTTCTAGATGACTTGAAGTTCATTAAATTAAAACTTGCCAATTGAGTGTGTAACCATGACTGTCTCTTTCGTGAGCTCCTTCTCCGATCGAGGACACTGTGGGGTTATGTCTGCCATAAGTAGGTGTTCAGGATCATTCGTTTGATCATCAATAGTTCACGTCTGTTATGTGTAGATTATCGCCCTCTTATTCTTGTACTTGTGAGTTAGCCACATCAAATAAATGCTTAGTCGCTTGCTGCAGCCTCATCAATTAACCATACCTCACCCATTAAGCTTTGCTAGTCTTGATACCTTTGGAAATGAGATTGTTGAGTCCCTTGTGGCTCACAGATTACTACAACACCAGTTGCAGGCACAGGTAAACTGTTACTTGATGCGAGCGCGTTGATTGTTCATTTGGAGTTTCTTCTTCTTCATCATCATCGATCTAGGATGGGTTCCAGGCCGGCAGCCTGGGATAGCAAGGATGGACGTCCTTATTTTATCATTTGTTTTCGTCCGTAGTCGGACCCTGCTCTTCTTCATGATGGATGCATGTGTTGTACTGATGTGACTCTGATGTAGCTTGTGGCGAGTGTAACCAACTCTTTATACTCATTTTTTCAGTACATGTACTTGTAACAATATCCATTCTTGAGAAACGACGAGATGTGTTTCTATCCCTGTTGAGGCCCTCGTGCCAAAATAAAGATAGGACCGCATCTTGGGCGTTACAGTTCCTTACAGCATCATAACAGATAATGGCTCTAACTTCAATTCACAACAATTTAGGCGCTTTTGCTCTGCTCAAGGCACTCGGGTTGATTATACATCCGCCGCACACCCCCAAATCAATGGACAAGCTGAGCGGGCAAGCGGCCTTATCCTTCAAGGGCTGAAACCGCGACTCATGCGGGACTTGGAACATGCAGCTTGAGCCTGGGTAACTGAACTGCCATCTGTTTTGTGGGGCTTGAGAACAACCCCTAACCGGTGAACTGGACGCACACCCTTCTTCCTGGTGTATGGAGCTAAAGTTGTCTTGCCTAGTGGTATCCTTCATAATTCTCCCCGTGTGGATTTGTACTCGGAGGCTGAAGTTGAACAGGTGCGACAAGGCGCAGTGGATCTCTTGGAGGAAGAGCGTGAGATGGCCTTAATTCGGTCGACCGCGTATCAACAGGATCTTCGTCGCTTTCATGCAAGACATGTTAGGAGTCGGGCGTTCCACGAAGGCGATTTGGTGCTCCGATTGGATCAGCAGAGACCTCACAAGTTATCCCCTACATGGGAAGGGCCATTCATCGTCACTAAGGTACTGAACAATGGAGCTTATCACCTCTACAACCTCAACAAGGGAGTCGACGAACCCCGAGCTTGGAATGCAGACCTACTCCGATGTTTTTATGCTTGACAACCAGTTGGATTGATGTAATAAGAGAGTTTACTAAACAATGTTACTTGTCAAAGTCATAATTTCTACAATTTGTGTCGACTCCGATCAAGCAGTTTCACACCCAAAATGTACTCCGAGTGAAGAGCAATCCTCTCACTCGGGGGCTTAGCTGCGAACATGTTTTCGCCTAAGTTAAAACCCTTCTGAGTGAATAACAATCTATTCACTCGGATGCTTAGCTGCGAACCAGTCTTCGCCTAAGTATAGAAACTACTCTGAGTGAAGAGCAATCCTCTCACTCCGGGGCTTAGCTGCGAACATGTTTTCGCCTAAGTTAAAACCCTTCCAAGTGAATAACACTCTATTCACTCGGATGCTTAGCTGCAAACCAGTCTTCCCCTAAGTATAGAAACTACTCCAAGTGAAGAGAAATCCTCTGACTCGGGGGCTTAGCTGCGAACATGTTTTCACCTAAGTTAAAACCCTTCCAAGTGAATAGTAATCTATTCACTCGGATGCTTAGCTGCGAACCTGACTTCGCCTAAGTATAGAAACTACTCCCAGTGAAGAGCAATCCTCTCACTCGGGGGCTTAGTTGCGATCATGTTTTTTGCCTAAGTCAAAACCCTTCCGAGTGAATAACAATCTATTCACTCGAATGCTTAGTTGGGAATCAATATTCGCCTAAGTATAGAAACTACTCCAATTGTAGGGTAATCCTCTCACCCGGGGGGGCTTAGCTGCGAACATGTTTTCACCTAAGTTAAAAACCCTTCCGGGTGAATAATAACGTATTCACTCAGATGTTTAGCTGCGTACCAGTTTTCGCCTAAGTATAGAATATACTCCCAGTGAAGGCCAATCCTTTCACTTGGGTACTTAGCCGCAAGTCAATCGCCTAAGTTAAAATCCCTTTCGAGCGAATAGCAACCTATTCACTCACAAGCTTAGCTGCGAAAAAGTATTCTCCTAAGTATAGCATATACTCCGAGTGAAGGGCAACCCTTTCACTCGGGAACTTAGCCGCGAATCAATCGCCTAAGTTAAAAAACCTTTCCAAATGAATAGAAACCTATTCACTCGAGAACATTCAACAATCAAGCAAATTCCAAATGCGGACAAATACAAAGGAATACAACACGAACTAAAAGTCATCCATGCCGCCGAAAGGTACTCGGGTTCAACACGTGAACAAAGTTTTAACGATACAATAACACTCGGCATACCAAGGCGAATTAAAGTTTGGTAGTGATCATAGTTTCATCTCAAGGCTCACCAAGACTTGCAGGCTCAATGAAGGTACCAAGGTCGATCCCATCAGCAATGCAAGTCGCCGCGTTAATGAAGGTCTCCATGAAATCTCCAAAATGGAGTTTCTTCATATTCGCCACGTGGAGTGCCTTCAGCTTGTCTTCTCTTGCTTCCTTACAATGGACTCTGACGAGTGAAAGGGTCACATCGGCTCCACATCACGCAGCAGACTTCTTCCACGCCTACACCCGGTTAGGCATCTGACCCAGGCGGATCATCACAGCCTCCAAATCAGTCTGGAAAGTGTCTTCAAGCCACAGCTCCTTGTCAATCTTCCCCACCGCAGCTCACAGTCGAGCAATGTATCCCTGGATCTTCAAGAGGCGAGCGTTGAGACGAAACATATCTAGGGCCATGGCATCTGGAACAGGTGACTTGGAGGGGTCCAGATACGGCTCCACCTCTTCGGTCTCCTTGTCAAAATCCAGACAGAATTCTGCACGAGGGAAAAATCAGTCAGTCACAATTCATTCGGTAAAGTTCGAGACGATTCACTCGGTGAAGGAAGCATACTAGTAAGTGTCGCGAGCATCTTGGTTAGGAAGTCCTTCAGAAACTTTTCCATGGCGTTTCCCCTTTTCGCCATTTGATCAAGGTTTTATCCCCATTTGAGTCGTTCTTTCTTCAACTTCGTGATTTCTTCTTCCAACTTACCAACGTCCAAGAGCTTCTTTTCAACAGCCTCGGACCTTTATTTAACCTCTGCAAGGAACTTGTCCTTGTCTTCGAGCGTCTTCTTCAAGGCATCAAAGTCATTGGTCTTCACCTCCAAATCCAGCTGAAGCTGGTTCTTCTCTGATTCCACCTTGGCGTGCTTAGATCCAATCTCGCAGGCTTTCTGAAAAACATCAAGGAAATAATGCAGTCAACACCAATATTTTTCTACTTCTGAGTGGAGAAATACAGTTCAGTCGACCAAATAGCGGCTCGCCGCACCCACCAAAGTTCTTAAGACTAATGCCCTTCGTAAACGATCGACATTAGTCTTAGGGACTACATCCAGTGGGTGCAGTTAGCGTGCCCCCACAGGATATAAACCACTCGACCAGGTCCACCCTGGCCGAGCCACGAAAAATAAACAGAGCGTGTTTTCCAATTAGACCACTACCGAGGCAAGCATTCGATAGCGGTCTCGGGGACTACACCCAGTGGGTGAACTCAGCGTGCCCCCACTGGATACAAAACCACCCGACCAGGTCCGGCCTGGCCAAATCAAAAATGGAGAATAACTTTTGAAATCAAACCCTTGGCGATGCAAGCATTCGACAGCGGTCTCGGGGACTACACGCAGTGGGTTCACTCAGGGTGCCCCGCTGGAATAGAGACAAACAACCACATAGCATACCCCCAGTGGGTGTAAAAGCAAAATTGACAAGACTCAGTCAGAAAGCAAGATTGACAAGACTCAATCGGAAAGCAAGATTGACAAGATTCAATCGGAAAGCAAGATTAACAAGATCCAATCGGAAATTAACTTACAATTGCACTTACTCGGATGTTCACTTGAAGCATTGAACCGGCATCATATGCCAACTTACTAGCCTCGTACGCCTCTAGGGTCCGCTGCACCATCATTCCGGCTTGAATCATAACCTCTTTCGTGGCTCCAGTTTGATCCTCCGGGACATGTTGCATAGAATATGCAAGTGTTGAAGGAGTCGGTATCGTAGCAATGGTAACGAGAGTTACCGGAGGAGGCGCAGTCGGCACAGTTGTCACAACACTTGAACCAGTCCGAGGAGCTGTAATCAGAGCAGTCGAACTGGCTGGAGGAACACATGACATTGGCGCTGCAGGCATAGCCTGAGTTTGTTCCGCAGCCGTACGCTGCGGTTCTAGCTCATCATCCAAGAGAATGACGTCTGAGGCTGTCAATCGGCAGTGTCGTTTAGTTCAGTCGACAGATTCAATCTAGAAAATAGAGTAAAACAAATACTTGTCGTACCTTGTTGAGGAGCACGCATGTCCACGGCATCCAAGTCCATGGGATCTTCTTCGGCCCCAACACGCGTCGTCACCGAGGTAGCAGCTCTGGCAAGTAAATTTCACTCGGTTGTCAGAGACACAGAAAGTCACAATGAAAAAACAAAGAAAGAAATGAATAATCACATTGAAGCAACTGGCACGGCAATCCTCATCCGGGGCAGGGCCTTCCGAGGCTTAGGAGCATCAAGCTTAGGTTGCTTGGCAGCTTTTTCTGCAGAGTCGGTCGCAACAGCTCTGTCGTGCTTCACGTTCCTGCTGCTGGATGCTAAGGTCTTTCTTGGAGCGGCCATTGGATCATGGTGATGCTTGGACCGTGATTCGGGGCGTGCAGGATACTGATCTTCTTCCTCGCTCCCACCTGAGTCATCTAAACTCTCCTCGCTATAATTAGCATAGTCGTTGTCAACACTGCCGCCTTCGCTTTCCCCTCCGATCTCAAACTGATCCCTGTTGGGTACGGGAGAATGCAAGTTAGTCCACTCCTACCAGGAACAAAAGCAGTAGAATCAGTCGGTCAAAGATCCAGTAAATCGACCAAGACATGAAAGTAATCATAAAGGATATAACATACCAGGTTTCATGGTTTGTTCTCAGCAGAGTAAGGTGTGACTCACTTGGCTCCTGTAGGATTGGCGCAGGGTCCAGTGATGCTCTTGAGCCACTAGGCCACGGTTTCTTCTGAAACCTCCTCCGGGTGCGACCGAGTGGAATCCTCAGGGCGCGAGTAATGCCACATGGCATGGTCCCTCGCCTGGAGAGGCTGAATGCGCCGAGCAAGGAATGTCTCAAGCAGATCCATTCCCGTCACTCCGCTACGGACCAACTTAACCACCTCGTTCACCAGCATCCCCACCTCAGTCTTCTCATCCTCGAACACGTTTATCGACCTAGGAGTAGTCGGACGCTCCAAGGTAAACGGAGGAAGGCCAGTCGACATGTTCAGAGACGCAATGTCATTGCAGTAGAACCAGGTCGAGTGTCAGTTCCGTACTGACTCGAGAAGGGTCATCTGGGGATACGTACTCCTACTCCTTTTTTGGATCCCCAAACCCCCACATAACTGGATCATGTGAGTCCTACTGTCACTCGGGTTCGCTTTCTTCACTGCTTGGGAGCTCATAGAGAAGATGTGTTTGAACAGTCCCCAGTGAGGAGGACAGCCCAGGAAGCATTCGCACAACATGATGAATGCGGAGAGATACGCGATGGCGTTAGGAGGAACATGGTGAAGTTGCGCTCCAAAATAATAGATAAAACCGCGAATAAAAGGATGCGGGGGTAGAGAGAAACCTCACTCAACTTCAGTTAGGAGGAGGACTCGTTCCCCTTCACGGGGCTGCAGCTCAACCTCTCCTTCTGGCAGCCTCCAAGACTTCTCGACCACCATCCCATGCTCAACAAGCTCCAGGACGTCCTCTTTCCGTACGGTGGACGGAAGAAATTCTCCCTGGATCCACCCAGACGGCAGCGCAGATCGGATGCCTCGCTTCCTCGATTTCCCACCCTTCTTGGCACGCTCGAGCTGAGTGGTCTTGCTCTACGTCATTGTTCCGGCAGCGGAGGCGAACCAAAGAAGTGCCTGTGAGACTGAGGTGGAGGAGAAGCAGGAAAGAATCAAATGGAGGAACTGCCTCAAACCTAATGTGGGCCAGATTTATAATCGCCCGAGTGAGTCACTGACTGGTGGACCCCCCAGATCTCTACCTATAATGATGGCGCGATAATCGAGGTGTCGTTTCCCCACTTGCCCTGGTTGTTGCGTCATCAGCGCGCAGCGCGCGGAACCTAAAATTACGGATCCCGTGAAATCCGGACCTGACGAAGTGATCCGTCACATCTCAAGATCTCGTCAGCCACTCGGATCAACTTCAAGTACTTAAATTCACTAGGACGTGCTTCGCAATAGAATTGATCAAGGTGAATGACGAAGACTTTAGTCGACACGAAGTTCTATCAAACCCGAAAATATGTTCAAGGTCAGTATGGCTCGACAGAATCTGCATCGACCCCTTCCTCACTCGAACCCCTATCCATTCGGGGGCTAATGATAGGGATATGTACCTAGGGTAGGGTCACGGTCCTAACTTAAGTGTCCTACCTAAGGGTACCTCATTATTAGCTGGGAGGTCACAAAGAAGATTCCGACTCGATAGCCATGGCATCTAAAAGTCACTCGGTAAGAAGTCAGTCGGAAGATATTCCCCTTCACTCGACAACCAATTTCCACTCGGAAGTCACCAGTCGACACAGAAGACCAGAAGCCACCTCCAGGGAGGCCAACGGGCGAGCGTTCGGCTGATGACCATGAATAACATTAATTACATACATACATTATTAGTATCGTACATCTTTAAACCCTATTGATCGAACCCTTAGATGACGGGGCCTTGATGAGGGGTAGCGCACTCTATATAATCCACCCCTCCCCTCTGGCACAAGGGTTCGCACCCCCTGTAACACACATTCCACACTGTAAGAGCTCCCGAGCACTGATACATAGGGTTGTTACCTCTACGAGAGAGGCCTGAACTCATACATCTTGCGTACAAACTTGTCGTAGCTAGGACTCTGCCTTCTCCATTCGTACCCTACACCTCTACTGTTAGATTTATTCCCACGACATGGCATGAATATTCAGATCCATAAGACTCAAAACACAAGTCTATATTGACATAAAAACAATAATACTTCAAGCATACTAATAAGGTAATTGCTTCCTTTAAGAATAACATGGTCTTAGAAAGTTATCCCTACAAAATCATATGGTTTGGCTATGCTCCATGTTCACCACACAAAGTATCTAAATCATGCAAAATCCCGATGAAAATCAAGCAATTGTTTCACACTTTTTACGTTCTCAAACATTTTCAACTCTCACGCAATACATGAGCGTGAGCCATGGATACAGCACTGTAGGTGGAATAGAATGTGGTGGAGGTTGCAAAAGAAAGAGGAGAGTATAATCTCACATCAAGTAGGCACATCAAAGGGCTATTGAGATGCCCATAAATATATATTAATTTGAGTGAGTAGGGATTGTCATGCAACAAATGCACTAGAGCTACAAGTGTATGAAAGCTCAAAAAGAAAACTAAGTGGTTGTGCAAAAGATGCAATACCACTAGTTATATGAAAGTGACAACATAGGAGACTCTCTATAAAGAACATGGTGCTACTTTGAAGCACAAGTGTCGAAAAACATAGTAGCATTGTCTCTTCTCTCTTTATCTCATTTGTTTCCCTTTTTTGGATGGGCTTCTATGGCCTCTTTTATTTTTATGGGCTTCGGTGGCCTGTTTTATTTTTTGTAAAGTCCGGAGACTCATCCTAACTTGTGAGGGAATCATAGCTTCCATCATCCTTTTTCTCACACGGGATAATGCTCTGATATGCAAATCATCACACTTTTATTTACTTACAAGTCAAAGATTACAACTCAATAGCTAGAACAAAGTATGACTCTCTAAGCAATATGGAAGTGATGGTGTGTGTCATAAAAATGAGGCGGTGGTGTTTGATACGTCTCCAACGTATCTCTAATTTTTTATGGTTCCATGCTATTATCTTGTCAAACTTTGGATGTTTTGTATGCATTTTACATATTTTTGGGGACTAACTTATTAACTCAGTGCCAAGTGCTAGTTCCTATTTTTCCGTGTTTTTGACCTTTTTCATAGGAGAATATTAAACGGCGTCCAAACGGAATAAAACCTCCAAAAAGATTTTTTCCGGAACAGAAGATACGCACGGAGATTTGGTAATATTAAGAGTCATGTTAGTAGGGTGTTGTGAATCTAGAAATACTTGTGTTGAAGTTAGTGATTCCCATAACATGCACGCAAGGTGAACCGCTATGTTAGGAAGTCGGAGCATAATTGATTTATTGACTGTCATCCTTTTTGTTGCGGTCGGGATCGCGCGATGGTTAACACCTACCAACCCTTCCCCTAGGAGTATGCGTTTAGCACTTTGTTTCGATTACTAATAAAAACTTTCGCAATAAATATGTGAGTCCTTCATGACTAATGTGAGTCCATGGTATAGATGCACTTTCACCTTCCACCATTGCTAGCCTCTCTAGTGCCGCGCAACTTTCGCCGGTACACAAAACAACCATAGACTTTCCTCAAAACACCCACCATACCTACCTATCATGGCCTTTCCATAGCCATTCCGAAATATATTGCCATGCAACTCCCACCGTTCCGTCTCATGACATGTGCCGTCACTTTCATATTGCCATTGCATGATCGTAAGATAGCTAGCGAGTCATACGCTAAGCTAGATCGTTGCACATCCCGGTACACTACCGGAGGCATTTCCTATAGAGTCATCATTGTTCTAAGCATTGAGCTGTGAGTAAATAAAAGTGTGATGATCATCATTATTAGAGCATTGTCCCATGTGAGGAAATAAAAAAGAAAGAGGCCAGAGTTGCCCAAAAAAATATGGAAAGAGGCCGAAGAGATCAAACAAAAAAAGAGAGAAAAAGAGAGAAGGGACAATGCTACTATCTTTTTCCACACTTGTGCTTGATAATAGCACCATGTTCTTCATGATTGAGAGTCTCTTGTTTTGTCACCACCATATACTAGTGGGAATCTTCATTATATAACTTGGCTTGTATATTCCAATGATGGGCTTCCTCAAAATTGCCCTAGGTCTTCGTGATCAAGCAAGTTGGATGCACACCCACTAGCTCTCTTTTTAAGCTTTCACATACTTATAGCTCTAAGTGCATCCATTGCATGGTAATTCCTACTCTTTCACATTGATATCTATTGATGGGCATCTCCTTAGCCCTTTGATACGCCGAGTCAATGTGACCATCTCCTCCCTTTTGTCTTGCAACCTCCACCACACTCTATTCCACCTATAGCGTTATATCCATGGCTCACGCTCATGTATTGCGTGAGAGTTGAAAAAGGTTTGAGAAAGTAAGAGTGAGAAAACAATTACTTGGCCAATACCGGCGTTGTGCAAGATTTAAATTCGTTGTGTGGGGATGATGGAGCATAGCCAGACTATATGATTTTGTAGGGATAACTTTATTTGGCCTTGTTATTTCGAAACTTCATGATTACCTTGCTAGTTTGCTTGAAGTATTATTGTTTTCATGTCAATAGCAAACTATTGTTTCGAATCTTACGGATCTGAACATTCATGTCACATGAAAGAAGTTACAAAGGACAAATATGCAAGGTAGCATTCCACATCAAAAATTCAGTCTTTATCACTTCCCTACTCGAGGAGGAGAAGGAGTTAAGCTTGGGGATGCTTGATACGTCTCCAACGTATCTATAATTTTTTATGGTTCCATGCTATTATATGTTGTCTCGGGTATAAGTCTGACAGTAGATGTGTAGGGTACGAAAGGATGGGCAGAGCCTTAGCTACGGCGAGGTTGTATGAGTTCAAGCCCCTCTACGGCGGAGGTAAAAGCCCTACGTCTCAGCGCTCTTGGGAGCTTGTTGTCGGATGGAATATGGATTACAGTGAATTGCTAACCCCTGCACCAGTGGAGAAGGGTGAGTGCGCTACCCTTCATAACGGTTCGGTGCACACGGGTGGAGTAGTGGCGAATAATTGCATACGTTACCGGTAACGTATGTCTTAAATGCTAATAAAGGTACATGGAAACGTATGACCATTGTCCTCCACGGGGGTTACGATGTACAGAGTGGAATCCAGTCGGTAAGTTTGATACGCTCCGAATGCTCATCTCCGACTGGATGATGGAGGAATCGTCACCGACTGGATGATGGGAAGTCCTTAATTCAGTCGAAACTGACTAAGGGCCTTGTCCCTTATGAAGGGTGGTCCTTGGGTAGGCCTCACAGGGCAGGCCTATGACCCTACCCTAGGATTATAACCCCATCATTAGTCCCCGAATGGATTGGGGTTGGAACGACGAAGCGATGCTTGGAGTACGGATCCGACCGGTACGGATACGACTTTGGCATTGTTTGCCTCGATCCATTTTATCTTCTTGACCAGTGATCCGAGTGGATGTATTTGTGAAACGAACCGTCAGGGACCGAGTGCTTCCGCGGTATCTTTTGACGTGACCAGTCAACTTACAGCGGCGGATTTTCCGAGATCCTCAAATTTCGGTTGCCGCGCGCTCGGCGGGGAAGACGACATCGTAATCGAGTAATATCTGCCGCCTCAATTTCCGCGCCTTTATCTCTTCCACTAATATCGCAGCAACCGGTCGGGGGATAAGATTTCGGGGCCACCTGCTAGCGACCCAGTCGGAACCTTATTTAAACCTCTATAGCGAGGGTTTTTCGTTGCACTCACCTGATAGCTCGCACTTGCCCCGCTTCTCTCGTCACCTCCTGCGCATCTCAAGCTCCTTCCTTCTCCTTCTCCCCCGCAGGTCTGCAGCCTCCACCATGACAAAGGGGCAGACGAGCAAGCTCGAGGCGCGGAAGAAGAAGGGGAAGGCGGCGGCTCCTGCTCAGCGGCGGCAACGAGCACTGCTGGCGGGTTGGATCCACGGGGATTTCCTCCCCTCTACGGTGACGGAGGAAGACATGCTGGAGCTGGTGGAGCACGGCATGATCGAGCACAAGACGTGGAGGTTGCCGGCGGAGGGCGAGACCGAGCCGGCGCCCCAGGAGGGGGAGCGCGTCTTGCTGCTCAGTCACGTGCACCGAGGCTTCTCTCTGCCTCCTCACCCCTTCTTCAGAGGTATAATGAACCACTTCGGGGCGCAGCTCCACCATTTTCCTCCCAACGCAATAGCTCATCTCTCCGCCTTCGTTGTGTTGTGCGAGTGTTTTGTCGGTTGTCCTCCCCATTGGGGGCTTTTTAAGCACATCTTCTCTGCTAGATCTCAAACCATCAAAAGGCTGAGCCAGTCGGATGACAAAACTCACCTCCTCCAGCTCTGCGGAGGCTTAGGCTTCCAAAAGAAAAGTAAAAGTAGCTATCCCGCTCTTCAGTTGTCTGAATCCGTTAGGAACTGGCAGTCGACTTGGTTTTACTACCAGGACGTTGCTGGCCCGAATGCCCCCATTGGACTACCACCTTTTAGCTTAGACCGACCGGCTCCGCCTAGGCAGCTCGTGCTCACGAAGATGGAGAAGATCCAGATCCAGCCTCTGGTCGATGCGCTTGTAGAGGTCGTCCGAAAGGGAGTCACCGGCATAGATTTGCTGGAGGTTTTTCTGGGTCGGCGTATCCAGCCTTTGCAAGCTCGACACCACGCCATGTGGCACTACACGGGGCGTGAGGACTCCACTCGGACTAACCCCGAGTCCGTGATTGGGGAGCTCGTGGCGTCGTGGGTCCTCAATATCACAGGCGCCTGCGATAATCCCAGAGGATCTCGGCGAGTGAAGCCCTTCCGTGCGGACAACCCTCCTCCGAATGAGGTGAGTATAACTTGTCGAGTGCACCCAATTGTCTTAGGTTTATCGCTTTTTCTTGTACTACTGTCCGACGTCTGATGTTGTCGACTGCATCTCGTGCAGGCAGAGGAAGGTAGCCAGGAGGGCAGCGTGGAGAGTGTTGAGTACGTCTCCCACAGTGGAGAGACGGAGGAGGAGTCCGGAGAAGAAGAGGGGGAGGATGGGGAACAGAGCTCGCCATCCCCACCCCCAGAGCCTCGAACTAAACACCGTCACGAACCCGTGGCTCCGTCGGCTCCTCCAGCGGCCTCGAGTGCCCCGCCAGCTGCTCCTGAGGTTCCGAGTGCCTTGCCAGCTACTCCCGTGGTTCTGAGCGCTCGGAGCACAAAGAGGACCAGGGACTCTGCTGCTGAGCCCGCGAGCCAGCCCTCTAAGGTGGCCAAACCGAGTGGATCCAAGCCTCGGAAGGCTTTGCCGCGGATGAGGATCGCCGTCCCCGTCACCTCAGCGTAAGTGTATTCTTCTATCTTCTTCCAGTATTTGATTGGACTCACGCTTATTGGTCGAGTGAATTTTACTCGACAGAGCTGCCACCTCTGCCACTTCTCTGCCACGCCAGGGGGACGATCCCATGGATACGGACAATGTCGTCACATCCCAGCAAGGTACGCCGTGGCGACTCCGAGTGCTTACATTATTATTTCACGAATTCTGTCTTTGGTCTTGCTTTTTCCTGTGATCTCACGTCGTTCGGTCGGGTTTCCTTCAGAGGTGATTCCCGTGGAGGAGGACGACCACGAGAGGCCCGAGCAAGCTACGGTGCATGTCCTTGGGGTTGTTCCACCGGTTACTACTCCTGCCATGGACGCGTCACCGACTGAGACGATATCGTCGACTGAAACGGCACTTATCATTGCTGAACCGACTGGAGCAGGACTTGGGATGCCCAAGGAGTCTCTTGTGGTGCCAGATCCGTAGACTGTCCAGTACGACGCTCGGCGCCTCCCGGAAGATCAGGTGGGAGCTGCCAAGGAGGCCATGGTGCAGGCGGAGTTGATGGCGGGTGACGCCAAGAGAGCGTACGACTCCATCGCGTCTGTGTACAAGCGAAGCTTGGAACTCCGGGACGATATCCGAGTAAGTGGGCTAGTAAGTATTTACTTTCCTCTTGTAACCCACTGGGTGTTTAAGCAATGTACTCTGATACGGTAGGATTACTTTGCAGTGGGTTCACTCTTAGTGAACCCAGTGGGTGTAGTCCCCGAGACTTCTGTCGAGTGCTTGCACCGGCAGTTGTCTTTATATACATTTTCTTTAACTTGGTCAAATCAAAGCTAATATGTTGGAATGTTACCGGTGGGTACACTCCGAGAGCACCTACTGGATGAGTCCTCGAGAGTAATTTTACTCAGTTCGGGTAGTAGTAACCTCATAGGCTTGTTTTTTGTTATGTATCTCAATAGGGCGGGCCTGTTTGAGGTTCGTGCCAGTGGGGTCACTCTCAGTGAACCCACTGGGTGTAGTCCCCGAGACCGCTGTCGACTGCTTGCGTCGGCAGGGGTCTGAAGAACTTCGAGTTTTTATTGTGGTCCTTGTTGAATGTGTCTGACCGTCTCTTCGCGCTGACTTGCAGAAGACTTGCGAGATGGGATCGGCGTACGAGACCTTGAGGGCTGAAAAGATTCAGTTTGCTGCGGAACTGGATGCAGCAATGCTTGCCTTGGCTGGTCTGAAGGGTGTTCTGGTTGAACGAGAGAAGTCCTTGGAGGAGTCCCGTGAGGCAAACAAGGCATTGGTGGCCGAAATGGAGAAAATGGGTAAACAAAGAACCGAGCTAATGGGACAGATGCACGTGATGAACAGGCGGTGCATAGCACAGGAGAATTACGTCAGTGACTGGGCAAGGAAGATGATTGCGCTTCTCGGTGGTAAGCTTTGTTTTCCCGAGTGCTTCTTGACCGTGTATTTCATTCTGCGCTTACTGTTTGCTCGTCTTGTCTTTGCAGATTTTTGCATGGACGCTGAGGCTGAAGCAGCTGACGTTGAGCGGTCGGTTCTTCTGAACGTACCACTCGGCGAGGACGCTAATCGAGACGTGCTCAGAGCGCACATTCGCCTGGGCAAAGCGGGACCTTTCATCGGTCGATTGAGAGAGGTCGTCGGCCGAATCGACAAGGAGTTTTGGCCCGAAGACGAGTCTCGGCAAGAGATGGAAGGGTTGATGA
The DNA here is from genome assembly GCF_904849725.1 of Hordeum vulgare subsp. vulgare. Classification (NCBI taxonomy): domain Eukaryota; kingdom Viridiplantae; phylum Streptophyta; class Magnoliopsida; order Poales; family Poaceae; genus Hordeum; species Hordeum vulgare. The sequence goes on from NC_058521.1 coordinate 348,971,578, forward strand.
CTCGGCTGGAGGAGGTCCCAAACTGAGTGCAGACGTGGAAGAAGTCTGCGGCTCGCTGTGGTGCGGACGTGGCGCTGTCGATAGTCCAAGTGCACTGCAAGGAGGCTCGCGAAGAGAAGCTGAAGCCGTTGCAAGTCGCCAACACCAAAAAGCTTCGATTCGAAGATTTCATGGAGACCTTCCTTGAGAGCACCACTCGCATCGCAGACGGGATCGACCTCGACACTTTCGTGGAGCCTGCCAGTCCGAGTGCTAGTCCTGACGATGCTTGAGAAAACTTTTACCTCGGTATGCCGAGTGTTGGTTGTATGAAACTTTGGCCACTGCGGTTGGCCGTCACATTCGTGGTTCAGTGTGGATAAGCTTGATCTACACCGAACCAACTATCTTTAGACGAACTTTGAATTTGAATCGAATCTTTTGCTCTTCCTTTGCCAAAGAGTTGTTGACACGATTTTGGCTCGTGGTTTTTGTTTGGTGTTTCTTGGTGAAGCCAATGGCATACATGCGGAGCATGTAATTGTCAGTTGTCTTGACATCTGCATGAGCCTCACTGAGGGTCTGCTGAGTCTCTGAGTGGATCTGTAAGATACACTCGAAGGCAATTGTGTACTTAGGCGATTCGTGATTGCGGCTAAGTCTTGGAGTGCGACTGTAAGGTCGTGCTCGTAGCGAGTTGTTACTCATGTAATTGTCAGTTGTATTGACATCTACATGAGTCCCAATGAGGTTCTTCTACTCATGTAATTGTCAGTTGTCTTGACATCTACATGAGCCTCAGTGAGGGTGTGCGGAGTCTCCGAGTGGATCTGTAGGATACACTCGAAGGCAATTGTGTACTTAGGCGATTCGTGATCGCGGCTAAGTCCCCGAGTGCGACGTTTAGTGCACACTCGGAGAAAGTTTGTACATAGGCGATTCTTGATCGCAGCTAAGTCCCGAGTGCGACGTTTAGTGCACACTCAGAGAAAGTTTGTAGTTAGGCGATTCTTGATCGCAGCTAAGTCTCCGAGTGCGACGTTTAGTGCATACTCGGAGAAAGTTTATACGTAGGCGATTCTGGATCGCAACTAAGTCCCCAAGTGCGACGTTTAGTGCACACTCGGAGAAAGTTTATACTTAGGCGATTCTGGATCGCAGCTAAGTCCCCGAGTGCGATGTTTAGTGCACACTCGGAGAAAGTTTATACTTAGGCGATTCTGGATCGCAGCTAAGTCTCCGAGTGCGACGTTTAGTGCACACTCGGAGAAAGTTTATACTTAGGCGATTCTGGATCGCAGCTAAGTCCTCGAGTGCGACGTTTAGTGCACACTCGGAGAAAGTTTATACTTAGGCGATTCTGGATCGCTGCTAAGTCCCCGAGTGCAACGTTTAGTGCACACTCGGAGAAAGTTTATACTTAGGCGATTCCGGATCGCAGCCAAGTCCTCGAGTGCGACGTTTAGTGCACACTCGGAGAAACTTTATACTTAGGCGATTCTGGATCGCAGCCAAGTCCCCGAGTGCGACGTTTAGTGCACACTCAGAGAAAGTTTATACTTAGGCGATTTTGGATCGCAGCTAAGTCCCCGAGTGCGACGTTTAGTGCACACTCGGAGAAAGTTTATACTTAGGCGATACTGGATCGCATCTAAGTCCCCGAGTGCGACGTTTAGTGCACACTCAGAGAAAGTTTATACTTAGGCGATTCTGGATCACAGCCAAGTCCCCGAGTGCGACGTTTAGTGCACACTCGGAGAAAGTTTATACTTAGGCGATTCTGGATCGCAGCTAAGTCCCCGAGTGCGACGTTTAGTGCACACTCAGAGAAAGTTTATACTTAGCCGATTCTGGATCGCAGCTAAGTCCCCGAGTGCGACGTTTAGTGCACACTCGGAGAAAGTTTATACTTAGGCGATTCTGGATCGCTGCTAAGTCCCCGAGTGCGACGTTTAGTGCACACTTGGAGAAAGTTTATACTTAGGCGATTCTGGATCGTAGCGAAGTCCCCGAGTGCGACGTTTAGTGCACACTCGGAGAAAGTTTATACTTAGGCGATTCTGGATCGCAGCTAAGTCCCCGAGTGCGACGTTTAGTGCACACTCGGAGAAAGTTTATACTTAGGCGATTCTGGATCGCAGCTAAGTTTTTTTTTTTAAAACGGAGTCTGCGAATGCGGAAGGATTTTGAATCTGCAAAAAACCCAATCTTCTTTGTATTACTTCAACGATACTTGTTCTTTACATTGCTTCACTCGACGGTCACGTGTAGAAGCACTTCAGGAGATCTCCGTTCCATGCTCGCGGCTCGATTGTTTCCCTGTCGAGGTTGTAGAGTCGATATGCTCCGTTGTTCAGCACCTTGGAGATGATGAAGGGTCCTTCCCAGGCGGGGGCCAACTTGTGACGTCTCTGTTGATCCACTCGGAGCACCATGTCGCCTGCTTGGAATGTACGACTCCTGACGTGTCGCGCGTGAAAGCGCCGCAGATCTTGTTGGTAAATGGTTGAGCGTGTCAGTGCCATCTCGTGCTCCTCCTCTAGAAGATCCACTCCGTCTTGCCTTGCTTGCTCTGCTTCAGCTTCGGAGAAGAGTTCAACTCATGGAGCGTTGTGAAGCAAGTCACTCAGAAGGACTGCCTCTGCTCCGTAAATGAGGAAGAACGGGGATCGCTCTGTAGATCTATTTGGGGTTGTGCGGAGACCCCAAAGCACCGAAGGTAGCTCGGTGACCCATGCGCCGGCGGCATGTCCCACTTCTCGCAGGAGTCGAGGCTTCAAACCTTGCAGAATAAGTCCATTCGCCCGCTCTGCTTGCCCGTTTGTTTGGGGATGCGCCACAGATGCAAAATCCACTCGGATACCTTGGCCTGTACAGAAACCTTTGAATCTGTCCGAGTCAAAGTTCGTTCCATTGTCAGTGATTATGTTGTGAGGTACCCCGAATCTGGAGATGATGTCTGTGACAAACTTGATAGCCGTAAGGGCGTCGAGCTTCTTGATGGGTTTGGCTTCAATCCACTTTGTGAACTTGTCGACTACCACCAACAGATGTGTGAATCCCCATTGGCCTATCCTGAATAGACCGACTGTATCTAATCCCCACACTGCAAACGGCCAAACAAGAGGGATTGTCTTCAACGCAGATGTTGGCTTGTGGGACTTGTTAGAGTAGAACTGACAGCCTTCACACCGGTCGACCATATCTTTCGCAATTTCATTCGCCTATAGCCAGAAGAAGCCAGCTCTGAATGCTTTGGCGACGATTGCCCTCGAGGAGGCGTGATGACCGCAGGTTCCCGAGTGAATTTCTTCCAGGATTAACTGTCCCTCCTCAGGGGAGATGCATCGTTGAAGGACGCCTGAAACGCTTTCTTTGTACAACTCGCCATCAATGACAGTGAACGACTTTGACCTGCGGACGATCTGTCTGGCTTGGACTTCGTCTTCTGGTAATTCTTGCCTCAGGATGTATGCAATGATCGGCACAGTCCAATCGAGGATGACAACAAGAATCTCCATGATCAAATCAACCACAGCAGGTACTTCGACTTCAGTCAGATCTGTCGATCTCTTTGGTTGTACAGGTTCCTCTGTGAAAGGATCTTCTTTAACTGAGGGAAGGTGGAGGTGCTCGAGGCAGACGTCACTCGGGACTGGTCTCCGAGTGGATCTGAGTTTTGCCAACTCATCAGCTGCTTGGTTTTTCAGTCGCGGAACATGGTGGAGTTCCAGACCTTCAAACTTTTTCTCGAGCTTCCTCACTGCATTACAGTATGTGGTCATCGTGGGGTTTCTGACGTCCCACTCCTTCATCACTTGATTAACCACCAAATCCGAATCGCCATAGACCATCACGCGACGGACGCCGAGTGCGATGGCCATGCGCAGTCCATAAAGGAGAGCTTCATACTCTGCCTCGTTGTTGGAGGAATCAAAGTGTATCTGCAACACATACTTGAGTTTGTCACCCTTTGGCGATATGATCACAACGCCAGCGCCGGAGCCATTCAACATCTTGGACCCATCGAAGAACATTGTCCAATGAGCCGAGTAGATGTGGGTCGGTTGCTGTTGTTCTACCCATTCTGCTATGAAGTCAGCCAGAGCTTGAGACTTTATAGCTTTCTTGGTCTCGAACTTGATGTCGCAGTACAACATTTCCATTGCCCACTTCGCCACTCGGCCCGATGCGTCCCGATTGTGGAGGATTTCCGACAACGGAGCATCAGAAACGACAAACACCGAGTGGTCTTGGAAATAATGAGCCACCTTCTTCGCAGTCATGTAAATCCCGTAGATAAGTTTTTGATAGTGGGGATACCTCTGCTTGGAAGGAGTCAGGACTTCGGAGACATAATACACTGGCCGCTGAACCTTGTATGCTTTGCCTTCTTCTTCCCGTTCGACTGTGAGAACAGTGCTAACGACTTGATTTGTAGTCGCGATGTACAGAAGAAGGGGCTCTTTACTGAGCGGAGCAGTAAGAACCGGCTGGGTGGAAAGTAGGACTTTGAGGTCATCGAATGCGACTTGGGCTTCATCTGTCCACTCGAAAGTATCTGATTTCTTCATGAGTCGATACAGAGTAAGCGCCTTCTCGCCGAGTCGACTGATAAACCTGCTCAAAGCCGCTAGGCAACCTGTGAGCCTTTGAACATCGTGTATTCTGACCGGCCCCTCCATTCGGACGATGGTCCCAATCTTCTCGGGGTTGACATCGATCTCTCGTTCGGAAACGAAGAAACCGAGTAACTTTCCGCTGGGAACGCCGAATGAACACTTGGCTGGGTTGAGCTTGATATCGTACCTACGAAGGTTGGCGAATGTTTCTGCCAAGTCAGTCACCAGGTCGGAACCTTTGCGTGACTTGACTACGACATCATCCATATATGCCTCCACATTCCGACCGATCTGGTCGAGGAGGCATTTTTGGATCATGCGCATAAAGGTTGCTCCTGCATTCTTCAAACCAAATGGCATAGTGATGTAGCAGAAGCACCCGAATGGGGTGATGAAGTCTGTTTTTAATTCATCGGGGCCATACATACGGATCTGATGATAGCCCGAGTAGGCATCAAGGAATGACAAATGTTCGCAGCCCGCAGTGGAATCGACAATTTGATCGATGCGGGGGAGCGGGAAATGGTCTTTTGGGCAGACCTTATTGAGATGCTTGAAGTCGATGCACATTCGGAGAGACTTGTCCTTCTTGGGCACCATGACGACATTGGCGAGCCACTCAGAGTGGTGTACCTCGCGAATGAAGTTGGCTGCCAAAAGCTTAGCCACCTCCTCTCCGATTGCCTTCCTCTTGTGCGCGGTGGACCGACGCAGGCATTCTCGAACAGGCCGAGCCGCAGGATCCACATGCAGTCGGTGCTCAGCCAACTCCCTGGGTACACCTGGCATGTCAGAGGGCTTCCATGCAAAAATGTCCCAGTTCTCACGGAGGAATTGGATGAGCTCGGCTTCCTATTTAGGATCGAGGGTGGTGGAGATGTTCGTCGGGGCAGCGGTGTCGTCCGTCGGGTGGATGCCGACCTTCTTCGTCTCTCCCGCCGACTGGAATGCAGAATCCGAAGCTGGCTTCTTCGAACGCATCAAGTCAGCGGGGTCGACTGTTTTCTTGTACTCGTCAAGCTCGAGGACAGCCATCTGCTGATCGGCAACCCTCGATCCCTGCTGCAGACACTCCTCGGCCCGCTGCCGATTGCCGGTGATAGTGATCACACCTTTTGGGCCTGGCATCTTCATCTTCACGTACACGTAAGATGGACGGGCCATGAAACGCGCATACGCCGGGCGGCCCAGAATTGCGTGGTACGCACTCTGGAAGTCTACCACCTCGAACGTCAGCTTTTCCTTGCGGAAGTTCTTGTCGGAGCCGAAAACGACATCCAACGCGATTTGGCCGAGTGACTTGGCCTTTCGTCCGGGGACGACTCCATGGAACTGCATGCTGCTCTCGCTAAGTTTAGACATCGGAATGCCCATCCCCTTGAGAGTGTCAGCGTACATGATGTTCAAGCCGCTGCCGCCGTCCATGAGGACTTTGCGCAGTCGGACTCCTTCCACCACCGGGTCGACGACCAGAGCCTGCCTCCCTGGGGTGGGTACGTGTGCTGGATGATCCGACTGGTCAAAGGTGATCGCAGTCTGAGACCATTTGAGGAACGTCGGGTTGGTCGACGTGGCCATGTTCACCTCTCTGTTCACCAGCTTCAGTCGACTCTTGCTCTCAACATCAGCAAAAATCATCAATGTTGCATGGACTTGGGGGAACGGATCCTCCTTGTCGTCCTCATCCTGTTCATTGCCCTTTTCACTCGGTTGCCCTTCGCCGAACCCCTGGATCAGGAGGCGACATTGCCGAGTGGTATGCTTCGGATATATGGCGTTGCCCTCTTCATCCATCTTCGTGTGAATTGGACATGGCTGGTCCAGGATGGGGTTCCCGAACTGCTTCTTCTTGGGGGTGAACTGAGCCTTCCCCTTGCCCTTGAACTTGTCATTGGTAACGGCTGCGGCCTCTGCCTGCGGAGTGGACGGAGCTTTCTGCTTCTGAGTGTTGTTCCCATCTCCATCGGCGACTGCTTTGTGCTTGCCGCTCCGAATGCGGTCTTCTTCTTCGCCATTTGCATAGCGTGCCGCTATCTCCATCATCTTACTCATGGAGATGTCGCCTGTTCGACCAAACTTCAGGTACAAATCTATGTACCGCACGCCTGCCTTGAAGGAGCAGACTGCTTGGTGCTCTATGACGTTCTCCACCATGTGGTAGAGGGTCGTCCAACGCTGAATGAAATCGCGCAGGGGCTCATTCTGCTTTTGGACACAGTGCTGGAGCTCCACGAGACCAGCAGGGTGTTTGCACGTCCCTTCGAAGGTCCTGATGAAGACTCGGGCCAGATATGCCCAGCTGTAGATGCTTGAGGGAGCCAACTGGTTCAGCCACGCTCGTGCCGAGCCGTCGAGCATCAGAGGGAGGTGTTTCATGGCGACGTGGTCGTCCCCTCCTCCGATCTGGACTGCCACTCGGTAGTCGTCCAGCAACGTTTCTGGCTTGGACTCTCCTGTAAACTTGCTGATCCCCGTCGCCAATCGGAAGTTGGGAGGGATCTCAGCCGAACGGATGGCTTGACTGAAACACTCGGGACCAGAGACGATGGTCCTGCATCCACTCGGACGGTCCATATCGTGACCATCGTGGGGGGCTCGGCCCCTGTCGACCCTCCTCTGGGCGATATGCCCCCTCGCGTCGGGCCTTGGATCATAAGTGTCACCGACTGAACGCCGATCATCATGATGTCGGGGCCCGTAGGGCCCACCCCGCGGAGGGGTGCGTGAGCGGCGACGATCTTCGGGATTCATGGATAGGCTGCCTCCCCTGTATCGCTGATGAGAACCGGGGCTGCGAACTGACCGATGCGTGTTCGCGCGAACAGAACTATTGTGAATCCTGTTGTGCGACTGGGAGACCGCCGAATTTTGTTGCTGCGCCGTGTGCAGCAGGGCACGGATCTGCTCGATCCCTCTGCCAGCCTCTGAATCAGTCGGCTCGAGGGAATCGGCTATCTTGGCAGAGGCAGCCAGGTTGAGGACGGGTGTGCGGAACACCTCCACGTTGCTCTGACGAGTGCGCAAACTGGCAGAACGGCAGGGTTGACGGCGAGCGCCGGAGGTTTCGCCGACCTCATGCTCGTTCCGGCCGGTCTGGCGAGGGCTTTCATGGGAGTTGGCCATGTGCACTTCGGTTGTAGGCCCGCGACCCACGTACTCGGAAGGGAACTCAGTTGGAACTGATTCCGAGCACTAGGACGGCGGCGCAACTACAACCGACTCGAGGACCGCCACTTGTGAAGACGCGCTCTGGCGCGCCTAGGCGTGTTGCACCCAACGCTGGAGCCGCGGACGGCGAGACCGCTTGTTGCGGCGCGTGACAGGGGCGAAGGTCGACACCGGAGCCGACTGCTGGAGAAGAAGGATGCCGCGAGCGCCGGCACGGAAGTGCGTAGCCCCGCAACTGGGGAGCGCCTCGACGTCAAGAGGGGCATCCCGAAGCCATGCCGAATCGTCGACGATGAAGGAGAGAGCGCCGAAGAGGATCTCGCGACACATGCTCAAATCATCACCGGACGACATGACGAAAAGATGTAGTCACAAACTCACCGAAAAGTCGCTTAGACGCCTGCCCCAAGGTGGGCGCCAACTGTCGTGGGTATAAGTCTGACAGTAGATGTGTAGGGTACGAAAGGATGGGCAGAGCCTTAGCTACGGCGAGGTTGTATGAGTTCAGGCCCCTCTACGGCGGAGGTAAAATCCCTACGTCTCAGTGCTCTTTGGAGCCTGTTGTCGAGTGGAATATGGATTACAGTGAATTGCTAACCCCTGCACCAGTGGAGAAGGGTGGCTTATATAGAGTGTGCTACCCTTCATAACGGTTCGGTGCACAGGGGTGGAGTAGTGGCGAATAATTGCATACGTTACCGGTAACGTGTGTCTTAAATGCTAATAAAGGTACATGGAAACGTATGACAGTTGTCCTCCAGGGGGGTTACTATGTACAGAGTGGAATCCAGTCGGTAAGTTTGATAGGCTCTGAATGCTCATCTCCGACTGGATGATGGAGGAATCGTCACCGACTGGATTATGGGAAGTCCTTAATTCAGTCGGAACTGACTAAGGGCCTTGTCCCTTATGAAGGGTGGTCCTTAGGTAGGCCCCACAGGGCAGGCCTATGACCCTACCCTAGGACTATAACCCCATCATTTGTCAAACTTTGTATGTTTTGTATGCATTTTATATCTTTTTTGGGACTAACTTATTAACTCAGTGCCAAGTGCCAGTTCCTGTTTTTTCCGTGTTTTTGACCTTTTTCACAGGAGAATATTAAACGCGTCCACACAGAATAAAACATTCGAAAAGATTTTTTTTCCGGAACAGAAGATACGCAGGGAGATTGGGAACCAAGGCAGAGGGCACCAGGGGAGGCCACAAGCGACCTAGCCGCGGCCAGGGGGGCCCGCGCCTAGCAGGCTTGTGGGCCCCGTGGGGCTCCTCTGCCCTAGTTCTTCCGCCTATAAATCCCCGAAAAATCTGAAACCACGGGAGAGAGCCACGAAAATACTTTTCTGTCGCCGCAAGCTTGTGTCTCAACAAGATCCCATCTGGGGCACGTTCTGGTGCCCTGCCGGAGGGGGGATTCGGACACGGAGGGCTTCTTCATCAACACCATTGCCTCTCCGATGATGCGTGAGTAGTTCACCATAGACCTTTGGGTCCATAGCTAGTAGCTAGATGGCTTCTTCTCTCTCTTGGATCTTCAATACAAAGTCCTCCATGACCTTCATGGAGATCTATCAGATGTAATCTTCTTTTGTGGTGTGTTTGTCGAGATCCGATGAATTGTGGATTTGTGATCAGATTATCTATGAATCTTATTTGAGTTTCTTCTGATCTCTTATATGCATGATTTCATATCCTTGTAATTCTCTTCGATTTGTTTGGCCAACTTGATCTATGATACTTGCAACGGGAGAAGTGCTTGGTTTTGGGTTCATACCGTGCGGTGACCTCACCCAGTGACAGAAGGGGTAGCGAGGCACGCATCGTGTTGTTGCCATCAAAGGTAAAAAGATGGGGTTTATATCTATTGCATGAATTTATGCCTCTACATCATGTCATCTTGCTTAAGGCATTACTCTGTTCGTTATGAACTCAATACACTAAATGCATGCTGGATAGCGGTCGATGTGTGGAGTAATAGTAGTAGATGCAGAAAGTATCGGTCTACTTGTCTCGGACGTGATGCCTATATGTATGATCATTGCCTTAGATATCGTCATGACGTTGCGCGGTTCTATCAATTGCTCGACAATAATTCGTTCACCCACCGTAATATTTGCTATCTTGAGAGAAGCCTCTAGTGAACACTATGGCCCCCGGGTCTACTTCACATCATATTTTCAGCCTTACATTTTTTACTTTGTTGCACTTTCCGTCTTCAGATCTCACCTTGCAATCAATCGTGATGGGATTGACAACCCCTTTGTAGCGTTGGGTGCAAGTTTGCTGTTTTTGCGCAGGTACTTTTGGAGACTTGGCTTGATACTCCTACTGGATTGATACCTTGGTTCTCAAACTGAGGGAAATACTTACTGTTACTATGCGGCATCACCCTTTCCTCTTGAAGGGAAAAACCAAAGCAAGCTCAAGAGGTAGCAGTGTTGCGTCGAAATATATCTCGGGATGGCTATGAAAATGCCATAATAGGTAGATATGGTGGTTGTTTTGAGGAAAATGTATGGTGGCTGTTTTTAGGAAGGTGGGTTTAATGTACCGGCGAAAGTTGCACAGTACTAGAGAGGCTAGCAAAGGTGGAAGGGTGAGAGTGTGTATAATCCATGAACTCAACATTAGTCATAAAAAACTCACATACTTATTCCAAAAGACTATTAGTTATCGAAGAAAAGTATAACATGAATGCTCCTAGGGGAAGGGTTCATAGGAGTTAACCATCGCACGATCCCGACCTCCACACAAAGGTTGACAATCATTAAACAAGTCATGCTCGGACTTCATCACTTAATGGTTCACCATACGTGCATGCTAGAGGAATCGCAAGCTTTAACACAAGTACTTTTTCTAATTCACAATTACTTACTAGCATGATTCTCATATCACCATCTTCACATCTCAAAACTATATGCAAGGAATCAAACTTCTCATCATATTCAATGCACTTAATATGAATGTTTTTATTATATCCCTCTTGTATGCCTATTATATTATGACTAAATTCATAACCTAAACCAATTACCATGTTGTTTAAAGAACTATCAAAATAATATAAGTGAAGTACGAGATTTTTAATAATTTCACAACACCGGTGTGCTCTAAAAGATATAGGTGAAGTACTAGAGCAACATTGCCTAGCTCAAAAGATATAAGTGAAGCATAAAGAGTGTTCTAATAAATTGATGATTCAGTGTGTGTCTCTCTCTCGAAAGATGTGTGCAGAAAGGATGATTGTGGCAAACTAAAAAGTAAAGACTCATATCATAGAAGACGCTCCAAGAAAAACATATATCATGTGGTGAATAAAAATATAGTCTCAAGTAAATTTACCGATGGATTGAAGACGAAAGAGGGGATGCCTTCCGGGGCATCCCCAAGCTTAGGGTCTTTGGTTTCCTTGAATATGGCTTGGGGTGCCTTGGGCATCCCCAAGATTAGGCTCTTGCCACTCCTTATTCCATAGTCCATCAAATCTTTACCCAAAACTTGAAAACTTCACAACACAAAACTCAACATAAAACTCATGAGATCCATTAGTATAAGAAAGATAAATCAACACTTAGGAACTATTGTCAACTCATTATTTATTTATATTGATGTAATATTTACTTTATTCTAACTTCTCCATGGTTCATACCCCCCGATACAACACATAGATTCATCAAAATAAGCAAATAACACAAAGAAAACAGAATCTGTCAAAAACAGAACAGTCTGTAGCAATCTGTTTACTTCGAATACTTATCTAACTCCTAAAATCCTGACACATTAGGAAAATCTGGGAAATTTTTAAAAAAAATCATGTATAAAAAATTCAGATAAAAAGAGTGTTCCAATGAATTTATAAAATTCCTGGACTGAGAGCGAAAGTTTCTGTTTTTTAGCAAAATCAACTTACAAACACCATAGACCAAACCAAAGGTCTTACTTGGCTCAAACACTAATTAAAACAATAAAGCACAATTATTACATAGGTAATAATATGTGCAACACTCAAAAACAGAAACAAAAACAAAAGTAAAACAAATAAAATTGGGTTGCCTCCCAACAAGCGCTATTGTTTAACGCCCCTAGCTGCGCATAATGCAATAGATCTAGATATTGGCATAATAGTAAGGGAGATTATCAATGCTCTTCTCATACTCCCTTATTTAAGCAGCAAGTTTCCTTTGTGGCAAGCAAAAGTAATAAAAAGGGCTAAATTTAATAGGATAAGGATCATTAAGATCAAGTGCAGGAGGAATAGGTTCCTCCTTCGGCCCTCTATAGTGTATGATCTCGCCTTGCAATCAATAGTGAAGGGATTGACAACTCCTTTGTAGCGTTGGGTGCAAGTATGCTGTTTTTGCGGAGGTACTTTTCGAGACTTGGCTTGATACTCCTACTGGATTGATACCTTGGTTCTCAAATTGAGGGAAATACTTACTGCTACTGTGTTGCATCACCCTTTCCTCTTCAAGGGAAAAAACCAATGCAAGCTCAAGAGGTAGCAAGAAGAATTTCTGGCGTCGTTGCCGGGGAGCATCAAGTGAAGCTTATCCAAGTAACCGTCGCAAACTCATCTCTTGCATTTACTTTTTTTGCCTCTCGTTTTCCTCTCCCCCACTTCTAAAAAACAAAATTTACAAAAAAAAAAAGGTTTTGCCTTTTTCGTTTGCCCTTTTTCTTCGCTTGCTTTCTGCGTGCTTGTGTGGGATAGTCTACCTGTCCTCGTGGCTAGACCTACCGCTTCAAACGATACTCCCGAGAGAGAAATTCTCAATTTCAAACAAAATGAGGAAGAAAAATTAAAGGATACTTGGTATAGGATTTCAATGCTCAGAGTAGATCTACTCGTAAGCAATCTACTGTCGTCCTGCTTCGCAGCTTTTATGTGGGTATTTCTCCTTGGAATAGGTATGTTCTTGACACCATCGTAGGCGGAAATTTCTTGGGTAGCCATACCGTTGATTCTTATGGTGATTTAAAAAATTTGGTAGGCTCACCCCCACTCATGGTTAATGGAACTACCTTAACTCTGGAACATGTGATGCGTAGGCTGGATATCATTGAAAATAAAGTTGCTACGATTGAACTCATTGAGAATTTGGATAAAAAGATCCACAATCAAATTACTCAATACGGATCCAAGGTGGCAATGACTTTGAAAAATTTAAAGGAGCGGGAACCCACAGTTAACGAAAAACTAGGTCATGATTCCGCTAGGATTGGCAAACTAGAGGATGTTATAACGAACTTGGGTTCCGCTTTTCCGTTGTGCAAAACACTCCAAATTTTGCCCACAATAAGGCCACCAAGTCTGTTTTTGTTCCTAAAAATAGTGGTGAACCATCTAGTAAGAGAGATGAAGACCTTAAGATGAAGAGTGCTCACCCTACTTATGGTTTGAGCACCAAAGACGACGATACATGATTCTATCGCCTTATGCCTAGCTAAGGGCGTTAAACAATAGCGCTTGTTGGGAGGCAACCCAATGAATTTATCTTTTCTTTTTTGCTTTCTGTTTTGTTGCGTCTAGACCATCATAATTCTAATATGATTGTGTTTCTTGTGTTTCTTTTTGTGTTTGAGCCAAGTAAAACCTTTATAACTAGTTTTGGTGATGGTTGTTTGATCTTGCTGGAAAAAGACAGAAACTTTTTGCTCACGAAATTATTTTTCATTTTTATCCAGAAAGATCTTTTGAGTTGATTCTTTTTTCTTCTGGTTTATACGCCAATTTCCCAAACTGTCGTAATTTTTCAGAATTTTTCAGATACCAGAAGTATATGAAGTACACAGATTGCTACAGATTGGTCTGTTTTTGACAGATTCTGTTTTTTTTTTGTTGATTTCTTATTTTTGATGAAACTATGGATAGTATCGGGGGGGTACTAGCCATGGAAAATTGATAATAAGGTAATATAACACCAATATAAATAGAAATCAAGTTTGCTACAGTACCTAAAGAGGTGGTAGTTTGTTTTCTTGTGCTAATGATATCACGAGTTTCTGTTTAAGTTTTGTGTTGTGAAGTTTTCAAGTTTTGGGTGATGTTCTCATGGACGATGAGATAAAGAGTGGAAAGTGATCAATCTTGGGGAAGCCCAAGTCAACCCAAGACAAATTCAAGGACACCAAAAAGCCTAAGCTTGGGGATGCCCCGGGAAGGCATCCCCTCTTTCGTCTTCAATCCATCGGTAACATTACTTGGAGCTATATTTTTATTCACCACATGATATGTGTTTTTCTTGGAGCGTCGTGTATTATAGGAGTCTTTTCTTTTTTTGTCACAATCATCCTTGTTGCACACCTTTTGAGAGAGTCATGCACTCATCGTGAATTTGCTAGAATACTCATTGAGCTTCGCTTATATCTTTTGAGTTAGGCAATTTAGATCACATGTGCTTCACTTATATCGTTTGAGCTAGATAACTTTGCTCTAGTGCTTCACTTAGATCTTTATAGAGCACGGCGGTGTCATATTTGGGAGAAATAAGAACTCTCGATCTTCACTTATGTCTTTTTGAGAGTGCTCTCTCTGATTAACTTGGTAGTTGGCTCGTGCTATGAAAGTAGTCCTAAAGATGATAGGCATCCAAAGAGGATACAATAAAACTTCCATATTCTTGTGCATTGATTAGAAAAAGAAGTTTGATTCCTCTCAATTAGTTTTGAGACATGGATTTGGTAATATTAAGAGTCATTTTAGTAGGATGTTGTGAATCTAGAAATACTTGTGTTGAAGCTAGTGATTCCCGTAACATGCACGTATGGTGAACCGCTATGTTAGGAAGTCGGAGCATAATTGATTTATTGACTGTCATCCTTTGTGTTGCGGTCGGGATCGCGCGATGGTTTACACCTACCAACCCTTCCCCTAGGAGCATGCGTTTAGCACTTTGTTTCGATTACTAACAAAAACTTTCGCAATAAGTATGTGAGTTCTTCATGACTAATGTGAGTCCATGGTATAGATGCACTTTCACCTTCCACCATTGCTAGCCTCTCTAGTGCCACGCAACTTTCGCCGGTACACAAAACCACCATAGACCTTCCTCAAAACAGCCACCATACCTACCTATCATGGCCTTTCCATAGCCATTCCGAAATATATTGCCATGCAACTCCCACCGTTCCGTCTCATAACATGTGCCGTCACTTTCATATTGCCATTTAATGATTGTAAGATAGCTAGCGAGTCATACGCTAAGCTAGATCGTTGCACATCCCGGTACACTGCCCGAGGCATTTCCTATAGAGTCATCATTATTCTAAGCATTGAGCTGTGAGTAAATAAAAGTGTGATGATCATCATTATTAGAGCATTGTCCCATGTGAGGAAATAAAAAAGAAAGAGGCCAGATTTGCCCACAAAAAAATATGGAAAGAGGCCAAAGAGCCCAAACAAAAAAAGAGAGAAGGGACAATGCTACTATCTTTTTCCACACCTGCGCTTCATAATAGCACCATGTTCTTCATGATTGAGAGTCTCTTGTTTTGTCACCACCATATACTAGTGGGAATCTTCATTATATAACTTGGCTTGTATATTCCAATGATGGGCTTCCTCAAAATTGCCCTAGGTCTTCGTGAGCAAGCAAGTCGGATGCACACCCACTAGTTCTCCTTTTGAGCTTTCACATACTTATAGCTCTAAGTGCATCCATTGCATGGTAATCCCTACTCTTTCACATTGATATCTATTGATGGGCATCTCCATAGCCCTTTGATACGCCGAGTCAATGTGACCATCTCCTCCTTTTTGTCTCGCAACCTCCACCACACTCTATTCCACCTATAGTGCTATATCCATGGCTCACGCTCATGTATTGCGTGAGAGTTGAAAAAGGTTTGAGAAAGTAAGAGTGCGAAAACAATTACTTGGCCAATACCGGGGTTGTGCAAGATTTAAATTCGTTGTGTGGGGATGATGGAGCATAGCCAGACTATATGATTTTGTAGGGATAACTTTCTTTGGCCTTGTTATTTCGAAAGTTCATGATTACCTTGCTAGTTTGCTTGAATTATTATTGTTTTCATGTCAATAGCAAACTATTGTTTCGAATCTTACGGATCTGAACATTCATGTCACATGAAAGAAGTTACAAAGGACAAATATGCTAGGTTGAATTCCACATCAAAAATTCAGTCTTTATCACTTCCCTACTCGAGGACGAGCAGGAGTTAAGCTTGGGGATGCTTTATACGTCACCAACGTATCTATAATTTCTTATGGTTCCATGCTATTATCTGTCAAACTTTGTATGTTTTGTATGCATTTTATATCTTTTTTGGGACTAACTTATTAACTCAGTGCCAAGTGCCAGTTCCTGTTTTTTCCGTGTTTTTGACCTTTTTCACAGGAGAATATTAAACGGCGTCCAAACAGAATAAAACCTTCGAAAAGATTTTTTTTCCGGAACAGAAGATACGCACGGAGAATGGGAACCAAGGCAGAGGGCACCAGGGGAGGCCACAAGCGCCCTCGCCGCGGCCAGGGGGGCCCATGCCTAGCAGGCTTGTGGGCCCCGTGGGGCTCCTCTGCCCTAGTTCTTTCGCCTATACATCCCCGAAAAATCTGAAACCACGGGAGAGAGTCACGAAAATACTTTTCTCCCGCCGCAAGATTCTGTCTCCGCAAGATCCCATCTGGGGCACGTTCTGGTGCCCTGCCGGAGGGGGGATTCGGACACGGAGGGCTTCTTCATCAACACCATTGCCTCTCCGATGATGCGTGAGTAGTTCACCATAGACCTTCGGGTCCATAGCTAGTAGCTAGATGGCTTCTTCTCTCTCTTGGATATTCAATACAAAGTTCTCCATGATCTTCATGGAGATCTATCCGATGTAATCTTCTTTTGTGGTGTGTTTGTCAAGATCCGATGAATTGTGGATATATGATCAGATTATCTATGAATCTTATTTGAGTTTCTTCTGATCTCTTATATGCATGATTTCATATCCTTGTAATTCTCTTCGAGTTGTGGGGTTTGTTTGGCCAACTTTATCTATGTTACTTGCAACGGGAGAAGTGCTTCGTTTTGGGTTCATACCGTGCGGTGACCTCACCCAGTGACAGAAGGGGTAGCGAGGCACGCATCGTGTTGTTGCCATCAAAGGTAAAAAGATGGGGTTTATATCTATTGCATGAATTTATCCCTCTACATCATGTCATCTTGCTTAAGGCGTTACTCTGTTCGTTATGAACTCAATACACTAGATGCATGCTGGATAACGGTCGATGTGTGGAGTAATAGTAGTAGATGCAGAAAGTATCGGTCTACTTGTCTCGGACGTGATGCCTATATGTATGATCATTGCCTTAGATATCGTCATGACTTTGTGAGGTTCTATCAATTGCTCGACAATAATTCGTTCACCCACCGTAGTATTTGCTATCTTGAGAGAAGCCTCTAGTGAACACTATGGCCCCCGGGTCTACTTCACATCATATTTTCAGCCTTACACTTTTACTTTGTTGCACTTTCTGTCTTCATATCTCACCTTGCAATCAATCGTGATGGGATTGACAACCCCTTTGTAGCGTTGGGTGCAAGTTTGCTGTTTTTGCGCAGGTACTTTTGGAGACTTGGCTTGATACTCCTACTGGATTGATACCATGGTTCTCAAACTGAGGGAAATACTTACTGTTACTATGCGGCATCACCCTTTCCTCTTGAAGGGAAAAAACCAACGCAAGCTCAAGAGGTAGCAGTGTTGCATGGAAATATATCTCGGAATAGCTATGAAAATGCCATAATAGGTAGATATGGTGGTTGTTTTGAGGAAAATGTATGGTGGCTGTTTTTAGGAAGGTGGGTTTAATGTACCGACGAAAGTTGCGCGGTACTAGAGAAGCTAGCAAAGGTGGAAGGGTGAGAGTGCGTATAATCCATGAACTCAACATTAGTCATAAAAAACTCACATACTTATTCCAAAAGACTATTAGTTAATGAAGAAAAGTATAACATGCATGCTCCTAGGGGAAGGGTTGGTAGGAGTTAACCATCGCGTGATCCCGACTTCCACACAAAGGTTGACAATCATTAAACAAGTCATGCTCGGACTTCATCACTTAACGGTTCACGATACGTGCATGCTAGAGGAATCACAAGCTTTAACACAAGTACTTTTTCTAATTCACAATTACTTACTAGCATTATTCTCATATCACCATCTTCACATCTCAAAACTATATGCAAGGAATCAAACTTCTCGTCATATTCAATGCACTTAATATGAATGTTTTTATTATATCCCTCTTGTATGCCTATTATATTATGACTAAATTCATAACCTAAACCAATTACCATGTTGTTTAAAGAACTATCAAAATAATATAAGTGAAGTACGATATTTTTAATAATTTCACAACATCGGTGTGCTCTAAAAGATATAGGTGAGGTACTAGAGCAACATTGCCTAGCTCAAAAGATATAAGTGAAGCATAAAGAGTGTTCTAATAAATTGATGATTCAGTGTGTGTCTCTCTCTCAAAAGATGTGTTCAGAAAGGATGATTGTGGCAAACTAAAAATTAAAGACTCATATCATACAAGACGCTCCAAGCAAAATACATATCATGTGGTGAATAAAAATATAGTCTCAAGTAAATTTACCGATGGATTGAAGACGAAAGAGGGGATGCCTTCCGGGGCATCCCCAAGCTTAGGGTCTTTGGTATCCTTGAATATGGCTTGGGGTTCCTTGGGCATCCCCAAGATTAGGCTCTTGCCACTCCTTATTCCATAGTCCATCAAATCTTTACCCAAAACTTGAAAACTTCACAATACAAAACTCAACAGAAAACTCATGAGATCCATTAGTATAAGAAAGATAAATCACCACTTAGGTACTATTGTCTACTCATTATTTATTTATATTGCTGTAATATTTACTTTATTCTAACTTCTCCATGGTTCATACCCCCCCATACAACACATAGATTCATCAAAATAAGCAAACAACACAAAGAAAACAGAATCTGTCGAAAACAGAACAGTCTGTAGCAATCTGTTTACTTCGAATACTTATCTAACTCCAAAAATCCTGACACATTAGGAAAATCTGGGAAATTTGTAAAAAAATCATGTGTAAAAAAATCAGATAAAAAGAGTGTTCCAATGAATTTATAAAATTCCTGGACTGAGAGCGAAAGTTTCTGTTTTTTAGCAAAATCAACTTACAAACACCATAGGCCAAACCAAAGGTCTTACTTGGCTCAAACACTAATTAAAACAATAAAGAAAAATTATTACATAGGTAATAATATGTGCAACACTCAAAAACAGAAACAAAAACAAAAGTAAAACAAATAAAATTGGGTTGCCTCCCAACAAGCGCTATTGTTTAAAGCCCCTAGCTACGCATAATGCAATAGATCTCGATATTGGCATAATAGTAAGGGAGATTATCAATGCTCTTCTCATACTCCCTTATTTAAGCAGCAAGTTTCCTTTGTGGCAAGAAAAAATAATCAAAAGGTCTAAATTTAATTGGATAAGGATCATTAAGATCAAGTGCAAGAGGAATAGGTTCCTCCTTCGGCCCTCTATAGTGTATGATCAATTCATCATTGTAGGCTTTCCTTTGGCGGAAGGTCATAAGTTTATGTCTTACTATGAACTCTAATCCATTATTTTGTATAGCAAAATCATCATTGAGTTCATAAATCCTATCAACCATAACCTCAATAGGAACCCTTTTTCTCAAATTTTCATTATAATCCACAGAATCTGGGGACTGCAATCTCATTATTTCTTCTTGATTAAAAAGGATCTCCTCAATGAGGGGACATCCACCATTAATTTTATAATGAGCAAAAATTTCATTAGCATCTTTCATAATGAATCTAAACTCGTGGGCTAGAAATATAGTGGCGGCACGCTTAACGGAAGCAAGCTGAATATTATAGAACTCAAGGAAAATCCTTTGTATGCAAGGATGCATATGAACAAATTGTCTCTTAGGTTCAAGTATTAGTAGTGTTATGGCGTCCGCAATATTATTAGTTTTATTGAGGATAGACCCTCCTAAAGTAGGTAGCATACTAGCACAAGTAAAGAAATCTTGAATAACACCTTTTCCAATGATATTGCCACTACCTATGCGGAGTTTTTTTGTATGAATGATAGTAGGTTCTCTATGGGAATCATTATTATCTTCTAGATTATTATTATCCTTTTCCATGTAAACCTCCCTAGTTTCAGACATGGTGGCAACAAATAGATCTAGCACACAAGCAAGCAAACAAAAAGACGAACGGAAAAAGGGCGAATAAAAAGGCAAATATTTTTGGTATTTCCTGAAAATCGTTTTAGAAGTGGGGGAGAGGAAAACGAGAGGCAAATGGAAAATAAAGTAAATGCAAGAGATGAGTTTGTGATGGGTACTTGGTAATCTTGCTATGTATCCTCCGTGGCAACGACGCCAGAAATCCTTCTTGCTACCTCTTGAGCTTGCGTTGGTTTTCCCTTCAAGAGGAAACGGTGATGCAGCGAAGTAGATAAGTATTTACCTCATTTTGTTGAGAACCAAGGTATCAATCCAGTAGGAGGAAAAAAGCAAGGCTCCAATAGTAGTACCTACACAAATAATCAAACACTTGCACCCAACGCTATAAAGGGGTTGTCAATCCCTTCAAAGTTATTTGCAAGGATGAGATCTCATAGAGATAGATATAAAATATTGAAAGATCTGAAAGTAAAACTAAAGTAAATAAATTGCAGCAAAGTATTTTTGGTATTTTTGATTTATAGATCTGAAAATATAATATGGAAAATAGGCCCGTGGGCCATAGGTTTCACAAGAGTCTTCTCTCATAAAGGAAAATAATACGGTGGGTGAACAAATTACTGTCGAGCAATTGGTAGAAAAGCAAATAATTATGAAGATATCCAAGGCAATGATTACTCATACACGCATCGCGTCCGTATCAAGTAGACCGAAACGATTCTGCATCTACTACTATTACTCCACACATCGACCGACTCCTGCGTGCATCTAGAGTATTAAGTTCATGAAGAACAAAGTAACGCATTAAGCAAGATGACATGATGTAGAGGGATAAACTCAAGCAATGTGATGAAAACCCCATCTGTTTACCCTTGATGGCAACAATACAATATGTGCCTCACTACCCCTACTTTGTCACTGGGTGAGGACAATGCAAGATTGAACCCTAAACTAAACACTTCTTCCATTGCAAGAATTACCAATCTAGTTGCCAAACCAAACAAATAATTCAAAGAGACTTGCAAAGATATGAAATCATGCATATACGAATTCAGAAGAGACTCAAATAATATTCATAGATAATCTGAACATAAACTCACAATTCATCGGATCGCGACAAACACACCGCAAAAGAGTATTACATCGAATAGATCTTGTGAAGATCATGAAGAACATGGTATTGAAGATCAAAGAGAGAGAGAAGAAGTCATCTAGCTACTAGCTATGGACTTGTAGGTCTCTGGTGAACTACTCACACATCATCGGAGGGGCAATTGAGTTGATGTAGATGCCCTTCGTGATCAATTCCCTCTCCGGCAGATTACCAGAAAAGGCTCCCATATTGGATCTCTCGGTAACAAAGGCTCCCAGCAGCGTAAAAGTATTTTTCTTGGCTCACTTTGGCGATACGGGAATATTTGGGAATTTATAGGCCAAGAATTACGGTTAAGAGACCTGTAGGGGGCCCACAAGCTAGGGGGCGCGTCCACCCCCCCCCCCCAGGGCGCGCCCTGCATGCTTGTGGCCTCCCGGAAATTTCCTTGCCCCTACTCCAAGTCTATTGCATGTCTTCTGGTCGAAGAAAAATCTTTCCAGAGATTTTGTTCCATTTGGACTCCGTTTACTTCTTATCTGCAATATTCAAAAACATGGGAAAACAGAAATTAGCACTAGGCTCTAGATTAATAGGTTAGTTTCAAAAATAATATAAAACAGTAGATTAATGCATATAAAACATCCAAACATATAATATAATAGCATGGAACGATCAAGAATTATAGATACGTTGGAGACATATCAATACCCCGCATTACCATAAAAAAAACTAATGCCTTATGTCCAAAAGCATCATTAATAAGCATATCAGCTATGGGCATGGGGTACTCATTTTTGGGTGTAGCTCTATTCAAATCTCTGAAATCAATGCACACCCTCAACTTGTCGGAGCCTTCCTTCTCCAGAAGTACAATGTTAGAAATCCACTCGGCATACGTACAAGGTCTAATAAAATTAGCTTTCAGCAAAAGACCGATCACATCCTTGATCCGGTCATATGTTTTGGGATTAAACTTTCTGGACGATTGCTTGTAAGGTCTAAAACTGGCTTTCATAGGTAACCGATGCTCTACTAGCTCTCGGCTTAAACCTGGCATCTCATGATATTCCCATGCAAAACGGCAAACATATTCTTTCAACAACTCAATCAACCTAACTTTATGACCGGCTCTTAAATTTTTGTTTACAAATGTCGGCCTAGGAATTGAACCATCTCCTATATCTATCTCTTCTAATGGTTCGGCCGAAGTGAAGCCTTGTCCAAGTTTATCCATGTCATCTAACTTCTCTTTAGACTCATACATATCATTCTCATTGGACCGATATTTTGCAAGTCGCTTTTTGTAAGCACTCGGAATTAGGATCCATTTAAATTCATTATTCTTTGGAGCCAATTGCCACCAACCGGCTTTAAAGAAACTGGCATAAAACCACTCTTTGTAGCGCTGAGAAAATCAAGCTCTGGTAGGTCGCGCCCTGTCAAGCAAGTAGCATTGGGATGTTGCCAATCCACTGATGCATCGGCCAAAGCAACACAAGCCGAATTATCCTCATGAATGACTTCTACTTCGTCATTAACACACTGAATTAAAAACTGGTGCATAGTAGATGGCACGCACTGGTTTGCATGAACCCAATCGTCGCCTAAAATCACATTGTAGTTACCTTGCACCTCGGCGACAAAGAATGCAGTAGCCAAAGTTTTGCTTCCGATTGTAAGCTCCATATACATCAGACCTTTGGCTTTAGTTTTCTCTTTGCCTTCAAATCCATTAAGCACCATATTGTTCTTTATCAATTCTTCATCGGGCAAGCCCAAATTCTTGAAGACTGAATAGTGCATAAGATTCACCACAGCACCACCATCAACCAACATGCGAGCAAGAGGTGACCCATTAATATGACCTCTAAGGTACAATGGTTTCAGGTGTGTCACCGGTTCTTTTGGTTTCTCGAAGATAGCATTTTTAGGGCCAAAGTCCAGCTGAGCTATTTCCCCTTCCTCGTCTATAGCACGAAATTCAGCGGGTAAATAATATATCATATTGATATCCATAACTTCATGCACCGGTGTACACCCATAGTCCAAAATATCATCTCCATCCTCAAGCTTGTCCACCGACTCCGAAATATCTCCAAGTGAAAAAGTAGTAAAAGGTGAAGTGGACGATGTAATAGCGTCTGCATCATCCTCCGTTGGTGGATTAGGTGTTGTTGTGATAGGTGTAGAAGACGCTGCATCTTGTATTTGTTTAGGCTTCCACACTTGTTTTGTAGGTATCATGGGTCGAGTGTCATTGAATAATTTATCTCTTTGTTTCTCGGCCTCCTTCTCTCCCATCTCTTGATTCCTCAACCTTTGTAATTTCCCCTTTTGTGTCTTTGTTAGCCTTGGAGGGCACCACTTTGGTTGAGTGTATTTAGGGTCTCGTGGCTTTGCCTGGCTAGTTCTTGCTTCATGGTCATTATCCGAGTGCTTTGGTGCGATAACAAGTATCAGCTTAGTCAGGTTACTATGCACAGTCGGTTGTTGTATGATGAATGTTTTGTTCCCCAAGATGAGTGATCCGGCATTGTCATTTTCCTTGCCTTTTCCTGACTCAACTGTTATAGCACTTGGCGACTTAACACACCATTCTTTTTTATTTT
Organism: Hordeum vulgare subsp. vulgare; assembly: GCF_904849725.1. NCBI lineage: Eukaryota > Viridiplantae > Streptophyta > Magnoliopsida > Poales > Poaceae > Hordeum > Hordeum vulgare. The sequence goes on from NC_058521.1 coordinate 348,995,276, forward strand.
CCTGATGTATGAAATCTTTACTCGAGCGCACCTTTTTACTCGGATAGAATCCACTTGGACGCATCATATCATTCAGATAGTGTGTACCCGTGTGCAACCTTACACTCAGATATTTTCCATCCGATCGCATGTTCTGGCCAGCCCACTGATAAGCATCAATGTTCAGTCAGCCTTTATATGAGTGGTAAAGTCGATTCCAAACAGATTGTCGCTGCCTATCTGGAAATGATGTCATTCGTCTAGTCGGCTCTATATACCGACTGAACATATCAATTGATGGTGACCTTGGTCGCTTCAAGTTTTTTGATCGGTTAGAGCCTAAACCGGCCGATTGATTGGCATACTTGGACAGCAACATGTCAACAGTTGGCTTGATCCGCTTACGATGTACCTTGCCTTCATTCATCTTCCATTTGCCAACTTCCGGACTCTTGGGCTTAACAAACTTGACATGAGTCTTCTCTTGTACTTGTGGTTGCCCCCCCCCCCCGAGTGTAGGATTCTTGATGGTGATCTTAATTACCTCCTTGCCATCGGGTTGTTTGTCAAGAAAAACTTGTCTCCCCAAGACCTTGTCACCCTCCTTGCTTTTCATGGGCTCACCTATGACAACATTAGACTTATTAGCAGATTCGGCTACTTCCGGACGAATGAGAAATTTCTTCCCCTCCATATCCATGGTGTTCATAGGAAAAGGCTGCTTATCAACTTGCATCTCAGAAAAGTTCAATCGTCCGTCATTAATGGCCGATTGTATCTATCGTCGAAAAACATTGCAATCATTAGTAGCATGAGAAAACAAGTTATGATACTTGCAATAAGCGTACCGTTTCAGCTCTTCAAATGGCGGTAAAGTATGAGAAATTCTAATAATCTTAGCTTGTAACAAAGCATCAAATATTTTATCACACTTTGCAATGTTAAAGGTAAACTTCATCTTTTCATAACGATTCTTACGAATCGGTTTCAGATCAATGCAAGTAAATGGTTTGGCCTTTGATGGCCAAAAAAATTCAGTAGCATAGATATCACCCTCATCGTCCGAGTGATCACTATCATATTCAACCATATTCATCTTTGGACGATCAGTTTTATATCTATGCACTTCTTTAAGATCTTTACTTCGGCTTTCCTGAGCCAAAGCTCTTTGCAAGACTTGGTTGATACTTAAAAATTCATAGCCTTCTAGCTTTTCTATTATGTGAGTTTTCAAACAATTAAGCACAAGATCTGCCAAGTCTCTCTCGGTTATCACCAAACTATAACATCGGTTTTTTGTATCTCTAAATCTCTTGACATAATCGGAGACCGATTCATCATGCTTCTGCTTAACCGATGTAAGATGTGATAACTTAAGTTCATTGTCGCCGCAATAAAAATGATCATGAAATTTCTGTTCTAGCAGCGACCACACACGGATAGAACATGTGGTAAAGAAGAAAACCATGAAAATGCACTACCAGTTAAGGACAAAGGAAACAAACGCACTTTCAATTGATTTAGTGAGCCTGCTTCACCTAACTGGGCTAAGTATTGACTAACATGCTCCCATGTGGTTTTTGTGCCCTCTCCATTAAACTTAACAAAATCTGGAATTTTAGATCCTGGAGGGCACTGTATTGCATCAAAGTACTCGGGATACGGTTTTTGATAAATCCGGTTCCTAGCTAATTCAACACCAAAGTTTTCCCCAAGCATCTTAGCCATCTCCTCTCTGAAGTTAGCTAGAGAATCATCCGTAGTGGACGATGAAGTTTGCTGCAGTGGCATAGGAGGAATAGGATTACTAGCGGCAGGTAGGAACTGTGGTATATATGCCGAACCATAATTCGGCAATGGTCTAGCAACATTTTCACCTACAGGTAACGCTCGGTTCGGTGTTGTCATAAAACTTGGTATGCTCGTGATAGGACTAATGGGTGCAGCCACAATCTAGTTTGTTTGAGCAGGATAATAATTCATCGACGTGGTAGGTGCCGATGTAATAGGTAAATACAGATTATGGTTTTTTGAACCACTCGGTATACCAACATTATGAGTAGATGATTGAGGCATGCTTTTCTGAGCATTAGTATTTTCCAAGAAAGATTGATAGACCAGATTGTTACCATCGACAATACGACTCTCAATCTCAGCCCATTGCTCAGGAGAAAAGGTAGTACTCACACGGGGTTTAACATGCTCGGCTTGAAGAGGAGGGAACTTGATTTCTCCAATCGGAGTGATATTGCCTGGGCGATCCTTCTTGAAGTTTGCAAGGAACTCCTGTAGCTCCTTCTCTCGCGCTCCTTCTTGTACTCCTCATAAGCTTGACGATGATTGGTCGATAGCTCATCAAGCTTGGGTTTAATGATGTTATCGGCGTTTACCTCGGATGGGTTGGGAAGATCAGACATGATGGTTGATCTTCCTCCCCAGCGGAGTCGCCAAAAAGTGTGTTGACACACGAACACGTCACGTGTACCCTCGACGCCGGGGGTGATGCACCGCAACTCACGTCGAAGGAGATCCGACCGACAGCGCGATACGCAAGACAGTCGGCGGATGCTTTTAAAAACCCGAAGCCCCACACGTCCGAGAGAGACCCCGTGAGGGAGTGCGACGGCTATGGGATACCTTAGATCGATTCGCTCGCCCGTAGAGCCTCGGGATTTGCAGCTCTCAAACTCAAGGAACAGCGAAGAACGAGAGACAAAAACGATGGAGAGATAAAACTTAGATGAAAAAGTAGTATATTGATGTTTCGATTGTGTGTTGTTTCAATCGTCCATCACCTCCAATATATGTAAGAGGCGGATGGACTTCCCGTACAAGCAAAGGATTCATCTAGGCTTTCCTTACAAGAAAATTGGACAAAATCACGTCCTAGAGTCCCAATTCCAGTCTAACTCGGATTCAACCCGAAACTGACCCAAACACATGTCTTGTTCCTTGTGTGGGCCATAAAATCTGCATACGATCTATGATTGAGACGATTTGTATATAAAAATTAATCATCTCGACGAGATGAACAACTGTTCTATTGATCATATTTCCAAATAATGCCATCTTGAATACTCCAAGAGGTCATCTTCAGCTCCGAGTCGGATTCGGCCACTCGGCTTACTGTACTGTCTGAATCTCGTATCGTTTCTGTAGGCTGTATACCATCTCAGATGATAATGACTCCAAAAGCAAACTTAACTGCCTTGATGATACGCACAACTTTCGTATTAAACACTTTTTCATATAAAGACATATAGACAACCTTTTACACCTATCTTTCAGCTTCCGATTGGATATTGGCCAACGTCACTCGGATTCAAGCCTTCTCAATCGGATATTAGGATTCTTCACTCGGACCACATGATCATATCCATGATCATAACTCTTCATCCTAATAATAGGATTTCACCTGGACAACAAGCTTTATATTTGTGAGATGCCTTTCACTCGGCAATCTTCATTCGACGTCCTTTCACTCGGCCGGCAGTCTTTACTCGGCCGGCAATCTTCACTCGGTCGGCAATCTTCACTCGGATTCAAACTTTTCACTCGGATTCCCGACTGAAACTTCAGCTTGATCTTGTTTTGTCCTAACACGTCGCACACGAACTCGGATTGAGATAAAATATATATCAAAATCGATCGGCTCGATGAGACGAAGACAATCCATATAGAAACATTACTCATCTGAGGTCATCTTGGAGGTGTAATTAGCCGAACATCACTCGAGAAGTTAAATTCTGGCATTTCGAATACCCTTTCGGCCCATAAGATGAGATTGGACAATGAAGGCCTAGACATAAAAATTGTTCCATTCGGCATTGTAAAATCTTTTCATTGTTTAACACCTTTTAATTCAAAGTTATCTTGATTGTATTCCGCACCGTGCCAAAATCAGGTGTCAACACTAACTCTTCTAGTTATCTATACTTGCACGTCATGGGTTCGATTCTTGTCCTAGACTTTTTTTTTGACTCCAACACAGGAGGAGCGATGACGGTGATGCGTCTTTGGCTTGCTTCAATGCGTGTAGTCGTTGCTAGGTGGTCTACAGATCTGGATGTAATTTTTTACTTCTAATATTCTTTGTACTAACTTGATAGGTGATGAATAGATTGAGAGTTTTCCCGCAGGAAAAAACCCCGAAGGTAATAGAAACCATATCAAGCTGGTCATTTGGGTGCCGAAATAAGTAAGTAAAATAAAATTTTGACAATAATCCATGCCTAGTATTAGGCCCTGTTTGGAACCACCCAAATTATATAATCCAGTTTTTATAATCTATTATGTCTCCAAACAGGACAGATTATATTGCAGTTTATAAAAACTAGATGACCGGATTATTAAAAACTCATAATCTACTCTACCCCACCTAAAATCAGATTATGGATTACTAATGACCCATTACCCTTGGAAACTTGGAGATAATTACCTACTGCCACCGCCACCGTCCTCCAAACATGTCCACCTAGATTATTACCTTTGCAGCTAAAAAATAGAGGATAGACATGTCATTGTACAATATAAAACCTGGATTACAGTTTATATAATCTGGCCTCCAAACATGCCCACCTAGATTATTTTTATAAATTAGATTATATAATCTATCTTCATAATCTAGATTATTATAATCTATTGTGGTTCCAAACAGGGTCTTAGTAGGGCCCTGTTTGTTTCAAAAGTCCCGGGACGTTTTTTAGTCTCAACTTAAAAGTCCCTAGTCCCTACCTGTTTGTTTCCAGGGACTAAACAGGGACTAGAGGTCATTAAATGACATGTAAAAAGACCATGTTACCCCTGACCATATTATTAAATAACACTTGTTCATTAATCGGGGAAGCTGCTGGTAGGAGCCCAAATCGGGGAAGTCATCCACGTTGCTATTCAAATCAAAAAAACCGAATCCCCTTCTCAGATTGCCGCCGACGGAGGAGCCCTGAGATGCCGGTTGATGCGAGCGGAACGGAGAGGGGAGCTGCGTCTCGTCGTCTTCATCCATGGCGGCGGCGGCGGCCGAGGGCACTGGCTGCGGCGGCCGAGAGGACTGGCAGCGGCGGCCGAGCGCACTGGCAACGGCAGGGGAAGGGACGAGGGCACTGGTGGCGGCGGCTGAGGGAACTGGCGGCGGCGGCGGCGGCTGAGGGAACTGGCGGCGGCGGCGGCGGCCGAGGGAACTGGCGGCGACAGCGGCTGGTGGGAGACGCGAGCGCGAGCGGCTGGTGGGAGACGCGAGCGGCTGGAGGGAGACGAGCGAGCGGATAAGCTAGACACGTGATGCGATGCGGGGCAGGGTAGGAAAAAGTCTCAAAAAGTCCCTCCCACACGTACTTTTCCAAATAGTCCCAAACACCCCACTTTAGTCCCTAAAAGTCCCTTGTGTTTGTTTTACATGGGACTTTTTAAGACTTATTTTAGTCCGTACACTAAAAAATCCATGAAAACAAACACCCCATAAGGGAAACTGCTTTTTCCGTAGGGCGAAATATAGTAAACAAAAAATAAGCTTTGACAAGACTCTAACCCAGATGTGCTAGTTGATATTTATAGCATAAGCTATGGTAAATGGTCTCACGCAACCATACTGCCGTCGAGCATGGCGGTAAGCTTGGCCATGGAAACATTGTAGGCTGTGGCGGTACCTTTATATGGGCAATCATCGAAGGTGGTGGTAGTAGCCTTTTGCTCTGTAGGCGTACCCAGCAGGCGTACCCAACCGCATGTGTCTATAATGGTAGTAAAAAGTGTTCGATCCAGTTAAACTTTCAAAAAAAAAAATCATATTAAACTTCAGTCAAAGAGTTAAGACAGTGATTTTGGCCTCAAGTGATAGCCTACCTAGCTCGTGTGACACAGGGATAAAAGGGGTGTGCTTGTACATATTTTGGCCTCAGGTACTAGCCTCCCTAACCCCTCCTGTTTAGTCTCGATGTTCTCCGAAAAAATGTTTCCTCCGCTTTGTATTACAAAGGAACCAATCGATACAATCAACAACAGGTGTTGGGACGGAAGCAGCACAATCACACCTAAAAGAAACGAAAGAGAAAAATGCCGACAACGACGGATCGATGGAAACGAAGACGCTTCACGACCACTGCGTCCACCGAAGATCTCCCACCAAGCTCCAAGGCTCCGAAGCACCGGTACCAATCAACACCTCCAAGAAGGACCGCAACGATGACGACGCTGCTGCCAAGGGTTTCCCCCGATACGTGACGAGGCAAGAGGAAGGGTCGCCCCCGACGCCCTCCAGGAAGGTCCGGCGGCACCCACAGGCGTCGCCGCGTCGGTGCCGGCCAGGCCGACAGGGGTTTCGCCCGATCCCATCCTTCACCTCGGATGCTCCAGAGCCTGCCACCAAACCGACCACCATCTTGCGCCACCGCGGTCATGAAGCCTCCACGCCGTCTCACCACGGCACCATGAAGTGAGGCCTGCACAGCGGGGAATAGGAGCCGGGACTAGGGGCCACAACACCGTCGGCGTGCGGGAGGGTACAACCTCCACCGTCGACGACGGTAGCCGACCGGGCGCAATAGCTGGAGCATACCAGGCCCGTGGGCCCACAGGCTCGGCCGGGCTCTCCACGCCCGTAAAGCTCCCGCCATCGCACTGCAGCAGGCGCGCCTTCGGCGTCGCCGCCCCCCGTCCGAGCTGCTCCTCCTCCTCGCCACACAGACGACGATGAAGCCACGCCGGGAGTCGGCCCGCTAGAACCCAGATGGGGCCCACAGGGCCCAGATCTGGGCCGGGGACGCGCCACCGGCCAACCTGCGTCACCACGCCGTCTCATCGCCAAGGGGCAACACCACCACCTCGCACGTCGCCGGCCACTGCTGCGGGGTCGCCGGGCCGTCGTCGAGCCGAGGAGCACCGCCGCCGCCCCCCATGCCCTGGCAGGGAGCCGCGCGCGGGGACAGGCAGTCCCACCGCCGCCAACACCACCCGGCCAAGCGCCGGGGTCGGCCGTCGGCGGAGGCAGGGTACTTGGCATTTTGGAGTGTTCAGTTACTAGATACCTCCTTCTAACCAATTTGCTTAATACTTTCAAGAAAAATGGTACCTAGATAAAATCAATACTATATTACAAGACACCAATCAAGTTTCCCTAAAGAAATCATAGAGACGACATGTTTTGTTTGATATAGAATAGCCTTGTATAACTAAGCTCTTTGATAACAGGATTAATCAAATAGCAAAGCATGTGAGGCAAAAATCTTCCACCTTAGTCTTATTGGTTGAAATGGAAAATACATATTTTGAAATGATTTGAAAGCTCAAATCCAAACAGAGGTAAGAAAATCATGCTTTGTGGCATGACAGTATGCATATAGAATGACAATCTAGCTAGCGTAACAGAATACAAAGTGAAATTAAAGAAAACTATAATTCCCATGTGTTGAGAGAAACAATTGCATCTGGACGAACATCACAAAATGCCTCTAAATAAGACCGTCTAGTCCATGCCGACTATAGTTGCCTTTTATCATATTACGCAATTCTTTGTCCTTTGGGCCTGCCTGCGTGGAACACACCTTCCAAAGGAGATGGAAGATCACATTCAGTAGAAGCATACTGTCAGTGGGGACTGCTTTGCATCCTCTCCCTATAAGGTGCAATTTTTTGCCATCACTCGCCCAAAGATGAACAAGATGGTTTGGAAATCGTGGGATGCCCCCAAAGTTCAATTTTTTATTGGCTTGCCATTCCAAATAGATTTTAGATGTTTCGTCGCTTGGCCAAGAGGGATTGGCCAAACAATGCCCCTTGCCCGATGTGTAAGAGAGAGCAAGAATCGGTTGAGCACATCTTCTTCAGATATAGGTACACCCTTAGTCTTTGGGACTTGATCAAGGATTGTCTTAATCTGGAGAGTTTGGATATTTCTGTTTGGGTTGCGTCAAGGGGAATCAAATTTTGGTGGACTGACATGGTTTCCACCCATAGGATTCATTGGAAAGCAATGCCTTCCATTACTATGCTTGTTAGCTTGGCCATTTGTGGGTGGGGGGTCGCGTGTCTTCCGGAACCGCTACACTCCTGTGTTCATCCTTCTCGCGTCGTCAAGAAAGCGGCTAGGCTTTTGGCCATTGTGGGTGCACAACAATTGCACCAAATGATGTCGTGAGAGTAACTTTTGTCCAGCTTCTACTCAATTGATGGATCTTTTGCCTCCATCTAAAAAAAGGCCGGATAGTCTAAACCAGACACGGACCCTTGTCAAATCCAGGAAAAGCCTCTTGAAATTTCCATATTGAGGTGTAAAAATAAGACACAACTTATTCGGGAAAGAGAAGGGTTGAATTTCTTTTTGAACAATGTCCCAAAGAAGCACCGGATACTGCACCTAGATGAATATAAGAACGCAGAAAACAGTGAACTGTTCGTTGTTGACGACTTATCTATACCTACTAATTAAGAGATTATTGCTTCTGCTCGTCCGTCTTGCATTTTACAGAAAACCATATACATTTAATGTTAATTAACCCACGGTCCAACTTAAGTGAGAGAAACAAAACGTTTTTCACATTTATAGAAAACAATCCTACTTTTTATGGGTATTAACCCGCAGTCCATCCCTAACTCGGAGAAAACGAATTCATTTTTGCAGTTTTATAGAAAACCCTTTGCCTTTTCTGGTAATTAACGTGCATTACACTATACATGAATTAAGAGAAACCACCTATATTTTGGTAAGTCAACCCACGGTCCATCTAAAACAAATGTTTTGTTGAAAATATACATATCGCTTAAACCCTAACTTCAACTTTAACAGTTTATATATGAAATTTGATTAAAAATGTGTAGAATGAGAATATGATGTTATTTTACTTGTTAAAAATTAAATGCTATTTAGGGTGCAACTTTAATGCATAGTGCATGATCCATCTTTCTTTACGTTGATCCAAATTGCAAATGAACACTTAAGCAAAACCATATTGGAGCTGAAAGAAACCAATAATAACAATCCATTGACGCCTCGACAAAATCTCACAAGGAGAAAGGAAATTTTCCATATTGTTCCGAGAGAGAGGGGGTGGAGGGAGAGACCTTTGGATTGAGCACATTCAAATATATTGTGGTTGTGTGAGCACTGAAGCTATCATCGATGAGCGTGAAACGAAGGGTAAGCAGGAACACATATGGGATGACATGTTGAAATAAAGGAGGACATGAAACTATTGAAGTCTTTAATCATGATTATTGGGTTAGAGAGGTGTGGTTTTTTTTCGACATGGTTTAGCACACAAACCAGGTAGCAGAGCGACCACCAAAACATTTTGGCTCCCAGCTATTCTGTTGTAACAATAGATCTTGTTTTTTGAATGTTGGTAGCTGCTTGCTACCAAATTCTTTGATTAGATGGAGAAACAACGAGCTACAAGCGTACCCAAGATGGGTATACAGCGAGTGAGCTCAGGAAAACCCAAGGTGAAAGGAAAACAAACAACAAACCAAAAAGAAGGGAATAAAGGAAGGGCAAGGAGAAGCAATGTAACATCCTTGGAGACTCATTCTGGGTCGAACGGGATGCTAGCTCCTGCCATGTTCAAGAGAATAATTTCCTCTCTTGCATTTTGCATGAAACTCTCCCAGCCCAAGCGTTCTTTCTGAAAAATACGTCTATTCCTTTCCTTCCAAATCTCCCATGACATGAGTTGTATGATGCATAGGGTCCCTCTCTTCCTGTTGCCTAGCCTTGTGATGACACGCCGTGAGCTAGCCATTGATTGTTGACAAGCCATTCCATGTTTCCAGTAGCAACACCGGCATATGTAGGTGTGCAATTTTCTCCTAGGTGTACCACGACCAGGGGCACTCTATTAGAAGGTGGGTCGGTGTTTCTAGGTTTCTCTCGCAAAGGGGGCAGAAGTAGTTGTTCTCCCAGCCTCAACGCAGCAGTGCATCTGTAGTCAAGATTCTGCCTAACATGGTCGTCCACAAGAAGAAACGGCATTTGCAAGGTGCCCAACCCTTCCATATGAGGTTGTAACCCTCCTGGGCCACCGATCCCTCGAACTTAACATATATGCCGAGTGAGCAGAGTTCTCGCAGTTTGGTGTGAACCGCCACTCAATTTCATCTGTCTGGTCTTGCCATAGCACTATACTGTCCAACTTTTCTACAGGATTGTTTAGCTCAGTTATCATGTCACCCGTTAGCCCGTTTGCGAGGTCGGACAACCAGGAATGTCTTGTCATCCCTTCATGCATCATGCGCTTTTTCCTAGCAGGCGTGGTAAATAGGGAGGGTGCAATTGTTTTGGGGCACTTGTCCCCCGAGCCACCGATCATGCCAGAAGATGGTTTTCCGCCCATTCCCGAGCTTGATCTCGGTTTCCATGGCAAACAACATGCGCTCCTCGTCATCGCATGGCACCGGTGACCGCGTCCATGGACGAGGGGGGGGTCCTACCAGGCCATCCACAACCATCTAAGCCTTAAAGATGTTCCAAATTTACGCAAGTCTAGTACCCCAAGGCCTCCAAGGTTCTTCGGGCGAGAAATCTGATTCCATCCCACTCTGCACTTGCCCCCACTCCACTTGTCCTCACCGCTCTATAGCCAAGAGCGACAAATTTGCACAAGTCTTTTAATCGCCTAGGCAGGCAGCTTATGCACTATCTTCAAGTATATGGCTAGTGCAATGAGTCCTCCTTTTAGTAGAACCAAGCGCCCACTCTTGGCCATCATACCACCCTTCCATGACGACGCTTTATTTCCAAATTTTGTGAGAAATGGATCCAGATCCACCTTGGTTAGGTTTTTGAGTGAGAGTGGCATACCCAAGTAGGTGACCAGGAAGGACATGCACGGAATGCCAAGGGGTGCCAGAACGGATTGTAGATTGACACATGCACACCTAATTAGCAAGGTCATGCTCTTATCCGCGTTGACCTTCAGCCTCGATACTCGAGTGAAGCAATCGAGGAGCAACTGTGTCATTCTTGCGTCCTTCACACTTGGGTGCATGAACATGGGAACATCATCAGCGTAGAAGGAGCAGCGCATCATTGGGATGCGCCCCGGTAGTTTAGTGAGCAGGCCTCGCACGGTTGCAATACTGAACATCTGTTGAAGCGAGTTCATTGCAAGGATGAAGAGGAAGGGGGTGGCAAGTCACCCTGCCGCAGCCCGTGCTGATGCTGGATGGCGTTTGTGAGCTGTCCATTGATGATTACCCGAGAAGTTGACAACCGGAACAACATAGCAATCCAGTCCCATCAACGCACTGAAGCCTTGCGCCTCAAGCATGTCAAGTTTGTAAGGCCAAGAGAGCGAATCAAAGGCCTTGGCGATATCTAGCTTTAGCAGAATCAAAAGGCTTCCTCGCCTTGTGCAGCTTCCTGATCATGCTTTGAATATACAGGAAATTTTCTTGTATGCTACGTTTTTTTTATGAATGGGCTTTGGCACCACCAGATTTGATAGCTTTGGTCCCAGTGTTGTTGCAAGAATTTTGGTTAACATCTTAATTAGGCTATGAAGTAGCGAGATTGGCCTAAAGTATTTGAGTGTGTCAGCTCCATGCTTCTTTGGGATTAGAACCAAAATAGTAGTGTTTATACGGTTCAGACCCCGGCAGTCCAAATTATATAGTTGGTTCATTGCATCCAGCATGTCCACCTTAATTCTTTCCCAACACGATTTGAGAAGGCCTCCAGAGAACCCGTCCGGCCCTGGCGCTTTGTCTGTCGGGATGTCGTCGATTGCGTGTTTAATCTCCTGAAGCGTGAACTCCCCTTCCACATCCGAGAGGTCCACGTGGTCCAATTCCAGCTCATCCCAGTTAAAACCAGTCGTCCTTGGTTGATCAAAGCTAAAGATGTTGTGGAAGTATTCGTGTGCATGGTGCTCCATCTACTCACACGCAGAGATTGACCCCGAGAGGTCGTGTAGAAGATGTGTGGTGTTGCGGTTGTGGCGCGCGTTAGCCTTCCTCTGAAAAAAATTGGTGTTAGCATAGCCGACCTTTAGCCACAGCACTCTGCTTCTCTCCCTGAGCTTTATTTTGAGCAGTACGGCCAGCCCCAAGCTTCTAGTTTTAGCTTAACTCTCGGGTTCTTCTCAGCCGGTGTTAGTGGTCTAAGGTCCTGAGTCGTGTCCAGTTGAAAAATGATTTCGTTCGCCATCAGCAGTTGTTTGTGCATATCTCCTATTAGCGATTTGCTCCAGGCTCTCAGATCTTTACTGAGCCGGTGTAGTTTGCAGTTTAGTCTCATGATTACGGAGCTGTTCCGCACCTGCCCATTCCAGGACTGAGCGACCACCTCGTGGAACCCATGGATGTGCTGCCAATATGCCTCGAAATAGAATCTTTTGTTTGTCTTGATGATCATGTCATTGACGAGGAGCAAGGGGCAGTGATCGGAGACCGAAGAAGATTGTGGTAGTAACTTTGCGCCAAGGAGGAGTAGCTCCCATTCTACATTGCAGAACGCACAGTCTAGTCTGACAAGGTTGTCGAGTCTTGCTCGTTACTCCAAGTGAAACAACGTCCAATGAGAGGTATCCCGTGCAAGCACGAACTACTGAGGGTGCGGCGGAATTTGTTCATCCATCTACAGTTAATCCCACCATTGTTCTTGTTTTCGGGGTCTCTAATTAGGTTGAAGTCTCCAATAACCATCCATGGTTCATTCATGGAGTTATGAATGGCTGCTAGTTCAGCTAGGAATGCCTGTTTCCGGGCATCATCATGTGTTCCGTTGACCGTGGTCGAGCACCATGCCGGACCTCCTCCCACTGGCGTGAAGGTTGATGTGATTGAGAAATTTCTCACTACGATGTTGCACACTGTGAAACGGTCGGATCGCCAACACAAAAGTATCCCTCCTCTCGTCCCATCAGCATCTAGTGTCGCGTGCTCGTCAAAACTCGGCCCTACGATCTCTCTGCGATCCCTGGCAAAGGTGGCGGAGAGTTTGGACTCATGGATACATACGATGGAAGACCTGGTACAATCGATCATGGCCCGTAGAGCCGCACGACGTGCTCTATCATTCAGACCTCTCACATTCCAGTTAATCCAAGAGAGTTTTTCATTCATAGGAAAACATTAAGGACATGCATAATCGGTTGTAAAGCACAGTTTGCCAAGGCAGGTCGGGTACAGCTAGCACCGAACGGTCACTGGGCAGCCCTCCGGGGGCACATGTGCGCCCAAAGCTGATCAGGTTAAAAGTACAGCTAATCATAGGAACTAACAGACTTGGTGGATAAAGCGCGAACAAATGCGCTACATCGTCCTGCCAGCGAGCTTGTCAGTGCCAGAGCTCTGGTCGCCAGATCCGGGGGCCGCCCCTCCTAGCATCAGCGATGCGCATGGCTGTCGGAGCATCTGCCATACCGTTTGCATCGCTCGTGGTGTCTTCGTCAGCCTACACGTCTGCCTGTTCCACCGCCTGTCCCTCTGCCTGCTCCGCCGCCGTCGGAGCCGACTGGACAGGCAACACCTCTAAGGTCGGTGTCACGAGCACGCGCTCGCGTTCCGGCTGTACGGGCTTGTACTCCAGGCCGGAGGCCACCCCGACCTCCCGTCGGTAGCCGGATGATGTGGTGTTGCTTCTCCGTCGTAGAAGTGCATGCTCTAGCCAATGCAATCAAAAGACCGATCTAATGGAAGAGGCTGGGCAATACATTTATACGTCTACACTCCCCTTGGGCTGCAATTTAATTACGTCAGCCTACCATGTAGAAGTGCATGCTCTAGCTAATGCAACCAAAAGACCGATCTGATGGAAGAGACTAGGCAATACATTTATACGTCAACATCCGTCGTTGGCTGGGCCGGCATCGCGGTGCCTGTGCCGGCGCGGGTGTGGGTCAAACACTGTCGTGTCTCTACATTGCGTTTGGTCACGCATGCCTCTCCAGAACCTCTCGCGCCCCCATCGCGGCCTTGCTACCCCCGACGCCTGCTACCGCCCTCATCTTTGTCCTCATCTGGGTGGCGTCCGTTGTTGAAGGAGACTGTCGAGGCTGCTCGGTGTCCGTGGCCCTCATCGTCCTTGACGCCCATGCGCGAGTCCCGGTGCTTGTACATCCTTGGTCACTCCCCGAACACACCATCCGGAAATGGCGTGTAGTCCTTGACCTCGTCGAGGTGGGTTAGCACCGGGAAATGAGGCCCTTCCTTGCCTTGCTCTGTGGGAGTTCCCTCCGACAGCGAGCCTCTCGACCGCGACATGTCTAGCCTGTTGAGCACGTTGAAGTCGGATGCGCGTGGGATCCTGTGTGGATCCCAAGCCCAAACCCAGGCAAAGAGCGTCGAGTGGTTCGTCTTGGTCAGCGACTAGCGCTCGATGAGGTCGAGCTCGCAATCCTTGCCGCTCACCTTGTGGACCGTGTCCCAGTCCCATGCATTGAGCGGAAGGCGGTCGATGGCAACGCGACAGTAGAAATGCCACACCTTGTTCCCGCCCGGATGGGGGAACCATGGCCTGAGATTGAACTGGATGCAAGCGACGACGACCGCCCTGCGCTCGAACACCAGGTCCCGCTGGTGTCGCTCTGCCAGCGTGAGGATGAAGTCCTTCGAGAAGCACGACACCACATCGATGTCACGGCAGGAGAAGTCGGGTTCACGCTCGATGGCCCTTGCCACCATGTCCGCCACAATGCCGTCCCACGGCATGGTCGCCGTGAGCATCAAGGCAGTGGTGCGCAGTCTGTAGGACTCCTCCTCCATTGACGGCGTGGACACGACCGTGCAACTAGACGTCTCTAGGCGCCTGTGGGCCTCCCCAGGAATGTAGTCCATGGTTGCCCCCGACACCTGTTGGACCTATCGCGAGGCTGACGTGCCGTGAACGTCAGGAGGTGCTGGTGTACGGATGGGGCCGGGATATTGTTGGGCGCGGATGTGCGGGAGGTGCTCGCTCGAGTTTGTCGGGCACTGTTGAGACGAACTGGGCATTCCCGCTCCAAGTGACCAGCACGCTTGCCCTTAGGCTGGCCATAGTGGGAGTAACTAAGGTAGTATCATGTATTTGGGACTAGCAAACATGCTGATGTGGCAGACAATTAAAGAAGAGAGAGATGGTTAGAGTAACATAGGTAGATACCGTAACATATTAAATGCTATGCTACTATGTGTCATACATGTCAATAAATAAGGTCATCTATGATACTCCCTCCATCATAGTATATTGGGCGTATCTCACAGGACTCTCGGGCCTAGATGTTTTTCTATTGGTAGGAAAAACCGAGCCGACGAGCTGTAAAAGCGCCTAATTAATTGCAAAACGGATGCATTAGTAACCTCACGTCCACTAAACGAGCGACTTCCTCGCATGCATTGATGAAGACGGTTTCCAAAATACCCTAATTAATAGGCTAATTAGTGTCATGCGCCTTATTTCCTTCTAATTATGAAAAATTAACGTTTTAAAGATATGCCCAATATACTCTGATGAAGGAAGTACTAGTTTATGATACTATGCACTATGAAGGTAGTATCATATAATAGTATCATATACATGATACTACTATATGATACTCCCCACTATGGCCAGGCTTATAGCAGACCTTGGGATCTCGACACTCAAAGAATTTGTGTCGCGGGGCAAGACACCTATAACAACAATTGCCAAAGCGCACCTTGAATGCCAAGGCCGCAGAGTGTGCACACCTCTCATGGCACCTCTGCCCCGAATCCTTTGGCGGCTGCGGTGGGCGATTCACCTGGCATCTGGCCACGCGCTGAGCGTGCCGAGAGGTGGCGACCGTTCACGGCAGGCCATCGTGCTCATTAATGCGGGTCGGGGCAGCGGGAGTGGGAGAGGCGTAGATGGTGACATCCGGATCCCACGTGCCTGCGTGGTCATGCCTGATTGGAGGCGTGGCCTGGGGAGCGCAGCCACAGCTAACCAAGAGCGGGCATGGAGCTCTATCGACACCGGATACGCACAACAAGCTCGGGCGTAGATGTTGTAATGGTAACGAGAGAGATACAGATGAATCAACTTTCCACTTTATTCCTTGATGATGAACACTTATATGTCAGGGGAAGACGGTTCCTGGAGGCGACGCTCCAGGAAGAATATGTCGGTTCCGCATCGTGGGAGGGATTCACGTGCGGTTACAAGTAGAGATTAACTTAACTAATTACATAATTAATTAAATTCTAACACTCCCCCTAATCTATACTTGTCCTTGAGCGTGTTCATCATCTTGAAATAGTCTCCTCCAAAAACCCTGTGGGAAAAATATAAAGAGTGGTGTAGTATATGCAGCTAAAACTCCTTCAAACCCTGTGAGAAAATAAGGAGAAAATGATACAGCATATAATGATTATTGCCTCCGTTAACTCTATATGAAATGTATCCATAGAATAAGAGGACAATAAATATGTCGTATATACTTTCCTAAAACCCCGGTGGGGAAAACAGATAGTATGACATATGATCTTATGTTGATATTACCTCATTAAAAACCTTGATGAGAACCTATAAAGTAAACTCATAAAGGGAAAAGATTGTAATATGAGGCTTTGAACAGGAACAGTTCAGGAAGATACTCCCCCTGACTCTTGCAAATCTCGGAGCCGTCGCATACCAATTCCATGAATGTATTTCTGGAATGTTGAAGCTGGTAGAGACTTTGTGAAAAGATCAGCGAGATTATCGCATGACTTGACTTGCAAGATGTTGATTTCACCACTTTTCTGGAGTTCATGGGGATAAAACAACTTAGGGGCAATATGCTTAGTGATATTGCTCTTTATGTATCCTGTTTGCATCTGTGCAACACAAGCCGCATTATCTTCATGGATAATGGTAGGTGATTCGATAGAACCTATTCCACATGACTGTTGTATGTGGTTTATCATTCTGCGAAGCCACGTGCATTCACGCGATGCTTCATATAAAGCAATTATTTCAGAATGATTGGTAGATGTTGCAACTAGGGTCTGTTTTGAAGACTTCCATGATATAGCAGTTCCACCATGTAGGAACACAAAGCCGGTCTGCGATCTGGCATTATGGGGATCAGATAAATAGCCAGCATCTGTATATCCAATTATACCAGAGTCCAGTTTTTTCTGGAACTGGAAGAATAGGCCAAGATCCTTTGTGCCTTGGAGATATCGAAAGACATTCTTGACTCCCGACCAATGGCGTTTCGTGGGAGCTGCACTGTGTCTAGCAAGTAGATTAACTGCAAATGCGAGGTCAGGTCTCGTGCAATTTGCTAGATACATAAACGCTCCAATTGCACTGAGATATGGAACCTCGGGTCCCAAAATCTCTTCACCATCATCCCTTGGTCTGAACGGATCTTTCTCTACGTCTAGAGATCGAACCACCATGGGAGTTTTAGATGGGTAGGATTTGTCCATATTGAATTTCTCCAATATTTTCTGGATATAGGCAGCTTGGTGTACCATTATTCCTGAGGTAAGGTGCTCGAGTTGGAGACCCAAGCAAAATTTGGTTTGACCC
The DNA here is from genome assembly GCF_904849725.1 of Hordeum vulgare subsp. vulgare. Taxonomy (NCBI): domain Eukaryota; kingdom Viridiplantae; phylum Streptophyta; class Magnoliopsida; order Poales; family Poaceae; genus Hordeum; species Hordeum vulgare. Next base: position 349,012,704 of record NC_058521.1, read on the forward strand.
AAATCCTTCATCTCAAATTCCATCTTTAGGTGATTGCGTGCTTTATCAATATCTGGTGCACTGCCGATGATGTTGAGATCATCAACATACACAGAAATGATGCAAAATACTGTAGAGGACTTCTTGATGAAGACACATGGGCAATCATCACTATTGGAGTAACCTTTCTGAAGAAGGAACTCACTTAGTCGGTTGTACCACATCCGCCCCGACTGTTTTAAGCCATACAATGACTTATTCAGCTTTACACAATACATGTTGCGTTTTGCATTGTTACTCAGGACAGAGATTCCGTCAGGAACATTCATATATATGTCCGAATCTAGTGACCCGTAAAGATATGCGGTCACGACGTCCATCAACTACATGGATAGACGATTTTGTACTGCCATAGATATAAGATATCGGAAAGTTGTTCCACTCATTACTGGAGAGTATGTCTCATTGAAATCAATGCCGGGTTTCTGTGTAAAACCTTGTGCTATGAGCCTTGCTTTATATCTCACCACCTCATTGTTCTCATTCCGTTTCCGAAGGAAAACCCATTAGAATCCCACAGGGAAAACATTGGGAGGTGTAGGTATTGCTTAAGTGAATACCTTCCTTTTGTTAAGCGAGGCAATCTCTTCTTGGATTGCATCCTTCCATTTAGGCCAGTCGGGGCGCCTTTGGCACTCGACGATAGACCTTGGATCATGATCAGTGATAAGGATATCTGCAATCTTTTCAGCAAAATATATGTCGACAGTCGTAGACTTGCGGTCAAATGATTCTCCAGAATCAACATAGTTGATGGAAATTTCTTGCACCCCTAGAGACTCTTCGTTATTTCCCAATACGATTGAGTCTAGGTGTTCCGATGTTCCAGCTAGTTTGTGCACACTGGAGCTGGGTTGTGAAGGTTGCCCTTCCACTGGGTGTAAACTACCCATAAGGTGTTCATCAACGTTGAGTTGACTTGCATTTACTGATTTTGAGGATTTTCTCCTCTCTCTCCTTTGCTGCTTGCGAGAAGCAGGTTCCGGGTCAGAGGCCGTACTACTCCCCCTCTTTTTAGGAACAGGGAGTTGAGTGGTTTTAGTTGGTACCTCCACTCTTTCGGGCGCATTCCTGGCTGGAATCAAGGATTTTGTAACACCTTTTAGATCAGTAAATGAATCTGGCAGTTTTTTTGCAAGATGTTGCAAATTGATAATTTTCCGAACTTGAAGTTCGGTCTCTTGAGTACGTGGATCAGAGGTTGAAATGGCAATGGCATCCAATCAATTTCCGGGCATTCTTTCTGGTACTTGAAATCTCCCCCTAATGCCGGAAAATGTTCCTCATCAAAAATGCAATCAGCGTGACGGGCTGTGAATAGATCCCCAGTAAGGGGTTCCAGGTACTTGATAATCGACGGCGATTTGTACCCCACATAGATCCCAAGTTTCCTGTGTGGGCCCATGGATGTCCGCTGTGGTGGTGAGATTGGGACGTACGTAGCACATCCGAACTTACGTAGATGGGAAATGCTGGAAGGATTTCCACGTACCAATTGCAGAGGGGAAGTACTGTGATATGCAGTAGGTCGCAATTGGATTAAGTCAGCAGCGTGTAAAATTGCATGACCCCAACACGAAGTTGGCAAGCTGCAATTCATTAACAAAGGTCTTGCAATGAGTTTGATCCTTTTAATTAGAGATTCGGCCAAACCATTTTGAGTATGGACGTATGGGACAGAGTGTTGAACTTCTATCCCCAAGGCCATGCAATAGTCATTGAAAGCACGTGAAGAGAATTCTGCAGCATTGTCCATGCGAATTGATTTAATCTGACTTTCTGGATAATGGGCCTGTAACTTAATTACTTCCCGCATTATCTTGGCAAATGCATGGTTTCATGTGGATAGAAGGCACACGTTTGACCACCGTGTAGATGCATCAATCAGAACCATGAAATACCGAAATGGTCCAGATAATGGTTGGATAGGACCACAAATGTCACCTTGAATGCGTTCAAGGAACTGAAGTGGTTCAGCTTGTATTTTAAGGTGTGATGGCCTTAAAATTAGTTTCCCTGTGGCGCAGGATGTGCACACAAAGTCTGATGACTGAGGAAACTTTGACTCAAGCAAATTATGACCAATGGAATTGCTAGTAATTTTCCTCATCATCCCAACACTTGGGTGGCCAAGGCGATCATGCCAAGTTTGGAATGCATTAACATTATGAAAAATTACCTTGTAAGCAACATGTTCTACGGGCTTGATGTACGTATAGTACAGTCCGAACGATACTGAAGGAATTTTTTCAAGTACTTGCTTGCCATATCTGTAATCTTTTGTGAAGAGTAGAAACTCTTCTTTGTTGTCCTCATGAGTTTCAATGTGAAAACCATTTTTACGGATATCTCGAAAACTGATTAGGGTACGGGATGAATCGGGATACAGCAAGGCATCCTCAATTGTCACTTGTGTACCACCTGGGAGGGTAAATATGGCACGTCCAGTGCCAACAATTACCGTATCGCGTCCAGCGATTGTCAAATATCTCCATTAATCTTTTTCAGAGTCTGAAAATATTTCAACTCCCTCGGTATGGAGTTTGTGGTAGCACTGTCCACAAGGCATAATTCTCTTCCATCGGATTGTCCCCGTAGAAAGCTATATATAAAAAAATGAGGAATTTTCAATAAGAAAACCTTATTTCAATACATAGAATACAATCTTATTATATCAAAGTGCTGATACAATATATAAATGACAACAATACTTATGTTCTATTACAATCATCACACATGGATATGATATATTTAATAAATCGATCATTAAGGAGATAATGGGACTAATCGAAGTCTCCAAACATGTCGGTTGAGGCGTACTCAACCATCATGTTCTCCGTGTGTGTAGGATCCTCTGATGTATGGAGTGTCATGGTGTTGCTAGATCCGGGAGGAACATCTTGCGAACCACCAGCTCCATTGGTGCCATCTGGATGAAGGTTGAAGTTGGCTTCAAACCTTTTCCCTTGACGTACTTTGCGTCCCTGAGATTGCTGATACAGAATTGCCAGATGCCTCGGGGTCTTGCACTTATTGGTAGGATGCGTGTAGCACCCAAACTTGTCACAAAGCTTAGTTTTGTCAAACTTGGGCTTTGCGGTGCCTTTCCCACGGTCCGAGTTTGTAGGTTTTCTGTTCCGGTTGCGCTTGCGTTTACCCTTGAAGTTCGATGGCTTGCCGTGGGACGCACCATCAAACTTTCGTCTGTTCACGACGTTCATATGAACTTCAGGCAGAGGTTGGGAACCAACCGGACGCTGAGAACCATTCTTAGCGAGTAGCTCATCATGCTTTTCAGCCTGAAGTAGGATATGAATGAGGTCGGAATAGACTTGGTAGTCACGAGCGCGGTACTGTTGCTGGAGGACCCTTTCAGATGGGAGCATAGTAGACAGAGTTTTTTCTATCTTTTCCGCATCAGTAGGTTCCTTCCCGCAAAAGCGTAATTTGGAACATATCTTATGAACCTCGTGATTGTACACCCCGATGGATTTGAAATGCTGGAGTCGGATATGCGTCCAATCATGGAGTGCTTCCGGCAGGATAACTGCCTTCTGCTGTTCATACCTCGTCTTGAGGGCGTGAAACAGAGTAAGTGGGGATTCCTCCTCCAAATATTCAGATTTGAGATCTGGGTGGATATGGTGCCTTATGATGTATAAGGCGGCATATTTCTGTTCATCTCTCAGCGGCGTGAGTCCATCCGGAAGAGGATCTTCCGGAGTCTGGATTGCACGCACTAATCCACGGGATGCAAGAGCGATCTTGATGTCCATGGCCCAGGTAGGGTAGTTGTGGCCATTGAGGTCGAGTGCATCGAACTCTCTCCTGATTACCTACATGGGTAAACCAGAGATTATTAATTTACACCAGGTAAATTAAAACCTTCATGGTTACGTTGTATTGAACGTTGCAAAATTAATGATAACTTCAAGAAAAGGGCTTGAAATCATTAGTGTGACTTTCAAATTGTTAAGTTTGACACATTGTAGATACGCCTCAAACGAAAATTCGGGGTCCGTCTCTCAGAACTAGAGAGTATAATCTGATAAAATCGGTAGATACTCATGTTTCTAGTACCTTATGTCATAACTTAATAAAATGTATGGGACGGCACAATATTAAGCAATCATCATATCAATATGATAGAATGTAGGCTTAATCGTAGTGGCGATAATCTGCTATGTAGTAGATCAACACACTTCTTTGTGGTCCCAAAACATCAATTTGAAAGAAAATCACTTTGGAATTTTGCATATCAACTCGTGCTCGTATTAAGCCAAAAGCTCAATTAAGACGAGGGGTTGATTTTTATTTGCAAGAAATTGAAAATCTCAATTACAAATAATACGGGTAATAAATCTCAACCTGTAGCAAACATGGAAATATATATTACATCACATATATGCTGGAATACAAAGTACTCTACAGAAATTAAAACAGGAATTAAGCAGGATCTAAAATAGGGATTAGTCTACTTCTAGATCTACCGTTGATGCTACAGGAATTAACCTAAAACAGAGATCAGATAGTACTAGTATTACTACTAAAACTTGCTGCTAGACCACGTGTCGGGCTAGTTCTTTCCAACACCACAGAGGATAAGACAGAGAACAAACAGATATTTATGTAGTCACTGAGAAGATAAGGCACGGCCTGTGCTAGAAAAGCAACTGCAGCCCCATTACAGGCAGAGCTCTGCTCAGGCTCGGCGCGTGCTGCTTCGCAGCATTCACCGGAGGCGGGCGAGGAAGTCGCCGCGCACATCCTTGTCTTCGTCGGAAGGCCTGCCCGGAGGCAGAGAGCCAGGCGAGGCGCCGTTTCCGAGCCCCAGGGCGGCCGGGCTCCAGGATCCAGCACGCGGGCGCGGCTGCTCGACGGAGAGCCCGAGGCCGCAAGGCCGAAGGGCATCAGCCGGCGGCGAGTCGGAGTTGCGGCTGACGCAGCGGAGGGCGGACGCGGAGGGGTGGCCGGCGTCGGAGACGGCAGGCGCGGGGGCGAAGCCAGCACCGCGGGTGCGATGGCGTCGACAGCCGCCGCGCGAGAGAAACTACGGGCGGCGGAGCCGAAGGCAAAGCCGGAGGCGGAGGCCCCGGTCGGCGCAGGCACGGGCGCGGAGGCGCCAAACGCGAAGGCGGAGGCTGAGACTACGGCCGGCGCGGGCGCAGAGGCGGAGGAGCCGCTCCCCATCTCGACAACCGCGAGGGTCGGAGACGGGAGGCGTGGCCCGGCGGCGCTGGCGTCGGCAGCCGCGGCGCTGGTTGAGCCGACCTCGAAGACGGTGACAGGAGCCTGCTCGACGGAATCCACAGCGGCGACGGCTTCATACTCATGGAGTGGGCAAACTACCCATCCATGGGCAGAGCACCAAAAGCCCGGCGGCGGCGCTCCCTGTGCCGCGTCGGCCCCGAGCATCGGCGGGACAGTGCCAGCGAGGAGCCAGCCGAGGGCATCCAGTGCGAGCGGGGCGCGGGGCTCGGCGCCGACCGCCGGATTCGCACCGGGAGCGGGTGCCCAGGCCGTGACGGAGCACTCGGTAGCCGTCGACGCCGTGGCGGCGGCCGATGTAGCGACCTGCTCCATGGCGCCGACCGTCGAAGCGGCGGCGCTCTCCGAACCTGCGGTGGAGAGCAGCAAGGCGGCGACGACGGACGTCGTTCTACAGCAGGCGACGAAGGTTCGTCGGCATTGAACGAGGCATCCTACCTTTTCTTTCTTGCCTGTCGATCTCCTCGATCTCGTCGAAAGCGCTCTGAAAGAGCAGTGCTGATAACGTGTTGTAATGGTAACGAGAGAGAGATACAGATGAATCAACTGTCCACTTTATTCCTTGATGATGAATACTTATATGTCAGGGGAAGACGGTTCCTGGAGGCGACGCTCCAGGAAGAATACGTCGGTTCCGCATCGTGGGAGGGATTCACGTGCGGTTACAAGTAGAGATTAACTTAACTAATTACATAATTAATTAAATTCTAACACGAAACAGGAGGTGCGCCGAGTCGTGCGAGAGCGGTGCGGAGCCATGTCTCCTAGCTCAAGCGTTTGCTGCTAAATGATAATTCAGATGTCGGTAACAATAGATGATGACTCAATCCAGTATCTAGAAGAGGAGCCCAAGGGAAAGCAGTGTGGCAGCCTCTGCTGAGGAAGAAAGGGTCAAGGAAGAGATGATGCGAGAGTGCAGCGTCGGCCAGAGTACGGGAGGGGAGCACCCTCACAGGCATCGACCAAGGCTCTTGCCTTTGTCTTACCATGAGAATGAGATTGCCAGAACGGCACAAATGAAGCAACGGGAACACAATTCATAACTGAATTTGTCAATCTTCTTATATATCTTATAAAATATAAAGATAAATGCAACTGACGCCCGTCCGTCCACAGCCACAGGCATACACAACGTCAATGCTTTCCTTTGTTCTTCCGTCTACTCGTGTCAACCTTCTTAGTCTTCTTGCTTTTGCTGAATTGCCTCTTTGGTGGCGGCTTCTTCTTCACGCCTAAACTGGGCTGCTGCTTGGCACTAACCACAGCACAACTCTTCTTAGCATAGTTCCTTGACACGGGTTTCAGGTCATCCTCGTCTCCATGGGTAATTTCACTGGTGACTACCGTTATTCTAGTCCCACCATCTTCATAGGTTTTGGTTTCTACATAAGCAATAAATCGATCACACAATAGGATCAACAAACATCATGCGAGTAACTGCTCTAAAATTAATCTCATCCCTCTACTCACCAGACGCAGCTGCATCCATCTCATCACCATCACCATCACCATCACCGCCTTCACCAACCACATTTTCTGATGACACGACTTTACCATATAGAGCAATCTCTTTCTCTTGCTTTCTCTGGAAATACATAAAATGACACTGGTCAGTAAAACGTTCTAGTCTTGTTCATGTTATTTATGTGACAGAAACACACGGGCTACATAATCTACTTGAAATGACACTAAGCCCCGATTCAGTGACGTCCCTACCATTCCCGTTTCATCAAACCATCCTTCAGCCAAGCAGAGAAAAATGGTTTATTGCATGTTTTCCCATACCAGAAAGCACAAAGATGAGCTTTGAGGAATGTGTTGTGTATTCCGCAGGTCTAGGCACATTCCCTTCAACATACCACCCAACACAACAAATCTTTGCAGTACCCATTTCTAGTGTTCCACTAGTGATCCCTAACAGTTATTGGTAGCATTAACCGGAGAAAATGCGCCACATGTTCCAATATGAAAAATATTAGCCATGTAGGATACAGCCATTCAGCTTTTCAATCATTCTGATGATTCACTTCTTCCTAGACTTCTCCAAATGTTGGCGCCTAAGAGAACCCCTATTAGCCATGTAGGATACAGCCATTCAGCTTTTCATTCATTCTGATGATTCACTTCTTCCTAGACTTCTCCAAATGTTGGCGCCTAAGAGAACCCCTTGACTAGACCTACAGTCTGTTTGGCAGATACTAATAGAGGAAACGATGGTCAATCAACCTTCTCATGGAAATCTTTGCTTTTGATCAACTATTACTAAATTAATAAAATATACAAAGAACAATAAGAGCATCTCGAACATATGATGTAAAACAGCCACAGTGCCCAAAAAACTGTTTTTTGGGCACTTGGGGCAAAAAAACAGCTCCAACAGATGGTGTTGTATTTAGACTTTAGTGATGCAAAATAATTTGGGCAGACCCAAATTTTGGCCCCAAGCAGGGACCATTCTGGGGGGGGGGGGGGGGGGGGGGCAAGGGGGTGCTAGACCCCCTCCCCCCTAACAAATTGATTTTTCTACTATAATAGTGGTTGTTGTGGCCAAAAAAATTCATTTCATATGAACTTTGCCCCCTCCATGAACAAACTTGCCCCCCTATGCTTTCATGCTGGCTCCGTCCCTGGCCCCAAGTGCTGCATATTTGCAGCACTTCCACCGGCTGCCGTAAAACACAAACACAGCTGTGCGAACTGCAACTGCACGCTGAAGTTTCCACCCGCAGCCACCACACATCGATTACGGCTGGATCTCGCCATTGCAGCCACCGCCGCGAGACTACCGCCCGCCCCGGCCCAGTCGCCACTCCACCGCCCATTCCTGCCGCTCCGGACACCCGCAACAATCCCCGCCGCAGTTGCCAATTCAGGATCCACTGAAAAGCCTGATTTGCAGCAATTCCGGCCGTCCCCTGCCCCATCACCGCCTGAAATGGCAGCCGTAGCACCAGTGCTCACCGTGGAGGTTGATTAGTGGCTGCCGCTACCACCGCAGAGTTGCTGCTCCTTTAGAGCTCTCAGCTGTCAGACAACGAAGCGACGGCAGCTCCTGCCAGTCTGCCACAACCCCCAGCTCATCGACGTCACGAAAACTGCTGCTCCTTCGGTGCACCACCCCTGAGCCAATTCCTAGCCGGGTCGGCGACTGCTGCTCCTTCGGTGCCCACTAGATGTTCGGCAAAAGGCCTCTTAGGTAAAAATAATTCATTTTTTTCAATTTTTTTATTGCGATGTATGAGTCGATCGTGATGGAAAGTATTGTGCTGTAGATGAGTTCATTTCAATTCTCTTTGTGGGATGATTCATCCTCCGAAGAGGAATAGGAGTGGGACGAAGACGATGATATTGCTTTGATTATGATGGTGAACATGGAGAGGAACAAGTGGCTGAAGCATTGTGGTTCCCTTACCGGCCGTGAGGTAAGCAAGATGGGCACCATCACTAATGCTCACTTACTTTGGACCAAATCGGTGTACCCAGTGTGATACATTTGGCGCCGGTTTAGGATGGCTCTAGATTCGTTCCACCACATTGCCAACTATGGGAAGCGGAATGGTCGATTCTTCGAGCAGAGGAAGAATTGCGCCAAAGATCTTATCATAACACTACTGCAGAAGGTCACTGCAGCATTGCGAACGATAGCTTATGGTATTCCTACATATTTTATTGATTACTACTCCCTCCGTCTCAAAATAAGTGTCTTGACCTTAGTACAATTTTGTACTAGAACTAGTACAATGTTGAGACAGTTATTTTGGGACGGAGGGAGTACTTGGCAACGGGAGAGAGCACTTCCATCAAGTGTGTGAAGCAATTTGCCAAGTCAGTGGTTGAAGTATTTGGGCCAGAGTATTTGAGATCACCCATTGTTGAGGACATTCATAGACTTTTGGAGAAGAATAAAGCACGTGGGTTTCCAGATCACCCAAGGCGGTAAGCCAGGGTGCCTTATCACCTAAGTGTCCCCTAAGCGTCTAAGGAAGGACGCCTTAAAAACAATGTTCTGGTGCACAAAAAGTTTCTCTCTCCGACCCTAAAACCATCTTTGGGCACCAAAATTGACGTCTATCTGTTGGAGAGATGCACAGAAAAGCAGAATGCTGTGCGAGAGCTTCTCACCTTCTTGCGTGCCTCGATTCGCTTCCGTCTATCCTTCTCCTGCGTAATCCTCTGCGCCTCCTTTCTCCTCTTCTTCTTTCTCTTGTGAAACCCAGTCACGAAATCCCTATAGATCCAAGATTTGCGTCAGGAAAAAATTAAGAACCCACGCAAACACAAATCGCACCGTGCACCTACAGCCAGAGAACCGAAGGAGGTTGCGGTACCGTACTTGAGGGCTTTCTTGTCGAGGGAGACGGAGAGGGCCTTGTTCTTCAGGGCGCGCTTATTGATGTGCTTTGGGACCATGAACGTCGGCATCTGCCCCACCACCACATCCTCCCCTTCCTCCTCCAACGCTTCCATATCCTCCTCGTACTCCTCTTCCAGTCCCTCTTCCTCCCACGCCATGGCTAAACCTTTCCTCTGCCTCTCTCTCTCTCTGCCTCTCTCTCTCTCTCTGTCTCTCTCTGGTAGAGACGAGGAAGCGCCGCCGGCTTTGGAGAAGGGGGGCAACTAGGTTAGACGATACATAGCCACATAGGTACATAACTCACCTGCGGTACGCGTGAGAAAAACTCGCAAAATTGACGAATTTGACCCGAATGTATTTTATAAACTGGACTGCATTTAAAAAAATTCATTCAGCTGATTCTTTTATGTGATGCTGGACAGTCATGTTTGACAGTCATCTATGGATTAGGTGTCACACAACATAGTATTAAACATCACATAGTATAGTGTGACGTCTAAGCCAAAGGCACTACAAAAAACGGTCAGACGGGTGAATTTTCTTCGGACACGGTTTCTTTTATGAATTAGTTACGTTTTTTAGATCAATTTTTTTTATTTCGCCGTAAAACTTATATTCTCAAAACACGCTTTAGCCCGCTTTATAAATAAAGCAACATAATATAGTCTTCTTACCAAATCCATCCTGAGACATCCGACACACAGGACGCATACAACTATGCTATCAACAACAAGCATTGAACGAACTAAACATCCCTACTATGCGACCTAGCACACCTAGTCTCCATGGCAATGCCCTCAAAGGGGGAGAATGGTGGAGAGCATCGCTGCTACCGAGTCCACATCGAACAAAGGTCTTCATCGAAGCATTGGCACGGGGAGAAGAACTACAACGACGTCTTCAAAAAGAGCACGACACCCACGGGTGCCGTCGTCGTCGATGCCAAAGCACGAAGCTTTCGTTCGACAACTCACTCATGCCACCACGAGGCCACCAAGAGGAACGCAACGATGTGAGGTCCCCATATCCAGCTCAGTACATCGCCCCTCTGAAAGAGAGAGCACATCCGAGCTACCCATTGCAACACCTCCTGTTGCCCACATAACCCGAGAGGAGAGCCACCACTACCGCAATGATGCCCGCCGACGAGCAACCATGCGGATCGCCATCCGGGGCCGCCGCCCCGGCATCCCTGTCGTGATGTACTAACGACCGCACACAACCATGGTAGGAAGAGGAACGGAACCCCATCCACTCCCAGCCCGACATCAGTCCCCCAGTCTGGGTAAGCGCCTCCATCGTAGGCGGTGCCCACACCTGCGTCCCCAGCCAATACCTGGTGGACTCGAGGGGACACGACTCTATGATTGCCGACGGTCGTTGGCGAGCCAGTTCTGAGCCCACGGCCAGCGGAGCTCACACGACGCCATGTCCGTGGTCACCAGCGACGATTCATGCACCGACACACCGGTAACCTGACCACCACAAATGAGTACCGTGCTCGCGAAGGGAGGACAAGTTGCATCCACGAGGACACCTCGTCCCAAGCCCGACCCCTCCTACCCGAAGCACATGCTCTGATCCGCCCCGAGCACCAATCTAGCCCGCCCGAGCACAAAATCAAGATCTAAGCCATCATCACCGCGCGTGCAACCCGCTGTAACGCCTAAGATACAATCATATCCTAATTTTGGCACGAGGTCCTCGACAGGGATAGAAGCACATCTCGTCATTTCGCAAGAATGGATATCAATACAAGTACATGTAAAGAAGAGATGGCTATATGAAATTGCCTTACACTCGCCACAAGCTAATCATGATCATTTCAATAAAAAAACATACATTCAATCACCAATCAGAAGAGCAGGGTCCGACTATGAACGAAATCAAACGAATAAAACAACGTCCATCTGAAAGCACAATTGCTCCCTATGATGGTTTTGATAATTGATCACAACATATGCATCATTGGACTAATATGTTTTTCCAAGTATGTTTCAGAAAAGTTTAAAAATGCTTTGGCTAAAAGAGATGCCCCTTGATACAAGAAAGGAATAAGATTGGCTTAAGCTTCAAGCTAGAAGACTCTTCATTTTAAATTTGTGAGAAATCACTTTTGGTCTATAGGAAAGCCAATACTATTAAAAGGGGGTGAGGTAGTAAAATGAACTAACTCCTCAAGTGCTCAAAGTTAGCCACCAAAATACTCAGTTATTTTTCCCACATAACCATTCTGTCCAATTCCACATACTCAAATTCGGTGTCACCAACTTTCATATTTCGGACCCACCAAGTTTGACCTCAGAAAGAAACCCTAGCCATTCCCACCAAATCGGTGCAACCGAATCCATATCGGTGCTACTGAGTTCAGGGTGACAAACTTTCTATTGCCTCGCTACACAGAATCGGAATTTCCGAGTTTGAGTATCGGTGCCACTGAGTTTGGTCATCTGACCGTTAGCCACCTTTTCAGTGCCACCGAGTTGTGTATATCAGTCCCACCGAGATTCAAAAGTTCTTGCCTTTTGTGCTAATCGGTACCATCGAGTTTATGACTTTGGTGTCACCCAGTTTGCCACTTTAGGTGTAACGGTTGGATTTTGGGTGCTGCCTATATATACCCCTTCACCCACCTCTCATTTGTGGGAGAAACACTCAGAACACACACTTCATTGCCAGATCCATTTTCTGGGAGAAAACCACCTACTCATGTGTTGAGACCAAGATATTCCAATCCAATCATTTGAAACTTGATCTCTAGCCTCTCCAAACTGCTTTCCACCAAATCAATCTCCCCTACCCATGCCTATTCTGTGAGAGAGTGATTTTGTGTTGAGGAGACTATCTTTAGAAGTGCAAGAGCAAGGAGTTCATTGATCTACCACATCTATTACCTTTTGGAGGGTGGTGCCTCCTAGATTGGTTAGGTGTCGCTTGGGAGCCTCCTACTTCGTGTTGTGGAGTTGAACCAAGATGTTTGTAAGTGCAAGGAGATCGCCTACTTCGTGACAATCTACCGTGAGTAAGGCTAGTCCTTCGTGGGGGGAAGCCGTGGTGAAATAGACAAGGCCGCTTCTTCGTGGACCCCTTGTGGGTGGAGCCCTCTGTGGACTCTCGCAGTTGTTACCCTCCGTGGGTTGAAGTATCCACTAACATGGACGTATGATAGCGCCACCTATTGGAACCATGCCAAAAATCGTCGTGTCAACCTCATGCGTTTGATCTCCCTACCTTACTCCTTTACTTTACACTTGCATGTTTTACATTCCGCTGCTACACTCTTAGAACTGCATGTGTAGGGTGTACTTGACTTGCTATAACTGCCAACACTGCCCCTCAACTAAAATTGGGAAAAGGCAAAGAAAAATCTTGTCAAGTAGTCTAATCACCCCCACCTCTAGACATACTTCCGATCCTACAAGCGGTATTAGAGCTTTGGTCTCCATTGCATTGGTTTCACAACCTAGGGGGGTATGGCATCTAGTGAGGGAAATTATCATCGTAGAGGTCCATATTTTGATGGCACTAATTTTGCTAGTTGGAAGCATAAGATGAAAATGCATATTCTTGGCTTTAATCCTCATGTTTGGGTTGTTATTTGTGTTGGTGTGCAAGGTAGCTTCTTTGGAGAAGGGCATGAACTGGATTGTGATGCGAGAGCTGATGAACTGAATATGTTGCAAGTCAATGCTCAAGCCTGCGACATCATCTTCAACTGTCTATGCCCCGAAGAATTCAACAAAATCAGACACCTTGCGAATGCAAAGGAAATTTGGGATACTTTGGTCGATATGCACGAAGGTACTGATTCTGTCAAAGAATCTAAGTTAGATGTGCTTCAAAGTCATCTTGACAAGTTCAAGATGAAGGATGGTGAAGGTGTCGCTGAAATGTACTCTAGGCTATCTCTCATCACCAATGAGATTGCCGGCTTAGGAAGCGAAGAGATGACCGACAAATTCATCATCAAGAAGATACTTAGAGCTCTTGATGGAAAGTATGTGCACATTGATCCAAATGATGCCAAACTACAAAGCTCTCAAGCCAACTGAAGTCATTGGTAGGATTGTTGCTCATGAGATGTCACTCAAGGACAAAGATGAATTGCACAACAAGTCAAGCGGTGCTTACAAAGCTTCATGTGATGCTCCCGCTATTTCAAAGGAAAATCTTGTCACTGATGAAGAGATAAGCCTCATGGTCAGGAAATTAAACAAGTTCTACAAGAGTAGAGGCAAACAGAGAAGCTCAAGCTCAAGACATGATGAGAAGCGTTCGTCCAGTCGTGACCGAAACTACTACAATTGTGGGAAGCCCCGACACTACTCCAATGAGTGCTTGCCTCCCTACAAGCGTAGAGAAGAGTCTCCTCGAAGACGAAGCTCAAGAGATGCGTCACCTCGAAGAGAGGGATGGAGTAGAGAAGATCGCTATGAACGAAGACACTCAAAGGAGAGGCAAGGAATCGGAGAAGAAGGACAAATACACCAAGAGCAGCTCAAGAAGAAGACGTCAAGCTCATGTTGGTGTTTCGATTTGGGTGCAACAAGATTCCTCTCAAAACGCCTTGTTGCACCATAGCCCTAAAATCCCTTCTTTTCATTTTATTTAGAGGCGGATTTAAAAGTTTCTGGTTTGCCCCAATAAAATGTTCCTCCCATTTGAAAAATCTTCTTATTTTTTGTGGAGTGCACCCCTCTGTGGGTTGGCTTTATTTTTCTTTTATTTTATTTATCTTAGTGCCTCATTTTAATAAAAGGAATTTATTTTGCTCTGCTAAAAATGTCCAAATTATTTTTATAAATTGAGGCATGATTTTAGGAGACCAAAGATATTTTTATCTTCTCCAAAACCCTTTTCCTTTCAGCCTCTGTTAGTTATTCAAAACCATGTTCCAGTTATTATTTGAAAAACCCTTTAAACACACACACACACAGAGAGAGAGAGAGGGGGGAGAGAGGGAGAGAGAGAGTGTGAGCGAGGCCTAGGTGCTGTTGAAACCGGCCCATAGCCCTCCTGGCGACCCCTTCATCCACATCGTGTAGGCACTGTATGACTCCATGACAGCCGCAGATCGACCTCCCGGTCGCATTAGACGGCCATGAGTCCGTGTTTCGGTCATTATAACCTCTGAGCAGCCCCCCTCTAACCTTAGCCATCCCGTTTCCCTCATCCTCTTCCCCTCGCACCGTGAAGGCAGCTCTCCAGAACCACCACTACACCATGGCCGGCTCCTGCGAGAGCTCATCGCCATGGTAAGACGTTGTCTTCTTCTTCCCAGACTAGACTAGGAGCACGCGGACGTCAAGGGAGTTCCATTCCAAATCTAGCATATGCCAAATCACTGATTTGACATATAAGTGATTCAGGATTTAGAGTAGTTTTTGTGGTAGTTTCACATATAAGTGATTTGACATATAAGTCACTCTTTTGACATATAAGTGATTTGACATATCAGTCACTGTTTTGTGGTAGTTTTATGCATGCAAGTATAGTGGTGTGATATATGATTTTGGGGTAGAAGAACCCAAGTAATCTAATGGTTGCACTCGATTTCACTTTCGAGCAATTTTGCAAAAGTGCTATTTTGTGATGAGGTGGCATTTTGTCACTTGTGTAGGATTATTTCTACGCATTGCTACCTCTTGAGCTTGCGTTAGTTTTCCCTTGAAGAGGAAAGGGTGATGCGGCGAAGTAGATAAGTATTTCCCTTAGTTTGTCGAGAACCAAGGTATCAATTTAGTAGGAGGAACAAGCAAGGCCCCAATAGTAGTACCTACACAAATAATCAAACTCTTGCACCCAACGCTATAAAAGGGTTGTCAATCCCTTGAGAGTTATTTGCAAGGATGAGATCTAATAGAAATAGATATAAAAGATTGCGGAAACAAAAGTAAATAAATTGCAGCAAAGTATTTTTGGTTTATAGATCTGAAAATATAATATGAAAAATAGACCCCGGGGGCATAGGTTCTACTAGAGGCTTCTCTCATAAAGGAAAAAAATACAGCGGGTGAATAAATTACTGTCGAGGAACTGATGGAAAAGCAAATAATTATGAAGATATCTAAGGCAATGATTATGCATATAGGCATCAAGTCCGTATCAAGTAGACCAAAACGATTCTGCATCTACTACTATTACTCCACGCATCGACCGACTCATGTGTGCATCTAGAGTATTAAGTTCATGAAGAACGGAGTAACGCATTAAGTAAGATGACATGATGTAGAGGGATAAACTCAAGCAATATGATGAAAACACCATCTTTTTATCCTCGACGGAAACAATAGAATACGTGCCTCGCTACCCCTACTTTGTCACTGGGTGAGGACACCGCAAGATTGAACCCAAAACTAAGCACTTCTCCCATTGCAAGAATTACCAATCTAGTTGGCCAAACCAAACCAATAATTCGAATAGACTTGCAAAGATATGAAATCATGCATATAAGAATTCAGAAGAGACTCAAATAATATTCATAGATAATCTGAACATAAACTCACGATTCATCTGATCTCGACAAACACGCCGCAAAAGAGTATTACATCGGATAGATCTCCATGAAGATCATGAAGAACATGCTATTGAAGATCAAAGAGAGAGAATAAGCCATCTAGCTACTAGCTATGGACCCGTAGGTCTGTGGTGAACCATTCACACATCATGAGAGGGGCAATGAAGTTGATGTAGATGCCCTCCGTGATCAATTACCTCTCTGATAGATTACCGGAAAAGGCTCCCAGATTGGATCTCTCGGGAATAGAGGCTCCTGGCGGCGTAAAAGTATTTTTCGTGGCTCACTTTGGCGATACGCGAATATTTGTGAATTTATAGGCCAAGAATTAGGTTAGGACACCTGCAGGGGCCCCACAAGCTAGGGGCGTGACCCCCCCCCCCCCCCCCCCCCGTGCACCCAGCGGGCTTGCGGCCTCCGGGCAGGTGCCCAGCCCCTACTCCAAGACTCCTTGGTGTCTTATAGTCCAAGAAAAATCTTTCCGGAGATTTTGTTCCGTTTGGACTCCGTTTAATATTCCTTATCTGCAATATGCAATAACGTGGAAAAACAGAAACTGGCACTAGGCTCTAGATTAATAGGTTAGTCCCAGAAATAATATAAAACAACATATTAATGCATATAAAACATCCAAAACAGATAATATAATAGCATGGAACAATCGAAAATTATAGATATGTTGGAGACGTATCAAGCATCCCCAAGCTTAATTCCTGCTCGTCCTCGAGTAGGTAAATGATAAAAAAAGAATTTTTGATGTGGAATGCTACCTAACATATTTATCCATGTAATATTCCCGTGGCGTGAATATTCAGATCCATAAGATTCAATACAAAAGACTAATATTGACACAAAAACAATAATACTTCAAGCGTACTAATAAGGTAATTGCTTCCTTTTAAAATAACATGGTCTTAGAAAGTTAACCCTACAAAATCATATGGTTTGTCTATGTTCTATCTTCACCACACAAAGTATCTAAATCATGCACAACCCCGGTGAAAACCAAGCAATTGTTTCACACTTGTTATGTTCTCAAACCTTTTCAACTCTCACGCAATACATGAGCGTCAGGCATGATATAACACTATAGGTGGAATAGAGTGTGGTGGAGGTTGCAAAAAAAGAAAGGAAGAAGATAGTCTCACATCAACTCGCCATATCAACGGGCTATGGAGATGGCCATCAATAGATATTAGTGTTAGTGAGTAGAGATTGCCATGCAACAAATGCACCAGAGCTATAAGTGTATGAAAGCTCAAACAGAAAACTAAGTGGTTGTGCAAAAGATGTAATACCACTAGTTATATGAAAGTGACAAAATAGGAGACTCTCTATGAAGAACATGGTGCTACTTCGAAGCACAAGTGTGGAAAAAGATAGTAGCATTGTCCCTTCTATCTTTCTCTCATTTTTTTTTATTTTTTTCTTCATTTTTTCCTTTTTTTTTTCTTTTTTTGGATGGGCTTCTATGGCCTCTTTTTTTGGGCTTCGCTAGCCTCTTTTATTTTTTTGTAAAGTTCGGAGACTCATCCCAACTTGTGAGGGAATCATAGCTTCCATCATCCTTTTCTCACACGAGACAGTGCTCTAATAATGCAAATCATCACACTTTTATTTACTTACAACTCAAAAGATTACAACTCGATATCTAGAACAAAGTATGACTCGATAAGCGATATGGAAGTGATGGTGCGTGTCATAAAAATTAGGTGGTGGTGTTGCATGGCAATATATCTCGGAATGGCTATGAAATTGCCATAATAGGTAGATTGGTGGTTGTTTTGAGGAAAATATATGGTGGCCGTTTTGAGGAAGGTGGGCTTAATGTACCGGCGAAAGTTGTGTGATACTAGAGAGGCTAGCAAAGGTGGAAGGGTGAGAGTGTGTATAATCCATGAACTCAACATTAGTCATACATAACTCACATACTTATTGCAAAAGCCTATTAGTTATCGAAGCAAAGTATTAGACGCATGCTCCTAGGGGAAGCCGGGAAGGTTTGATAGGAGTTAACCATCGCGCGATCCCGACCTCCACACAAAGGTTGACAATCCTTAAACAAATCATGCTCTGACTTCCTCACACAACGGTTCACCATACGTGCATGCTACGGGAATGACAAGCTTTAACACAAGTATTTCTTCTAATTCACAACTACTTACTAGCATGACTCTCATATTACCATCTTCATATCTCAAAACTATATGCAAGGAATCAAACTTCTCATCATATTCAATGCAGTTAACATGAAAGTTTTTATTATATCCCTCTTTGATGCTTATTATATTAGGACTAAATTCATAATCTAAACCAATTAACATGATGTTTAAAGAACTCTCAAAATAATATAAGTGAAGTACGAGAGTTTAATAATTTCTATAAAACACAATATCGCCGTGCTCTAAAAGATATAAGGGAAGCTGTAAGTGCATCTAGTTCCCCTTAGTGATTTTGGTGGTTTGAAGACTTATAGGTTAAGTATCTAATGTGTTTGTGAGTGTACAGAGGATCTATAAGTCATTGAGGAGTTTGAGATAATTGAAGAATACCGACCCCTAAAAATGTATGTCTTCAGTTGAAGAAATTGGTCTGAAGCTGAAGAAATGAATCGCGAGGAATCTGCGATGAAATTGATATTCCTCATGAAGATACTGATATTGAGGAATCCGGTGTGTCGTGAAGAAAATCACTCTGAAGAATTTGAAGCATGAAGATTTACACTTTCTGTTTTATTTTCTTCGCATTTGAGTAATAGGAACACCGTACTGTTAAAGGGGGTCGAAGTTACACTTTGGAATGAATTTCCTCATGATGCTCAACCCAAGCCTAATCCTACCAAAAGCCTCAAGTGAGGAATACGAGTGACATGAGGACTCTCACAGTTGAGGGTTCCGACCTTTTCGATAGCCACGCCAAGTCATTGGTCTTATCCATTCCAACGGTCATATTATTTAAGGGCATTAGTGTCAAATCATGTCGGGATGCTCCCAGGCTATAAATAGCCACCCCCACAACCATTAGCTGGTTGGCTGCTCCGTTAGAAACTGACACTTGTCATAAGAGCAACCCAATTCCTCAGAGTCTTCGAGAGTAACTCATGAGCGAGGAAATACCCCATACACCGAAACCACAAACCAAACCTAGTGATTGAGCATCACTGAAGAAGTTGTTCCTGTGTGGGACTGAAGCCTTTTACCTTTGAGGACTGTGCATCCTCCAGACAGTTAGGCGTCATGGTCTAGAGCTTTCCAGCAGTCAATTGTGGATCGCCGGGTGACCAAGGTTGTGAGGGTTTGGAAGTTTGCCCTGAAGACTTACCACGAGTGTTGGGCGAGGATTGTGTGTCCTTAGCTCAAGGAGAATACGGTAGGGACTGTGCGTCCCGGGACTGTGTGTCCTTTGGTTTCAATACCAAGCCGCTCCAAACCAGATGTACGACTGTCACAGCAGTTGGAACTGGGTCATCAACGACTGTCTTCACTGAGAAACGGGTTCTAATTCCTCAACTCCTTACTTTCCTCGAATTATGTGTTGATGACTTTCACTGCGACTGTTTGAAGAATTTGTTGAAGACTTTCTCTGAATTTCCTCAATCCCAAATTCTTCAGTCAGTTAATCGTCATCTGTATTCTGCGTGCCTGCTCACAGTGAATCTGTTTTCACATTCTTCGCTCTGAAAAACTGTTGTTGTGAAACTTTGCACTTCTGATCCTTTACTGTTTCCGCTATAAGTTAGTCATCAGTGAGGAATTTCCTCAAAAGGAATTTCCTCAGTGATGAAATTCTAAAAATCTCCTATTCACCCCCTCTAGTCGATATAACGCACTTTCAATTGGTATCAGAGCAAGGTACTCCCTTGTTCTGTGTGATTTTGGTTTAACCACCTGGAGTTTTAGTTATGTCGACTGCAGGCATGTTTAAGGTGACTGCAGCATGTCCTACCTTCAAAGGAAAGAACTTTCCCTTCTGGAAGAACAAAATGCAAATGCATCAACAAGCTATTGATAATGATCTCTGGTATATTGTGGAACATGGCGTCCCCATCATCTCTGCTAGTGTCTCTGCTGCTGATGTGAAGAAATTCAAGCAACTCGATTCTCAAGCGAAGAATATCATCTGTGGCCATCTAAGTCCAGGCCAGTTTGGAAGAGTAAGTGCTTTGGGCTCTGCAACACTGATCTGGGAGAGTCTGTGCAAGGTAAATGAAGGAGTATCAACCCAGCGTGACTCTCGTGTTGATATTCTATGCAATCTCTTCAATCGCTTCAAGATACATGACAATGAAAGCTGCCAAGACACCTTTGATCGCCTCACTGACATATCAAATGAACTGCAAGCACTGGGAGCTCGAGACATCACTGATCACGAAGTTGTGAAGAAACTGCTGAGATCTTTGGATTCTTCATTTGATACTTTAGTTCTGATGATTCAAGAAAGACCAGACTACAAGATGCTTGATCCAGGTGATATACTTGAAAGGCTAAATACTCATGAATTCCAGCTAGAAGAAAAGAAAGATCTATATGGACCAAGCTATTCCAGACCACGTGCACTGAAGGCTAGAGCAATTTCCTCATCTGAAGAAGAAGACACAGATGACAGCATTGGTGACCCTGAAGAATTTGGACAGGAGCTTGCAATGCTCGTGAGGAAATTCCAGAGATTTACACGACGTGGCCAGTTCGGTAAATCTTCAAGAAGAGACATGAGGAAATCAGAATCTTCATCTGAGGACTATAAGAAACGAACCTGCCACAAGTGCAAGAAATCAGGTCATTACATTGCTGATTGTCCCCGTTGGGGAAAGGAATCAAAGAAGAGGAAATCTTCAAAATCCTCATCTTCAAAGCCCTCATCACACAAGAAGACTAGTTTCAGAAAGGCTCGGGCACTTATTGGCAAGGAAATGGACTCCGAGGCAGAATCAGAGGAATGTGATGAAGAAGAGGGTTCTGATGAAGACTCGGAATCCGGACAGGCTAGTCTTGCACTGGCAACCACTTTCGTCAGCAAGTCAATCTTCAATCTTGAAGAAAACGATTGCACCATCCATACTGATGACTATGCTGATGACTTCGCTCCAACCTATTGCTTCATGGCAAAAGGTTCAAAGGATGACAAACCCAAGAATACTGAGTGGGTTCTTGATAGTGGCTGCACACATCACATGACTGGTGGTAAAAGCTTACTGATGAATATGCCACTAACTCCATCACCTCTGAAGCAAATCACATATGCTGACAATGGTAAAAGCAAGGTATTGGGACTTGGCAAAGTGGCTATTTCCAAGGATAGGCATATGGACAAAGTGATGCTTGTTGAATCCCTTGGTTTTAACCTCATGTCAGTCATGATGCTTTGTGATCTTGATATGATTGTTATCTTTGGTAGATATAGATGTGTAGTCATCATGGAATTTGACAGATCCAAAGTCTTCGAAGGTGTAAGAAGAGGGGATTTGTACATTGTTGATTTCTCTACAGGTCCTCAACCAGCCACTGGCTTACTAGCAAAAACCTCAGAAGGATGGTTGTGGCACCGAAGACTAGGTCATGCAGGCATGAGGAATTTGCACACGCTCGCGAAGAAGAAGCATGTCATCGGCATCGAATCGGTCAAATTCCTCAAGGATCATCTCTCGGTGCTTGTGAATCTGGGAAAATGACCAGATCCAAGCATCCCTCGAAGACTATCATGACTACTACACGTCCATTCGAATTGCTTCATATGGATCTATTTGGACCTACTCACTATGCCACACTAACCAATGCAGCATCTTTATATGGCTTCTTCATAGTTGATGATTATTCCAGATATACTTGGGCGCATATCATAGTGTATAAAACTGAAGTGCAGGAAATCTTCAAACGATTTTCTTCAAGGGCCTCGACGAACTTTGGCATCAAGATCAAACATATCAGGAGTGATAATGGAACCGAGTTCAAAAACACTGGTCTTGATGATTATCTTGATGAACTTGGTATTACTCACGAATTATCTGCTCCTTATACTCCTCAGCAGAATGGTGTCGTCGAAAGGAAGAACATGACTCTGGTTGAAATGGCAAGAACTATGCTTGAAGAATATCAGAATCCTCGTCGCTTTTGGCCTGAAGCAATCAACACTGCATGCCATATCATCAACAGGGTATATCTTCACAAATTCCTCAAGAAAACCTCATATGAACTCCTCACTGACAAGAAACCCAATGTAAGTTATTTCAAAGTCTTCGGTGCAAAATGCTGGATTAGAGATCCTCACCATAGCTCAAAATTCGCACCTAAGGCACATGAAGGTTTTATGCTCGGTTATGGAAAGGACTCGCACACTTACAGACTCTTCAACAACTATCACAACAAAGTTGTTGAGACTGTAGATGTGCGGTTCGATGAAAATAATGGCTCGCAAAGAGAGCAATTGCCTTCTGATCCAGATAAGCTGTCTCCTGAGGAAGCAATAAAGCTCAAGCCTACTGAAGACATTGTCCCCACTGAGGAAATTGGTGAAGAAACGATCCCCATCACTGATGAAAATCAAGAAGATGCTCCTGAGGAAATTGCACCAGAACCACTTCCTCATCCCAGACAAAATCCTCGACCAGCTCATCCGAGGATTGCAAATGAAGTAGAACTTGACAAAATCCTCAACGACATCAACGCGCCAGGTCCTCTCACTCGCTCAAAAGCTTCACACTTAGTTAACTTTTGTGGGCATTTTTCCTTTGTATCCATCACATAACCCTCAAAAGTTGTTGAGGCTTTTCTGGAACCGGAGTGGATCCAAGCTATGCAAGACGAACTTCTTCAATTCAAGCTGAATGACGTATGGGAGCTCGTCAAACGACCAGATCCTCGCAAGCACAACATCATCGGCACCAAGTGGATTTTCCGAAACAAGCAAGATGAGGACGGTCAAGTGGTGAGGAACAAGGCACGACTTGTAGCCCAAGGCTACACCCAGGTTGAAGGAATAGATTTTGATGAAACTTTTGCACGTGTTGCTAGACTTGAAGCTATTCGAATACTACTTGCTTATGCTAATCATCATAACATCATCTTATATCAAATGGATGTGTAAAGTGCATTCCTCAATGGTAAGCTTGAGGAAGAAGTATATGTTGCTCAGCCCCCAGGTTTTGAGGATCCAAAGAATCCAGACAAAGTCTTCAGACTCAAAAAGGCTCTTTATGGTCTCAAGCAATCCCCTCGGGCATGGTATGATACATTGAAGGAATTCCTCATGAAGAAAGGCTTCAAACCTGGTTCACTCGATCCAACTCTTTTCACTAAATCCTATGATAATGAGCTATTTGTGTGTCAAATATATGTCGATGATATCATATTTGGCTGTACTGACAAACGATACAGTGATGAATTTGCTTACATGATGAATGAAAAATATCAGATGTCCATGATGGGGGAGCTGAAATTCTTCTTAGGTCTTCAAATTCGTCAACAAAGCAATGGAATCTTCATATCACAGGAGAAATACCTCAAAGATGTTCTGAGGAAATTCGACATGCATGAATGCAAAGGTGCCAAGACTCCAATGCCTACCAACGGCCACCTCAGCACTGATGAAAATGGTAAATATTTCGATCAGCAGGTATATCGTTCTATGATTGGTTCTTTATTGTATCTATGTGCATCTAGGCCAGATATAATGCTTAGTGTTTGCATGTGTGCACGTTTTCAAGCAAAACCGAAGGAATCACACCGTAAGGCTGTGAAACATATTCTTTGATACTTAGCTCACACACCAACACTAGGATTATGGTATCCCAAGGGCTCAAATCTTCATCTGGTAGGGTATTCTGATTTTGACTATGCTGGTGACCGTGTGGATCGCAAGTCAACCTCTGGCACATGCCATTTCCTCGGAAGATCACTAGTTTGCTGGTCCTCAAAGAAGCAGAACTGCGTATCACTCTCCACTGCCGAAGCTGAGTACATTGCTACTGGTTCATGCTGTGCTCAATTACTATGGATGAAGCAAACCCTCAAGGACCACGACATCAACATGAAGAATGTGCCTCTCTACTGTGACAATGAGAGTGCTATCAAGATTGCATACAACCCAGTACAACACTCGAAGACCAAGCACATCCAGATTCGTCATCATTTTCTTCGGGACCATGTCCTCAAGGGCAATATCCTCATCGACCATGTGAAGACTGATGATCAACTGGCAGATATCTTCACTAAGCCCTTGGATGACAAAAGGTTTTGCAAGTTGCGGTGTGAGCTAAATATCTTAGAATCTTCAAATGTTTTGTAAAAACATGCACACATCCTAACACTTATGCAAAATTGATGACTTAGATGTGCAACACATGACGAATCGATTTTCTTCAACTAATGAAGAATGTCACTCTCAATGTGAAGAAATCAACGAAGAAATTGATTCTCAGGGCCCTATGACAATTGTACGCGGTGTCTATAATCAACATTCTTATATGGTGGGTCACTCCACCGCCCAATGTGAAATTCCTCAAGTTGATTTTCTTCAAATGTTCTATTTCCTCGAAATGTGTTTTTCTTCAAAACAGTTGTTCTTCAGTGTGACGATTTATCACAAAGTTTAAAAAACACTGGATGACTTTCATTTGACTAGATAGACTCTGATTTCAAGTCCTCAACATCATTCACTTATTGCTATTTCTTCAAATTGATATTTCTGCTAAGTGAATGTGATCGGACCCTACTTTCCCTCTATGTTATACTCATCGAGTCTATTCAATTCTTCATATGCCTTCTACTTGAAACTTTGTTCAAAATCCTCACTGCGTCCTTGTCAGCTGATAATTTTGTAACGAAAATCCTCAAATCTTCAAAAATTGCTTCTTTAATACACAGTAACTGAACCCCACTTCCCACGATCGGATAACCACGATCTCCACTATCTCCACCGCACTGTTCGGGAGCTACACGTGTCCTGCGGAGACGTAGAGGCAGGGGCTGTTTGGTCCGAAATTTTCGCGCCAACAGTAACTTTTGGCTATAAATATGTCCTTATCCCCCTCGGCATACTCTTCTTCGCTCCATCGCTCTTCTGCCACAACAAACACCACCGAACCCTAGCGCCATCGCTGGTAGTCTCGTCGCCGGTGAGGAAGAGCTTCACTGCCTCGACTTCTCCGTCGCCGGGACCACGCCGGAGTCGGACCATCTTCGTCCGCCGCCGCCGTAGACGTCCTCTGTCGCCGGGTTAGGGTGCATTGGACACGCGACCGAAGAGCTTCTCTACACACCTTTCTGTGTTCTTCGTGCGCACCTTCCAGGGTAAATAAATCCCATTTTTACCGCAAGTTAGATCTAAAATTTTACATCTTCTATGTGAAATCTGTTTTTCCTCAAGAATCGATAAGCACTTGATTCCTCAAACACTGCCTATCACCACATCATTGATGAACTATGCTAAGCATCTAAGATTTTCACGAGATTCCTCAATTGTGCGAATTTTCGGATCTGTACAACTCTAGAACCCAAGAACAGTATGCTTAGGCAAATTCCTCAACCACTGGTTATATTCCTCAACTGTCAAACTTTTTCATTTTCTTCAAATCTGAGAACGCATATGACCTCTCCAAATTCCTCGCAACTATACTCTGTTCACAGGTACACACATGTCAGCTGATGAATCTCTCGGTTCTCATTACATTAACTCATTTGCAGCGTTTCTGGAAGAAAATCTTCAAGTCTCATCAGAATCCTCAAGAGTTCAATCTCATCAGCAAAATCCTCAGCTGAAGAAAATGGAGGATGACAGAAAACAGAAGGGAGGAAAGAAACTTGAGCAAAACATAGCTGTGGATATCCCTGAGGATATTTACTTGGACTATTGCACGCCTGATGAAAATGAGACAATGGCCAAGAGAAAGATACGGGTGCAGAAGATAGAACGCCGATGGGCGAAGGAATGGAAGGAATACATATTTTTGACTCCCAAGTATGCGAAGAAATTCGCACTGAAGCCCCCTAGCAGACGGGCCCCACTTGAGGATCATCAAGTAGCACATCCCTCAAGCCTCATGACCATTGATGACTATCCAGATGAGAAGGAAAAGCATCTGGCTAAGCTCAAGAAGCAGGCAGAAACTACAGTGAGGAAATTCAATGAATCCTCAGCTGCTGCTACTTCCTCTGCCGCTGAGACCTCTGGCTCAGAAATTCCTAAAATGCAGTCTGTACCGTCAAAACCAAGGGCTCCAAAGCCTCAAGAGAAGTCTGCTCAGGCTTCAGTCACAAAACCCTCAGCACCAAAACCTTCAACACCAAAACCATCAGCGCCAAAGCCCTCAGTATCAATCTCCTCAGCTCCAAAATCCTCAGCACCACCACCAAAGCCTCCAGAGAAACCAGTACGGAAGCAAGTCATGAAGCCTATGACCGCAAACTCCAGCTCCTCACTGTCAGCTGCAACCAGCTCGGAGACAAAGTCTTCAACACCTCCTGCAAAGACTCAGGTATCCGCTGAACGTGCAACTCTGCCAAGCCCCAGCAAAATCATCACCGTCCCATCTGCATCAGAGGGCAGTGATGAATTTGATGATCAAACCCTGCAAGCAATCATCAGAAACAAGCAGGAAAGAGTAGCTCAAGCATCAGACAGTACTATTCCTCTAGCAATGGACCCCAAGGTCCTCCTTGTCTACATCAACATCTGGTATGAGGACCCAAACACTCCACTTGATGATTTGAAACTTCCCCCTGGCATCAGCCACATGGTGACCACTTTCATCAATGAAGCCAAGTGGAAAGAACAGTAGGCCAAGCAGGCCAAAGTTGCAAAGCTTAAAAAGGAGAAATTCCTCAAGCAGAATCTCCTCAAATTGACTCCTTATGCACTGGTATCAACATAGGCAGAGCTGAAGAAATTGACTGACAAGTACTCCAAGCTGTCAGATCGTAAGAGTCTCAAGAGCAATTTCATCAAGCTGACCACTAGTACTGTTGATGACTACAATAAGAAGGCTGCAACCACAACACCAACTTCTCAGCCCTTGATTGAGGAGCCAGCAGATGAATCTCCTCATGATGAGGAAACTCCTCAAGCTGAGGAAGTACACCAAGAACGCCGTGTGGATGAACCGGCTATTGAAGAAATCATCATGGAAACTCCAGCTGATGAATTTGCTGCAGCTGATGAGACTGCCCCTGACCCAGCTACTTCGCCAAAGAAAGCTGATGACTCTGTTCCAGCTGGTTCCTCAATACCAGCTGAAGAATCTGTCAAGAGAACCCCTTCACCAAAAGCTTCAACGGTGAAGAAGATGACTCCGTCTGCATCAGACGTGAAGAAAACCAGGGCTGCTGAGAAGGAAGCCAAAAAGAGAAAGGCCTCCTCAGCAAAAGAAGAAACAGAGGCCAAGCGCCTCAAAGCACTTGAAGAAACTGCTCCTCTGGACCCTGTGCCCCTGAATGTCGCTCCTTCTTATGAAATGGTAATCATTGATGATCCAGCGAAAAAGGCAGATGAGGAAATGAAGGATGCCGCCTCTGAGGAACACACTGACGAGGAAATTCATATAGACGACATTCCTCAGCCTTTCATTCCTCAGAAAGACACTGCTCAAGAATCAGCTGCACCAGCTGATGAAACTGCATCCGCCACCAAGCCAGCTGAGGAAGAACAAACTGAAAATCCTCAAACTGATGACATTGAACGCTCTGAGCAAAATCCTCAAGATGAGGAACAGGCTGACCCAACTCCTCCAACTGAGCAAGAAGAAGCTATTCCTCAGCCTGATGCACAGCCAGAGCAAACCCCTCAGCCTGAAGCCCAGCCAGCTCCATCCCCTCAGCCTGAAGTACCAGCCGCTGAAATTCCTCACCCTGAGGAAAATGCTGAGGAGAATGCACCTGACCAAGACAATGCATTCGTCGTGCTCAACCCAGAGACTGCCATTGTTGTCTCCCCTCCTGTTCCTCAGCAAAATCTTAAGCCAGTTCAGCGTCAGCCATTCTCCAAGCGTCCTAAGTTTCAAAAGGAAAATTTCTTTGAAGAACGCATGTACTTCATTGGAGAGAACCCCTATGACAAGCCTCAAATGAGGCATCTGAAGTTTTGGACTAGGACTCAGATGAATTACTATGCCTCTGTGCTATGTGGACGAAACAAGATATTCCAGCACAGGCATATTCCTCATGTTGAACTTGAAGCAATACCGTGCTTGGAGCCAGTCCTCAGTGTACTCCATGATGCTGGTTTACTAACTATGTGCTCCGACATCTCTGACTGGAACAGCGAGCTAATCCTTCAGTTCTATGCCACTCTTCACATATCCGGCAACCCTGAAGACATTAACACTGGGGTGTTTGACTGGATGTCACAAAACACTCACTACAAGGCTCCTGCTACTGAACTCCTCCGAGCACTGCCTGTACCAATTCCCTCAGATGAGGTTGTGAAGCTTTATGGTGAGCGTGAGCTGCCAAATGGGATGATGGATGTCCTCATGAAGCCTTTGGCTGAAGGAAAAACTCCGAGAACAACCTTCCTCGTCCACGAGCTCAAGTACACACCCAGGTCTGTCTACAGAATCCTCTGCAGTGTGCTCGCGCCGATCAAAGGCCATAATGATGAAGAAGATGTTGTAGGCCTCATGAAGAATATCCTCTTCAACATTATCCATGGTATTCCTATAAACATCCATGATTTCTACTTGAGGACTTTGGCCGAGAATGCTATGTGTCCTTTTGATCACAAGATATATGCCCCATGGATCATGAGATTCATCAGGACAAGGACAGGCATCAACTTCCACGCTGATTTCCAAAACCATGTTGGTTATATGCCTCCTATCCGGGTCAACAAGAAGACTTTCGAGTCCATTGAAGGAAAAGGCAAATCTGTGATTGAAGAAGGCACTAGGCCCCTTGATGGCCAGTTGAGAGAACCAGAAGCTTATTCTTCATGGGATGATACTGAGACTCGTCCGGCAAGCCCCGTTCCTCCTCGCGTGATGAATACAAGAGAGCTCCTCCTCAGTCTTCACCAGAAGGTGGATCGCAATCACAAGTGGGTCAAACGCCAGTTTGACACCATTGTGAAAACCCTCACTGACACACATAACTCTATGAAGCTCAACCATCATTATCTGCATGAGGTTTTTGATCGCACCTGGGCTACACTTGCACATCTGAAGACTCAGACTGAGCTTGAAGAAATGGACTTTGAGCGAGACTTTGAATGGTCGTGGCCTCCCAAGAAGAAGTTCAGGCCTATTCCAGTGCCAGACCTTGAAGACAACTCCTTTTCTTCATTCCGCACTGCTGAAACTGATGAAGAACAGCTCAACACAGCTACCGGTCCAAGGAAGAAGACTAGTCCCAAGAAGCATCACGTCTCTTCCTCAACTGCCACGAAGTGAAGTTTTCACGGACGTTAGTCCTCAGTTTGTCCCTTTTTGTCACTTGATGACAAAGGGGGAGAAACTTGAGAGTTAGTCTTCAAGAGGGATATTTTTGGGGCTTATGAACTATATTTAAGTTACAAACTCTTGGCTCTTCTGAAGTTTTTATGTAATGAGTTGTAACTTAAGCTCGATGGTACTCTGACGCTTTTGAACGTTTTTCTTCGCATGCTTATTCCTCAAGTTTTAATGCACGCATGCTGGAATTCGTCAGATACCATTTGTCATCATGCATTTTCATTTTCTTCACATGATATGTTTCATGTATGCATGATTTACAAGACTCAGGGGGAGATCTCCATGATATAATTCATCAATGTGCATTTGCTGTGAAAAGCAAAATCCTCAAGACATGCACATCTTCAGGGGGAGTTTCTCTGAATGTTGATTTCAAATTTCTCAAATGAGTATTTTCACTTAATATTTTTGATCCCTGTTGAAGACTTAACCTAATTGTCATCAACCACCAAAAAGGGGGAGATTGTAAGTGCATCTAGTGCCCTTTAGTAATTTTGGTGGTTTGAAGACTTATAGGTTAAGTACCTAATGTGTTTGTGAGTGTACACATGATCTATAAGTCATTGAGGAGTTTGAGATATTTGAAGAATATCGACCCCTAAAATGTATGTCTTCAGTTGAAGAAATTGGTCTGAAGCTGAAGAAATGAATCGCGAGGAATCTGCGATGAAATTGATATTCCTCATGAAGATACTGATATTGAGGAATCCGGTGTGTCGTGAAGAAAATCACTCTGAAGAATTTGAAGCATGAAGATTTACACGTTCTGTTTTATTTTCTTCGCATTTGAGTAATAGGAACACCGTACTGTTAAAGGGGGTCGAAGTTACACTTTGGAATGAATTTCCTCATGATGCTCAACCCAAGTCTAATCCTACCCAAAGCCTCAAGTGAGGAATACGAGTGACACGAGGGCTCTCATAGTTGAGGGTTCCGACCGTTTCGATAGCCACACCAAGTCATTGGTCTTATCCATTCCAACGGTCATATTATTTAAGGGCATTAGTGTCAAATCAAGTCGGGATGCTCCCAGGCTATAAATAGCCACCCCCACAACCATTAGCTGGTTGGCTGCTCCGTTAGAAACTGACACTTGTCATAAGAGCAACCCAATTCCCCAGAGTCTTCGAGAGTAATTCATCAGTGAGGAAATAACCTATACACCGAAACCACAAACCAAACCTAGTGATTGAGCATCACTGAAGAAGTTATTCCTGTGTGGGACTGAAGCCTTTTACCTTTGAGGACTATGCATCCTCTAGACGGTTAGTCGTCATGGTCTAGAGCTTTCCAACAGTCAATTGTGGATCGCCGGGTGACCAAGTTTGTGAGGGTTTGGAAGTCTGCCCTGAAGACTTACCACGAGTGTTGGGCGAGGACTGTGTGTCCTTAGCTCAAGGACAATACGGTAGGGACTGTGTGTCCCGGGACTGTGTGTCCTTTGGTTTCAATACCAAGCTGCTCCAAACCAGATGTACGACTGTCACAGCAGTTGGAACTGGGTCATCAACGACTGTCTTCACTGAGAAACGGGTTCTAATCCTCAACTCCTTACTTTCCTCGAATTCTGTGTTGATGACTTTCACTGCGACTGTTTGAAGAATTTGCTGAAGACTTTCTCTGAATTTCCTCAACCCCAAATTATTCACGTCAGTTAATCCTCATCTGTATTCTGCGTGCCTGCTCATAGTGCAATCTGTTTTCACATTCTTCGCTCTGAAAAACTACTGTTGTGAAACTTTGCACTTCTGATCCTTTACTGTTTCCGCTGTAAGTTAGTCATCAGTGAGGAATTTCCTCAAAAGGAATTTCCTCAGTGATGAAATTCTAAAAATATCCTATTCACCCCCCTCTAGTCGATATAACGCACTTTCAGAAGCACTAGAGCAACATTGCCTAGCTCAGAAGATATAAGTGAAGCACAAAGAGTATTCTAATTAATTCACGATTCAGCGTGTCTCTCTCTCAAAATATGTGTGCAATAAGGATGATTGTGGCAAACTAAAAAGTAAATACTCATATCATACAAGACGCTCCAAGCAAAACACATATCATGTGGTGAATAAAAATATAGCCTCAAGAAAATTTACCGATGGATTGAAGATGAAAGAGGGGATGCCTTCCGGGGCATCGCAAGCTTAGGGTCTTTGGTATCCATGAATATGGCTTGGGGTACCTTGGGCATCCCCAAGCTTAGGCTCTTGCCACTCCTTTTTCCATAGTCCATCAAATCTTTACCCAAAACTTGAAAACTTCACAACACAAAACTCATGAGATCCGTTAGTATCAGAAAAATAAATCACCACTTTAGGTACTGTTGTGAACTCATTATTTATTTATATTTATGTAATATTTACTTTATTCCAACTTCTCCATGGTTCATACCCCCCGATACAACCCATAGATTCATCAAAATAAGGAAACAACACAAAGAAAACAAAATCTGTCAAAAAGAGAACAATCTGTAGCAATATGTTTACTTCGAATACTTATGTAACTCCGAAAATTATAAAAAATTAGGACAATATGGGAAATTTGTAAACCCATCTTGTGAAAATAATTCAGACCAAAATCATGTTCCTGTGAATTTACAAATTTCCTGGACTGAGAGCGAAAGTTTCTGTTTTTCAGCAAAATCAACTTGCAAACTCCGTAATCCATCCCGAAGGTCTTACTTGGCTCAAACACTAACTAAAACAAGAAAACACAATTATTACAGAGGTAATAATGTGTGTGGCACTCAAAAATAGAATCCCAAACAAAAACATAAAAATAAAATTGGGTTGCCTCCCAATAAACGCTATTGTTTAACGCCCCTAGCTAGGCATGATGATTTCAATGATGCTCGCATAAAAAGTAGTAATTGAATATGCAAAAGAGCATCATGAATAGAATGAAAAACACATTTAAGTCCAACCAACTTCCTATGCATAGGGATTTTATGAGCAAACAATTTATGGGAACAAGAATCAACTAGCATAGGAAGGCAAAAAGAGCATAACTTCAAAGCTTTAAACACGTAGAGAGGAAACTTGATATCATTGAAATCCCTACAAGCATATGTTCCCCCATCATAATAAATTTTAGTAGCATCATGAAGGAATTCAACAATAGAACTATCATATAAAATTTTCTCTTCATGGTCCACATGCATGCAAAGTTGACACTCTTCCAAAATAGTGGGATTATGATTAACTAAAGTCATGACCTCTCCAAACCCACTTCTATCAAAAAATTCATAAGATTGAACACTCTCCAAAATAGTGGGATCAATAATGCCTAAAGTTGAAACTCATCCAAACCCACTTTCAATATCATATTCATCAAGATTATTAAATAAATTATCAAGATCATAAGAAGCATTATCACCCCAATCATGATCATTGCAATAAGTAGTGGTCATGGCAAACTCATAAAATATAGCATCCCCAAGCTTGTCGGTTTGCATATCATTAACACAACTGATATTAATAGAATTTATAACAAATCATTTTAATCATGATTTTCATTCAAGGAAACATCGTGAATCACTTCATCACAATTTTCAGATTCGCGAATCTCAAGCAAAACTTCATTGAGATAATCAAGCACACTCAACTCACTAGCAATTGGTTCATCATAATTGGATCTCTTGAAAAGATTACCAAGTGTATGAGGATCCATATAAATTGATTTTTATCAAGAAAATATGCAAGCAAATAGAAGGCACATGGTAACACAAGTAGACAAAAAGAGACCCAGCAATAAAAAGGCAAATAAAACGACAAATTGGTGAAGTGGGTGAGAGGAAAATGAGAGGCAAATGGAAAATAAAGTAAATGCAAGAGATGAGTTTGTTATGGGTACTTGGAAGGATTGATCTTGCTATGTATCCTCCCCGACAACGACGTCAGAAATCCTTCTTGCTACCTCTTGAGCTTGCGTTGGTTTTCCCTTGAAGAGGAAAGGGTGATGCAGCGAAGTAGATAAGTATTTTCCTCAGTTTGTTGAGAACCAAGCTATCAATCCAGTAGGAGTAACAAGCAAGGCCCCAATAGTAGTACCTACACAAATAATCAAACTTTTGCACCCAAGTCTATAAAGGGGTTGTCAATCCCTTTATAGTTGTTTGCAAGGATGAGATCTGATAGAGATAGATATAAAAGATTGCGGAAACAAAAGTAAATAATTTGCAGCAAAGTATTTTTAGTATTTTTGGTTTACAGATCTGAAAATATAATATGGAAAATAGACCCGGGGGCCATAGGTTTCACTAGAGGTTTCTCTCATAAAGTAAAATAATACAGTGGGTGAACAGATTACTGTCGAGCAATTGATAGAAAAGCAAATAATTATGAAGATCTCTAAGGCAATGATTATGCATATACGCATCATGTCCGTATCAAGTAGATCGAAATGATTCTGCATCTACTACTATTACTCCACACATCGACCGACTCCTGCGTGCATCTAGAATATTAAGTTCATGAAGAACAGAGTAATGCATTAAGTAAGATGACATGATGTAGAGGGATAAACTCAAGCAATATGATGAAAATCCCATCTTTTTATCCGCGATGGCAACAATACAATACGTGCCTCGCTACCCCTACTTTGTCGCTTGGTGAGGACACCACAAGATTAAACCCAAAACTAAGGACGTCTCGCATTGCAAGAATTACCAATCTAGTTGGCCAAACCAATACAATAATTCGAAGAGACTTCCAAAAATATGAAATCATGCATATAAGAATTCAGAAGAGACTCAAATAATATTCATAGATAATCTGAACATAAACTCACGATTCATCGGATCTCGACAAACACACCGCAAAAGAGTATTGCATCAGATAGATCTCCAGGAGGATCATGAAGAACATGGTATTGAAGATCAAAGAGAGAGAAGAAGCTATCTAGTTACTAGATATGGACCCATAGGTCTGTGGTGAACTACTCACACATCATCAGAGGGGTAATGGAGTTGATGTAGATGCCCTCCGTGATCAATTCCCTCTCCGGCAGATTACCGGAAAAGGCTCCCAGATTAGATCTCTCGGGAACAGAGGCTCCCGGTGGCGTAAAAGTATTTTCATGGCTCTTTCTGGCGAGACAGGAATATTTGGGAATTTATAGGCCAAATAATAGGGTTAGGAGGCCTGCAGGGGACCCACAAGCAAGGGTGCGCGACCCCCCTAGGGAGCGCCCTGCAAGCCTGCGGCCTCCCGGCAGGTGCCCTGCCCCCTACTCCAAGTCTCGTGGGTGTATTGTGGTCCAAGAAAAATCTTTTCGGAGATTTTGTTCCGTTTGGACTCCGTTTAATATTCCTTATCTGCAATATTTAAAAATATGGAAAAAACAGAAACTCGCACTAGGCTCTAGATTAATAGGTTAGTCCCAAAAATAATATAAAACAACATATTAATGCATATAAAACATCCAAAACAGATAATATAGTAGCATGGAACAATAAAAAATTATAGATACGTTGGAGATTTATCACGCATGGTTTGAAGTTTGTGCCACAAATGCATCATATTGTTTGGTGCATTATCACTTGCTGGTGTTTATTGGATTCTTGTTTCTTTTGGGTAGCAACGTGTGCTGGGAACGAGTTCGAGGATTCCGTTGAGTACCTTCAGGAAGATCAAGAGCAGTTCGAGTCAGAAGATCTCACACGCAAGATGATCATGACCTTGACAACGTTTCTTGCTTGTTATGCCTAGTTGAATCGTTTCCATCGTTCTTCACCGCTGCGTACCACATGATAATTAAGCCTTCAAACATTGCCATGAAACCTCTAACCCTTCACCTCCTAGCAAATATTGTTTGGCTAAGTTAGCGCTTTCTCAACCACTTGATAGTTTTGCTAGTTGCACGTGCAAGCTGGTCCATGTGATAACATGGGAAATTTTATTATCATCTTATTTAAATGCTATTTTATTAATGCACCTATGTACTTGGTAAAAGGCGGAAGTGCTGGCCTTTGGCTAGGCGATTTGTTCCGCTTTTGCCGCCTTAGTTTCGGCTACCATTGTTTTATTCCATAACTGAGCGCTCCTAACACGTTCGGGGTTGTTATGGGGACCCCCTTGGTAAATCGTTTAGTGTTAAGGCTTGTATGGCAAGACCCAACTTTGCTTCTAAATTTGCTAATAACTTAATAATAAAGCATAGGGAATAGCTACCCCGAGGAGACTTAACCAACCCCGGGCGAGTGCTCCTCATGAGTGTTGGTCAAAAACGGGCAGACTGTGGGCCCACCGTAGGGCAACTCGAGGTTTGGTTTAACTCGTAGTGTGACTCATCTGTCGTGTCCTCAGAACGAGATACACGGCTCCTATTGGGTTCGTCGACACGTCGGGCGGTCTTCGTGGACTTGTCTTACCTTAACGATATATCTTTTGCATCGGGATTCCCTTGAGACTTTGGGTTTTTCTCAGAGTTGAGGTTTTCCATTAAGGAATCCGACAAGATTGCGAGTTTCGTGATCAAGGATTTCTATGCGACCTGTGGTAATTTCTTAAGGATTAGTTGGAGCACCCCTGCAGGGCTAAATATTTCAGAAAGTTGTGTCCGCGGTTATGTGGCAACCATGGAAACTTTGTTAACATCTGGTTCTAGATAGCTTGAAGTAACTTAATTAAAACCTGCCAACTGTGTGCGTAACCGTGACTATTTCCTTCAGAGCTCCTTCACTGATCGAGAACACGACGGTGTTATGTCTGACATAAGTAGGTGTTCACGATCACTTAGTTATTATGCTTAGTCACGACTGACATGCGTAGACCACTCAAATTACTATTGTTCAACGTAAGGTAGCCACTATAAATGCTTAGTTTACTGCAAACTCAAACACATACCCCATCCTCACCTAATGACTTAGTTTGATTCGATACCAAGGTCATGAGATTGCTAAGTCCTTGTGGCTCACAGATTACTACAACCACACACACGTACAGGTACCGCAGATACATATGCTTCCGAGGATACCCAGCTGAAGTGCGAGTTTGACGAGGACAGTGGCCGGCTATACGTGACGTATCCCAATGACTAGAGGTCTTTTGTCGTGATCATGGGCCTAGTGAGGCGGGAACATTGCTTTTGTCATTTATCTTGTCCGTAGTCGGACCCTGCTGTTGGGGATATTACCTGTGGGTAACACACCCTTAATGGGCCAGGTCACCAAAGGGGGACTCACCTTTAATTATGCGTTCAATGGCCCAGGAGATGTAGGGCGGTTTAGAAAAATCGTGCGGAGGATGGAACATCAAGGAAGCTCCTGATCGTGGGGAACACATCGACTTAGAAATAAGGAAAGCTACCAAGAGTAGGATGGCAGGACTTTGTAAACCCTAGGGCCTCGACATGTATATAAAGGCGAGTCCGAGGGAAAGGTCAGGCGAGTTAGAGAGAACCGAGAG
Source organism: Hordeum vulgare subsp. vulgare (assembly GCF_904849725.1). NCBI lineage: Eukaryota > Viridiplantae > Streptophyta > Magnoliopsida > Poales > Poaceae > Hordeum > Hordeum vulgare. The sequence continues at coordinate 349,049,717 of NC_058521.1, forward strand.
CTAGGTTTGGCGAGTTACGCCTTCCCTGTAATCGAAACCACCATTAATCCACACAAAGCAGGACGTAGGCTTTTACCTCTTCACGAGGGGCCGAACCTGGGTAAATCTGAGTCTCGCTTTCGCTCACCCCCTTTGAGTCGCCACCAAGGTGCGATGGCTCCATCTCTAAGTCCTTTCATGAGGACATCTGCCGTGACAAAACCATGACAGTTGGTGCCCACCGTGGGGCCTGCGCACGGTGGATTTGAGTTCTCGAAGGGAGCCCTATCAGGGTTAGAAAGCTATGCGGTCGGCATCATGACTAACAGCTGCCACGGGAAGTACTACATCGACAACTCGCTGTGGGAATCGGAGGCCGATTTTGTCGAATCTGGCTACCGAGTCCCCTTCGGCAAGATCAACATCTTCATCGGCATGATCGGGACGCCTGTTCCTAAGCCGGACACCTCCACTGACATCGTCGAGCCGGCCAGGTACATCCTCCCCGTTACACAGCAGAACAAGAGTTGCCAGGTTTTCGTCGGTTTTACGCAGGGAGGCGACGCGCAAGACGAAAAGGTGGGCCAGGAGATCACCCCTGTCAATTCCGATGGCGAGTCATCCATGGGAGAGACGGAGTCGATCCACCCTCTTGAGGAAGGACAGCTCGGGGGCTATTGTTGGCAATGGATCCCGAAGTCCTCAAGAGGTCTCGCCGGCAAATCGCCATCTACATGGTGGGGTCAGCCCAGCCTCATCAGAATCCGACTGACAACAACGAGACCGGGGGGAACATCAAATCCCCCAGTGCAAACCATGACGGAACTAGCAGCGGAGATAGCCAGTCTTATGGCAACCCCGATTACATCTGAAAATCAGGAGTCGGTCAATGCCGAGCTATCCAAACTGCGGGAGGCGATGGCCAAGGCACATCGCGACATGGAAGCAAAAGCCGCCAGGATCAAGACACAGTGAGCTGCAGTCGCCGCAGAGACCGAGCGGCTGAACACCAAAGGTTGGCGGCTCGAGATACAGCAGCGCGCGTCTGACGCCGTCCATCAAAGGAGACACAATGGGCGTTTCTGGGCCGACTTACACGCAACTCGCCTTTTTGACACTCCGCGCACCCCCGGGGCGGGTCCTGATCGGCCTTTACAAACCGCCCCGAGGGGAGGAACGGTTCCACCGCCCAATCCGCCGTCGGCTCAGCCCATGGACGCCCATGTGACTCGATTCCAGACACCGCGGGGTCACTTCTCAAACCCCGTCGACAATGTGCTGGCAGCAACCCGCCACCTGGAGTCCCTTCCGATTTACGGAAACACCCTGGCCGAGATAGAAGCTAGAAACACCATCGAGATGCTGAAAACGGTCGTGGTTCAGCACGCGTAGTATTCCCATAGCCTTGATCGGCTCCACTCCACGCCTCAGGCAAGTCACACCAGAAGTCGCCACGAGGATTTCCCCGCAGTAACCAGCGGGCCGCGGCGGCTCCCCCAACACGATCCGCTCGGGATGCCCGACACACGAGCCCAGGATATTGTGGATGCAGCGTGGGCCGCGCGGCACATGGAGCCAACGACCGTGGCGTGTCAGGCCTACCCGGCTTACATACCTTCGCCGCCCACGCCCTTGGACGGCGGGGGCAAACATATTGGAGTATCATTCCTCGCGCCGGCTTTGCGCAACGAGCGCATGCCAAAGGACTTCAAAGGGCCCAGGAAGGTTCCCAACTACTCGCCGGATCTTGAGCCTGGGTCATGGCTCGAGAGCTATGAACTCGCGATGGATATGCTTGACGTAAGCGAGGCGGTCTGCGCTAAATACTTCACTATGATGCTCGAAGGGACGGCACACACTTGGCTGAAAAACCTACCGCCCAACTCCATCAACACTTGGGCAGAGCTGAAGGAGCGCTTCATCAAGAACTTCAGAGGTACCTGCAAGCGCCCAATGACTATCGTCGACTTACAACACTGCATCCAGCAGCCAGATGAGTCGGCCCACCATTGGACCCGACGGGTTGCGGAAGTTATCCATTCATCGGAAGGCATTTTGGCGGCTCAGGCGGTGTTGATCCTAGAGAAAAATTGCCATTACAAGCCTCTAGTGCTGAAACTAGGGAGACTTAAGCAAAAGGTACAAGACATGGGCGAGCTAATGGACGCCCTTACCAGGTACGCTGAGTCAGATGACACCAAGGATCCTGGAGAGGGCGACGTTAAAATTGGAGCCGCCCGCAAGGGCGAGTTACAAAAAGGCCAATCCCAGTTTCAGAGCCGGGGCAATAACCACCAAGGCAGGCATGGCAAGAAGCGGCAACAGGAAGGTCCTACGGAATTTGTTGCTAATACTAATACTGGCAACGCAAACCCACGTCAGAAGAAGCGGGGCTTTAGTGGGAAGAAACCACGTAACTACCATGAAATGCTTAAAGGCCCGTGCCCGCAGCACGCCACGGCTGATGGACCGGCAACTCACTCGTGGGAGGATTGCTACGTGATGCAAGAATTTCAGGCCCAGACGCTCAAAAGAAGTCAAGGCGGCGAGCAGGGCCAGCGGCAGGAGCAACCTGGCGCATCCGGGTCACGACAGGTCACGTTCGGAGGTTTTCGCAACCAAGGACCACAGGGCGGGTCGCAACACAATGCCGGTCAGTTCATAACCAGCAATACCACCCACCGGGAATATTCCAACACCCCCCCACAAGGATACCCCCAGCGGCAGGAGGATCGGGGCAGGTTCCAAAATAACCCCAAAGAGTTGAACGGCGGGCAATACCACGTGTTCACCACCAACACCTGTAAACGGGATCACAAGGTGCAGCATAGAACTTTCGTAGCTGAGCCAGCGCTCCCTCGGTACCTTCACTAGTCAGAGCAACCCATAACATGGAGCCGGGAAGACCATCCACCCCGAGTCGACAACCCTGGTGACTTAGCCCTGGTCGTGGCTCCCCAAGTCGGGGGATACACCCTCTCCAAAGTCCTCATGGACGGGGGTAGCAGCATCAACATCCTATATTTCGACACTTTCCGGCGGATGAACCTCCTAGAGAAGGACCTGATGCCATCATCCATGGTCTTCCACGATATTGTCCCTGGTAAGTCGGCATACCCGATTGGGCGGGTCAAGCTTAATGTGGCTTTTGGCACGGAATCAAACTATAGGAGCGAGTCCCTCTTGTTCGAGGTAGTCAAGATCAAGAGCCCCTATCATGCGCTGTTTAGATGGCCAGCTTACGCCAAGTTCATGGCCCGCCCCATGCTATGTTTATCTCAAGCTCAAGATGCCTGGACCCAAGGGTCCCATCACCGTCCATGGCGACAGGAAAATAGCCCAAGAGTGCGAAGAAGGAGATGCGGCTTATGCCGAGTTAGCTTGCGCGGCCGAGGAGCTCAAGTTTCACCAATCCCATGTCGACCCGGCGGACATGACGCCGCTCAAAAGGACAACTATCGATTCTGAGCCGCCCCTCAAGTTCAAACCAGCGGACGACACCAAGGTTATCGATTTTACACCGGGCGACTCCACCAAGCAGTTCACTATTGGGGCGGGTCTCGACCCCAAATAGGAAAGCGCGCTCATCGAATTCATCCGTGAAATCGGGACATCTTTGCATGGAAACCTTCTGACATGCCGGGTGTACGGAGAGAATTCGCTGAGCACCATATCAATAATGACCCTAAGGTTAAGCCAGTGCGGTAGTACCTCCGTAGGTTTAATGAAGAGCGCCGTAAGGCGATTGGAGAAGAAGTAGCCCAGCTCCTTGCCGCTGGGTTCATCATCGAGGTTTTTCACCCAGAATGGCTGGCTAACCCGGTCCTGGTACTCAAGAAGAACGACACTTTCCGCATGTGCATTGATTACACGGACCTTAACAGAGCTTGCCCAAAGGATCCGTTCGCCCTTCCCCGCATTGATCAAATTATTGATTCGACGGTGGGTTGCGAACGTCTGTGTTTCTTGGACGCTTATTCAGGATACCACAAGATAAAGATGGCGGTGGCGGATCAGGAGAAGACATCCTTCATAACCCCGTTCGGATCTTTCTGTTACGTGTCCATGCCATTTGGGCTCAAGAGCGCGGGGGCGACTTACCAGCGCTACATCCAAAACTGCATACATAGCCAGATAGGCCGTAACGTCCACTCTTACATGGACGACATCATGGTCAGATCTCACCGCAAGGAGTCGCTCTTGGAGGATCTCAAAGAAACCTTCGACAACCTGCGTGTTTACCAGATGAGGATTAACCCCACCATGTGTGTTTTTGGTGTCCCTGTGGGGAAGTTATTGGGTTTCTTGGTGTCAGAACGTGGCATCGAGGCCAACCCGGAGAAGATTGAAGCAATTACTTCGCTTGGGAAACCAGCCGACGTTAACCAAGTACAGCGCATGGCGGGTCAAATCGCGGCCTTGAGCCGTTTCATAAGTTGCCTTGGGGAGAAGGCCATCCCTCTCTACCAGCTGCTCAAGAAAACCGATCGTTTCGTATGGACAGATGAGGCCAACGAAGCCTTCGAAGCCTTGAAGCGTCAATTAGCTAACCCGCCAGTGCTGGAGGCTCCGGCAGACAAGGAACCTATGCTCGTGTACATTGCGGGCAATTCCAAAGCAGTCAGCGTGGCAGTAGTTGTCGAGGGAAAGGAAGAAGGAAAGGAATACCCCGTCCAAAGACCGGTGTATTTCATCAGCGAGGTCCTCACCCTCTCCAAGCAACGCTACCCACATTGGCAAAAATTGGTTTTTGGGGTATTCTTGGCGAGTCAAAATTTGAAACATTACTTCCAGGAACACCCGATCACGGTCGTCAGCTCCGCCCCCCTCGGCGACATCATACAGAACCGAGAGGCTACTGGACAGATTGCCAAATGGGCCATCGAGCTTGGACCCCATCAGGTGCGGTATACGCCTTGGACAACTATCAAATCTCAAGCGCTTGTGGACTTCATCAATGATTGGACCGAGTTACAAATCCCTGAGGAAAGACCAGATCTTACATATTGGACCATCTATTTCGATGGGTCCAGACAGTTGGAAGGCTCGGGGGCTGGTGTGGTGATAACTTCGCCTCGCGGTGACAAGTTTTGCTATGCCCTCCGGCTCATGTTCCCATGTACTAATAATGCAACAGAATACGAAGCTTTGCTCCATGGTTTGCGACTCGCCGACGAGATGAACCTCACACGAGTGAGATGCTTGGGCGATTCAGATCTGGTGGCGTTGCAGGTTTCTGGCACCTGGGATTCACGAGACCCTCTGATGGCGGCTTACAGACGAGCTGTGTCATATGTGGCGGGTCATTTCAATGGCTATCAAGTGGATCACATCGACCGACGGCTTAACGAAGCAGTGGACGCTCTTTCTCGCCTTGGTTCGCAGCGTAAGCCGGTTCCTCCCAATGTCTTTTTGGATATATTACATAACCCTTCAGTAAAACTGCCTTTGGAGGAAGATCTAGCGGTACCAGACCCCGAATCTCAACTCGTGGCAGCTCTCCACGCTACTCCAGACTGGGCGACTCCCTACATGGCGTATCTAACCAGAGGCGAGTTACCTGCCAACGAGTTGCTAGCTCGTCAAATCGTCTGTTGGTGCAAATCCATGGTCATACACAATGGCGAGTTACACAAACGAAGCACCTCAGGGGTATTTCAAAGATGTGTTTCTTCCAAAGAAGGATGTATGATCCTTAATGAGATTCATGCGGGCGACTGTGGTCATCATGGTGGGTCCAAATCCTTGGTTTCTAAAGCCTTCAGACAAGGGTTTTATTGGTTGACGGCTCACGCAGACGCAGAGGAGATCGTTCGCCGATGTGATGGCTGCCAAAAGTTTGGACGCCAGATGCATGTACCGGCTCAGGAATTGCGGATGATACCAATCACTTGGCCGTTTGCAGTCTGGGGGCTTGATATAGTCGGTCCCTTCAAAATGTCTTCCAACAAAAAACCCATCTGTTGGTGGTGGTTGACAAATTTACCAAATGGGTGGAGGCAGAACCTGTTAGCAGTTGTGACGCTGATACAGCCGTCAAATTCTTGAAGAAGCTGATTTTCAGGTTTGGAATCCTCATAGTATCATTACTGACAATGGTACTAACCTATCCAAAGGCGCAATGCAAGAGTTCTATTCACGAGAGCATATCCAACTTGATGTTTCCGCGGTTGCACATCCCGAGTCCAATGGACAGGCAGAGAGGGTGAATCAGGAAATATTACGGGGGATTAAACCTTGGCTCATGGTACCTTTGCAACGCACACCAGGATGTTGGGTTGAGGAGTTGCAATTAGTACTATGGAGTATCAGGACGACTCCAAACCGCTCCACGGGTTTTACTCCTTTCTTTCTGGTCTACGGGGCAGAGGCGGTGTTACCAAGTGTCATCAAACATGATTCCCCACGAGTCGCCGCCTACGTGGAGCAGGACAACGAGTTGGCCCGACAAGACTCGCTGGACGCCTTGGAGGAGGAACGTGACTTGGCCGCGTCACGGTGGGCGATTTACCAACAGGACTTGCGCCGTTATCATTGTCATCGGGTCAAGAGCTGAGCTTTCCAAGAAGGCGACTTAGTGCTTCGTTTGATTCAAGATCATGCCGGTATGCACAAGCTGTCACCTCCATGGGAGGGACCATTTGTCGTCAGCAAGAATCTTCGGAACGACTCATACTATTTGATGGATCTTCGCCCAGATCAGCCAACTACGGAGGTTGAGACAACTCGCCCCTAGAACATAGCCCATCTGCGGCCTTACTACACTTAGAGCCATGAGCTCCCTCTCTTTCCTTTACCAGTTTTTAGCAAATTGTAATCCATGAATTATGAAAGCAATAAAGCCGGCACCCACAAATTTCGGGGTCCTTTGCCGTTTCAGGTTTTGAAAGCATGAGTCTTTATTGTTCTATAAGTCGCCCAAACATGGACGCTATCAAAGTCAAAGAGCGTAAGTCGCCATGCCGCACTTGCTTCAAAATTGGGCTTTGATAAACCGCCAAAGAGGACCAACGTTGCCAAATCGCACGGTTCAAACATAGGCGCCTTATATGGTTTTGAGAAGTAAACCGACTTACTTGTGGGCTTCTAGTCCCCAAGTCGTTTTGCAGTAAGAGCGTATACGCTTCTGTAATCCTATGCCTGGTTTCTTCCTAAACCATAGGTCACTTGGGGGCTTCCACTCATTGAGTTCAGCCTGAATACCCTCTTGGCTAGCAAAAAATTACCGCATTACAAATGGTTATACTGGACTATGTGTTGAACAAGTCACCACATGGACCTATGTCCTCGAGGCGAGTCAATCCGTTATTTGGACCCTGAACTCGTCTTGGTTAAAACATAAAAGGTACCGGCCAGAGTCACACATGGAAAATAGAGAAACCATTGGTTCATTGAACCTCCTTCAGAGAAGCTTGACTTGTGCCTGATCAGCCGGTCTAAAACAACGAGGCTTTTTTGCAAAAGCTTCCTAAGGGTAACACTAGAGTTTTGCAAACTCGTCTTATCCTATCGAAACTCATTGAGTCGATAATTTTTTTACTTTGAGCTAGCTTTTATTGTAACTCGCCCCGGCTCATATTTCTCGCCGTAACCTGGGGGCTGATTTATCTCTCGCCATATCCCGGGGGCTAATTTATCTCTTGCCATGATCCAGGGGGCTAGTTTATTCCTGGACATGCACTTGCTGAATCGGCTGCTGTTTTCCTAACATACCAGGACAAATTTTGAGACATTTCTTGGTTTATGAAAAAGTTGCAGGCGAGTCATGCATAGGATTCAAGGACTACAAGTGGTTCTATCCAAAAACAATACGGCATGTTTGGTGTTACACACACACTAGCAAGACTATTACATGGCTCGCATGGCCAAAATGGGTATCATCCCCTAGTACAGGAAGGATCCATGGATGAGTTAGGCCGCCGCCGAGTCGCCTTGCTTTGAGCTCTCCCTGCCTTCAATTCGTAAGTCGCCCAGCTTCCAGTTACACTTGGACAAGGCAATGAACTCATCTTCCTCATCAAGGAAGAGATACAGGTCCAAGTCAAGATCAAAAGGATTCCTGGGACGACTAGGAACCAGGCTAGCAGTTTCATATGCAGGAGGCGTAACCTTCTTTTTGTTCTCGTCATAGGCGGCTTGGTACTTCTTCAGATCCAAACTGGCTGCCAGTTGAGTCGCCGCATAGCGAGATTCTACGATGGTTCGGTGATAGTCCATCTCGGTGAATTCTGACCCATCGTCTTTCAGCTCGGGGTAGCCGACGACTATTTCTTCGGTTTTGAGCTCTGGGGCGTACGCTAAGCACCGACTCAAGGTGTTCAACACTCCCGTTCGGGCGGCTGATCTCTTTAATTCCTCTATTTGAGGAGGCAGCGTAGACAAGAAGCCAAGCATTTGCTTGATGGTCATTATTGGTCCCTTGTTGCCCATCACTGCCTTGATTGATAACAAGCCCCCGGTGTACAGCTGCTTAGCAAAGGTATATATGGCTCTTAACTTAAGTAGGAAATCGTCTGGAAGGTTGACAGCTCATGCGTCTGCAAAGGGGACATCAGTATTTGATAATTTTTTATCCCAAATTGGTTAGTCAAATGAGTTCAAAGATAAAGCTTACCAAACATGGCGACTGTCATATTGGACACATGCTTTTTAAGCCGGTCAGCTCCTGTTGGGCGGCTTCCAATTTCTCCTCTGCGTGCTCAGCACGCTTCAGGATGGCGGCTTGATCGGCCTTGGCTTTCTTCTCAATTTTTTTCTGATCGGCCTTCATCTTTTCTAGATTAGCCCGCAACAAGTGGAATTTTGTCTCCAACTCGGAGTGAGCATCCTGTTGTTCGGCCAGGTTTTTCTTTAAATCGGCTACCATCGACTCAGTCTGTGCCATAGACTCCTGCACATTATATTTGGGGAGACAAGTCTCAGAATTTTTGCAAGCAATACTCCTGACACTTGGGGGCTAATGTATGATTTTTTTATCAAAAGTCATATCATATGCAAGACCCGGCTCATCTTCCAAAAGATGACCCGACCCTTGGGGGCTACATGTTGAAGTTTTTCTAATACAAGACCTGGCTCATCTTCCAAAAGATGACCCAACCCTTGGGGGCTACAGGTTGAAGTTTTTCTAATACAAGACCCGGCTCATCTTCCAAAAGATGACTCGGCCCTTGGGGGCTACAGGTTGAAGTTTTTCTACTACAAGACCCGGCTCATCTTCCAAAAAGATGAGCCGGTCCTTGGAAGGCTAATGGGTACATGAATACATCAACATACCTCGTGTTTGGTCCTCATAGTGCGGAGCAAACTTTTGCTTAGTTCAAAATCCCTCTCTAGATGACTTGTGAAGCCAGAGCAAAGCTGGTCGAATTCCAGCTTCTCCTATTGGGGGAGTTTGAGGGGTTCTGCGTCGTCATCAGGGGAAAGGCGACTCGCCTTTGAAGTATGCTTGGAAAGCATGGCAATTGGGGGAGTGGAGTAGCCAACGCCAGTAACCACGATGTCTGGATCATCAGTCGCCTTGAGAGGGCTTGGCGGGTTACTCTGACCAGCGATCTCCTTCAAAATGACGGGTGAGTCATCCCGGGCATCGGGAATATCGCCCGCAGGAGTGTCACAAGACGCCGTTTGCTCCTCTTCAGCCTTAGGAACAGAGGTGCTCGTGCCTAAGGCATCAGATGTTCGATGAGCAGAAGGAGAGTCACTGGTATTTCTTCTCTTCGCTTGTGCCCTGCGACAAAAGCACCAAGGTTAAAAACACATGTCATTGTTTAGGAAAATGGGGTTAACAAAGAAGACTTACCCTTGCAAGTGAATCATCGGCGGGAGAGCAGATATGGCCGAGTCGCCAGATGTGGGAGGAGAAGTCTGACAGAACAAAGACTTGAAATTCACAAAGTGGCGAGTCATATTTCACATTACAAAATATATAATAAAACAAGAATGTACTTCGCTGGTGCGTTTCCGACCGGCTGTCGTCTCGGGCAGCCTAGTGATCAAGTCGCCAGAGCGACTACGGGCCTTGCGTGAGGGGGTAAATCTTGCTTTCTTCAAAAGGAAATCAGGGTCCATATAAGCATGAGGGTGAGACATGGGCACTTTTCTACAGATCCGCCTGGCTGGTCTTGGGGAAGAAGAAGGTGAGTCGGAAGAAATGGAAATTACCTTGGCTACATCATTCTTGCTCTCATCATCGTCGCCCTACACATCAGGATGTATGGTGTAAACTTAAGTCGGAACACATAGATAAGGAACAAGGGAAAAACCTTACCTCTGAATGTGCCTCGTCTGCATGAGAGTCGCCAACAAAAGATGAATCCTTTGTGGCGGTTTTCTTTTTGCTCACCGTCTTTTTCTTTTTGGTTGGCACCTTGGTGGACTTCGGGGCAACAATTTTGGGGGCCCTCCGCCAAAACAAATCGGTTTTCTGATGGATGGAGGCAAATCTTAAGCCACAAAAGTTGTTAAGTATAAAAAAGACAAGCGGCAGCTCAGATTCTTACTGGTGGCACCGGGTTGGCACGACAGAAGGCTTTAATACCGATCTTGGCGCATTCTTCCAGAGACTCGCCGGTCAGTTTCTTCATGACTCCGACGATTTCGCTCTCTGAGAGCTGGCGGCGACTGGCGCGCTCTCGATGGTCTACTGTGTCGTCGTAATCATACATCAGCCCGTCGCGGTGACTCAAGGGAAGGATATTCCATTCTATCCAGCAGCGGAACAGGTCGATCCCGATGAGTCCGTTGTTGTTTAGGAATTTCAAATCGGAGATGAGTGGGATAAACTCCGACTCTTCTTCTTCTGTGAGCTTGTCAGGGAATTTGAAGTCCATGGGTAGGCGGTCTGCTCTGAAGCCCGGGAGAGGGTTTTCGCCTGGTGGAGAAGAGTCTTGGTAGTAGAACCATGACTCGGCCCAACCTTTGGGATGGCTGGGCAAAAGAACTATCGGGAATCCACGTCCGCGACGTCTGTGGATGTTAACTCCTCCAAGCTCGTGGTTGGGACCGTTGGGGAACTCAGTCTGGCGGTTTAGATGGAAGAAGTTCCAGAACAAGGGGATCATGGGTTGTCTCTGCAAATACACTTCACAGAAGACCTGGAACTGGCATAAATTGTTGATGGAGTTGGGTCCTAGATCTTTAGGATGGAGGTTGAGGAAATGCTGGACGTCCTAGAAAAACTTTGACCCAGGCGGCTTAAATCCACGCTCAAGGTAATCGGTGAAGATCACTACTTCTCCTGGAGTGGGGTTGGGGGTCAACTCTCCCGGGGCGGTTCTCCGACCAATGGTTTCCTTACTGTCGAGGAGACCCGCCTTAACGAATTTCTCAAGCATGGCATCGTCGACTTTGGTTGGCAACCAATCATACCTCGTAATGGCCATGACTACAAAAAATGAAGTACGAGGCGACTCAGTAAACGACTAGGGTATATTCTAACCCGCCGGTATGGGCCTACGGTGTTCACAAAAGGTTTGCTAACCGCCAAATGGTTGACGTGCATCGTAGCCTGTTATTTGGGCGACCTACGAGTGTATCTTCAAGGGTGTTCTAACTCGCCCTTCGGACTGGAAGAGAAGGCATCATGGCTGTAGTAATAAAACTAAGTCGCTATGAAGACTGAAGCTAAACGGCGACTCTCAGAAGTGTTGTTTTCCTTATAAATACTCTCAACAGGTGAACAAACATGCTTTTACAGATGGGCAGTAAACTGTGGATCTACGGACGGATTAAAATATAAAGATATTACCTAGAGTAATGGTGATGAACTATGCACATAACACAACTACGGTGCTGGTCAGCAGTATGTGGATTAAACTGGCAGGAGGACATGGTTAAGTACCCGAAGCCTGTTACTACCTAAAGCCAATCACTGGAGCAGGGAACTGATCTAGAGCAGTTCAAGGTGTTCATTGCATTAAGAACTAGTTTGCAACAATCTATGGTCATGGCGTTCTTAGACTAACCCTAAGAGGGGGAAGATGTGTACCTGTAAACAGGAGATCGTCGCTGGGGACGAATGCTCGGAGCTTCGTGTTCCTTGGCGCCCGGAAATTCGCGGTCGGTGGAGAAAGCCCCCGGAGCTGGAGACGACGTCGGGGCGCTGGTGCTTGGAGATGACGTCGGAGAGTTGGCGCTCGGAGCCAAGGTGCACAGGGAACACGAAGATGAGATGGAGGTCACTTTCCCCCCATTTCTCTTGTTATTTAAAGGGCAGGAACGGAAAATGAGGTTGTCGAGGTGGAGATCGAGGCGACAAGTCAAAGACCGCGATGATGGTGCCTAGATTTTCTGGATAAGCAATTATGGGCAAAAGATCTGTTGATGGTTATAGTGTTGAGGGCCCTGGAACCCAGGGGATGAGGTGACACCATTTAATACTATATGGTGACTCAGGATAAGTACAACGGATGGCGACTTAACATTCACCGAAGGTTGGAAATGAGGAGAGTCGCCCCAAGATTATGGGAGTTATTGGCACGAATGAATTCACGACAATCTGGGGCCTAATGTTGGGGATATTACCTGTGGGTAACCCACCCTTAATGGGATGGGTCACCAAAGGGGCGACTCACCTTTATTATGCGTTCAATGGCCGAGGAGCTGTAGGGTGGTTCAGAAAGATCGTGCGGAGGATGGAACGTCAAGGAAGCTTCTAATCGTGGGGAACACGACGACTTAGAAATAAGGAAAGCTACCAAGAGTAGGATGGCAGGACTTTGTAAACCCTAGGGCCTCGACCTGTATATAAAGGCGAGTCCCAGCGAAAGGTCAGGCGAGTTAGAGAGAACCGAGAGCTAGGTCAGGCGAGTTACGCCTTCCTTGTAATCGAAACCACCATTAATCCACACAAAGCAGGACATATGCTTTTACCTCCTCACGAGGGGCCGAACCTGGGTAAATCCGAGTCTCGGTTTCGCTCACCCCCTTTGAGTCACCACCAAGGTGCGATGGCTCCATCTCTAAGTCCTTTCACGAGGACATCTGCCGTGATAAAACCACGACACCTGCCTTCTGAATGATTTGAATAAATGTTGTGTGGATCTTGTAAGTTAATTTGTGGCGAGTGTAAGCCAAATCTTGTACTCATCCCTCTTGTATGTATTGCAATGTTTACCAGTCTTGCGAAATGCTTAGATGCGCCCCTTTCCCCTTTTGAGGCCTCGCCCTCAAATATGGAAAGAGCCGCATCTTGGACGTTACAAGTTGGTAATCAAAGTCGTACGACCATGGGAGCCTTTGGTTGATCGAACTTGGCCAAGTCGAGTGTAGTGAAAAACTATTTTGAGTCTTAGTTATATCAGAGAGTAGGTTTACTTTTACTCCTCTTCTATGCTCTCATGAGGTTCACGACTTAGGAAATTTTGATTCTACTCCTCTTCTCGCTCAAATTTTATTTAGGATCATGCGAATATTTTGGAATCTATATGATACCGATGTGACGGAGTTCTGACTTGGTGCCTCCTGTCTGACTTGATTTCTTCCGGGGATTTGAGCTCCAGGGGATTCTTGAGCACATCGTTATCGTTCAGATTTTTAGTATCTCAGGACGGAGGATGTTCGAAATTGCTTCTATACTAGTAGTGGCGAGAGGATTCCGGCATCCCTAGTACTGGTGCAGAGCGTTCAGATGTACTGCCTTACTTAGTATCATTGTGTTTTCGAGGGTCTGAGATAGATGAGTTTCCGAGATTTCTGGTTATGTGTTGAGGGATGTGATACACTGGACGGGTTAGTGTAATTTCTAGGAGTTGAGTGATGGATTTTCTCCTTTTATCCGTGGACCCGGTTGCATGAACAGAAATTTTGGAAGTTCTTAGGTGAGAATTCCATTAGTAACTTAGGAATTCTTTCATCAGTTGTATGTTGGGAATATACATTTGTTCTGAGCAATCCTAGCTCATACTCTACATTTGCAAGTGGCTTAATTCAGATGTTGTCGATAGTAATTTTGTGGAAGCATTCTTACTAATTTTAGTTCGAGTGCAGTCGCTAAGAATTCTTGTTCAGATTATTTTCTGTCCATTGAATCAGCTTCATCTTTGAATTTTCATCTCTGGTCTAATGTTGTTGTCCGTCTCCAGGACGGCTCCACCAACTCGCTAGAATCCGGGTCATGAGGGTGGGCAGTCAAACCCTCCACCACCACCTCTGCCCCCTCCTCATGAGTCATGACCAACTGTGATGGCTGAAACCAATGCAAATACTCAAATGTTGCTGCAGTTGTTGGCAAGAGAGGTGATCTTGCTTATCAGTTAGAGCTTCCATCCAATTTATCCAATGTGCATGACATGTTTCACGTCTCTCAGCTCCGGAGATGCTTCAAGACTCCCAACCGAACTGTTGACCTCCAAGACATTGATCTCCAGCCCGACCCATCCTATCATGAGTATCTTGTAGAAAATCTTGAAGAGACTGAGCGCAAGACCCGCAATAAGTCAATCAAGTGCCTCAAGGTTCGGTGGCCACATCATTCCGACAAAGAAGCCACTTGGCAACACGAGGACCTCCTCCGTTTCGAATACCCAGAGTTCTTCCAGTCCTAGATCTCGGGTCGCGATCCTCTTGTAGTGTGGGAGAGTTGTAACAGCCCCAATGCAATACCTTCCCCCTTTTGTACATCTTTACTTGTTTGGCAACCTTGTTAGGTTTTATGAGAGGTCGAATAAGATTAATCTTGTCTTCTTTTCTGTTGCATCATAGCATCATTCATCTTTGTTTTGTGTTGCACCTTGGTGTTTGGAAGTGTGAGTGCAACGTGTGAAAGTGGCATGGGATTGTTGTTGTGATTTGGGTGCAACAAGATTCCTCTCAAAACCGCTTCTTTCATTTTATTTTAGTGGAAGATTTAGAAGTTTTTGTTTTGCTTCCAATAAAATGTTCCCCTCTCCTAAAAATCTTCTTATTATTTGTGGAGTGCACCCCCTAGTTTGGTTTTATTTTACTTTTGGTTTTAACTAAAATACTGCCTTATTATAAGAAAACTAATTTATTTTTTGTTCTGCTAAAATGCCCAACTTACTTTTTTATAAAATGTGGAATGTTTTTAGTAGACCAAAAGTATTTTTTGTCTTCCAAATCTTTTACTTAACCCGTGTGAATTATTCAAAACCTGTTCTGTTATTTTTTTTAAAAAGCTTTTAACGCAGAGAGGGAGAGTAACCAGGCCCATGTCCTGTTGCTTTCGGCCGAGAGCGTGGCTGGTAACTCGCTTCTTCCTCCTTTCGACGTCAGCACAGTACGAACCCCATGGCCACTGTAGATGGGACTTTTCCCTCGATCAGATGGCTCCGAGCGCCTGAATCGAGCTATTTAGTAGCCCCAGCTCCTCTATAACCCCAACCCTCACCGTTCCCCTCCTACTCTCCCTCCTAGCACCGTCGGAGCGAGCACCGCACCACCACCACTCCATGTTCGGATGCTGCTCCAACTCGTCACCGGCGTAGCTATCACCCCTCTTCTTCCCCGACTGGACCAGGAGCACACGGACGTCAAGGGGGTTCCGTTCCCGCGAATACCGGACGCCAAGGACGACTACCTCGACATCCCCGACGACTAGCACTTCTTCCTCCTCCGGTGGCCTCTTCTGCACCATATAGTCGACGTCCTCCCCTCTGCATCGCGCAAGCCCCTCTTCTCCTCCCTCTCGGTCGGGCGCACCCCCGCTTCCCTTGCCTCCTTGCTAGCCGCCGCGTTAGGCCGAAGGCCATCGGAGTTTGCACCGGTGGTGAGCTGGAGCTGCAACGTGTGCATGCATGCGTGCATGGGCTCGTAGTACCCCCCTGCTTCGTTCCAGCATGGCCCTCCGAGTGGTTCCCCGCGTAGCCGTCGACGAGAGTGTGTGTTTGCACCGGCAGTTCATCGCCGGCGCCTCTCTGTTAAGCAGGGAAGTCGCCCCATTTATTTAAGTCAACTAGGGTGGATCCTCCTCTCTTGGCAGATCCACACCTAGCCCGCTGGTCGAGCGCAGCGCGAGAGGCCATGAGGTCTCGGGTTCGAGTCCCACACGCCACCCCTTTAATTCTGTGCTTTTGTTTCTCGTGTGTACTAGATAGTAGATTCTGTATAAGTGGAGTGTTTCCCCTGTTCCAGTAAGAACACTACCCTACCGAAGTGTCAACTAAGCCACCACAGCGCCAATAGGTGCTACCTCTTGAGCTTGCGTTGGTTTTCCTTTGAAGAGGAAAGGGTGATGCAGCAAAGTAGATAAGTATTCCCCTCAGTTTGGTTGAGAACCAAGGTATCAATCCAGTAGGAGGTACAAGCAATGCCCGAGTCATAGTACCTAAACAAATAATCAAACTCTTGCACCCATAGCTAAAAAGGGTTTGTCAATCCCTTCAGATTTATTTGCAAGGATGAGATCTGTTAGAGATAGATATAAAAGATTGCGAAAAGAAAAGTAAATAAATTGCAGCAAGATATTTTTGATATTTTTGGTTTATAAATCTGAAAGTATAATATGGAAAATAGACCCGGGGGCCATAGGTTTCACTAGAGGCTTCTCTCATAAAGGAAAATAATACGGTGGGTGAAAAAATTATTGTCAAGAAATTGATAGAAAAGCAAACAATTATGAAGGTATCCAAGGCAATGATTATGCATACAGGCATCACGTCCGTGTCAAGCAGCCCGAAACGATTCTGCATCTACTACTATCACTCCACACATCGGCCAACTCTTGCCTGCATCTAGAGTATTAAGTTTATGAAGAACAGAGTAACGCATTAAGTAAGATGACATGATGTAGAGGGATAAACTCAAGCAATATGATGAAAACCCCATATTTCTATCCTCGATGGCAACAATACAATACGTGCCTCGCTACCCCTACTATGTCACTTGGTGAGGACATCGCGATATTGAACCCAAAACTAAGCACTTCTTCCATTGCAAGAATTACCAATCTAGTTGGTCAAACCAAACCAATAACTCAAAGAGATTTGCGAATATATGAAATCATGCATATAAGAATTCAGAAGAGATTTAAATAATATACATAGATATTCTGAACATAAACTCACAATTCATCGGATCTGGACAAACACACTGCAAAAGAGTATTACATCGGATAGATCTGCACGGAGATCATGAAGAACATGTTATTGAAGATCAAAGAGAGAGAAGAAGCCATCTAGCTACTAGCTATGGACCCACGGGTATGTGGTGAATTACTCACGCATCACCAGAGGGGCAATGGAGTTGATGTAGATGCCCTCCATGATCAATTCCCTCTCCAGCAGATTACCGGAAAAGGATCCCATATTGGATCTCATGGGAACAGAGCCTCCCGACAGCGGAAAAGTATTTTCGTGGCTCTGTTTAGCGATGGGGAATATTTGGGAATTTATAGGCAAAAGAATAGGGTTAGGAGGCCTGCAGGGGACCCACAAGCCAGGGGTGTGACCACCCCCCTAGGGCGCATCCTGTAGGTTTGTGGCCTCCTGGCAGGTGCCCTGTCCCTACTCCAAGTCTTCTCGGTTTCTTCTGGTCCAAAAAATCATTCCGGAGATTTTGTTCCGTTTGGACTCCGTTTAATATTCCTTATCTGCAATACTCAAAAACATGAAAAAAATAGAAACTGGCACCAGGCTCTAGATTAATAGGTTAGTCCCAAAAGTAATATAAAACAGCATATTAATGCATATAAAACATCCAAAAGAGATAATATAATAGCATGGAACAATAAAAAATTATAGATATGTTAGAGGCGTATCAAGCATCCCCAAGCTTAATTCCTGCTCGTCCTCGAGTACGTAAATGATGAAAACAGATTTTTTGATGTGGAATGCTACCTAACGTATTTATTCATGTAATATTCTCTATTGTGGCATGAAATTCAGATCCATAAGATTCAAAACAAAAGTCTAATATTGACATAAAAACAATAATACTTCAAGCATGCTGATACGTCCAAAATGTATCTATATTTTTTTATGGTTTCATGCTACTTTTAAGCTTTTGATAATTGTTTTTATATTAAGTTTATGATTTATTTGGACTAACTTACTAATAGTTCCAAAATTGCGCAACGTTCTTGTTTTACACTTTGATGTGTAGGAACTATAAAAAATAGAAGAGAAAACCTTGTTGGAGTGGGACTCTGACTTTCCTGAAATCTGTCCCCCTACAGATTTTATAGATCGTCTGTTTCCGCCTCGACGATGAAATTAAATGGAAAAATAATACATGTGAAAGTTGTGGGGACTTCTATGATGATAACTCGAGACATATAATTCGGCCCATTTGGAGTTCGGACGCTCTAGGAAAGCCCATTTTACTAGAGGACAAATATGTGATTACAGGATTACGGGAATCGGTGACGTGATTGAGTCCAACTCTTACATATTAGATAGATCCGGCCAAGCCACGACTTGGGGACCTCATTAGGGCTGAGAGGGGTTCCTAGGAAGGTTCTAGAGGTGCCCAAGAGCCCTTGTATCAAAGGGGCATCCATCGTAGGGCCAAGGATTATCGTCCCGACTCATATAAGGAGAGGAAAAACCCGATTTCTCGAGCACCACCAAGAGCTATGAGATTTCCTCCTCCGAGGCAGCCGCCTTGGGGTGGAGAACCACCTCCATACCAGCACCATCTCCAAGGAAGAAGGGGGTCAAGGTTCGCTGCCCCAAGGGCCGTGGCCGCCGTCGGCCGCCGTCTCCTCTCCGGGCTGCACCTCTCTGTCAAGCTCTTGCTCTCCATGGCCATGTGTGAGTAGTCTTCCTCGGGGCAGAGGTCTTCTACAGTAGTTATGTGGTTAATTCTCTCTTCCATGATGTGATCTTGATTGTGATCATAGGCTATGTTAATCTAGGGTGATCCCATGATGTTTCCCCTTCTTCTATGTATTGGATTGATGTACTTACTTGATCTTATCTAGTATAATCCCCAAGACCATGGCGACAGCGGTCTATTGGACATGGACTAGAAGAATATTTTCGTGAGTGATTTCCTCTTTTGTGAATTGATTGAAGATTGAGAGTCTCTTGGTGCTTGTCTTTGACTATCCTTGCGATATGTTGTGGTGACTCTGGTACTCTCTTTGGATGGCCGCGGTGACATTGGGAAATCAATAGATGAGAACTACGAACTCTGAGGTATGCTTTTGTAGCCCTACATAATTCTCGTCCTCTCTTGATCACAAAGGAATAAACTCCAAGTACATCTCCATTGCATGTTTTAGTGGAAATATCATGTGATTAGATTATGTTAATGTTGTTGGGAGTTGCCACTAGTGAAAGTATGAAGCCTAGGCCTTGTTTTCCACCATTGAACACCGTTTACTTTCAGTTTTGTTTCATGTTTGCTTGATGCCATTTATATTTTATATTTACAATACCTTGTTTTACCATCCATTTCACTTGCCTTTTAACATCTCGTCGCCGAACTAGTGCACCTATACAACTGACAATTGTATTAGGTGTGTTGGGGACACAAGAGACTTCTTGTATCTTAATTGCAGGGTTGCTTGAGAGAGACCATCTTCAACCTCTACTTCCCTGAGTTCCATAAACCTTAGGTCATCCACTTGAGGGAAATTGCTACTGTCCTACAAACCTCTGCGCTTGGAGGCCCAACATAGTCTACAAGAATAGAAGCGTGCATAGACATCACATGCTAATAAGGCATTTGCTTCCTTTCAAAATAACATGGACTTAGAAAGTTATCCCAACAAAATCATATGGTCTGGCTATGCTCCATCTCCACCACACAAAGTATCTAAATCATGCACAACCCCGATGAAAATCAAGCAATTGTTTCAAAATTTTTATGTCCTCAAACCTTTTCAAATCTCACGCAATACATGAGCGCGAGCCATGGATATAACACTATATGTGGAATGCAGTATGGTGGAGGTTGCAAAAAAAATGGAGAAGATAGTCTCACATCAACTAGGCATATTAACGGGCTATGGAGAGGCCCATCAATAGATATCAATGTGAATGAGTCGGGATTGCCATGCATCAAATGCACTAGAGCTATAAGTGTATGAAAGCTCAAAAAGGAAACTAAGTGATTGTGCAGAAGATGAAATTCCACTAGTTATATGAAAGTGACAAAATAGGAGACTCTCTATGAAGAACATGGTGCTACTTTAGAGCACAAGTGTGGAAAAAGATAGTAGTATTGTCCCTTCTCTCTTTCTATCATTTTTTTGGATGAGCTTCTTTGGCCTCTTTTACTTTTTTATGGGCTTCGTTGGCCTCTTTTATTTTTTGTAAAGTCCGGAGACTCATCCCAACTTGTGAGGGAATCATAGCTTCCATCATACTTTTCTCACACGGGACAATGCTCTAATAATGCAAATCATCACACTTTCATTTACTTACAACTCAAAGATTACAACTCGATATCTAGAACAAAATATGATTCTATAAGAAATATGGAAGTGATGGTGTGTGTCCTAAAAAATGGGACGGCGGTGTTGCATGGCAATATATCTCGGAATGGCTATGAAAATGCCATAATAGGTAGATGTGGTGGCTGTTTTGAGGAAAATATATTGTGCGTGTTTTGAGGAACGTGGGTTTAATGTACCGGTGATAGTTGTGTGGTCCTAAAGAGGCTAGAAAAGGTGGAAGGGTGAGAGTGCATATAATCCATGAACTCAACATTAGTCATAAATAATTCACATACTTATTGCAAAAGCCTATTAGTTATCGAAGAAAAATATTAGACGCATGCTCCTATGGGAAGGGTTGGTAGGAGTTAACCATCGCGCGATCTCGACCACCACACAAAGGTTGACAATCATTAAACAAATCATGCTCAAACTTCATCACATAACGGTTCACCATACGTGCATGCTACGGTAATCACAAGCTTTAACACAAGTATTTCTTATAATTCACAATTACTTACTAGCATGACTCTCATATTACCATCTTCATATCTCAAAACTATATGCAAGGAATTAAACTTCTCATCATATTCAATGCACTTAATATGAAAGTTTTTATTATATCCCTCTTGGATGCCCATTATATTAGGACTAAATTCATAACCTAAACCAATTACCATGCCATTTAAAGAACTCTCAAGATAATATAAGTGAGGTACGAGAGTTTAATAATTTCCATAAAACACCACACCGCCGTGCTCTAAAAGATATAAGTGAAGCACTAGAGCAACATAGCCTAGATCAAAAGATATAAGTGAAGCACAAAGAGTATTCTAATAAATTCACGATTCAGCGTGTCTCTCTCTCAGAAGATGTGTGCAGCAAGGATTATTGTGTCAAACTAAAAAGTAAATACTCATATCATACAAGACGCTCCAAGCAAAACACATATCATGTGGTGAATAAAAATATAGCCTCAAGAAAATTTACCGATGGATTGAAGACGAAAGAGGGGATGCCTTCCGGGGCATCCCCGATCTTAGTCTCTTTGGTATGCTTGAACAAGTCTTGGGGTGCCTTGGGAATACTCAAGCTTAGGCTCTTGCCACTCCTTATTACGTAGTCCATCAAATCTTTAACCAAAATTTGAAAACTTCACAACACAAAACTCAACAAAAAACTCATGAGATCCGTTATTATAAGAAAAATAAATCACCACTTTAGGTACTGTTGTGAACTCATTATTTATTTATATTGATGTAATATTTACTGTATTCCAACTTCTCCATGGTTCATACCCCTGACTCAACCCATAGATTCATCAAAATAAGCAAACAACACAAAGAAAACAGAATCTGTCAAAAATAGAACAGTCTGTAGCAATCTGTTTACTTCGAATACTTCTGTAACTCCAAAAATTCTGAAAAATTAGGAAATTTAGGAAATTTAAAATCAATCTTTAAAAAATAATTCAGATCAAAATCACGTTCCAGTGAATTTAAAAAATTCCTGGAATGAGAGCAAAAGTTTCTGTTTTTCGGCAAAACCAACTTGCAAACACCGTAGACCATCCCAAACGTCTTACTTGTCTCAAACACTAATTAGGACAAGAAAACACAATTATTACAAAGGTAATAATGTGTGAAACACTCAAAAAGATAAGAAAAAACAAAATCAAAAAATAAAATTGGGTTGCCTCCCAAAAAACGCTATTGTTTAACGCCCCTAGGTAGGCACAATGCAATAGATCTAGGTTTTATCATGTTTGGTATGCAATCCATAAGTAGCTATCATAATAGATTCATAAGGTAATATTATTGTATTTCTAGCAAAATGCTCCATGACTTTCCTTAATGGATCTAATATTTCCTTCTTTATATCAATAATTGCACCAATCGTTCCAAGGAAATGTCTACCAAGAATAACAGTGAAATCTACGGGCACATAATTCATATTTGCAACAATAAGAACATCATTAATCCTTCCCGTAGGTTTCTTGATTGTAGAATTCGCTAGATGCAAATTTAAAGAGCAATCATCAAATTCACGGAATCATAGCACATCACATAAAGTGTTTGGAATCGTGGAAACGCTAGCACCCAAATCACACAAAGCATGGCACTCATAATCTTCGATTTTAATCTTAATAGTAGGTTCCCACTCATCATAAATCTTTCTTGGTATAGAAACTTCCAACTCAAGTTTGTCTTCAAAAGATTTCATCATAGCATCCACATTATGTTTAGTAAAAGCTTTATTTTGATTATAAGCTTGCGGGGAATTTAACATGGATTGCAACAAGGAAACACAATCAATCAAAGATCAACTATCATAATTAAAGTCCTTGAAATCTAAAAGAGTGGGATCATTGATATTTAAAGTTTTGACCTCTTCCATCCCACTTTTATCAATCTTATCATTAAGATTTATAAACTCTGAATCATTGGGACGCCTTTTAAATAAAGTTGAATCATCTCGAGTCCCATTGTTTCAAGATTTATACTAGAAAAGAAAGATTCAATAGGTGTCACATCAATCACTTTATGATCTTAATCATTATTATCACGAGAAAACAGTTGTTCAAGCCATTCACGCTTAGCACGTATTCTAGCGGTTCTTTCCTTACACTCATCAATAGAAATTCTCAACGCTTTTAAAGAATCATTAATATCATGCTTGGGTGGAATAGATCTAATTTTCAAAGAATCAATCTCAAGAGAAATTTTATCAATGTTCCTAGCCAAATCATCAATCTTGGGCAATTTTTCTTCAATCATAGCACTGAAACCTTTTTGTGATCTAATGAATTCTTTAATATTATTCTCAAAATTAGAGGGCATCTTATTATAATTTCCATAAGAAGTTTTGTAGGAATTGCCATAATTGTTACAAGAACTACTTGGAAACGGCCTAGGATTGAAATTATCTCTATGCGCGTTATTGCCAAAATTGTTCCTACCAACAAAATTCACATCCATAGATTCATTATTATTTCCAATCAAAGAAGACAAAGTCATAGCATTGGGATCAATAGGAGCACTCTTACTAGCAAAAAATTTCATTAATTCATCCATCTTTCCACATAAAGTATTTATTTGTTCAATAGCGTGCACTTTTTTACTAGTAGGAGATCTTTCGGTATGCCATTGAGAGTAATTTTCCATAATATTATCTAGGAGTTTAGTAGCTTCTCCTAATTTGATTTCTATAAAAGTACCACCCACGGTGGAATCTAAAATATTTCTAGAAGGAAAATTCAATCCCACATAAAAAATTTGTATAATCATCCATAAACTAAAACCATGTGCGGGGCAATTCCTAATCATTAGTTTCATCCTCTCCCAAGATTGTGCAACATGATCATGATCAAGTTTCTTAAAATTCATTATATCGTTCCTAAGGGAGATAATCTTAGCGGGTGGAAAGTACTTGGAAACAAAAGCATCTTTACACTTATTCCATGAATCAATACTATTTTTAGGTAAAGATGAAAACCAAGTTTTAGCACGATCTCGTAGTGAGAAAGGAAAAAAGCTTGAATTTCGCAATTTCATCATACACATCTTTCTTCTTTTGTATATCACACAACTCAACGAAAGTATTTAGATGGGATGCGACATCTTCACCTGAAGGCCAGAAAATTGTTCTTTCATAACAAGATTGAGCAAATGGCATTAATTTCACAAGATTCCGGACTAGTGGCGGGAGAAATCAGAGTACTAATAAAATCATTATTATTAGTAGTGGAAAATTCACCTAATTTGGTATTCTCTTGAGCCATCGTGACATAGAAAGCAATCTAGGACACAAGCAAGCAAACGAAAAGACGAACGAAAAAAGGGCGAATAAAAAAAGGCAAATCGTTTTGGTATTTTCTGAAAATATTTTTAGAAGTGGGGGAGAGGAAAACAAGAGGCAAATGGCAAATAAGTAAATGCAAGAGATGAGTTTGTTATGGGTACTTGGTAGGCTTGATCTTGCTATGTATCCTCCACGGCAACGGCGCTAGAAATCCTTCTTGCTACCTATTGAGCTGGCGTTGGTTTTCCCTTGAATAGGAAAGGGTGATGCAGCAAAGTAGATAAGTATTTCCCTCAGTTATTGAGAACCAAGGTATCAATCTAGTAGGAGGAACAGGCAAGGCCCCAATCGTAGTACGTACACAAATAATCAAACTCTTGCACCCAATGCTAAAAAGGGGTTGTTAATCCCTTCAGAGTTATTTGCAAGTATGAGACCCGATAGAGATATATATAAAAGATTGCGGAAACAAAATTAAATAAATTGCAGCAAGATATTTTTGGTTTATATATCTGAAAGTATAATATGGAAAATAGACCCCGGGGCCATAGATTTCACTAGAGGCTTCTCTCATAAAGGAAAATAATAGGGTGGGTGAACAAATTACTATCGAGTAATTGATAGAAAAGCAAATAATTATGAAGATATCCAAGGCAATGATTATTCATATAGGCATCACGTGTGTGTCAAGTAGACAGAAACGATTCTTCATGCACCACTATTACTCCACACATGGACCAACTCCTACCTGCATCTAGAGTATTAAGTTCATGAAGAACAGAGTAATGAATTAAGTAAGTTGACATGATGTAGAGGGATAAACTCAAGCAATATGATGAAAACCCCATCTTTTTATCCTCGATAGAAACAATACAATACGTGCCTCGCTACCCCTACTATGTCACTGGGTGAGGACACCGCAAGATTGAACCCAAAACTAAGCACTTCTCCCATTGCAAGAATTACCAATCTAGTTGGCCAAACCAAACCAGTAACTCAAAGAGACTTGCTAAGATATGAAATCATGCATATAATAATTCAGAAGAGATTCAAATAATATTCATAGGTAATCTGAACATAAACTCACAATTCATCGGATCTCGACAAACACATAGCAAAAGAGTGTTACATTGGATAGACCTCCATGGAGATCATGAAGAACATGGTATTGAAGATCAAAGAGAGAGAAGAAGCCATCTATTTACTAGATATGGACCCGTAGTTCTGTGGTGAACTACTCACGCACCATCGGAGGGCAATGGAGTTGATGTAGATGCTCTCCGTGATCAATTCCCTCTCTGGCAGATTACTGGAAAAGGCTCCCAGATTGGATCTCACGGGAACAAAGGCTCCCAGTGGCGGAAAAGTATTTTCGTGGCTCTATTTAGCGATGGGGGAATATTTGGAAATTTATAGGCCAAAGAATAGGGTTAGGAGGCCTGCAGGGGACCCACAAGCCAGGGGGGCACGACCACCCTGCTAGGGCGCGCCCTGCAGACTTGTGGCCTCCCGGCAGGTGCAGTGCCCCCTACTCCAAGTCTTGTGGGTTTCTTAAGGTCCAAGAAAAATCCTTTTGGAGATTTTGTTCCATTTGGACTCCGTTTAATATTCCTTATCTGCAATACTAAAAAGCATGGAAAAAATAAAAACTAGCACTAGGCGATAGGTTAGTCCCAAAATTAATATATAACAGCATATTAATGCATATAAAACATCCAAAACAGATAATATAATAGCATCGAACAATAAAAAATTATAGATACATTGTAGACGTATGAGTAGGTCGAGGGTTCGAGCCCCTCGCATGCCCCTTTTTATTCCGTTTTTTTCATGTGTTGCGCTTGCCTGCATTGTTAGCATAGGTAGTATTACTCCCGTGTTAGAGTTGCTAACCGAGCCCAACTCAGTGGTGCTTGCGTCTCTTGTGTATAGAGAGGTGGTGGTTCGACCCCCACTACTCCCTCTTTTATTTTCCTGTGTTAGATGTTGTAGTGTGCCACTCGCAAGTGGGCTAGAGGGCCCACATGTCATCCATTGAGCGGGCCCTGGTGTGTATGACCAGCGGGACCCCCTGTGATATTAATCTGTGTTGTTATTGTTTTTTTGTGTGGTATTTCCTATTTGGAATATATCCATAATTGGAATATGCAAAATACGGCATATGCTAAATGAGTGACTGATTTGACATATAAATGATTTAGGATTTAGAGTAGTTTTTCTTTTCTATTTTGTGGTAGTTTTATGCATACACGTATGGTGGTGTGATATATGATTTTGGGGTAGAAGAACTCAAGGAATCCAATGGTGTCGTTGGATTCCACTTTCGAGCAATTTTGCAAAAGTGCCATTTTGTGATGAGGCTGCATTTTGTCACTTGTGTAGGATTATTTCTGTGCATGCTTTGAAGTTTGTGCCACACATGCATCATATTGTTTGTTGCAGTATCACTTGATGGTGTTTATTGGATGCTTTTTATTTCGGGTAACAACGGGTGGTGGGAATGAGTTCGAGGATTCCGTTGAGTATGTTCAGGAAGATCAAGAGGAGTCGAGTGTGAAGATTTCACACGCAAGATGATCGTGACCTTCACACCGTTTCTTGCTTGTTATGCCTAGTTGAATCATTTCCATCGTTATTCACCGCTGCCTACCACGAGATAATTAAGCCTCCAAACATTGCCATGAAACCTCTAACCCTTTACCTCCTAGCAAATATTGTTTGCCTAAGTTAGCGCTTGCTCAACCACTTGATAGTTTTGCTAGTTGCAGGTGCAAGCTGGTCCATGTGATAACATGGGCAATTTGATTATCATCTTATTTAAATATTATTTAATTAATGCACCTATATACGTGGTAAAAGGCGGAGGCCCGGCCTTTGACTAGGTAATTTGTTCCGCTTTTGCCGCCTTAGTTTCGTCTACTTGTGTTTTATTCCATAACTGAGCGCAACAACACGTTCGGGGTTGTTATGGGGACCCCCTTGGTAAAACGTTTAGTGTTAAGGCTTGTGTGGCGAGACCCAATAACTTAATAATTAAGAATAGGGAATAGCTACCCCGAGGATACTTAACCAATCCCGGGTCATTGCTCCTCATGAGTGTTGGTGCAAAACAGGTAGACTATGGGGACACTGCGGGGCAACTCAAGGTTTGGTTTAACTCGTAGTGTGAGTCATCCGTCGTGTCCTGGGAACGAGATATGCGGCTCCTATTGGGTTCGTCGACACGTCGGGTAGTCTTGCTGTACTTGTCTTACCTTAACGATATATCTTGTGCATCGGGATTCGAGTGAGACTTTGGGTTTTTCTTAGAGTTGAGGTTTTCCATTAAGAAATCCGATGAGATCATGTTTTTCATGATTGAGGATTTCTATGTGGCCTGTGGTAATTTGTGTTGGATTAGTTGGAGCACCCCTACAGGGTTAAATCATTTGGAAAGCCAGGCCCACGGTTATGTGCCAAATATGGAAACTTTGTTAGCATCTGGTTGTAGATAACTTGAAGTACCTTAATTAAAACCTACCAACTGTGTGCATAACCATGATTGTTTCCTTTAGAGCTCCTTCTAGGATGGAGAACACAGTGGTGTTATGTCTGACGTAAGTAGGTGTTCAGGATCACTTAGTGATTATGCTTAGTCACGACCGACATGCGTAGACCACTCAAATGACTCTTGTTCAATGTAAGTTAGCCACCATAAATGCTTAGATTTCTGCAAACTCAAACACATACCCCATCTACACCTAATGACTTAGTTAGATTCGATACCAAGGTCATGAGATTGCTGAGTCCTTGTGGCTCATAGATTACTACAACCACCCATAGGTACAGGTACCCCAGATACAAATGCTTCCGAGGATACCCAGCTGAAGTGGGAGTTTGATGAGGATAGTGGCCGTCTGTACATGACGTATCCCGATGACTAGAGGTCCTTAGTCGTGATCATGGGCCTAGTGAGGCGGGAACATTGCTTTTGTCGTTTATCTTGTCCATAGTCAGACCCTGCCTTCTGAATGATTTCAATATATGTTGTGTGGATCTTGTATCTTAATTTGTGGCGAGTGTAAGACAAATCTTATACTCATCCATCTTGTATGTATTGCAAAAAAGGAAAGGGCCGCATCTTGGACGTTACAACAAGTTAAACCTAAGAACACTTGTAACAAAGGCAAGAAAGTTTCTTCATATAGTAACAACAATGCTAAAGCTAAATCCAATAATGTTATATCTAGTAGCTCTCTTGATTCCACTAATGATTCTCTTAGCCAAGTTACACTTGAGCAAGAAAACAATTTATTGAAAGGGATTATAGAGAGTGGTGTCTTCAAGAGTCTTGCCGGAAGTAAACAATTTGAGGAAATTGTGCGCAAGCAAGGAGGACATCGGAAGAAACAAGGTGTTTGCTACTTCAACGTCAACAGAGATGATTGGGAAGAAGGTCCATATCCCATTCCTAAGTTTGTTCCCCAAGAGGAGAAGTATGATTCTACTCCTCCCGAAGGAACAAGCTCACAAGACAGCCTTCTACCACAAGACCACAAGGGCAAGGGAAAGCTTCAATATGACATTGACTTATTCGAAGAAGAACCCCAAGTCAAGGTCAAGTGGATTCCCAAGGACATTACTAGCACTACCGCATCTAGTGCTACCACAACTCCAAGGATTCCCATCTATTTGATGTGGATCCCCAAGAGGAAGAACTAGAAAGTTCTTGAGGGGTGACTCCGCCAATGAAATTCACTCTTATTCATTTTGGCAAGAACTATATGAAATCAACCTCAACCATATGCATAAGCTCAAGGAGTCACATATTCCCTCAAAGGTAAGCAAGGAACAAGGTAATTAATGCATCTTTGGACATCATCCCATGTGTGTCTCACTCCATGTCCATAGATATTCTTGCATATGTTCCTTTTGCTTTGGGACTAACCCATGTAGGTGAGAAGAGTAAGAAACAACAAGGATTGCTCCCAACTCAAGATGATCTTCATTAACATTGACTATCCACCACTACTTCACCTACTTGAAGTCTTCTACGACAACAGCCAAGGTTAGTTTATCCCTCTTAGGGGGGATGTCATATCAAGGGGGAGCTTTACTCTAAATCTTGAGTATAAGAATATCCTAGGGATACGAACACATTAATGCTTATGTAAAAGTGGTAACCCCACTTGTGCTTAACAATTTGTATGACCTCTGATCTAGTATTCTTACTTGGCTCTTAAGTCAATATACTCATATATAGATGACTTTGTCATCGCCCAAGTGCTTGATAGCTGCTAGGATGTTTGTGCATGCTCAACATATTTTATCTATCATCTTATTGTGTGAGCATGTTGGTATGCATGTGTTTGCTCATTCAAGGACATCCAATTGTTGTTATTTGGCTCTTGATTTATGTTTTGCCAATTGGTTGGACAAGAATTCCTAGGACCTAGTCTAGCTATCTATGATATCTCATCTCAAGTTCTATTCATGCTTCATCACAAAATTGAACAAGCACTTGTCGATCCCTCTATGTGATGGTTCACTCGGAGTTACATATCGTCAAAGGCTGCCTTCCATAACCTCTTTGAAAATCTCGGTGAAACCAACTCCACAAACTCGGTTCCACAAAATTTCCAAAGCTGATCTGGTTTTTCAATTTTGGTACCATCTAAATCACAAACTCGGTTACACCGAGTTTCCCTGTCGGCTCACAGTAGAGGAACTCGGTGACACCAATTTTGTAATCCCGGTGATACCGACAACGAATGAGTATATATTCCAGCGGACGGGTCTTTGAATTCATATCATCAAAAACATTTAACCTCAAAACCCTAAGCTACCTTGAGGACCCGTGGTCATCGCCTTTGCCTCCCCGAGCGCCTCCACCATTGGGAATCACCGTCATCGACAGAATCTTCGCCACCGTCACCGCCGTAGCCGGACCACCACCAAGTTACGGTACGGATCTGATCTCCTTCTGCGTTCCTCTATCCAACTCATATGCATTTGGAAATTTTATCTTCAAGCCACCATATGCAAACCCTTCCCTTCGACCCGAGTATCTCGTAGCATGGAGGAACATGAAATTTTGGATCTGATATGATGCAACATGCAACTCAGTGAGACCGAGTTTGTAGAATCAGTTCCACTGATTTCCCTTTTAGGGTGCCTGAGAAGCAACTCAGTGAGACCGATCAGATATTTTCGGTCCCACTGAAACAGACTGCCAAGTTTTTGTTACTCGAGTAAGCCTTCTCGGTGACTCTGAAATTGGCAACTCCGTGCCACCGATTTACATCCTGTAGAAGATCATACCCTAAGTTTCAGACTTCAAATTTGGAAAATCCTTCTGTGTTTTGTGATGCTCAACCCATCTTCCTTCCCTATACCTACTTCACAGGTTTGCTGGTTTGCTGCTGAGTTTTTGCTTGTCTGCCAAGATGTTTAGATCTGAAGATAGCCAAAATGATTTCAGAGAGAAGTGTTGAGACAGGGTCATGCACTAGTCCTGAGAACACTGACTCTGACCCTAGAGCTTACAGCTCCCATGGCTTTCCCAAGGCAGCTGCTGCCTCTTGAGCTTGCGTTGGTTTTTCCAGTAAGTATTTCCCTCAGTTTTGAGAACCAAGGTATCAATCCAGTAGGAGAATCAAGCCCAAGTGTCTAGAGTACCTGCGCAAACACAAACAAGCTTGCACCCAACGCTATAATGGGGTTGTCAATCCCTTCAAGATTGATTCCAAAGTGAGATCTGAAGGCGGAAAGTGCAACGAAGTAAAAGTGTAAGGCTGAAAATATGATGCAAAGTAGACCCAGGGGCCATAGTGTTCACTAGAGGCTTCTCTCAAAATAGCAAATATTACGGTGGGTGAACAAATTACTGTCGAGCAATTGATAGAACCGCGCAAAGTCATGACTATATCTAAGGCAATGATCATACATATAGGCATCACGTCCGAGACAAGTAGACCGATACTTTCTGTATCTACTACTATTACTCCACACATCGACCGCTATCCAGCATGCATCTAGTGTATTGAGTTCATGACGAACAGAGTAACGCCTTAAGAAAGATGTCATGATGTAGAGGGATAAACTCAAACCAATGATGTAAACCCCATCTTTTTACCCTTGATGGCATCAACATGATGCGTGCCTTGCTACCCGTTCTGTCACTGGGTGAGGTCACCGCACGGTATGAACCCAAAACCAAGCACTTCTCCTATTGCAAGAATCATAGATGAAGTTGGCCAAACAAAAGCCTCAACTTGAAGAGAATTACAAGGATATGAAATCATGCATATAAGAGATCAGAAGAAACTCAAATAAGATTCATAGCTAATCTGATCATAAATCCACAATTCATCGGATCTCGACAAACACACTGCAAAAGAAGATTACATCGGATAGATCTCCATGAAGATCATGGAGAACCTTGTATTGAAGATCCAAGCGAGAGAAGAAGCCATCTAGCTACTAGCTATGGACCCGAAGGTCTATGGTGAACTACTCACGCATCATCGGAGAGGTCATGGTGTTGATGAAGAAGCCCTCCGTATCCGAATCCCCCTCCGGCAGGGCATCAGAACATGCCCCGGATGGGATCTTGCGGAGACACAAGCTTGCGGCGGCGGAAAAGTATTTTCGTGCATCTCTCGCGTAGTTTCAGATTTTTCGGGAATTTATAGGCGGAAGAGGTAGGGCAGACGAGCCACACGGGGCCCACAAGCCTGCTAGGCGCGACCCCCCTGGCTGCACCTAGGGGCTTCTGGCCTCCCCTGGTGGCCTCTGCCTTGGTTCTCACGTCCCCTACGTATCTTCTGTTCTGGAAAAAATCTTTTCGGAAGTTTTATTCCGTTTGGACACCGTTTAAAATTCTCCTCTGAAAGGGGTCAAAAACACGGAAAAACAAGAACTGGCACTTGGCACTGAGTTAGTAAGTTAGTTCCAAAAAAGATATAAACGGCATACAAAACATCCAAAGTTTGACAAGATAATAGCATGGAACCATCAAAAATTATAGATACGTTGGAGACGTATCAGCAGCCACCATGCAGAGGAAGAAAATGAACTCAGATGAAGAAGACTCAAACTTTGTGCCATAGGAAACTTTAGCTCCTCCAAAGGCTCCTAAGAAGACTGTCAGGAAAGAGTACACAAGACCTGCATATGTTAGAGCCCCTGCGTTTGCAAAGCAAAGCACGACACTCTCCACTGATAAACCTACCAACAAGGCTGGTGTGAAGAGAGCCAGGAAGAGGGTAGTTCATGTTGTGGGGAGACAGACTTATATGTATGAGGACCGTGAAGATGATGCTGACGAAGATGAGATCCCAGTTCCTCCTAAGAAGAAGAAGCTCATGGCTGATGCCATGCCCATGAAATCTCCTCCTAAGCCTCCATCCAAGGGTAAAAAGGTTGTAGCTCATAGGAAGACAACAAAGGGTATTCCTCCAGCTGCCAAGGAGAAAGGCACTGCTTCCAGTGCCTTTGTTGCAGAGGAAGAAGATGAGAATGCACCTATTCTCAGAAAGCTCCCACCAAATCTACCCGTGCACAATGCGGCTCACCCAATAGCTGAAGATACGAGGAAGAGGAAAGACACAAGTTTGAGGAAATGGAGAGTTGCAGATCCATATGCCATAAGGAGAAGAACTAATGTTGATCCAAGGTTTCACACCAAGGAACAACAAGATTTCTATGAGACTATCTTGTATGGCAAGAGTCCAGCTGCCAGTGATATGAGATATGTTGACTGGGCTTACATCAAAGCCAATGAAAATTTCTTTCTCCACGTGAAAGAAAATTTCAGGCTAGTGGACATTGAAGATTTTGTTGTGAAAGAGATGACCCCATGGAATGATGAGCTGATCATGCAATTTTACTCAACTGTTCATTTCTATGGAGATGGTTCTATTGTCTGGATGACTGATGGTCACAAGTATGATTCTACGATTAATGAGTGGGCCACTATCATTGGTGCCTCCAAGCAGAAAGAGAGTGATGTTGATGTGGATTCTGAAGCAAAGATGAGCCACGACACCATGGCCAATATGTACAAGCCAATTCCTCACAAGTATTTGGCAAGTCACAAGATGGGCTCAATATACTTCTTGCAAGCAGGGATACCCTCAACTAACACCATTCTCAAACACACCTTGATGGCTAAATCAGGTGATGATAGGATGATTCGAGGACACTCCATCAGTCTGCTACACCATTTGGACTCTCACACTAGATTTAGAGTGATGGACTTGATAGTAGAGACTATCCAGAGGACTGCTTCTGATCAGAAAAGCTCTTGTGGATATTCCACATACATTCATATGCTTATCAATGCCAAGCTAGGAAAGTATGCATATCTTCTTGAGAGTCCCCATCTACCCCTTCAGCCAGAATTTGAAGATAATGTAGCGGTGATGGATGAACATGATCCCATCTCAGCTGCAACAAGAATGGCAACAGAGGTAGCAAAAGTTGAGGCTGCTAGAAATGAGCCACCACCAGTTCCACAACTCAGAACTCAAACTGAGCAAATGGCATTTCTAGTTAGCTCTGTTCAAGGTATGGAGAAGAACATCCAGGAGATACTGCAAAATCAGAAAAGCCTTGAGAGAGTCATGGAAACACAGTTTCATGTCGTGGATGTGAAGGTAATGGAGTTGACCACTATAGTCAAACAACTTCAACATGAAGTTGACTCAGTGGAAATACCACACCCATATGATGATGATGAAGATGATGATGATGAAGAGTCACCTCCTCTCACTACCACACGGTTCAGCACCCAGCCTAGATCAACTGCTGAACCTGCTCAGGAGACAAGACAGACTACATCAGCTCAAGCATATGCACCTTCAGCACCAACTCTAGATCAAGTACCTCCAGTATGCACTCTTCCATCTCCAGGACACCCAACAGATGCCTTCGTGGATGCTCTTCTGTCGACTCCGTGATATGTCCATTTTGCATCATGCTTTTATATCAATATTTATTACATTATGGGCTGTTCATACACATTATGGTACAATAGTTATGCCTTTTCTCTCTTATTTTACAAGGTTTACATGAAGAGGGAGAAAGCCGACAACTAGAATTCTGGACTAAAAAAGGAGCAAGTATGAGAGACTTATTCTGCACAGCTCCAAAAGTTACGGAGAATTGTTTTGGAATATATAAAGAATATTGGCTGAAAGAAATACCAAAGGGGACCCACGAGGAGGTCACAAGCCAGGGGCGCGACCTACCCCCCTGGCCACGCCCGGCTGGCTTGTGGCCCCCCTGCCAGGTCTCCGGTACCCATCTTTTGCTATATGAAGGGTTTTGACCTGGAAAAAATCATATTAGAGCTTTCGGGACGAGGCGCCACCGTCTCAAGGCGGAACTTCGACAGAACCAATCTAGTGCTCCGGCGGAGCTATTCCACCGGGGAAACTTCCCTCCCGGAGGGGGAAATTGAAGCCATCATCATCACCAAGGATCCTCTCATTGAGAGGGGGTCAATCTCCATCAACACCATCTCCTCTCCGAACCCTAGTTCATCTCTTGTATCCGATCTTTGTCTCAAAACCTCAGATTGGTACCTGTGGGTTGCTAGTGTGTTGATTACTCCTTGTAGTTGATGCTAGTTGGTTTATTTGGTGGAAGATTATATGTTCACATCCTTAATGATTATTAATACCCCTCTAATTAGGAACATGAACATGCTTTGTGAGTAGTTACGTTTGTTCCTGAGGACATGGGATAAGTCTTGTTATAAGTAATGATGTGAATTTGGTATTCGTTCGATATTTTGATAAGATGTATGTTGTCTCTCCTCTAGTGGTGTCATGTGAACTTAGACTACATGACAAGTTAGCCATTATTTGTGCCTAGGGGAAGGCATTGGGAAGTAATAAGTAGTTGATGGGTTGCTAGAGTAACACAAGCTTAAACCCTAGTTTACGCGTTGCTTTGTAAGGGGTTGATTTGGATCCATATGTTTCATGCTATGGTTAGATTTATCTTAATTCTTCTTTTGTAGTTGCAGATGCTTGCAAGAGAGGTTAGTCATAAGTGGGATGTTTGTCCAAGTAAGGGCAGCACCCAAGCACCGGTCTACCCACATATCAAATTATCAAAGTAATGAACGCGAATCATATGAGCATGATGAAAACTAACTTGACATAAATTCCCATGTGTCCTCGGGAGCACTTTGCTTTATATAAGAGTTTGTTCAGGCTTGTACTTTGCTACAAAAAGGATTGGGCCACCTTTCTGCACCATTTCTACATTTGTTAATTTCTACCCGTTACGAATTAGCTTATCACAAAACTATGTGGTACCGATAATTTCAGTGCTTGTAGAGAATACCTTACTGAAAACTGCTTGTCATTTCCTTCTCCTCCTTGTTGGGTTCGACACTCTTACTTATCAAAAGGACTACGATAGATCCCCTACACTTGTGGGTCATCAAGACTCTTTTCTAGTGACGTAACCGGGGAGTGAAGTGCCTTTGGTGAGTGGAACTTGGTAAGGAAAAATTTATGTACCATGCTGAAATTTACCGTCACTTGTCACTATGGAAAATAATCCTTTGAGGGGCTTGTTCGGGGTATCTTCACCCCGACCGGAAGAACAAAGGGATGCTCCTCAACCATATGCAACTACTAAAAATATTTATTACGAAATTCCTTCGGGTATGATAGAAAAATTGCTAGCTAATCCTTATGCAGGAGATGGAACACTACATCATGATTTGCATCTAATCTATGTGGATGAAGTTTGTGGATTATTTAAGCTTGCAGGTCTACCCAAGGATGATGTCAAGAAGAAGGTCTTTTCTTTATCTTTGAAGGAAAATCCGTTGACATGGTATATGCTATGTGATGATATTGGACCATGGAATTACAACCGATTGAAATTGGAATTTCATCAGAAGTTTTATCCTATGCATCTGGTTCATCGTGATCGGAATTATATTTATAATTTTTGGCCACATGAAGGAGAAAGAACCACTCAATCTTGGGGGAGGATTAAGTCAATGTTATATTCATGCCCCAATCATGAGCTCTAGAGAGAAATTATAATTCAGAATTTTTATCCTCGGCTCTCTCGTAATGATCAATCCATGCTCGACACTTCTTGTGTTGGTTCCTTTATGAAGAAAGATACTGAATTCAAATGGGACTTATTGGAACAAATTAAACACAACTCTAAAGATTGGGAATTCGATGAAGGTAATGAGTCAGGTATAAGCCTTAAGTTTGATTGTGTTAAATCCTTTATAGACACCGATGCTTTTCATGATTTTAGCACTAAATATGGACTTGACTCTGAGGTAGTAGCTTCATTTTGTGAATCCTTTGCTACTCATGTTGATCTCCCCAAGGATAAGTGGTTTAGATATCGTCCTCCCATTGAAGTTAAAGTGGTTGAACCTATTAAAGTTTAAAAAGAAACTATTATTTATAATGCTGATCCTGTTATTCCTACTGCTTATATTGTGAAACCACCCTTTCCTGTTAGAATAAAGGAACATGCTAAAGCTTCAACTGTGGTTCGTAAGAGTTGTGCTAGAGAACCTATACCTCCTAAATAAATTAAAGTTGAATCTAATATTGCTATGGTTAAAGGTCTCTTGGTTGATAATATTGATGGGCATGTCATTCATTTCTGTGATGAAGCTTCTAGAATTGCTAGACCTCATACTAAAGGTAAACATAGACCTATTGTTGGCGTGCCTGTTGTTTCCGTTAAAATAGGAGATCATTGTTATCATGGCTTATGTGATGTGGGTTCTAGTGTGAGTGCAATTACCTTTACCTTATACCAAGAAATTATGAATGATATTGCACCAGCCGAATTAGACGAAATTGATGTTACCATCAAGCTTGCTAATAGAGATATTATTGGACCAATTGGGATTGTTAGAGATGTTGAAGTCTTGTGTGGGAAAATAAAGTATCCTACTGATTTTTGTGTTCTTGGTTCCCCACAAGATGATTTCTGTCCCATTATATTCGGTAGAACCTTCTTGAATACTATTAATGCTAAGATTGATTTTGAAAAAGAAACAATTACTGTAAGTTTTGGGGATGCATCTCATGAGTTCAATTTCTCTAAATTTTGTAGAAACCCCGCGACAAAGAATTGCCTAGTAAATATGAAATTATTGGTCTCTCTTCTATCGTGTGCCTCCTACCGATCCCTTAGAACAATATTTGCTAGACCATGAAAATGATATGCATGTGAATGAAAGGAATGAAATAGATAAGATTTTCTTTGATCAGCACCCTATTCTGAAACACAACCTGCGTGTTGAAATGCATGGGGATCCTCCTCCACCCAAGGGTGACCCCGTGTTTGATCTTAAACAATTATCTGATACTCTAAAGTATGCTTATCTTGATGAAAAAGAGATATATCCTATTATTATTAGTGCTAACCTTCCAGAGCATGAAGAAAATAGATTATTGAAAACTCCGAGGAAGCACCGTGCTTCTATTGGATATACCCTTGATGATCTTAAGGGCATTAGTCCCACTCTATGTCAGCACAAAATCAATATGGAGCCTGATGCTAAACCAGTTGTTGATCACCAACGACGATTAAATCCTAAAATGAAGGAAGTGGAAAGAAATGAAACACTAAAGCTTCTGGAGGCAGGTATAATTTATCCTATTGCTGGTAGTAGATGGGTTAGTCACATTCATTGTGTCCCTAAAAAGGGAGGTATTACCGTTGCTCCTAATGATAAAGATGAATTGACCCCGCAAAGTTGTTAAATGATATAGAATGGTAACTAATTTCAGGAAATTAAATAAGGCTACTAGGAAAGATCATTACCCGCTACCTTTTATTGATAAAATGCTAGAAACACTATCCAAACATACACATTTTTGCTTTTTAGATGGTTATTCTGGCTTCTCTCAAATACCTGTATCAAAAGAGGATCAAGAGAAGACCACCTTTACTTGCCCTTTTGGTACCTTTGCTTATAGATGTATGCCTTTCGGTTTATACAATGCCCCTGCTACCTTTCAAAGATGTATTATGACTATATTCTCTGACTTTTGGGAATAGATTGTTGAGGTTTTCATGGATGTTTTTTCCGTTTACGGAACTTCTTTTGATGATTGCTTGAGCAACGTTCATCGATTTTTGCAGAGATGTGAAGAAACTAATCTTGTCTTGAATTGGGAGAATTGCCACTTTATGGATAATGAAGGCATTGTCTTGGGACAGAAAATCTCGGAAAGAGGTATTGAAGTTGAAAAATCTAAAGTTGATGCCATTGAAAAAATGCCGTGTCCAACAAATATCAAAGGTATAATAAGCTTCCTTGGTCATGCTGGTTTCTATAGGAGATGTATTAAAGACTTCTCTAAGATTTCTAAGCCTCTCACTAATCTTTTGCAAAAGGATGTTTCATTCGTTTTTGATGATGATTGTGTAGAAGCATATGAAATTCTTAAGAGAGCCTTCATCACTTCACCTGTTGTTCAACCACCTGATTG
Organism: Hordeum vulgare subsp. vulgare; assembly: GCF_904849725.1. NCBI lineage: Eukaryota > Viridiplantae > Streptophyta > Magnoliopsida > Poales > Poaceae > Hordeum > Hordeum vulgare. The sequence goes on from NC_058521.1 coordinate 349,088,318, forward strand.
GAACCTACCCTTTGAAATTATGTGTGGTGCTAGTGGTTATGCTGTTTGTGCTGTTCTAGGACAAAGAGTTGATAAGAAATTAAATGTCATCCATTACGCTAGTAAAACACTAGACAATGCTCAAAGAAACTATGCTACCACTAAAAAAGAATTTTTAGCAGTTGTGTTTGCTTGCGATAAATTTAGACATTATATTGTTGATTTCAAAGTAACTGTTCACATAGACCACACCACTATTACAGACCTTATGGAAAAGAAAGATGCCGAACTTAGACTTATTAGATGGGTTCTTCTGCTACAAGAATTTAATTTCCATATTATCGATAGTAAGGGCGCTGATAACCGTGTAGCAGATAACTTGTCTAGATTAGAGAATGTTCTTGATGACCCAGTACCTATTGATGATAGCTTCCCTGATGAACAATTAGCTGTCATAAATGCTTCACGCAATGCTGCTTGGTATGTTGATTATGCTAACTACATCGTTGCTAAATTTATACTGCCTAGCTTCACATACGAACAAAAGAAAAAGTTCTTCTATAATTTAAGACATTACATTTGGGACGATCCACACCTTTATAAAGAAGGAGTAGATGGTACTATTAGATGTTGTGTACTTGAGCATGAACAGGGACATATCCTATATAAGTGTCACTCCGAGGCCTACGGAGCACATCACGCTGGAGATAGAATTGCACACAAGGTATTACAATCTGGTTTCTTATTGCCTACTCTCTTCAAGGATGCTCATAAGTTTGTCTTGTCTTGTGATGAATGTCAAAGAATTGGTAATATTAGTAGACATCAGGAAATGCGTGTGAATTATTTTCTAGTCATTGAACCATTTGATGTTTGGGGTTTTGATTATATGGGACCTTTTCCAAAGTCCAACGGATATACTCATATTCTAGTTGCTGTTGATTATGTTACTAAGTGTGTAGAAGCTATTCCAACTAGTAGTGATGATCATAACACTTGTATTAAAATGCTGAAAGAGGTTATTTTCCCTAGATTTGGAGTCCCTAGATATTTAATGAGTGATGGTGGTTTACACTTTATTCATGGTGCTTTCCGTAAATTGATTGCTAGGTATGATGTTAATCATAAAATTGCATCTCCTTATTATCCTCAGTCTAGTGGGCAAGTAGAATTGAGCAATAGAGAAATTAAATTGATCTTGCCAAAGACCATTAATAGATCTAGAAATAATTGGTCTAAGAAACTTGACGATGCATTATGTGCTTATAGTACCGCTTACAAAAACCCTATGGGTATGTCTCCTTATAAAACGGTTTATGGTAAAGAATGTCACTTACCCCTGGAGCTAGAACATAAAGCTTATTGGTCTATTAAAGAGCTTAACGATGATTTCAAACTTGCTGGTGAAAAGAGGTTATTTGACATTAGCTTGCTTGATGAATGGATAACCCAGGCCTATGAGAATGCTAAGTTGTTGAAAGAAAAGGTTAAGAGATGGCATGGTAGAAGGATACAAAAGCGTGAATTCAATGTAGGTGATCATGTCTTTCTATACAACTCTCGTTTAAGATTTTTTGCAGGAAAACTTCTCTCTAAATGGGAAGGGCCTTACATTATTGAGGAAGTATATCATTCTGGTGCCATCAAGATCAACAACGTCGAAGGCACAAATCCGAAAGTGGTGAATGGACAAAGAATAAACATTATATCTCAGGTACTCCCATAAATGTTGAAACTAATATTATCAATACCATAACTACGAAAGAGTACATTAGGGAGACCTATCATAACGTTTCAGACTCCGAAAAGGAATTGGTATGTGTTACGGTAAGCAAACCGACTCCAAAACTTTTCCAATGGAAATTTTTATCAGTTTTGGAATATTTAAAAAATTAGGAAAATTGAAAGCAATCCAAAGAGTGCATGAGGAGGCGACAAGCCATGAGGGCGTGACCTACCCCCTGGCCGCGCCCTACAGGCTTGTGGCCACCCCGTGCACCCTCCGTACTCCGTTTTCTTGTGGAATACTCTTTCGAGTCGGTAAAAATTCATTATATAATCTCCCGGAGGTTTTGACCTTCGTATCACGACAATATCTCCTATTTTTGTTTTGAGTTATTTCTGCAGCAGATTTCGAGTAACATGTCGTCCCAAGATTCCGATGGGGAGAGCTATGTATCACATTATCTTGCCAATCCCAAGCTCTACAGGGACGTAGATCCTTATGGATTGTTCTCGGAGGAGGAACAGGAGATATACAAGTATGCGGAAGAAAACTCAGACGAAGAGGAGATTCCGCTACCTCGACCCGAAGATATGCATGTGGAGTTCAAGAAGTCGAGTCTCCCAAATACAAGTAGAAAACCCAAGGTTCTATTTATCCCTTCTTGTTTTCTGCAGGAGAGCAAGGGTGAATTATGTCAAAAGATATTGAGGCTCGAGCAGGAAGTAGACGATATGAGGGAACAAAATTTCATGCTTAAGAGGAAACTTGATAAGCTTCCAACTTTACCAACAACTCCAGCATCGCTACCTCCAAAGAAAGACAACCAAACACATGGGTATGGAAGCTCCCCTTGGCTTGTGCCAAGCTTGGGGGAGGTGCCCCGTTATCGTATCACCATCATACCTTTTCATTTTTTCATTTTTTGTTCGATCCTTTTGGTTATATCTTGATCTAGTAGAATAAAGTTGTAGTGTGATCTAGTTTTGTGTTTTTCTTTATGTCCCCCCTATGTAAGCAAGTCCGAGAGTTATATAATAAAGAGTAGTTTTGAGTCGAGGGCTTTGCTTGTTTGCTATGTGATTGCGCAATCTCTCGCGTTAACTAGACGAATGCTTATAACAACAAACCTTCTCCTGCAACGGCACCAGAAGAATGCTGATAGGACTCCCCGGCAATGAAACTAGAAGAATGTTGTTGAAGGCCAACCAGCGCGTGGGTTCGCAGCATTTTTCGAGGGTAGAGTATTCGACCCAAATTTGTAGATCGTCTGAAGGAGGTGAGAGACTACTCTCGAGTATTAGCAGCTGAATTTGTCGGATTCAACCACACCTGAAAGATAGTATATGCAAGCACAATAGTAACAGCAAAGTAATATGATAACAACGGTGTTAGAAACGACCTGTTGACGACAGTATATTCCTAACGATTGTATCAATGGCGCTTCCGTTGCCGCGTTGACGGAAGTTGTCAATTCCCGTCAACGGTCTGGCGAATCAACAATGTAGCAGGTAGTAGCAGTGTAACGGGCAATATCAGTGGCAAGGAACAGCAGTAGTGACAGCAGTAGCAAGTAGCAACAGTAGCAAGCGACAATAGTAGCAACATTAGTAGCAGTAGAAGCAGCAGAGCAAAACAAGTAATAGCAGTAGCAACAGTAGTAGCAACAGCAGAGCAAGACAAGTAACAGCAGTAGTAGGACAAACTCGTAGGCAATGGGTTGGTGATTTGTTTGGATGATATTCATCATGCATACGCTATAACACGGAGAGATAAGTGGCTAGCTCCCGTTCGTCAATGTGATGTAGGCATGCATTTGTGTGCCGTCATACGTGCTTAGGGAAAAGAACTTGCATGCCATCTATTGCCCATCCCTCCCGTGGCAGCGGGGTCCAAAAGGAAACTACGGGATATTAAGGTTCTCCTTTTAATAAAGAACCGGACCAACGCATTAGCACTTGGTGAACACATGAACTCCTCAAACTATGGTCATCACCGGGAGTGGTTCCGGTTATTGTCACTCCGGGGTTGCCGGATCATAACACATAGTAGGTAACTACAACTTGCAAGATCGGATCTAAAACACACATATATTGGTGACAACATAATAATTTCAGATCTGAAATCATGGCACTCGGGCCCTAGTGACAAGCATTAAGCATGGCAAAGTAGTAGCAACATCAAATCTCAGAACATAGTGGATACTAGGGATCAATCCCCATCAAAACTAACTCGATTACATGATAGATCTCATCCTACTCATCACCGCCCAGTGAGCCTACGAATATATTACTCACGAACGACGAAGAGCTTCATGGAATTAGAGAGGGAAGAAGTTTGATGATGATGATGGCGACGATTTCCCCTCTCCGGAGCCCAAGACGGACTCCAGATCTGCCCTCCAGATGAAGAACAGGTGGTGGCGGCGCCTCCGTATCGAAAACGCGATGAAAACTTCTCTTTTTATTTTTCTGGGACAAAAGACAACTTATAGAGCTGGAGTTGGGGGCGGCAGGTGCCTGTGGGCCCCACAAGCCTGCCCACCGCCACCAGGGGGGGGGGGGGTGGCGGAGCAGGTGCTTGTGTCCCAGTGGCCCACCCCCTGAGGTGGAACTTGGCGCATATATTTTTGACATTTTCCAAAACTGCCCCCCGTAAAATTTCAGGATGTTTGGAGAACTTTGATTTCTGCACAAAAATAACACCAAGGCAATTCTGCTGAAAACAGCCTCAGTCCAGGTTAGTTCCATTCAAATCATGCAAATTATAGTCCAAAACAAGGGCAAAAGAGTTTGGAAAAGTAGATACGTTGGAGACGTATCAACTCCCCCAAGCTTAAAACCTTGCTTGTCCTCAAGCAACTCAGTTGACAAACTGAGAGAGAAAGAAAAACTTTGACAAACTCAGTTTGATCTTGTTGTTGCAACTATGTCTAACTCATAATCAGAATTTAAGCAAGATCACAAGTTAACCACATAACCAAATGACACAAAGGTCTCACGGTAAACTAATATCAATGGCATAATCAGCTAACGAGCAAATAATAATGAGTTTCAACTACCAACACTTCAATCAAAACAAGCGTGAAGCAATATGAATAGGTGGTATCTCGCTAGCTCGTTCTGAGACTGCAAAACATAAATGCAGAGCACTTTCAAAGATCAAGGGCTGACTAAACATTGTAATTCATAGCAACGAAGATCCAGTCATAATCATACTCAATATTAATCAAAAGCAAAGCATAAAAATGACAGAGGTGCTCTCTAATTGGTGCTTATAAAAGAGGAGGATGACTCGACCAGAAAATAAATAGACAGGCCCTTCGCAGAGGGAAGCATTGATTTGCAGAGGTGCCAGAGCTCAAGCTTTGAAAACAGAGATAATAATTTTGGGTGGCATGCTTTCATTGTCAACGCAATGACCAAGAGTTCTCAATATCTTCCATGCTACTCATGCTATAGGCAGTTCCCAAACAAAAAAGTAAAGTTTTAACTCCCCCACCACCAATCAATCACACTCCACGGCTAGCCGAATCCTCTGGTACCGTCCATACTAACATCAATCCTGGGGGAGTCTTGTTTTACAGTTATGTTTTTGATTTAAGCATGGAACTCGACATCCAAATACCGGCCCCTTTATCGTGAATGACTGTGAATAAACACATGTCGAGGATAACACTCCTAGCATGGAAGATACCAATAGCCCTCTGTCACCACATGAGTGGTTCGGGCATGCAAAACAGATTTATTTCTTGAAGGTTTAGAGAGTGGCACATGCAAATTTACTTGGAATGGCAGGTAGATACCGCAAATAGGTAGGGATGGTGAACTCTCATGGAAAAACTTTTGGGTTTATGGGAGTGGATGCACAAGCAGTATCCCGCTTAGTACAAGTGAAGGCTAGCAAAAGACTGGGAAGCGACCAACTAGAGAGCGACAATGGTCATCAAGATGCAATGAGTTTGACTAACATTGAATGCAAGCATGAACATGATATAAATCACCATGAACACGAACACCATAGAGGCTATGTTGGTTTTGTTTCAACTACATGCATGAACATGCGCCAAGTCAAGCCGCTTGAAACATTCAAAGGAGAATACCATCCTATCATACTACATCATAGTCATCTCAAAATCTATGTTGGCATTTAAGACAAACCATTATAAGCTCTCAGCTAAATAAGCATGGCATCAGAAACTATGATCTCTAATTGTCATTGCAAACATGGTTCTCTCACAACAAAGCTAAATCTGGGTCGACAAGCTAGTCATATTTACAAAAACAAAATAGACAATGTTCATACCAGCTTTTCAGTCTCAGTCACTTCATCATATACCATCATTGTTGCCTTTCATTTGCACGATCGAACGATGAAAACGATAATAAGCGCATTGGACTAAGCTGAATCTGCAGGCAAACACAAAGGAGAAGACAAAATAATATGGCTCTTTGAAAGCTAAACACGTAAGCATGCAAGAGCCAATAAACATTGTAACCAATATCTTCTACCTTGACACAAAGAAAAAGAAAACTATTTACACGGGAAAGCTCCCAACAAGCAAAAGAAGAAAGAAAAATCTTTTTGGGTTTTCTCAAAAGGACACAAAACAAGAAAACAAGAAAACGAAAAGAAACTAGCATGGATAATACAGTGGCAAAGTGTAAACACCGTCTAACAAAGCGAAAGCATAAGCATCAATGTAAAGTCGGTCAGAACACGTACTCCCCCAAGCTTAGGCTTTTGGCCTAGCTTGATCTACTCCCATGGATGATCCTGGTGAAACCCAAAGTCATAATGTGTGTTATACGGGAGTGCCGTACCCACTGCCTGAATAGCTGCCTCACGAAGTCGAGCAACAGTCGCCTCCCTCTCATACTCCTTTGCCTCTCCTATGGTTATGTAGTATCTTCGTTTAACCTGAAAGTCAAAGAAAGCAGTAGCAGGAAGGGTAGTATGGAAAACACGTTGCCGGTTAAATATCAAGTGGTATAGGAGGGATCCATGATCTCTCTCAAGGAACTGGTAGCGTGTTAGAGCGACACGATCAAGGTAGGCTGTAAGGAGAGGAGGATCTTCTGGACGGATGGTTACTCCAAGAAAATTTGCTAAGCGTGTAGCATAAACTCCACCAAAGAAATCCCCCTCACTGGCATTTTAATTCAGCCTCCTTGCTATAATAGCTCCCATACTGAAGCTCCTGTCACCTGTTACTGCGCTCTTAAGGATACTAAGGTCGGAAGCGCATAGGTGACAATGTGCACCCTTGCCATTAACGCACCTACCTTGAAGAGGGCAAGTTAGTGCAAGGCAGGGAAATGGATGCTTCCTATGGTGGCTTGCGTGATATCTCTGGTTTCTCCAACAATTATACTGGAGACAAAGTCTCTGACCGAAGACTTAGGAGGATCATTAACACTACCTACATCGGGTATCTTGCAAATCCTATTGAAATCCTCCAGACCCACGGTATAGGATTTATCGTACAGATCACAAAGTATGGATGATTCACGGCCAACTAAAAATTTAAATCTACGCACGAAAGAGGCAGTGAGCATAGCATACTCTTCACATTTATCTGAGAGGAATTCTTCTAACCCCGCATTGCGGACAAGTGCATCAAACTCATCCTTGAAGCCTGCTTCGATCATGAACTCATCGGAGGCCATTCCCATGGTTGCACTGGTGCGTCCCTTAGTTGAAAAGGTTCGGGCTCCCGAAAGGAGAGACGAGGACCCTTCTTACTCGAGGAACCACCATGAAACTTCCTCTTGAACATAATTTCCTTTTGCTGAAATTTTTGAAGTTCAAGAGAAAAGTGAATGAGGACCAACCATACCTTGTAGAAACTACTCCTACTAGTGCCTAGAGACCGTATCACGCGCTAAAACTACTTGGGACCAGCTAAAACCAACATTTATAGCTCAAGAATAGGGTCACCAAGGTAGCAAGAATTAGCAAAGGATAAAGCACTAGAGCAAAAACTAATTGGACCAATGGAGGAGTCACTTACCAAGGAGCAATTTCCCCAAAACAGTTCGGAGAATGGTGCTTTGAGCAAGGAGATCGAAAATCACAGCCAAATGAGCAAGAACACGGGTTTGAGCTGCGAAACAATTTTTTCTGGAGGTGGAGGAAGAGGCTGGGAGCTGGAATGAGTGGAGGGGGTGCCTGTGGGCCCCACAAGCTTGCACCCCGCCACCAGGGGGTAGGTGGCGGTGGGGGGGCTTGTGGCCCACTGGTCAGGCCCCCTGACCAGCTCTCAGGCCCAGAAATTTTCAAAAATTCCAGAAAAAATCGTACTAATTTTCAGGACCATCGGAGAACTGTTATTTTTGAGGTATTTTTCTCCGGGACGCTAAAACAGAAAACATGAAAACTAAACTAATTCTATCATTTTTCTTCTAAGCAACAGAAAAGGAAAACTCAAAACAGAGGTATGTGACTCTCTGATTCATCCATCTCATGGTCATCGAAAGAAATCCGCCAATGGGGTTGATCAAGTCCTTATGAAAAAACCTTCTCGAATCGCAAGAGAGAATGGAGAATTTTCGAATAGCCACTAAGTCACCTCAATGGGGATATGTATCTCCCCAACAAGCAAATCATACTTCATCTTGACACGAGGAATAGGGCATTCAAAGCTCCCAATGAGAATCGATGAAGTCTTTTCGATAGCATTGATGCAATGTACTGGATATCGTTTCTTCAGTAAGTGCACGGTGTGCTCATTACCGTTGACGTGGAAAGTGACATTGCCTTGGTTGCAATCTATAACAGCCCCTTCTGTGTTTAAAAAGGGTCTTCCGAGGATGATAGCCATGGCATCATCCTCAGGAATATCCAAGATAACAAAGTCTGTTAAATTAGTGGTATTAGCAACCACAACAGGCATATCCTCGCAAACGCCGATAGGGAAAGCAGTTGATTTGTCGGCCATTTGCAGAGAAATTTTAGTGGGTGTCAACTTATCCAATTCAAGTCTACAATAAAGAGAGAGTGGCATAACACTAACACCGGCTCCAAGGTCACATAAGGCAGTTCTTACGTAGTTTCCTTTAATTGAGCAAGGTATAGTGGGCACTCCGGGATCACCAAGTTTCTTAGGAGTTCCACCTTTGAAAGTGTAGTTGGCAAGCATGGTGGAGATCTCAACATCTGGTATCTTCCGTTTATTAGTCACGATATCTTTCATGTACTTGGCATACGGAGACATCTTGAGCATATCAGTTAACCGCATCTGCAGAAAGACGGGTCTTATCATCTCAACGAAGCGCTCAAAATCCTCATCATCCTTTTTCTAGGATGGCTTAGGAGGAAAGGGCATAGGTCTCTGAACCCATGGCTCTCTTTCTTTACCATGCTTCCTAGCAGTGAGGTCGTTCTTATCGTACTTCTTAGGTTGTGAATTATCAGGATTAACCGTAGGTTCAATCTCCACATCCTCATCATGGCTAGGTTGAGCATTATTATGAACACCACTGTCCATATTGTCACCAGGTTCATGTTCATCACCAGATTTTGTTTCTGTATCAGACGTAGAAATATCATTAGGTTCTTCAAGCGTGACAGTATTTGGCGAAGTGGCATGCAGGTTTCTATCATCCTTCTTCTTCTCCTTAGGATGACTAGGTGTATCAGCATTGATTCCTTGAGAATCTTGATCAATTCTCTTAGGATGACCTTGAGGATACAAAGGTTTCTGAGTCATTTTGCCTCCTCTAGTAATGACTCTGACAGAGTTGTCATTTAATTCATTGAGCAGGTCATTCTGAGCTTTAAGTACTTGTTCTACCTTAGTAGTAATCATAGAGGCATGTTTACTCAGAAGCTTCAGAGCATTGGCATTTCTGTCTACACAAGCACTTAAATGGCTAAGCATACGAGTACTTTGTTCCAAATGTCTGCTAAGATAATCATTGAAACTCTGTTGTTTGGCAACAAAGTTGTCAAATTCATCAAAGCATAGGCTAGTAGGTTTATCAAAAGGAATATCACTCTCGTCAAACCTATGCAGAGAATTCACTTCCACTACCTATATCGGGTTATCGAGACCGTGGATTTCTTTGATAGGTGGTAGATTTTTGACATCTTCAACTCTAATGCCTTTCTCTTGCATAGATTTCTTGGCTTCTTGCATATCTTCGGGACTGAGGAATAGAATACCTCTTTTCTTAGGAGTTGGCTTCGGAGGTGGTTCGGAAATAGTCCAAGCATTATCGTTGATCAAGAGGTTATTCAGTAGGGTCTCAGCTTGTTCTACAGTTTGTTCCCTAAAAACACAACTGGCACAACTATCTAGGTGGTCTCTAGAGGCATCGGTAAGTCCGTTATAGAGGATATCAAGTATCTCGTTCTTCTTAAGAGGGTGATTAGGCAAAGCATTCTGTAGCTGGACGAGCCTCCCCCAAGCTTGTGGAAGACTCTCTTCTTGGAGTTGAGCAAAGTTGTATATTTCCTGCAAGGCAGCTTGCTTCTTATGAGGAGGGAAATATTTCTCACAGCAGTAATAGACCATCTCCTGGGGACTACGCACACATCCAGGAGCAAGAGAGGTGAACCAGGCTTTAGCATCATCCTTTAGAGAGAAAGGAAACAACTTAAGGATATAGTAGTGGCAAATCTTCTCCTCATTAGTGAAAAGGTTGGCTATTTCGGATAGTTTGGCAAGATGGGATATGACCGTCTCAGACTCATAACCGTGAAAAGGATCAGATTCGACTAGAGAGATTATCTCAAGGTCGACAGAGAATTCATAATCCTTATCGGCTACAAAGATAGGCGAAGTGGGAAACTTCGGGTCATTTTTCATCCTAGCTTCCCGAGATTTTTCCTTCCACTTGAGAAGTAATTTCTCAGCGTCATAGGCATCCTTACACGCAAGAAAATCCTCAGCTATCTCTCCCTCCATAACGTAACCCTCAGGTATATCAGGCAATTCATATCTAGGAGAGCTAGATCTAACAGGAGCAAAAGCAGGTTCTATCTCAATAGCATCGGCAGTTTCAGAAGCATCGCGAACATTGGCAGTAATTCTAGCAATATGAGCATCAAGGAACACTCC